>NC_065956.1:10800000-12000000 GCF_021464435.1 Cataglyphis hispanica
ATAATATCCATTTTTCAATTTGATTTATTTCATTCATAAAGCAACAACGTGAAATCTCTCATACGTATCCAAAATCTTTTTCTGTGCACATTGAGTTAGAATAGATTAGAAATCGATTAAGTACGACATCCAGTGGAAAGACAGAGTAAAGGGATGTGTCGTGTTTGATTTACTCATCTCCTCCCTTCCGCGTAAATTATTAATTATAAAAAAATAAGAAGTATATTAACATCTTTCGGATATTAAGCTTCTTCTTTTCTCTATCACTACTCTTGTTAAAAAATACTATATTCTCACGCTCGCTTCATAAAATGATAAAACGCGATTTTTTCATGACATGAAAAAAGATAACAAAATTTATATAAATCTCGACGAATATGGAACTACTGATATATGCCTGAGTTACAGCAGTCATGAACTGCATCGATAATGTTTATTAATTAATTAAGACAATATGTTTTTAGCAATCCTCGAGAAACAGAATTGGATACGATAAGAAAAAACGTGAATTTTTTCAACCAATAAAGCATAATACTAATACAGAGTCACAGCTTCAAATTATGTAATACTCTCAATAAAGATTAGATTAAATTAAAGAGAATGCCGTCGGCGGAAAATACAACTATCTCGTTGATTTAACAATAATTTCAATCAAACAATTTCCTTACAACACTCTTTGCGCTAATATTTTATTTTTATATATAAATCGTATCTTTTTGTTAACACAGAAATACTTCGTTATTTCTATCTCCGTGTTATTGTTATTTTATTATTCTATCTTTAAGCTTCGAGAAAGGTCTCGAATAATATTTTCCCAATTATAATCAGAATGGTTCTAGATGTTTACAAAATTGGGTGAACATATATGATTCTTTTGCCGCAAGTCCACGAGAATTTTACGTATACACAAGAGAATGAGCATTTAGAATGAAATTTTCAAGAGAGAAAATACACAATGTATATATATGTGATCCACATTATATTATTTCTTTTCATTTCCTATTGTCTAGTGTGACTGCAGCGAGATATATTTCTTTAAAATTACCTTGGTGATACAATATCTTTAATAATTCGCGATTACAGTAGCCATTTCACTTATCCAATTAAAATGGCATGATAAATATGTACATTGAATTATAACACATACCGAAAAATATAATTACTTTGTGAATATTAATTTGGCTTTTATAATTTATTAAAAAACCTATATTTTTTACTAAAATATATTTACTTCTTCATAATATAATCATGTGAAATATAATAATATTATTATATTGTATCACCATATTAATTGTCATGATGCATTTTAAAGAATGTAGAGATCAAAACACGGGGTAGCAGGGACAGACAAAAATTTATAATTTTATATCTTACGAAACAAAATTTGATCATTTTTGTTAAAAAAGTGATATATCGATAGAATGTGAAATTTATAAACTTTATCTTAATGAAGCTGTATTTATGATAAAAATTTACGGTATTCTGCTGGACGCATCCGCAATAAAGCTCTAACGCATGTTAGAATCACTCTGTACGATTCGGTAGAATGAGGAAGAAAATACAAGAGTATGCGTTGACAAATCAAATAAAAATTTTAATCTCATATTTTTAATAACGTAAGAAAAAAAAGAGGACCGTTTGACGATACGTGCCATCGACGATATTAATACTAAAAAACTTAAATCCGAACTTGGATGACCGCCGCGCTGTGCAGTTTCTTATGAGCTACGAGTTATATCTCTTTCAAAATCAGTTGTTATTTAATTTACGAATGTCGTCGATAACTACGCGCGTGTATGCATTTGTATGTGTTTGTGTATATGCGTATGTGGATGAGTGTATAAAAGATGATATATATATTTCGATTCCTTTTCGACAAATCGGCATACTAAGGCTTTTCCTGCTCGTTCAATATTAAACTAGGTCCCTCGTAATAATACACCTAGCATTCTATATTCTAAAACTGTGTGTTGATCTGATTTCATATCTTACGCATTATTCGCGGTAATATTTTGCGTTTCGACGGACAAATCATGTACACGAGTATGTATCGACGGCTTAAAATTTCTACGATTTTAATGCGGCCCAAAAATGAAAAACGCTTAAGAATTCGTTTTAAAAACATGTAATTATATACTGATAAATCTTTGTTTACTGTATATCTAAAAATAAAAAGACTGTGTATGTCTAAAGTACCTTTGCGAAAGATTCCATAAGGTCTTAAAATTTTCTACTAAACTTTCCAAACTAAAAAAACACGAAATCCTGACTGAAAATTCTCGGCCAATTCTCGCAGAATGCAGACGCGAACAAATCCAATATGTAAAAACAAAAATTTAATTTCTCTTTTTCCGAATTCTTAAAAATTATTATTTTTATTATTTTATTATGCATACTTTAATTTCATTCCCTTATTTATGTACTCTTTCTTGCGGAATTCTCTCCACTGTCGTTTTACGCTCAAAGAATCATTCGAGAAGAATCGTTATATAGTACAGGATCGCTAGGGTGAGTTTTACGAATCGAGCTCTTTGCTTTCTCGTCGACGTACCTTTCGTAGCAATTTCGAAGGCAAGACGGAGTTTTTATTACATTTTGCGTTCATATATCGCACTAGTGTCATGTATACTTGCTTTTCGCGCGCTTGTAAATAAAGATCAATACACACATAAGAAGCGGGTTTTTCTCATCGATGAGAGAGATAATTACTTTTTGTGTCTTTTTTCGTTTCGCAATCGTTAGAATATCATTCTTAATTGTATCGCGTTGAAACATTGCGCGTTCGGGTCATCTTCTGACTGATTTGTTCCTCCTGTAAGAGCTGCCCGCGAAATTGGCTGACTTGATCGAGTGCGGCATTGAGGATGTCACGTTGCTGTATTAGCAACTGCTCCCATTTTTGGACATATGCTGCAACAGATAACACGCACACCCGTCAGAGCACCCAAGAGCATGATTAGACACATCGGCTTAGCATAATTAAGGATTATATCAAAGATACATAAAGATGATATATTACAAGTGAAGAATGGAGAGCTATTCTCTCTGCTTTATTCTATTGTATTTAATTTTACAGTAACTTCTTGAAACGTAGTTAACACATAGTTTATCACATTAAACTTCATTACCAGTTTAGTTCGTCTAATTAAAAATGTAAAATATTCTGTTTTTTTATCAGATATAATATTTTAGTTAATATCTCGATAATGTCTCAGTAAAAATATTTTATATATGGTAATAAATTTATAAAAATAGAGGAATTACAATATTAATTAAATGATAATCGTTAGTGATTTGAAATATATGATAATACTTAAAGCAACTTAAATCTAAATTATTCTCAACCGCATTCTTAAATTATAAAAGCTGCTATTTTTGCGTCAAAGCATAACTATGTAAATTAGATGGAATGTTTTGTGTGAAACGCATTTATATTAATATTTTAATTTTCAATTGTTCATGAGTCAGTCTTAAGATGCTTAAATTTACTTATTAGTATTATTTATACACACAAATATAATTAAATATAGATATTACACTAAAATACAAGCTTAAGTTGAGTATAAGCAAGACTTGAATAATTTTCTTATAGCGTTATCAACATGGTTACATGTAACTATTTAACGTGATACTATCATTAGCTCGCGAGCCATCAAATCCACAAAAATAACATTTATTAACGAGGCTTCAGTTTGTACACATACACGATGAAACAATGTTCTGATACTTTCAAAGATATTATTTTATGTTACATATGTACAAAATTATTTAATATTATATTTTTAATATAACACGTTTCTTTTGTGACAATATTTAATATTATTATGCAACGATATGTAACAGGAATAAGAGAAAAGAAGAATCTTGAGCGCTTACCCTCCCAGGATATCTGTTCGCGTATATTCTAAGGAAAGTATAATATTATAAAATATTGTTATAATTGAAAATATTACTGCTTCTACATATCTATATGATATAATTTACATTAATATTTTTTGCACGCGGTTTAAACCAGATATTAGAAGAACAGTCCTACTAATTCCACACACACAAAAACTATGTCTATAACAATAGATACAGTTAAAAAAGATCAAATGATTCAATTCTCTTAGTAATTAAACAATTTTGATACTTCAGTGAAAGTCTCACAATATATATATATATATATATATTTGTGTGATGGAAATAAAAACTTTTAAAACAGATGAGAAGAAAATCTATTTCTGACGTTACAGTGACAAAATCAATTTTACATTGGTATAAAATTTCAAATATCAAAAGTGGTTAAAAAATATTATTTTTGGGATATATATATATTTTACTGAAATATGCGTGATATTGATGAGAAAATAATGTGACGCGTATCATTAGTATTATATATGTATGGTGCACATTAAAATGAGCTGCTTCTCCAAACTCTCCAACTATTTTATAGAATAGTTAATCGAATTTGTCGTACCGTCGGAAAATAGTTTTCTCTCTATAAGACGTCTACGCAACGAGAAACTCCTCAGGTAGGGTGACTCAAACTTTGTTCTTTTCCGCCTCAAATCTGCAAGGTTTTCTGATATTACATCAAATTTTTCTTATAAGTATGCAATGTGATTTCTAAAATATATAAGTGTATAGAGAAATTTTATTCGCTATGCTATAAATGTAATTCGAACTATGTATAATATGTGGTCAACCGCTTTTTTCTTAAATGCTAATAATCGATAAAATGATGTGGCGATTTAAAGATACCTATGATACATTTATGTAGATAATATTATATCGTAGCGCGCAATTATTATTTATTAACGGTCATTTATTTAAAATATTGCTTTAAAATAAAAATACATGATAAGCCACACAAGTGCTATGTACAAGTATGTTTTGCGAAAGAAATATGCAAAATTAAAATATATTTAATATAACATTACACACACACAGAATTAGTACTCAAGAATTGTTAACAATTTCAAACGTGCATATAATCAAGCTCAAACAACACTAGTGCTTAAACTAAAAAAAAATGTCTTTTTGTTGAAATTAAGATTATATGAGATAATAACAACTTTTTCAGGCACAAGAATTTTTCATACTGATAATACATTTTAAAAAGAAAGACTAAAATAAAATATGATTTTTAATATGTGTGTCTATCCTATCATAAAATATAAATTATAACATAAAAATAATAATACACAAAATTTAAATCATTATTTAACGCGCGTTCAAATTTAGAGATGACTTTCATATAACTGTTTTATTAAAAATAATTATATGTTACACTGTTTTTCTTTGTCTTCTCTCTTTTGTATGTAGATGAAAAAAATTATGTACGCCACTGGAAGCCACAAAAATAAAATAGCATTTTTCAAAATAGACATTAAAAGACACCACGCTTTATAATAATATGACCGAACAGCAGATTTCTTCTTGCTACCATTAATTATTTTTTTGATATTTAATTCGATATTTGAAGAATCAATCGACTCCATGGCACTGCAAAGATTACTGCATTCTTCTTTGTTAATATTATCGATATTATAAGTAAGTTGAGAATATAAAATGGTCGCATTGTCTCGTTCGTTTGTACGCAAATTAATATTACACATTTTCTTATTCTTATTGTCTACGTCTGGTATTCGTCTTAAATTTATATTAACGTTAGATGCTATTGGTAACGCGCCGTTATTCTGCTCGATATCATAGTTTTTAAAATGATCAAATTCTGTACATCCGTTCATACAAATATCCATATAAGACTGATAATCAATACTGTCATCGATCCATTCATTTTTCCATAAATCGCCGTCAGTTTGCAAATCGAGTTCGTTCGAACAGAAAATATCTCCCTTGCTTGTGGGTTTCCTTTTCTCAAAATCCTCCTTATAGTACTTGTAATTCATCAATTGATCGTTCAATTTATTCGGTTCGTTATCGCAAGGCGAATAAAGCATGTCACTGTATTTGTCTTTAGAAAACAGATTTCTTTTGCTATGGAATGTACCAGACCAGTGATATTTCTTAGTTTTGCCAATGGGAGAGAATTTGACCCGTTGATCTTGATTAGATCTTTGAATTAAACGCTCCATTAAGTTTTTATTGGTTGCGTTCTTTCTGGCAATTCGACCGGTCGTCATGCTTCTCTTCGTGATAATGGGTTTGACAGGCGTGCGAAGAAAAACATTCAAGTCCTCGTTTGAATTGAAATCCATCTCATCCTTCCAGGGAGACTTTGCGGGACTCTTTGCGGCTACATCTCTTACTGCATTTAAAACTGTCTGCATGTCATTGTCCGTGTCGTCATTTATTGTTATCGCGTTTATTGAACTGCTATCTCTCCAATGGCGGTTTAGCAAGACGGTCGAATTTGCCTTAGTCTTACTGCGCGTATCTGTCATAAAATGCGATGCTCTATGATACCGGCCAGCACAGCGTTTCATACTTTTGTTTGAATTTCTATTACTAGTTATTAGCGGGATAATTTTAAAAGTAGTATGTAAACAACACGATCGTTAAAATGTCACTTAAGAGTATTTATCGCCAGGCATTGCCTGTGAACTTTTACCACTTAAATTTTCGCAAGTAACCTGATGTTAAACGACCTCACTCAACATATTAATATCTTATTCCCAAAAATTGATTTTCTTGATATATTAAAAAAAAAAGATATTGTGCTCCCGTGATAATAAATGTAAAACGGCAAAATATGTCGAAAATATTTCATTCTTTTCAACGAGAGTGCATCGTTCGATACAACACAGTACAAAAAACGAAAGTGGTAACGGAAAGCCAATAGAAAAAAGTAAACGTGCAAATGCAAATAAATTTATCTTACCTTCTTGATCATAATCCACCTCGTGTGTCGCGCTGAACACACTGTGTGCGTCGTTAAGGAATTTAGTTGTATTATCCATGACCAGCTTGTGCGTATCTAACACTTCTTCTTCGAGCATCTGCAGAGCAGATACAGCCTCGTGAAAAGTGTACAGATCTTGCGATAGTTCACCTTCCTGTGAACAAAAAAATATTCATGAATGCTAAAAGAAAAATTATTTCACCTTTGTTGTCTGTTTTTATGTGTGTGTGTGTGTGTGAGTGCAATTTCCTCAATTATAATATAATATAATAAATAATATTTAAACAATGTTATATGATTTTAACATGCTTTCATTTTATGCAAACATAATCACTTACGTTGAGAGATCGAAGCTGCGCTAGATCACTATCTGATAATACGCTGTTGTTTGCCTGTTCTTCGATCTTCATACCCCGATCGTCATCTGTCGGCGAAGCTTTTATTTCTGTAGGATCGGTCACCGCCAATTCCTTCACTCGATCGGCGTATCTCAATGTATTTAGCGAATGCTCGCAGGAACTCATCCCAGGACTAATCATCGCTATCTATAAACGTATAATGCCCGTTCCAAACTGTTTTTTTATCTTCAACCATATCTCGCTTTGATAATATAATTATCAAATAAGTATTACCATGCACGTTTTTGATTTTTCACCGATGAAACTGTCCCTCAATACTTGAGTCAGCTTGCTTGCTCTAAAAGGCAAATGCGTACCCTTACGGCTTAATGCGCGTATGCATTCTTTTAAGGCTAATAAAGATTTATTAATCTCAGCACCTTCCATTCCTAAAAATTTCAATAAGAGCATTAATTATTTTAGAAAATTGAACCAAGTTTAGATTATTAATTATAATCAACAGATCCATTTTGGTCGTTGTTTATAATTGAACATTTACACTCACGAGTTTGTCTATTAGCGGACGACGTATCAGCACCCCTTTCATTACCAGCAAGATCGATGAGCGAAAACTTTCCGTGCACCTTGTGTGTACCCGGCATACGCGCTATTATTTGGAATACCGCGTGCGATCTCGAAGAATTAGAATTAGCGCTCGTCTGACCGCTCGTTCTGGCGCTATTTCCATGTTGTATTAATTTTAATACTTCGTCGCAAGTCTCCACGACCTTTTCCGTTAATCCCACTATTTGCACCTATTTTTGATTGATACGAGAAAAGTTTCAGGATATTAAGACAAAGTGCAAAATAAATAATTAATCACACATTAAATCTCAATCATATATAAACCGGATATTCTAATACAAATGATTGCA
Organism: Cataglyphis hispanica; assembly: GCF_021464435.1. Classification (NCBI taxonomy): domain Eukaryota; kingdom Metazoa; phylum Arthropoda; class Insecta; order Hymenoptera; family Formicidae; genus Cataglyphis; species Cataglyphis hispanica. The sequence continues at coordinate 10,808,121 of NC_065956.1, forward strand.
AATAAATAAACATAAATAATCTTTTATATAAAGTATTAGCAAATATATGTGAAAACAAATCATGTAATATTAATAATATATAAATGACTGAGATTAACTTTAATTTTTATAACGCGGTTATTTTCAATCAGAGCTAATACAAACTTTGTATTTCAGCATAAAACAAACCTGTTGTTTGCCGTCTTCCAGAACTCTGAGCTTTTCTTTGTCTGCTAAGAGATCAAACACCTTGCCGGAATAAATTTCAAAGAAGCTAGCGGAAATGACCAGATTCAAGGGACGATATTTTGCTAATTTCAGACACTTGAATACGTCTTTGGCAACCATGGCATAGATACCCTTCTTGCAATCTTGCGTTTTGCCATTGAAATCACCGCCCATAGTATGAGTCTTACCGCTACCAGTCTGGCCATATGCAAAGCACGTAGCCATGCCACCCTCGAAGATTGTCTGCACCAGCGGCTTGGCTGTGTATTTGTAGACTATCTCGTTGTTACACGTCTCGTCAAACGCATAATCGAATCTGAAGATTTGATTCTCGAGATACTTGGTGAGATCGACTTTGGATTTGGGCTCGTGCACTACTATCTGATCCTTGCTGGGCACGCTGATCACATCGATCTCCTTGCGCGTGTGTTCCTTCTTATTAAGCGGACGTTTCCGCACGCACACAGTGATCTGATGATCCTCCACGGTGTCGGAGTCTCGCAAAGGCTTGAAGTCTATGCTGTTTTGATATTCTCTACAAAAATAAATATAAAATCGATACAACCGATGCGATTAATATATAATACATACTTGTTATCAATCATACACACGACTCTTTCAAATATATATGGTGACAATATTCTTAGAAATTAACATAATATTTATATCAAAATATGTTTATTTAATGCAATATTAATACTTTTCTCATCTTAAAAGGATTATTACATTTTAAATGCAAATGGTTAATGAGTTAATACACCAACCTTATCATGGCAAGAAACTCCCAATATGGATTGCCCGGATCTATATTCATCATCGCTTCTTTTAATTCTGCTTGTCGTTGTCTCCTTTCTTCTCTGTTCTTCTTCAGTCTCTCGACCTCTTTGACGACGTTGGATCGCCTACCACGGCCATTTTCTACCTGCGTTTGTTGCTGCTGTTGTTGCAGCTGCTGTTGTTGCTGCTGTTGCTGCTGCGCCTGTTTCTGCTGTTTATTTTGCACCGAAGTCGCTAGATTGTATTGCGCGATTGTTGTCGTTGGTGTCGGCGGTATGTTTTCAAGCTCTCGACGTCCCGTGAGTCCGGAAACCGAATCTCCATGACCGTTCACCGATGTAGTCGACGACATTATATTTGTCGGACGCCCCGTCTGTCGTGATAATTGTTTGTTCGAACTCGCTAAAACATCGGTGCAAAAAATTAATATCGTCAGCACATTGTTATTTTTATCTTTAATCTTGTCAAAAGATTAAAACTTAACAAAAACCTAAAGTAGTTTTAACTCTACGAAATCTTTTACTGACGCTTCAAATCTAAAACTTATTCAATTAATAGAAATAGATGATTATTTATAGTTATAATTTATAATTTTAATATTGTGACGAAAAAATATTTAAATAATTAAACACGCAGTCGCGCTTTGACTGCTTTGCATTAAGTCGCGCAAAATCGCATCTACATTTATTTTTTTAAATTTACTTGTCACTTATCTAAATGAAAAACCTCGAAATAATTAAAAATGTTTCACTCGATCACAAAATTTTAAGAATATCAAACTATTTCCAATACATTTTATCGAATATATTATAGATACCATGGTCTTCGATTCGAAGCGTCAAGATCCGGTTATCGCCAGCGATGTCTGTATTTTCGGTATCGCGGATTTTATTTTTCCTCCGAAAGCAATAAGCGAGCGGATCGAATCTCATTACGAGTTACGGTGAACACGCGATCGTGTGAAGTCTCGTGAATTTTTTAAGAACCGATCGGTCCCGGTCGCGAAGTGATATTTCACCAGGAGGTGCGCACTATCGGCGAGAAGGGTAGATCGAACAGTGTCCGAGAGAGTCAGCAACGAGAGGTGCAACCCCCTCAACTTGCGAGTGTACTATACGTTCCGTTGGGGTCCTTGCCCTTGTGCCGCCTGCCTTGCATACGGCGCACGAAAACATCGATAGTCACGGTTCGACCATATATATACATATGTAACCTGGCTCGTGTCGCTACTTGGCTTATCTAGGTGAAACGACGACGGCACAGACGTTCGCCCCCATGGCGCAACGTTCGGCTACAAAATTGATTTATTGAACGAGAAAGTTTCACAGTCAACTACGTTTATCGCAAATGGAAATTATGCTGTCCATCTAAACAGGAGGTACATTTGCAAATGTTGAAAAAATATTGATGAAAAACAGCCTAAAATTGTAAGCCTATATATGATTTAGCTAAATTTCACATTCTTTTCACATTTCCCTATCCACTATGCGATTCAGTGATTTAATTAAATTACGCATTTTATTACGCTGCAATTAAAATGATACAGAAATTTATTCCGCGATAGAAATCTTTTAAAAGTACAGACAAGAGAAAGTACAGACATCGCCCGTTATACGCGTATAAATTTATTGGGATACAAAAAATAGAAATGTCATTAGACATAATAATTTTACCCATAACTATGTCGTTTATTTAACCGAGTGTAACAAAGATACGAAAAAATAATCAACGTCATTTGGCTACGTACCTTTCACTGGAATAGACGGTCTGGTGGAATGCTGAAAATAGAAAAAACAGACTACGTTTAATCACTTTATTAAAGAGGACAGCAGTGTTTCTTCGTGCAACGAAGAAGAGGGATGTAATAGCTTATATCTAGAAAGTGCTGTAAATGAAAAAATAAAACGGTGCTTCTTTCGAGAAGCCGAGTGTATGATACATCCTTTCTTCCGGCACCTGCGCTTATGCGCAACATCTGACATATTTTGTCAGACGTTCAAGACGCGAGATAAGATGCGGTTCATCGATCGCCCATTAATCACGTCCGTGAGTTCTTTTTACATATCGATCGTCAGAACAACACGGTTATTAACCCACTCTCTGAAATCGCTGCGCAATTCATCATTTTTTCGTTCCATAAAATTCCCGCGCGTTCCCGCACAAATAAAAATAAAATAATGTCGTGTAGCAAATTTTCGCCAGCTATTAGCCAGATATTTAATATATCTCCCCTTTGTCATGACTTTGTCGGCGAGTGCGAAAGGAGTGAAAAGAAATGTTAGCGAATGGTGCTCTAGTGGCAGGGGTATTTCAGGAAAGCCAATGTTAGGCTCGTGATAGAGAAAAGATGCGAGGCTGCGAACGTTTCTTTAGCATCTTCTGTGCAGTATAATTTTCGCCAGTCTTTTTAAAATTTGGATTAAAAGTACATAGCAATTTCGACTATTTTTTAGAATATAATTTTAAATAGTTTTAAACTTCACAATGAATAGATTTATCTTCTTGCAAATAATTAAACAAAAAGACTTTGAATATTTTTGGATGAGAAAAATATCTTTTCACAATTATGTTAGTTTCAATGAATAGTAAAGTAGTCGCCTTCTCTCTGCAAAATTAAATAACTTTCAAATATTGAATTGCATTACAAAATACTTCTATACGGCATAATATACTTCTACTTCTACGGCATAATTTTTCGCGCACTATTTTCTGATTTAAATATGATAAAAATTGCGACAAGATATGAAATCGGTGTCGTAATAGCGTTCTCGAAAATACTAAGATCAGTTCGGCGGCCAGACCGCGAGTATAGAGGATTGTTGCTGCTGTGAGAAGATTGTGTACTGCAATTGTTGTTGTTATTGTTATTGTTGTTGCGGTGATGGGGGAAGAGGTGCGCGTTACCGAGAGACGAGATGTGACTCGTACAGGAAGCGTTGCGGAGACGAGGCCGTTTCTTGCGGTGTGACCGCCATGGCGTCCGAGGGAGCCCTCCTCTTGGTTCTCCGACTCGTCGACCCCCTCGTCCTCTTCAGCCGAGGAGTCCGGCTCCTTATCGTAGGTCGCGGCCACGATCAGTTTTACGTAAATCAATTGGACGATTAAGCCCGCGATCGACGAGAGCCGAGGGGATCGATGAGAAAGAGAGTCATCAAGAAAGGCATTTTTTTGCGGAGCGGATGACGAACGGCCGAGATGACGTGAATATCGTATTCGAGATCGGTTTGTTATCGGTAGACAGTCGGTGGTCCATCGTCGATACATCCATGATAATGAGCAGCGTCCATGGAGGAAAAAAGATGTTACTATGTTAGTAATGGGAATCACGCGAAACTTTAATTTTTTATCGGTCGCTGTATTTACGAAAATTTCTTGTTGTATATATGTATTTTAAGATTATAAATTTTTAGATCCGCGTGGATTTCCCGGATCCTGCGATCAAATCCTATATTTCTTTCTTTATTTAAATAGATAAAAATTTTAAACAGAAATAATATCTCTTTATTCAAATATAATTAAAAGCTCATAAATTTGTTTTTTTTTCCACACGTAAATGTATATAATCTTCCGTGTTGTTCCTAAAAAACTAATTTTTGATAAATTTTAGAAGTACACTTTTTCATCATCATCAATCTACATATATAATTCAAAACTTCTGCTTGAGAAAAAAAAAACCAAATTTTTCCGAGACATCTTGTATAATGTTTACGTCTATAACACACCGTGACTGTCATATGTTGAAAGGCGCAAGCATTATTAATAAACAAAAGTTAAAACTATACAACCTCTCTCCACTTCTCTGACCTTTAAGAATAAAATTAAGATTTAGCTTAGAAAGCCTTTTTTTGTCCAATAGTTTGCAAAGAAAAGAAATAATAAAATTAATAAACTCGTTCTAATAACAATTATAATTGTTTATTTAAATGCTCCACAGGACAGTAATGTCAGAAATATGATGAGGTAAAATGTCAAATTTAGAGACCTGTGAGAAATCGACTTACGAATGACGAGCACGCCTACCTGAAAGACGTACAGGTACTGGAACATGTCTCCCGCGGTGTAAACGCCACGAGACGCGAGATCGGATTATTCTTTCCATATTAGGAGCGAGGTTATGCCACGTAGTCCGGGCAACCGGTAAACAGAATTCGCCGGGCCCAGTCGATGATCGACCGAGAATTTACGCGAACATTTAAAACCCCAGGCCGAATTTTAATTCCTCGCAGAGAGCCACCTCACTCATCGTATCAACAAATAATCGCGAAAATTTTGCGAATTCGCCCATCTAATAGCCACGCTATTTTATCGATTTACATCGGATCAATAAGTATTTACGATTGTAAACTTTATTTATCAATTTAAATCCACGGTAATCTATCTTTTGGCATTTGTTTATAAAACTTTTAATTACACTTTTAAAAAGTTACAATTAGAATTGATAAAATGTGAGAAAATGAAACTGTTGTGTTTTCTAGAATCCGATTGACAATTATTTCTACAAATATTTCGCTGGAAATGATTCAGAACTATTTGATGCGAATATATTTTAACAATAGCTAATTTAACTTATACATACCCTTGCTTTCGAGGATGCCAACATGTGATTGTTCATCACCTGCGGCGGTGGTCCCATCTTTTGGTTCAAATCGCGATTCAAGGCGAGAATCGCATCGATTTCCACCTGAAAATATACCGAAATATGTTTTTGGTTTGTCAAATCTTTTAATCATTTAATGCACGATTAAAGTCGATCTCAAAGCATATATATATATATATATATACACACACATACAACGTTATGAGGATTGTCCATCGTATGTACATATACATGTAGTTTCCCTTGAGATTAATATAGAGTATATGAAATGTAAAAGTAGAATAGAAATTATTTGAATGAGAGAGATATACATTTAGAGTTCCACAGTTACTAGATTCATCCTCAAGCAGATTATATCAATTACCTTTCGACGTGGAATAAGACTTTGATGAAGCATGATCCGTAAATTAACGTATATTTCACGACACAATTAATTTAATTTCGCAAATATAAAACAAAATTATAAATTTAAAAAAATCCAAAAACCTATGCAATATATATGGGAGAGATAATAGATATTTTCTTGAATTCTCTCAATATCTCAACATACTTAACTATGAAGTGTTAAATAAATGTGTAGTGAAAATATTTGCACTATCTTAGCGCAACATGTCATATTAAGGAGAAATAATATTTTAGTCGCGAAGAGAATTTACATTTCCACAAGTTCTTATCGCGGTGCAAGTATCATGTTACGATTTTTTTGCAAAAGTCACACTCGACCGAACCGGCTTGACTGACGGTACAAGTCTGACTTTCAAGCCTGTCGGAAATAGATTCCCGTTCTCATTAAGCGAGCTGCATGTTAAGCCCCGTGGCATTGCATAAGCATGGAATTGAAAATAGCCAAATAACCGTGACCTACGGATGTGCGGAATTGAAATATTGCAGTTCGACGCGGCGAAATTGCGTGAAGGAAAAACACTGTTCGTGCACCGTGATATTTTTTTCATAAACGACTAGAATAAACGCGACTGTCGCTCGATATAAGTCGTGGACTATGTTGTGGGAGACTACGTATTTTTAGTTAATTCGGAACATGAAAATAATTGTAATTAAACAAATTTAATTTGATTATCATTAATAGAAGTACACGCTCCGAATACATTATTCTATTTAATTTATAAATGTTAAAAATTAAGATGAGTCAATCACTTCATTTATTAATATTTTATGTAGTATTCATTATCTTAATTAATTCAAATTTATTCCAATTAATACTAGATCCAATTAATAATAGATTATTTTAAAAGTTTCGTTTATATATACCTAATTTTTTTTTAAATTGTCTTTTTTGATATAAAAATTTGAATCAAATTTTATTTATTTTAATTAAGAGGTAAATGTTTATGTTGTAACTCTCTCTGATTTTGAGTTTTTATAAGTATTTATAAAACGGAATAATTAGTAAACGCATACACTTACCTCTTTGCCTTTGGTTTCTCCTCTCTCGAACCATTCTACAGTTACAGTACGTTGCTCTAAATTGACACCGGAGACGACTGCCGAGTGAACGCGACCTAAAACAAAAATTGCAATATATAACGTAACAATTGCAGCAATAATACGAATATAATGATTAATCTCAACCGGAATATTCGCGCGCAAACATTATTTTAAATTAAGATATAAAATATTTAATCAAGTTTAGTTTAACACAGATTAATGTATATAAATCTGCATAATAAATTACACTTTTTATCTAACAAACATTCTATTTAATTTTCTTTATTACATGTTTTATATATAACTGTCTTCATTCTCAACAATATACCGTTTTGCAAAATTTCTGTTTTATCGCCCTCGCTCTTGATTAAATTCATCCCCTGCTGCACGGAGGATGTAAGTCTGGGTATCATGGATCCGTCACCCCGAATCCTAGTCTTTCCATTTCGCTCCTCATCCTCGAATGATCGAACCTCGAAACTGCACGAGTTTAATTTTCGCCGAATATTGCTCTGCTCGCAAAACGCCGCGCTCCTCTTAAAACCAAATTTATTCACCCCCCCGCAGTTTTTTTGCAGTTCCTCATTATTCATGCGCGATTCGGCGCAGGACTTCCTTTTGATCGGTGGAAGAATATTCCTCGATTCTCTTTTTGACGAAATTCTCGTTTTTGACTTCGTTTGCTCTTCGCTAGAAAAATTCATTCTGGACGATGTTCTTTCCTTGAATTTTGTATTTAAGCCCGGTTTTACGAGCACATCCTGTTTCTCCTCGAATTCCGATATCCAATCTTCGGATTCTCCGGATGTCACCGATCTCGAGACAGACTCGTTCAAATCCGCTTCTTCATCATGCTCTTTTTCATCCGAGATGCACTTGACCTGCTTATCATCTTTGTCGAACACTAATGTGTTCGATGCGCATCTTGAGTGCAGTACCGTATTATCGTCGTAATCAAAATCACGTGTTTGCTGATCAAATTCGTCTACATTCTTTTCCAAAAGTTCCTTACGAAATTCCTTAAAATTGTCATGATCGTCATCAATTTGATAAGACCACCGATTATTCGGCGAATCGTCAATTTTTGTCAAATCGGTTGGATTATTCGCGTCGACCTGATTTTTCGCACAATCGTCGAAACAATTAATAACTTTTCCGTTCGTCCATTCTTTTTTTATAATTTCATTCTCAACTTGCTCATCTTGTAATTTGCGGAAGGAATCGTCGACTAAGGACAACGACGGTTTGTGAGATTTGTTTTGCTTGGACTTTTTGTTCTTATTCTTTTTGCCTTTCCCGTCTTTCTGAGCCTTCTCGTTGTTTAAATTACTTTTCGTACCACAGACACAGAGAGATAACCAATCCATATTGAATTTACAGTAAGTTAGTTGGAAAAGAGATACTGAAGTTGATAAAAAAAATTGAATTTTGTAAAATACTCAGATTATATTACTAGTAATATTTTTTTACGTTTAATTATTATGACACTTCACTCTTTTATCATTCATGCAATTGCTAAATTGCTAAAACATTAATAAATTTTAACACATTTTATTTCTAACAGAGTCTGAATCTATTTATATATCTAAATAAAATTAAATTTAAAATTTTTAAATTGTTGCAGTTATCAACTGAAATGACACAAAGTTACTTTATCAGCCACGATTTCTTAAATATTTTAATTCCGATGTAACTCTCGCATTCTCATAGTTCTCGCAAATTATATTGTTATAACCATCTGATGTCTCTGTATAACCAGTTCACGCTCCATTTATATTGTTGAAGTCAATGAAAAGATTGAAGTGACATTCACACAATTTCATCATCGATGACGATTTGCTCGAGTTGTGCTATATTCTTGCTATCACGTATTTTCGATAAAAAGTATCACTGGAAGTAACATTGAATCGAAAGACAGCGAAGGACTGTAGACAACTCGCGGGATCGATTCGCCGGGGACGTCTTCAAGAACGCGCAAGTTTAATCCGGACGTTGCCCGCTTCGCGCACGACACCGCGGCGAATTCTTGAGAGCGTTCTGTTTCGATCTTAAAAAAGCGTAGAAAGGCTTTTAGAATCCAAAGACGCGTTTACGTCGCTTTTTTTACACTGTCTTCGAAGCTCGACGAAGCTTCGCGATCGGCGATTATCCTTCGGGAACATTTTCACCCGTCACCCTATAGCAAACGCTCTTCTCTCCGAGGTCCAAGAATAAACGCGCTTCCATGGAGAACGTTCGCGATATGTTTAACTTTTGGGCTTACAGATGTGCAAGTAACATTCAAATATGAAAATATTAATTCTAAATGTAATTTTATAAAATATTCATTTTTGAATGTATAGTCTTTTGATTTTTTGCTCACAAATAGTTAAAATAAATCGTATTATATATCTCAATCTTCTCCTTTACAGAATCTATTATATTTACAATAATAACATTTATGGAGAGAAAATAGAAATTTTAATATAATATTAATTATTATATTACAATTTTGTCACATTTTGTTCTTTTCAATACCACACTACACTTTGACTGCATTTTTCTTCCTTTCGTTAAATTTAAATTGCATTTTTTATCGCGCATATAACTCGTAAAATACTAGAGCGCAGTTGTTACGAAGCGTGTAACGCGACGAGGTGGTTAATAGAGCGAAACTAGGACGGGATAATTAACGTCGCATCAGAAGTTTGCGCGTTTGCAAATTGGACGACGTGGCTGTCGGAAAAATCGGCGACACCGCGCTCGCGGTTGACAGTGCGACGCGATCTGATCGACTGACAACGTTCACCAAGCAGTGTTTCATAAACGCATTTATTATGACGCCCGACGAATAATTTCGCCCGTTGTAGGGCCCCCACCTCAGAGGGCCTCATAAACAATTTCTCGGCTCGCTTCGATGAGCCCGTGCGTTATGCGCTATCGGTTACGATATGCCGATGATTCTGCTCGGCAAAACGAACGCAAATTATTCGGTCAGAAAAAAATACCGCTGCGTATGCACCGGCATTTTTCAATTCAAATGAGTAAGTATATTAAATACGTAATTATAAAAAGTAAAAAATAATTTAATTATCGCTAAACTAATGCCTGCTGTACTTATAATAATAATAATAATAATAATAACAATAATAATAATAATAATAATAATAATAAAAAATAAAAAAAAATTATCAAATGCATTTATGTTTCTTCTTGACTGAATTAGAGTTTCATGTGCGTGTTTAGTATGCTGAAGGTTAATGTCGTAATCGACAGATTTTTGCGGCACGAATGTCACTCGGATAATCGATACACAGTAATCGCCGAACGGACCGTATACGATATACAAATAATTCAGAGGTTATTTCAGAATGAGAAATTGCCTAAAGTAGCGACCGGAATTGAACAAGCCGCGCGATAGCTGAAGGTGAACTGACGTCGCGACAGATTCGAATCGTCGATTATACCGCGGACGATAATGAGGAGCATTAACGGAACCTCGTTAATGATTAGACAGTGCCGTGCGAATTTTCGCGACTGACTTTCTCGGCTACAATAATAAGTAGGAAATAAAAATTTACAGAATCTCATATGTATATATATATATACATATATATATATATATATATATATATATATATATATATATGCATTTCTATTATTGATATATCCACGATTGAACGCCAAGAAAATTCTGCTAAAGAAAAATCGATTTCAATTTTATTAAAAAATCTATTTCTAGAGAATTGCGTATATATATATATATACGCAATCCTCTAGAAATAGATTTTTTAATAAAATTGGAATCGATTTTTCTTTAGCAGAATTTTCTTGGCGTTCAATCATGGATATATCAATAATAGAAATGTTTCGTAAAAAGAACATACTTTTGATTAAAAATTAATATTAATATTTGTAAAAAATATCAATTTTTGCATTAATTTTTTATTAATTTGGCTTTTTAAAGTTTCTCTCAGAAATATTTACGAATAATTTCGAATCATAAATTGTTATTTCAAATCATATATAATAATAATTTTAACAAAAATTTTGAAAGAGAAATATCTCTTGAATGACTCTCCATCGATCTTCTATGATATATATGTAACACCAGACTCATCTAGTATTCGTGATATGTGACTCGAGGCTCTCAGTGCGTGACCACGGTACCAACCCATATTTATTTATGATGCACTCGGAAGTCGAGCCTTTCCTATGTACACATGCAGAGACGACTGTTGCATCACGGAAATGCGCGCATCGTGCTCCTTCGACAGGTATGATCGTCGCAAGCATATTTTCCCTGATCATATCTAAAACCCTAATGTTTTACATTAATAATATAAGCTTAGAATTATAATATTATAATAAATTTTAAATCTTCATTACTTTAATGATAGATATATAAATTTTGTTTCTAAAATTCTAAATTTCACTTAATATTCAAAGTAAAAAGTTTATGTCACAAAAATATGAAACTATCAAATTGTATGTATATGTATAGAGAGAGAAAATAAGATAGCTTTATTTTTTTTTTTTATTGTAATGGTCATAACAATGAATCAGCGATTTCGATTAATGCTAATCAACTTCCTAACTTACGACGCAATCAGCTATCTATTATCTCTGTGCAAGATCAAAATGACATGATACAAATAACGGTAGACGATCGGCACGCGTCGTCGCATCGATTTCGATTCAAATGCATTTCGGTCGCATCCCGATTAAATAAAGCATTAAAATGCTGAGTTCGGGGGACCAGCCGCACGGTCTATTAAACATTAAATTTAAGCAGCAGCTTCCTGCTGCAGATCCGTCATGTATAGAGTGTAAAGCGCGCATAGAGGATGTTATGTTATATCGTCGGTACACAAAGCAGAGGAAATAATACTTTATAAGTATATATGTTGTACTTCGTTTGTTTTAATATCATTGTGAAATTGTTCAAGAAAATGGAAATAAAATGTCAATAATGTAATATGTCTTATAAATCTCTAGCAGCTTATATAACGATTAAATTAAGAAGAACGTTATTATCAAAATATCTGAATAGTTTTTAAATCACGAGAAATAGAAATATTAAATTAATTGGATTTTAGAAACATGTAAATGCAAAGCTCCTTATAAAAAAAGAACAATAGCAAATAAGAGAAAGAATAACGAATTTATTTAAATAAATCAAATCAAAAGACAAGATCTTTCAAAATAGAAATTAATTTCTATTTTTGTACTGAACTTTTATTGATTTGCCAGAATTTGCACTAATTTATTCTAATTTCTGCAAAGTTAATTCCTATTAAAATAATCCACTTTAATTTATCGCTAAATAATCACGCTTGACTAAACGATGCACAGAGAAGGTGAATAGATATTAACGTGATTACATAAGTAGAATAAGAGAACAACAAACGCGCATTATGTATACATACATACATATGTACAGGGTGTCCTGAAAATTTTTACACCCGTGCTCATTAGCTCACATATTTTAATTAATAACGCAAAAACTATTGCAAATTTTGCAAAATGATATAGGACTTTTCGACTCAGTTTTGCCCAATCTACCTTCGGGTGTGACAAAATTTTCAGGACACCCTGTATACATGTATGCAATATATTCTTTAGTTTCTGACAATGGCACGAAGAACCGCCACTTGCAAGAGTACTCGAGTTTACCGACCAAGCAAAATTGAGCTCAAATACAAAGCTCTTCAGCTAGGTTACCAACGACACCGATACTGAACAGCTGGTTGCTATGTCGAGCAACGTTGAGCTAGGTACATATCGGCTCCAAAGTATTGTATATAGACATTATACATATACTGTGTGCAGACCTGCGCATGGTTGCATTCAAAGGCGCCGATAAAGAGGAGAAAGAAAGGCAATTAGATTTTTCGTAAATTATATAGACACGATTACTTTTCAACAGGATTAATTTCGTACTTGTAGAAACTTTTGGAACAGTGCAAATTCTGATAAATTAACAAATCTTAATCTTTCTCTCAATATCTCATTTTATTACATCTCAATTTTGTTTCGCATAAATTAAATTGCACAAAAAGTTAAAGAAAAATATTTTTAAATTATTATATATAATATATATAATATTTTTACAATAATAATATATGTAAAAAAATAAGTTTTTTAGACATTCCACATTCTTTTTTGAAAATTCCATATTCTCATGTCAGATTTAATTTGCTATATTATAATGAATGAAGATTTGTACGATGATACGTAATGTATAATATATGTCGCACATCATATATTTAACACTATATGATATGCTTGATTATGCTTGATTAAACTCGTTATGCTTATACATCCACATACTCTCTATATAGTAAATGTCGGCGCGCTTTTGCAAACTGTATATGGTGACCGTAAAAATTGTATGCGTATTATGTCATCTTCTCATCTTCTTTCGTGTACAGATGTTAAAAATAATCCGCGCGTACAATATTCGCATATGAAGACGACACGTGAGTATTTTCACGTTAGATTTATATATTTTGATTTTAATACTTTGTGATTTATTGAATGCTATAAAATTTGTTGAAATTTATAAAATTCGAAAATAGTTCAAGTATTGTACTCATCATCTAGGTACATGGTAGCAAAATTATTTACATTACATATAAGATCAAATAACAGTAAAACAAGTATTATTCATAAAGTAAACGGTTAATCATAGATAATATCCCTATATAGTAATTAGTATTTTATCTGCGACAAACGGTACTTCGCATAACTGTGCAGTAATTATCGCGCTTTCAAACAATGTTTACTCGCTGTTCATTCTACTTACTCTGTTCTTTCACTCTGCCTATTCTGAAATCAAAATGATATATAGATATTTAATTATTTGGGGAGCTAATTTCACGTAGGTATCCGCGAAATCATTGTGTGTTGTGCGGCGCCTCCCTTTTACTTTCTATCGCGCACTCGTTCTAGTTTCGTTCGTGGCGTAGGCGACATTTGAGGGATACGCATGCGGAACGCAAATTTTTCTCGTCAATCTCTCTCTCACCTTCCTCCTTAGAGGTACTCTAAGAAATCGAAATATATACAGGCGCATAAGAAGGAATTAAGCAACGAAGCAAAGCGAGACAAATATCTCTATATACAAGGTGTCCTAGACCACCCGTACACCCCTTTTCTTTCAAAAACTAAGCATTTTAGAGAAAACGTTTCAACAGAATTGATGGTTTGAGGGGAACATAAAATGGTGACATTGATTTGACATTGGATGGCATCGTTAAGGTCAAGTCAAGCACACCTTTAATTTCTTAAATGGAATCCCCTATTTTTTATTGCATATTCTTATATCGAGAGCTTTCCAAAACACTATAATAAAGTATTTTTTCATTAAGAATTTTTTGAGTTACTTTGCACCTTAATCTGATATTTTAATATAAAATATAAAATATCTCGAAAATTATTTAGTGTTCGATAATTGTACCGTAATACTTTTATGTACAGAATAATAAGAATCAAATGGTGTACAGAAAATAATTGTTTAAAAAAAAAGTATGCAATTATTTGCAATATATTTTTGTATAACAATTATTTATTTTTTCTTTACACCATTTGATTCATCTTATTATTCTGTACATAAAAGTATTACGATACAATTATCCAACACTAAATAATTTTCAAGATATTTTATATTTTATACTAAAATATGTCAGATTAAGATACAAAAAAGTAACTCAAAAAATTCTTAATGAAAAAATACTTTATTATAGTGTTTTGGAAAGCTCTCGATATAAGCTATAAGAATATGCAATAAAAAATAGGGGATTCCATTTAAGAAATTAAAGGTGTCCTTGACTTGATCTTAATGATGCCATCCAATATCAAACCAATGACACCATCTTATGTTCCCCTCAAAACCATACAATTTTTGTTGAAAACATTTTTCTCTAAAATGCTTAGTTTTTGAAAGAAAAGGGGTATACGGGTCTAGGACACCCTGTATAAGTACTTAAACTCTGTTGAAGTTTCGAGATTGTTAAAGTATCTTTCGATAAACCTAATAATACACGAGACCAATATCGCGCCCACACTTGTACATTAATTTTTAAATATTAAACTTTGAAAATATTTACAAGGACGTTAAAAGCTCGTTAAAATTCATCATCTTAATTTCGAATCTTTATGTCTAACTAATGTGATAAATATCCCCCTTTTTTTTTTTTACTAAGGCACGCGCGTGTGTAGGAACAATTTTAGTAACGCTGTAGTAACGAGAGAAAATGGAATTTAGCCGTACGCAAAAAGCAAACAGATTTCGTGAGGATGCAAGACACTAGAGCATTCGACGCAAACGGCAAATGACGTAAGATAAGATAAGGCAAGGTGAGGAGGGTTTGGTGAGCCGAGAGAGGCTCCTTATGGGCGTCCTTATAAGGTTGCAGCGCCCACATGCGTACAGCTCTTGACGACGGTGCGCTTTCGGACAAGGACTATGTACGAGTCTTTCTCTGTATTTCTTTTTTTTTTTTTTCTTTTTTATCGCCGATTACGCGTACATGGTAAGCAAGCGTGAGATGAATCTTGTATCTCAAATAGAGTGACAAACGCGTTCCCGCTTGAATATTGATGCATTCAGCATAGAAAAGTATTAGATCATGCTTTTGATTTTACGAGAATATTTATGTAAATATAGTATTAATTAAGCGGAGAATAAACAAATTAAATTTTTATGACAATTTTCTTTCCCTTTTGTATAATTAATCAATTTCTTTTATCGTTCTCTGTTAAGTAAGGAATATGTATTTGCTGAAATATAAATGGTCTTGATCTAATATATGACCTAATATAAAGACATTTTGCTATAATGAGAGAAAACCGACGTATATAAATTCTTAATTTAATATTTGATGGATTCCTCTAGTTATGAACTTATGTGATTCAATATGGTAAACTTCCGGTATGACAGATCCGATTTAACAGATGATTCAATATCAGAAGGTAATTCGATTCAACACAAATATCATATTATATAAGATGTATAACCATAAAATATGAGATCAATTTTGTAAAATTTTCAATAAGATAGAAATATTTATATAAATAAAATTTGAAGCTGATCATCAAGCTTGGTTGTAATCATGTGACTTAATGCAATAAAAATAATTATCAAAATTGAATTGTTAAAAATAGAAAGCTGCATAATCTTGTTGCAAGATTAATATATGAAAAAAAATATTAGATATAATATCAATTAATTTTAATACGCAAACTTCATATTAACAGCCAAAATCTCGATAACGCGACAGAATGCAGAGATACGAATTTATCGCTCGATATGTAAACCAAAAGTACGTCAACGAAATTAATTATCGATTCTTTTACTCCGGGTACCGATCTGTCGATTGGATATCGTCGAGATCGTTTGTGAGGGCGATCGTTGAAACGTTAAGATTACACGCAGAATGCGTGTCAGCCACTTGTTGCATCACATTTCAAATGCAGAATTGCATCAATAAGTATTATCTACCTACGTATGTATTGCAAGATGTATGCTTCAAATCGACTGCGATAGTCATCTTATTAACCGCGTAATCGATCGATGAATCGAACAGTTGCATAAAAAAAAAAAAAATTTGCAGCAAGAATCAACAAAATGCATCTCATGCAAGATCAACGGTTACCGAGAATATATTAGTTTGGATTCTCCTAGACCACTGGTATAAATTTAATTCATACAAAAAAAAGTGAACTATATATAAATAAATAGAAATGGAATCAAATTATTTTCTCCAAAAATCTAGCGAAAAAATTATATCTTCAGAAAATATAAATAATAATTTAAAATATATTATTTGTAAAATTCTCTCTAAAATAATTGAACTAATAAAATGATATGACTTATGTATAATTAATATTATAATTTTTTACTATAAATATAAAATAGCAAAATACTTTTTAATATTATATATATATATATATAATACTCTCTCGTCCATTCTTCGCTCTCTATGCAATTACTTTGTGTTATATTTCACATGCGATCATGTCGCGCGTTATTATCATCATTCAACGCGATGCAATTAATAAAACCGTCGTGCCGAGCGTAATTAACGAACGTGTTCCACTTGTTAATCAAACGTGCGCGCGTCTTGTGATGATGTGGTGTATTATACTCGGTATACTCTTCAGTATGCACGCATCTTAAGTGCATCTACTTGGCGGAATATCTGTCCACTGTCGTTCATCGAGCTCCAGATACCGCGGCCGAAATAGAGCGCAGACAGAAATAGACGCGCTCGCGCGTTGCCCATGAATGTTCCTTAAACGCGCGCGGGATGAAAGAAATTGCAATGGCGAGGAAGAGTGCACCTACGCGCAATGCTGGTTATTATCCATCAGACATTTCGCGTGCATTAGATATGCATTTTTCTACAAGATCGAGACTTGAGACTCCGAGCTTTGAAATTCCGAAAAGAATATTATTATATCCATATCTGAGTTTAATATTAGATTATAAAGAGTAAAATCTATGCGTCATTAAACCTGAAAGTATCTTAAAGTCTCGTTAATGAATTCATGCTGAATCATATAATCAAAATAGCATCGGCTACCTTTTCAATGCGCGGAAAAACCTCGGGAAAAACGCAGCCGCAACGCGCGCGTTTCCCGCGATCGGTAACAGACTCTGTACATGCAATGTCTTTTTTTTTTCAGATCGCGCGAAGGCTAGACGCTTTAAATATGGACAATAGTAAATGTTACGCAGCTCGACTCAACACGATCGATTGACATTTTGAATGCAAACGGGTAGGAGGCCTTTTGTGCACTTTTAAATAGCGCGAACGATGCAATTCTAATTTTCGTTACTACATCGATTACCTCGTATTATATGTATATTGTAGCGCGTGTGTCAGAGCTCGAGTGTGATTATAAATGTAATTTCAAACTTCACATCGACATTTTAAGAAGAAAAAGGAATAGATAATAAAAAATGTTACGGTAAAAAAATATTTAAATATTTAAATATATTACATCCTTAATATTTAAATATTCTTAATATTTCAATATATTCCTAAGTGCGTTTATATAAATAAAAGAAATCGTACAAGTAATTTTAGCTGACGTTTTTGTGGAACTTAAAAATAACAACTCAGATACTTTATGTCCATGAATATAAGACATATCTCTTTTCTTCTACATTTAAAGTAATGAGGTAACTGCGCTTTTCAACAACGCATTTCGCTAATCATACTGCGTAAAAATTGTTGCACGCAAACATACATTTTTTTATTCCACGTTACAGTAGATTTCAAGTGATCGTAGCTGCGTTATAATCGAGAACGATTTGTACGCGGTTATGCGTAAGAGCGCGTGGCGATGTGAGCTTGTGAAAAACAACGCTACGGCAATTGTGTCAGAAATTCTCGCGAATTAATCGTTCCATCGGTAAGTCCGTTAACGAACCAAAACGTTCGTTACCGCAAAACTCAATAGGCTCATTCAGAGATCGCGCGATGATGTAACGAATTAGCCACTAATTGATGAAGGTCGGATCGAAACTTGTCGAATATATTCGTCAAAGTGCCGGAAATTACCTTGATACTTCGAATAACTTCTTTAGAAAAATGCTAGCTAGTAAGAATAAAATTATCGCGATAATCTACGGAAAATTACGCTATATTTATGTGAGATTTCAAACAGTTTTTTCCTGCTATAATAATTATTATTAATTATGAATTGCAATTATAAGATATGAAAACGGATCTCGTAAATGCGAGAACACGCGCGGTGTAAATAGATACACGCCGTGGTACAGACAAAGTAATGCGTACACATGCACTTCGACTTAGGGTGAGCGCAGATAAGCGACACGGACCGCGATAAGCTGGTGATCGATGCGCTTCCGGGAGCGTAAAGTGTTCCAATTATTAAGTTGCAATTATAGGTAATTGCAAAGTGACTGATTTGATCATTGGGACACGACTAGATAAAAAGCTTTAACACGCATTAATCACGGGTAGCACACGAACTGTGCACGCGTGTGCGTGTAACCGGCTATTGACAAACTCTCGCCTTTCTTGGCGGCCTGATCGGCCTGACTCATTCAACGACGAAGAGAACGCGTTAATAAAAACCGTTGCCGATTGTCTTTTAAAAGAACGATCGCGCGAGTTCTGATCAGAAATAACAACGATACTTTAGAAATATCAAGAAATACAACCGAAGAAAGTTATCAATAATATCAATACCTAGCACCAACATTTTTTATGTAATTGAGAGACACTTATGTTAGCAAATTTAAAAAAAAAAAAAAAGTCGATAAACAGAGATAATAAAACAGCATTTTTCTAATTTTAAATATATTTTAATACAGCATATTTTAATCTAATATATTTTAGTTAAAAGTATTTAAAAATAAAGATTAAAAACTTCGATAAAAAATAATTATTCTTACTTGTTTTACTTTCGCTAAGAGAAAATCGATTGTGCAAATAAGCTATTTTATTATAAATTGTGTTCTATTCTAAATTGTTATAAATCTCCAAATTTATTTTGCTTATTAAAAACATAGATTTGAAAACTTTTGTCAGTAATAATATTGAAGAATGTGTTAAAGAAAGACAGAATATAAATAGATTAAAGTTTGAAAAATTTTATGTAACCGGCAATGTTCCAACAAAGAAGCGTGGATGAGAATGTATATATACATATAATATCGAACTATGATGAAGAGCGGCAGAAACGAAGGTAAACACTGTTATTAAATATTGGCCGACTTAGTTGCTCTCAGCGTGGTCATGAATTTACGGAATAAGCATCGTGAAACGCGCTATTCCCTTTAATTTCGAAGCATTCGACCACGAGAGTTCGCGCTGCGACATGGCCGTAATTCAATTTCGATCTGTACACGGTCAGCCGGAAGTCGATTGGTTCTCATCATAGAATTTCCTGGCTACATAAGAGATAAATGCAATTGCGCGCGGCAATGCTAAAAAGGAGATTTCAAATGTTACAAATATTATATAAATGCGATTTTATACAGACCTTTAAAAGGGCCTCCTGTTTTGGAGAATCAACAAAATGAATTTTTTTACATTTTTTTCAAATAACTTTTCAAGAATATTCCCCAAAAAATTTAAATGCAATTCCTCGAAAATTCTAGAATTATAGTGGTTTGAGCGATCTGGAGTTCAAACCGATCGATCTCAATTCCGAGATAAGATTTTGAACGCTCGAATCCGACATATATTATATTTGGACTCGATTATACTTGGAATATAAAGGTTGGGATTGTTGGCAGGTTGGGGTTGTTTCCAGAATTCTAAGCACCATGAGCCCTTTTATGGTTCAGAAATCCGCCGGTTAAAAAGAGATCTATCGTAAATACCAAAAAATAGAAATATGCAGTGGATTTGCAATGTCAGTAATTTGACAAGATCAGTGTGGACACGTCTGCTGTCCTTGTATATATCTCTCGACTATTTCATATTGTTTTTGTATATCAAAATTCATGAATATTGAAATAAAAATATGTGTACAAATATGAAATTGATAACAATAACCATTTGTCCTCTCAAAAAATTCATAAAAATCGTTGTTTTCTGCCGCTTTCAAACCAGGAAGTCCCCTTAAACTCTGATAGTTGAGCCGATTTGTTCTCAAATATATGTTTGAAATACAATAGAATTTTTTAATGTAATAAAAAAAGTTGTTAAAAATTATTGTAAATTTATTTATCATTGCACAATAAAAAATGAGAATGTAAATTTTCGAATATTACTACATGAAATATTGAATTTATAATTTTATTTTCAGTATATAAACTATTTGAAATATGGTTTCATTTGCACATACAATTGCAGCTGCAGTTTAATCCAAATGTCAACGGATCGCTATTGTGGCAAGCGAATAAATAACGACAAACTCAGTCTCACGATTTGAATCCCAAGGATGAATGGAAGCCTTAGAAATATTCCGCGTTGGCGAGCTAATATTGTGCAAAGAGTACGACACACATGGAATGAAATAATCGAAGTTCCCAGACATGACCGCATGACGAGTAATAAGCAAATTATAAATAACATCATCCGGATGAAATAATACGACGTTCGATCGGTAATACTTCGTCGTATTCTAAAATTAAAATCATCCAATGTATATGTTACAAAAATTTCCAGAATAAATGCATATATATATTTGTTATTCAAAACAATAAAAAGAATTAATGATTTCTCATGTAATCGTAAACGTAAAGTAGATAAGGAAACTTCAAGATTTTTAATAAATTAAATCAATTTTACGACAACAAGAGTGTCATTGGACAAAGTTTCTACTGAGAAATTTAATATTGAAAATTGAAGAGTTTCACGAGATAATACACACTGATCTCCCATCATATTCTCGAAGGAAAATTAGATTTTAAATTCATTATAGAATATGACGCTTTCAATCTGTTTTAGGTCAAGTGTCCGATTATCCGTACAAAACTCGGATCGATATCTTGGCTTCTTGGTGAATTTCTCAGCATTCGTAAAAGAATTAATAATGTCAAGAATCATGCGGCGTGAGAAGATGCAACGAATTCACTTGCGTCTGCAAAAACATGCCTTTCAAGAGCCGCACGTTATATATATTGTGTGGGAGGCTGTCCAACCAAGCACCCATTGCTAATATCGATCGTGCCGCGTTTGCAATGTGTATGTTGAACGACTGAAGTCCGAAGTGTCCGAGGGTGGTAACGTGTCTGTCTGATTCATTCGATCATGTTGCTGACGAACCAGGTGTGCGCCATGAAAATGGCTACGTGACATCGCGAGAATTGAAATACGAAACCTTGCGGCAGGATCTATTATCAGAAATCTATTATCTTTAGCAGACTATAAATTTACTGCAAAAATTTTGAAAAAAAATTTCTAGCCAATGATTAAAGTCTCTTCCTTTTTAAAAGATTATAATTTTGTATGTTTAATATGAATTTTAAGATTATTTTCAGAATAACTTGGAACGCGTGCATGCAAATAGCGGTAACTCGAGATAACGCGCGTGATCTCCGTAATTAGCGAATGTTTCCGCTACTAATCCTCCATCGCATAATATAGTTAATGTTACGAAGTAGATAATGTTCATTTAAGCGTTGGAGTCTAACGAAATCTGAATAAAAAGCTAAAAATATATTTTACATCGTTTGTATTTCATTTTGATATTCGTCTTTCATACGAAATCTGGTACAAAAATATTCGCAATACACCCGCCGAATTTATCGACAATTGCGTTACAATAGTTGGGAAACACTGCGTAAAAGGATTAACGCTCGAAAGCGCAGCAATGTTTCTTCCCATGTGTGCCGCAACTTAAAGTGGTCAACAATAAAGCAATTTCCGTGCGGTCTTTAAGAACCTCTGCGAATTATAAACGCCCCGGTAAGCATTCAACGAAATACAAGTTTCGCAGCCCAACGAAATACAAGCTTCGCTATCGCCCACAATCTACGCGATACAAGTACATGGAATAATTAATGAAATTTTTCGTGCTAAATTATATGCATTATGCTGCCAGCCTGCGAGGTTAATCCCCGAATAAATTTCATTTTGCCTCGCACATATCTAGTTTTTAGATTCCTTAAACAAAATATAATACAATATATATATATATTTTATATAATTTTTTTTTATAAATGAAAGAATTTTTCTTCTCGCTACTTATTAAGCAGAAAAAAATTATCCAAAAGGTAAATATAATTCATACGTATGTTCAAAGAATTCAAAACATATCTTCACCCACAGGAAACGAAAGTTACAAATTTAAGAGCAGGCAAGCGAAGAGACATAAACTTATGTACTGTCGTGAGTTTTTTTAGGTTTAAGAAATTCTTGCGAATTATAAATGCCCTGATAAGCATCCAACGATGCAGAAGTCGACACTGCGAATGGCTCATCGTCTAGTCCGTTTACGCGGAATATTTTCGCACGGCTCGAAAGAGAGGTGCAAGTGTGTATTGTGTCTGGCGGGAGTGTGCTCTGCCGGATCAATTATGCTAGTCTCCCCTAACACGCCACTCGCTTGCTCCTGCATCGTGTTGCCTCGCGGTAACGTAACGGTTAGCAGCGACGAATGTGCATCCGATGTGCAGACTGCACCAAGCAAAACTTCCGTGCTGCTTCGTCTATAATTGATAAGCTCTGCGCTGTGGTGCTGGCGCGAGCTCTGCACTCTTTCTGAATTAAATATCGAAACATATATCCATCCCTGCGCGCACGTGCTTGCAACTTTTTTTTTCAGAGGACCTATCCTGAGAGAATCAACCGAACTTTTGAGTGATTTATAGAGTCAGAGATATTTTCAAGACTGCGGAAATAGGGACAGACGCGATAATGATTTATGTTACCGTTATATTTAGAGAAGCGTGAATGAAGATAGTTTGTGCGAGCTTTTATATTTTTGTAGCTTATTTCTTCGAAATGTTTTAGTTTCTATTTTTCTCGAAATTAACTTGTCTTACAAAAGATTAAAAACTTTGTCTTGATCTGGCTAATATAATTTAGATTAAATTTGATTTATTATTAATAATAATATTATAATATTATTAATATTATAATAATATTATAATATTATTAATAATAATATTATAATAAGAAAATTAAATTATATTGAGAAATATATTAAAAATAACAAATTTATTTTACGAATACTAAACAATCTTTAAAAAGCAACCATAGTAATCTAAACGACACGATTATATTCTGCCACGTGCCAGCATATATACACATGCCAAATGATCGATGCAGAGTATCATATATATATAAACAATCGCGGGATCAATAAGAAACATAGATATATCACTAACGTTAATTTTGGATATTTCTTCGATTATTCGAGCGAGAATACCGGGTTCGTGTTCAAAGTTTGCGATCACGAACACAAGATTTTATCTTCGATTAACCCATCAAGTATTAAAGAAAAAAAGAACGCATATATACACATTTTTGCTCTCGATATTTATATAAAATGCTTTATACACATAACTATTAAAAATCCTTGATATTCTAAAACAACGGCCTTCCTCCCAATGCATGTATATTCTAGTACGTATAAACTATTAAAATTAAAAAAAATATGTCCTTACTTAAAACAAATAGTAAGAAAATATAAAAATGTTTGCATTTTCGGAATTTATATGTGACTGTAACAAACATATTTTTGCCAATGAAATTGTCTATTAATGCCTGCGAATGTTCCTTCAATTCGTATACAAAAATTAAATTATCCTCTATATAACAATTTTTTTTATTATTTTGCATATTGGCAAAAAGTAGCTCGGTATTTTAGAAATTTAAGCAAAACGCGTTTCTCTCTCGTGACGCCACTTCGGACTTCCGTTCTTCGATTACGCTAACGAGAACGTAACTCGCTTGTGTTGGAAGTTCGCGAGATTTTTGGTCTCGTTCTACATGTCGGGAACAACATACGCGGTGAAAGGAAGTACCGTCTTGCGGCTCGATCGGCGACTTTGAAACGTCCGTTATTACGCCCGCTGGAAGGAATTCGGATGGCATGTGATAGAATATCCTTAGAAGACACTTGCCCCGAAGAAAACCTCATATTATTATTCTTTCGAAATTTTATTTTTTGTCATCCATATAATTGCGATTACATATATCCTACGTTTTTCAAAAATTAAAATTGTCGATCGACGCAAAGAAATCGCTATATAAAGCAACTTAATAATGCATAAAATTTTAATGACACTTTTTTATACGAATGAATTTCTTTTATAATATCCATTAAAATACGTGCATATATAATAAATATCCAGACATATATTTTTAAAAAATTATTTAAATTTAAATAAAAAATTAATCTTTGCCATTTGTATTCGCAAATTTAAAGTTTATAAAAAAAAATATTGCTCTGAATGATTTATAATTTAAAAATAACTTTTATCTCCCCATATTTTAATTAAGAAGCAATCTACTTTAATTTTTAAAAATCAATCTTAAGAAACTTGAAAATGTTAGAAAACCCTCTTGTACATTTACTACATACATTATGCTTTATAATCTCGTAATAATTTATAACATAAACAGCATCTCAATCGCGAGGAAGAATTCAAAAATATTACAAAAGACAACGATAAAAAAAAAAGGGAAACGAAATGTCGACAAAAAAGGAAAACAAATAAAACGAAGTTGCTGAAAAGAGAGAAGTCGTGTGAACAACGGAAGAGGTCGTTCACGAATTTTTCTTTATATGAGAGCGAGTTCGAATATACAAAAGAGCGGTCGCAATGACGCAGGGCGAACATCCAATGAGCCCACGCGTGATTATCATGTTTCGATCGGACCGCATCGCGTCGTGGTGCGATCGGTCGCTCATATAGCGCGACAGCAGTCGTGGAAAAACAGAGATGTTAGGAGTGAGCTCAAGTATGCGAGAGAGAGAGAGAGAGAGAGAGAGAGAAGAAAGAGAAAACCAAGACGAAACAATGGAAATCAGAGATAAAGAATAGAAGAAGAAATATCTCGATATATTTCTTCAAGAGAGAACTTCTTCTCAAGAAGAAATCTCGAGCAAGAGAGGAAAGCGAGTGACGGAGGAATAACCGGAAATTAATAATCGGAAATAAATGAAGGAAAGGAATTTCTTAAAGCGAAATAAAGGCAAGCCGAGAGAGCGCGAGAGGGAGGATGGCGATAAAGAAGGTGCGAGACAGAGCGACTGCAACGGCGGCGAGAGGGAGAAACGCGCGCTTGCATGTACAATAATCTAGCTAGGGATATTCTTGCACACACTCACCGTCAGTCCTCTGGATGTTTATGCTGCAGCCGACGTCGATGTTGCACGTACCGTGATCCATGGTCATTTAATCGGTCTCGCACACTGCGTTCGGCACCATAAAATGCGCCCGGCTTCTTCCGTTACCACCGTACAACGGGGCCTCGCACGCGGCCGATTAATCGACTCGAGCAAGCGAGAGAAAGAGAGAGAGAGAGAGAGAGAGAGAGAGAGAAAAGAGGGACGAAGATGAAATCGCGCGGCGACGACGACGGTTGACAGTTACGGCAGCGTTCAAACTCGCGCGGCGACCGGTCGAACTTCTCTGTCTCTTTCTTCCCTCTTCTTCGCTCCTCGACGATGATGCTCTCCTTTCTCTCTCTTTCTAAGCCCGTTGTCTCTAATCCTCGTTCTAGGAACGGAGCTCTCCTCTAGACTCCAAGGCACGCCCGATATGTATCTAGTAACGGCTCTCGTTCGTCTGCTGTCCGAACGTTCACGCCGCGTCGTCGTCGTCCCCGTCGTTGTCGTCGTCTTTATCGTCGTTCTCGACGAGACGGCAAACGGTCAGCAGCGTCAACGAGCGCACACGCACGCACGCACACACGATCCGTACGTCGGCGTATCAGCCGAAACGCATCCGCGGTTCGACCGTTGGAGTATCTATCTCGCGCTCAGAGGACGACCGTTTGCTTTCGTGCCGGGATACACTGCCAGTGTCCGTTATTGACAACGGAAGAACTGCGATGGCGCCAGCTTCCGGCCGGCGCGCGCCGATCATACCGACATCTGTCGGAGCGAGTGTAAATTAGCGCGACCTTATAAACAGAACTAGCTCGTATAGTAGCGTCAACTGGATCTATTTTAGAGCCGACGAAACTACATAGCTAATTCACTTTTCGGTGCCACGGTAAAACGATCGGTTGGTGCAGGTCCGTGCTAAATACATATTAATTGTGGATTAAAAATATTATGAATTTATTAATGTTTTATTAATTGCGCGTGACGTTTTCTTATTTTAGTATATTTTACACAGTAATAATAAGTTATTATTGAAACATTTTTATATATATGCGCATGAAAAATACATAAATTTTTTTTTAATTGATTTTCTCAATAATTTTTTTATATAAGTATTATCATTTTTTAATTGTAATCAAATATCTTTGCTTATAAATTAATGATTATACATTGAAGACTAAAATCCTAAAAATATTAAAGAAAATATTTCGAATTATTAAATATATGTATTGACTAATTCGTCATTTCTATGAAAAATTAAATTTAAATATTTTTAATTATTAAAACTAAAATTTTTAGGAAATTTCTTTTTTCTTTTCCGATTTCAACATTTCTTATTTTTTCGTAGCTTGTTCGGCGGCTTGGCGAATCAATAATTTTAACTCTTCCAGATCAAAATTCTCTGATTCTAATAATTGATCAATGATGCGCGCCGCCCTAAAAACACAAATCACACAATTATTATCACACACACAATCGCAACAAACAAAACTTAATTAATTCTTCATCAAGTATAAATTTTATCAAAAAATAATTCTCACATATCTTGTCCTGCAGCTTCTGGTAGTCGCGGAGGTAATTCACCAGCTTGAAATTTTTCGTAAACCTGCAAAAACGCTTTGATTTTAAATGGCTCTCACGACAAAAAAATCAAATGTTATTAAATTATGTTTTTCCACATATGCAAGAAATCTTCAACAATTACTTCTAATGCTCGTTTAAGAATCTGTTCGTCCAAACCAGCATTTCGCGCAGCTGCATGTGCAAAACTACGTGTCGCGTGTCCAGTAGTTATACGATAAAGATACGCTACGGAGCCATCGTTGTTTGTGATAAATTCAAAAGTCTGTATAATAAATATAATTTCTAAATATAATTAAATAAAAATAAAAGTATAATAAATAATTAAATAAAAAAATTTAATAATAACTAAAGTAACAATAGTAATGCATATAAAATATATATTTTTAAGATATATATTTATAAGATTATATTTTACCTGTTCCTCGATTATCGGACTTTGCGGCAACATGCTCATTATTCGATGCATATGCGTGGCCACAAAAACGTGTGGGCAATTAATATCTCGCTCGACGAAATTATTCAATACAGCTGCGAGCAATGACAAGCCACTCACTTCGGACGTTCCGTTTCCGAATTCGTCTAAAATGACGATAGAATTTGACGTGGACGTGTAAAGAGCAGAGTTTATCTAAAAAATCGATAAATGATGGTCATTGAAAAAAAAAAATACGGAAAATATGCACAATTAACAATTTGCTCTTTTGAGAAAATTTTTAATATGATTTTCAAGTACTTTTTGAAAAATTGTATCTATACCTGTCGCATATCTTGCAAGAACATGCTCGTATTTAAAGCAATGCTGTCCATGGACGTAATCTGTGTCAGAATATGAGTCACTGTTCCTATGGTGGCCGATTTGGCCGGTACGTAGCAGCCGATGTGAGCCATAAACACAATAAGTGCAATTTGTTTGAGATAAGTGCTCTTGCCAGAAGCATTCGGACCGGTTAAAATTTTGACGAGGCTCTTTCCGTCCCCGGAATAAGTGTCATTCGGAACGAAGGTTGTTAGAAATTCTTGCAACGGGTGTCGACCTTGTTCCACTGCTATAATCTGACGCTCCACGACATTCGGCTTTACATAATTGTATTCTCGCGCGACTACATAAAACGCCAGCAACCTAAAATAATGCACGAAATGCTCCCAAAATTAATTAACTTTATCTAGCTATAGATTTCCTGATAAATTTAAAATTGTTATCTTTCTTACGATTGATATTATTATAATTTCACATGATTTGTTTCCATAAAAAAATCGTAAGGTATCTAATTCACTCACGTATCTAATTCAGCGCACAATTGAATTGCGTTAAAGATTGATGCAGCATGTTTATTTATATATTTCACAAGCTTTAATATAATGTAACTCTCTCGCTTGTTGATCCTTAATAATATATCTCCTATAGTATTATCTAACTCTGCAAAACGAAAATAAATATGCTATTACGCATAAAAAAAGAAAACGACATTCATATTCCATGTGTATATTATTATATATGATAAAATGCAAAGAATTAGAAATTATATACAATAAAACCTTTAGCACTGGGACTTTTATAATAACGTATATTGTTGCTAATAAATTTAAACTCTAAATTCTGCAAATCCACATTGTCGGCTGGCGACGGATTCCATCCAGTTATTGCTAAGAGGTATCCGATATTCGGTATGTATACCATTTTGCAGGTTGTCACCGAAGGTGGAAGATGGTCTTTCATATCTTTTTCTCCCATTCGTGTCAGAGTCTCGGGTAAAGTGCTTCTTAAGTGATGCACTGCATTCCGATGGAAACATAATATATAAAATTTATGCAGTTGAGTGCACAAGTGCAACAATGTAATTTTAGGCGTATTCGACTCAAGAATCTTTGTTCGTGAAAAACAAAATTATAATATATAAAATAATGCATCATTATTCAAATTATGCGAAACAGATCAAGATTAGCTCACATTTATCCAAGTGTGAATCCACGTTTGCTCGGACGATGAAATCGTTTTCGGATCTCTTCGAGCTAAAGTCCACTATGTATTCGATGAAATATTTGACGTAACGTACTTCGTTCGTGATACTATCAACGATTTTACGAAAGAGCTTCACTTTTTCACGATGTTTTTCGCATATGTCGGCGATGTAGATTATGGAAGATATCGTCTGCGTGACGAAATATAAAATAGAATATGAAATAAGAACGTAAGTAAAAAAACATCATAAATAACTTAGCTTAATTAAAAAGGAAGAATTTAATAAACCTTATGCAATCGTCGCCAATCAGAAATTTTAGCCTGCTGTGCTAAATAGCGATCCAAAATAACATTAGTCAAACGATAAACGTGTTTCAAACATGACGTCAAATTTTCGACGATACTCTGATTATCCGGATTAAGACAAAATTCGATGACTTCGAATCTCTCATTGAGAATGTCGATATTCCTTGTAGGATGTCGCAACGTTCTCCTACACACACGATAAGTCTCTTTTTAAAATATTACTATATATAATAAGATATATATATGATAATTATATAAAAAAAATTATGACAATAATGCGGCCATGAATACTTGCCACAAAAATTGCGCCCCAGGCCGCGATTGACAACGACTCAAAAGGATGAATAAGCTACCACTTTGTTTCTTCGATGCCGCATCGCCACATTTGAAAAGACTCGGATGATGTCTGGCGTGCACGATATTTAACGCCTCGTAAGTATCGTCATTTATCATGACAATGTCACGTCTACATCCCAACAATATACAGTAAAAGAGTTAGCATATATTATGAAATACAATATATTCATAGAAAAATATTCATATTAAATTATTAAAGCAAAAAAAAATTATAGTAGTAATAAGTGTAGATTGTTTGATAATACAATTGTTTAAAAAATATAATTGCAACTTAAAAAAGAAAAAAAAATTAACCGAACAAGAAATTAGAGATGCTTTTTTATAAAAAAGATTAATATTCACAGAAATTTTTTATAAATAAAATCAATATTCTCGAGCAAATTTTAATAAATGTACTATCAATCATGTCTGAAATATTAATCCTAGCGTGAGGTCAGAGAGACTCACAATGTTACGCTAGTCAAAGATACAAAGTTAGGTCTGCCGGAAGGATCCAGCACAATATTGCTCCAATGCTGATCTATGAAGATCAAGAGCAGACCCAGCGCATGTATCATGACGATCGATTTGAAATTTAACAAGCCCTGAAGAAAGATAAGTCTCTCGACGTTGTTGGCGTTCTCCGGTTCCGACTCGAGCTTGAGACATCGAACTCTGTGATAGCATCTGTCGAAGCCGTGTTCCCTCTTCCGCATCACCCTCAGCGAGGCCTGCGTCGGCCCCGCACTGCTCGTTCCCGCTGATCTATTCAATTCGCTCGATGTTTCCGACGTTACCAAAGTCTCGATTGCCGTGAGAAACTCATCGGATGTGCCGGAAATCGTAAGGACATAACGCGGTTGGCATTGTTTATACAGTGTTTTCGTGATGTTAAAATGAATATTGTCGTCGTAAGTATCGTCCATCACGAACAATTCGGACGTGAGAATATTGTAATAGGCTGCGCCCAATTGATTGTTCGACCAGATCATAGCTAAAATGATCTACGAGGAAAAATATGACTTATATTTTTATAGTAATGCATAAATCAATATTTCTAAGATTCGCATAAAGATGATCATAAAATTCGTATCGCCTTACATACGTTTTATACAGAAGCAAATTTGCCTTTTTTCAAGAGATTATAATATTATAATATTTTGCACATAAAGATAGTTATATATTGTAATAATAAAACTAAATTATATGTGACAAGTATGGAAAAAGAATGGACAAAATATATATATTTAAAAGATTTTAAAATAATTTTAATATATGAATTCGAAATTACTAGCCTCGTCTCTATCGGTAAAATTATCAATCTGCATTGCAGAGCCATCATTGCTCCGTTGTTTTTCCGCTGCAATTGATTGCACTGTTGGGATATTTGGCCTGCTAAACTCTTCTTCATCGCTGCTACTTTCGTTCAATATTGATTCGAATTGTACTTGTCTAAAGTGAAAAACATATACTGGCGTGTTAATTTTGAAAATAAGATGTAACAATATTACTTTGATATATATATCATATATGTATTTAACACTGTAATTATTGTACAAGGGAATTTGTAATCTATATAAGAGAAAGAAATTAAAAATAAAGCGATTTTATGAAGAAACAATACAATTGAACATACATATTAGCAAAAGATGCGGATGACGAGATATTCTTTGAAAATCCCAGCGAGCTCATTTTTTTATTGTTCGTTCTTCGAATTACAAATTCGAAATGCACGAACAATGCTACGAAGAAGTAACAACTACCTGAATTTGATTCAAAGAACGTTAGTCGTGTTCGCCGATTTTGCGGCAAATTTCACACGTTTCACAAAATGTATTCAACAATTTTTTCTTTAATGTTTAAAAAAAAAAGATGTAAAAATAAAATAGAATGTTTAAATACAAATGTTTAAATATTATGTAAGATTCATATGTTAAGTTTTTTTTTATGTGCACAATGAAAACATCAATATAAGAACTATAAATATAATTCACATAACACAGCTCGCGCAAGCTAACTTTAGTGTAATTTCTGCAGAACTTTAACCTGTTGGAAAAATGTGGGAAATGGATAAAGAAAAAATTCGCACACATTTAATAACAACATTATTCTTTGATTACATTACATGAGCAAATATTTGCAGTCGCCTGCAATTGTTACCTGTACATAATTACAAAATATAGCCCTAAACCTGTTCAAGTAATAAGTACCCGGTATTATTGGTATTTTTCGCGACGCAGTTTTATAACCGTACCGTGTAAAACGATCTCGCGCGCGATGTAAAATTATGATCTTTGATTCAGTTTTTGCTTTGTTAATACGACACATAAATAATAGATGAACGTACCAAGAGTTGTATGGAACACATTTGGTTAAGAGTTAGATCGTGTTACTTGTTACACATCATATATAAAATATTATTTGACATTAGTTTTCGCGTACATAATGCTACGTGAAAAATGATTACCACGATTGCATTATTACAACGACTGTTATATACATTCGCAGAGTATATATAATATAAGGTTCTCGAAGAATATTCTCTAAATCGCATTAAAAAAATCTATTTCTCTGTAAATTTTAATTATAAAATCTTGTCAATTATATTAACCGTTAATTATAAAATCTCAATTTATAAAATTTCATAAAATTTATATAAGTTATAGCTTAACATTTAATAGGTTGATACGCAAAATATATGTATAACGATCTTGCGGCAATTCTGGTTGAGATAAACATATCGAGTGTACAAAAGTACAGAAAACCTTCTAAATTCGATATTTTTCATACAAAAATATATATATGTATAATATAAATCAGATCTTTTTTTTCGCACAATTTTATTAAGATTTGGAGTAACTTTCAAGATCTGAAAAGGCCTTCTAACTTGGAATAGGCGGAGATGGTTGAGGATTGAAAGAAATAGGTCGATAGCTCTTCTCCCTCACAAAGGGCTGCACTCCGTTCAATACGAAACCATTCATAGGGTTTCGCTCTTGTTTGATCGGCTGCACCGGGCTTTCGTCCTCTGAGCTGATGGCTTCCTCGCTGCGTGCTGGGCTAGCCGACCTAGTTAACCGTTTCTTACTTTTTTCGCTCCGTTTCGACACACCTCATACTTCCTACTTTGGAATCAGCAGAGAACGCCACGAGTCGCCACAAATTTCATCATTGCATATTGCAATAAATATCCAAAGTAACGATAAATGTAAATTAATTTGAGAAATAATTTTCTTAATATAAACTATTTGAAAAATATCATATATGTGTACGTGTATTCTTTTATATATTTATAAAAATTTTTCTTATATAAATTTAAAAAATATTATATAATTCTCTACAACTATCAAAAATCATTCATAATAAGACGAGTATCAATTTTCAACGAAAATTAATATTTTAATAGAATCAACATTCTATTTTTCGAAAGGAAACCGCTCTCGTTTGTTGAGAATCAATATTTTGCGATCGGTTAAATACGCGTGACGCCTCTGCTGTATCTGTCAACGCGCTGAACTCCAAGGCAAACATCTAGTCTCCGCGAGTGGATTTAGTAAAATATTAGCATAGTCCTTATATATATATAGATGCGCCATAAGAGTGGAGGACGTTTGCTGGCGTTCAACGTATTGGAAAATAAACCAAGACGCAATATCGCGACGTGCGATGATCTTTCTTTTAGACGTAACGTAACACGTTCGACTATTGTAAGATGCGTTGATTTATCGCACGATGCTCGCCACCTATAATGCTCGCCCAATACGTAGTTAGAAGCGCGACCGTATTTGCTTGGCTTGGTTTAATGAAGCGTTGTTAAATGACTAGAGGTGTTAGGACTACTTACTTTACGCCCACCTTAAAACCTGTGCAGGATAAAAAATCAAAAAGCCAAAAATTAGTAATCGCACAGTACGCGCGAGTTCTTATCTACGAGTGTGATTAGTAGATTTAATTACTACTATGTTTCTATAGCAAATATTAATACTCATATTTATCAACAAATTTGCAGAAAAAGCTGTCGTATTGAATATCGATTATAATATCGAGGTAACAAACTATGGCTTATATTATGAGTTCTATGTATACTGAAGCAAGTACACAGAAAATAGATTTTAGACTTTAGATCGAAAAAAAATGCAGGAGTAAATTTAAAAGATTGTACATAATTTTTTAAGTTTCCGGGGGGAAATAATAAAAATAAAAAAATATTAAATAAATAATAATTAATAAATAATAAATAATATATATAAAAAAAATTAAATAAAATTTTAAACTAAATAATTTCAATATTTTTGACTTTATTAAAATAGGAAAATTCTGGGAACAACCATAAGAAAAAAATGTGATTTTTGTGATCATATTTGATTTTTACTTAATAGATTGAAAAAAGATAATTGCATATTGCTCGCGCTTACTTCAGTAAGAAGTATAAGAAGTATACCAAAAATCATAAATGTCATTCAAGTCTCTACTCAAAACCTCCCTTTCAGGCATTATGCAACCGTTGCAACAATACTATCATTTTGGGAAACATTCTCAAAAAGGAGGATCGTTATCTCAAGCGGAAGTCAAAGGGACCAGATTGTATCGAACGTACCTAGACCGGAGGGGTTTACTCTTGCCGCCGGTTTGCCTGGAATGCGGTCTTGTGTTCGGTTGCGATAGCTCGCTGTCGCTGCTCGCTAAGGAAGATCTCGCCGCCACGGCCCCATGAGCAAAATCTTTCCTGTTAGGTAACACGTTAGAGAATTATTCGCCATTAGTGGTTTCGTCTCGTAATCGCGGACTGTTGTATACGGGCAGCGATCTGACATAGCCGCGAGCACGTGAGTGAAAGTGAATTCATAGAGACTCTTTGGAATGACGAACTCTTCTCTTCTATATATACGTATTGCATGGTGTAGAAGACCTTTACTCTTCTTAACCCTTTAGCCTATGTATTGAAACACTGCGTTCGCTTCTCGTTTTCTTTTAATCAAACATCGCATGGTCTATCACTTATGAAAAAAATAAATACAAACGGGAATAAAATGAATTACTTTACAAAGAAACATTATATATATATATATATATATATATATATATATATATATATACTTTCTTTATATTTTTTTAATAAAAAAAAATTTATTTTAAGCGTAAAAGTATTTCAGATCATCTGAGGTAAACTTATTCTAAAAGAATACATATAAAAATTTAACTTTAATTCTGAGGCTCGAAAATATTATCTTAAAAAGATTAATGTCGTTATTATAAAAAAAAATATATATATATATATATAAATTTTGTTGATATATTTACCTGTAATTGTCTGACCTGGGCGTAGAGCTGAGATTCGCGGTTTTATTAGTGGTCGTGTGTGCGTCCACGAAAACGGCCGAGCTCTTGGGAATGTCGCAGATCACCTTGGGATGCACAGTTGTTTGCTTGTACTCCAGGTGCGACGACGATTCAGTGGGCGTCCAATCATAATACTTTGGCCGGTAGTCCTTGTACTCCCTCGGCTGTTGATGATGCTGCTGTTGTTGCCTGGAATCCGCACTAGACGCTCTCTTACGCAGATACTCGTCGCTGCTGACACTGCTCTTCCGCATGGTCGCCAACTTAGTCGGCGGAACTGAAGTCGGCGATGACGCGGACGATGACGGCGCGCCGTCCGGGTCCGCGCGAGATAATTGCGAGCTGTCCCACACAGTGGGCAAACTACTATAATTCGAACACATTGTTAAGCAATAGCAAATAGTTGGCAATTTTCAAAATTAAAATCAACAAATAATCATTATATATTATGCCTATATTTTTAAACAATTTTCAAAACAAATTATATATATTAAAAACAAAAATATAAAAACAAAAAAATTGAACACATATATATATATTAAAATAATATAGATATTCAGACGTTATCCAGTCTTTTTCTTCGTTATTTTAATTCGATAATAATTTTAAACTATATTTTTAGAAAATATATGTGGAAGAGTTTTTTTGATCGCAATAAATCAACGTATATTTCTTGGCATTTAATAAATATAAATTTTATAATTGTTTATCATTTCGAAAATAAATATAACTTCTAAGTATTTACCTAATATTCTCGTCCATACTGTATAAGCGAAGTTGCTGCCTAATATTGGCCTTTTCCCTGGCACGTTTGCGTTGAAATTCTTCTTCCACCTTACGCATCGCCTCTAGCTCGCCTTTCCTTTGTCTTTCCTTGGCTTCCGCCTCCCGCGATAGCTTTTCCGCCAATCTACGCCTTTCAATTTGTCGCACAGTGCTTTGAAACGTGAATCTTCGACTCTTTGAATTGTTCTTCGATGGTGGCTTGACCTCTGGCGCTACCTCTTTGTCATCCTGCAGATTTTGCTGAGCGGTAGGCGAAATGCTCCGTTGTTTCATTTCAGAGATATTTTCACATGATTTTGAAAATCTGTTATTCACCTTTCCATCGCTCGTAAAAGATTTATCTTTAAGAATAGCTGAGTTTTTGAGCTGTTTATTCGTCTTCTCCATGTTCTTGTCGGATTTCCTAAATTCATCTACATCGTTTTTATGATACTTTGATCCAATATTGTTGCTAAAGTTCTTTTCACTATCCATCACCATATTGCTCCTGCAATTCAAACCTTGCGACTGATATTGAGAATCATTTGATTCGGGCAAGTACATCACATGGCCACCTGAAGCCAAGTAAGAGAACGAGGGCGGCTTCATAATCATAGGAAAGTCACCGCGATCCTCCAAATCTTCCACTAAATCCTCGTCATCGTCTTCGTCATCGAAATTGGGCTTCCAACCGTGTGGTGAAGAACGCGTTGCATCCGTGATCTGTGTGTGTTGCAGCGATGTCGGCGCACTTGTTGACAATAGCCAGTTGTCATCAAGGACATCGCGAATACGTTTCTTCTCGAGATCCAACGGACCGAGTCCGAGAGCGCCCGATACTGATCGCTTCAGCTTCTGCAGCGAGTTGAAAGTCGAGCCCTCCTTGCTCTTTAAATCCGGATTGTATAGATACATGCGATTGTCGTCGCGCGGCAACGATAACGAGAACACATGTGCCCTAGGTGGAAACTTCACGGGTGTCGGCATTGGTGGAGGCGAATCCACACCCGCATCACTACTGGATTCTTCTCCCAGATCCTGCTGCGGCGTCCACGTTGGTCTTGTCGCCGGTGTTTTCAATCTATTATTATTAGTATTGGTGCTGACGTCTAATGAGTC
The DNA here is from genome assembly GCF_021464435.1 of Cataglyphis hispanica. NCBI lineage: Eukaryota > Metazoa > Arthropoda > Insecta > Hymenoptera > Formicidae > Cataglyphis > Cataglyphis hispanica. Next base: position 10,845,308 of record NC_065956.1, read on the forward strand.
ATCATTAACTGCACCAGCATCCCCGGATATACCAGAATCTCCCGATTTATCGTGCGAACTTCGCGGGCCAAGAGCGATCAGTGGCGGAGGTGGTCTAGATAGACGTTCGATGCGCTCCTCAAACATTACCTGACATCAAGTTTCGTAATCTTTTAACCAAAGTCTCTCGAACAATTTATATAATCTTTTCAATTTCATTTACTTGGTAATTATTATTTGCTATAGTTATTTTACTAGGATATTCTCTAGTTATTGTTATACACATTCTTCGCACACTTACCGGAACCTCTTCGCTTGCCGTACTCATGTTTGGTCCTGGTGCTTCTAATGCTGACAATAGCCTCCACGCTGCCGATGGTGAGAATCGTGGAATTTCCAGCTGCTTCTTAGGTAGTGTTGGTCGTAATTTTAATGAAATATCCTCTATTCCACTTTTCCCCTGATAATCGCGAATATACGATTCAGCAAAAAATTATTTTTATATTTTTTTGTATTTTAAATAAATAATTATAATAAACAATTATATTGTAAAAACTTGTAATTTTATCAATATTAATAAAAATAAAACAGAGTGTTACTCACATCATCCGTATAATCGTGACATTCGATCGATCCATTGACTTCTCTAGTTTGCAACCTTGACTGTATCTGCTCCATATGCTGGTCCACGCAATTCCGCGACTCATTCGACAATGCTTCGTCCATGCCGAAGTAGAAAGTCTTCGGTGCGGATTTCTCCGGCGACGGTAATCTAGAGAAACAATTAAAAACAATATTTCAAATTCTCCGCAATAATTATAAATAAAGGCACTAATTAGTCATCGGTTATCGACACCATCGGAAAATTAATTGCCCATCTATTCGCATCGCGCGCCGCACGAGACATTCATTGATAAGAGAAGTAATTAGAATGGCTTAGACGAGTACGTGCGCATCCGCGACTCGCGAAAGAGATAAAGCGATCTGAGATGCAAGAGCAACTTACACGTGCCAATTTTTCTCGCGCACGACTTCCTTGACTTCTGGTTTCCTCACGAGCTTCTCTTTAGATTTCGCGTCCTTCTTCTCCACTATCGCGGGAACAGGTTCGCAGGGCCATCTCTTCTCGTCCGGTGCGCCATCAGTATTCCTAGCGTCGCTCTTCCGCCATCTACGATCGGAATCTCTCTCCTTTCCTTTCTCTTTGGCCTCGCTCGTTCGTTCGGGCGTACTCTCCCTCCCGGAACCTTGCCCGCGAGGATCCGTCGCCCTGACGTAGGGTCTCACCGGACTCTCCGATCTGGTTCTCGCCGGCTCCGCCGTGTTCTCATGCTTCTTACTCTTAGTCACACTCTTCGCTCGTTGATAATCCTCGAGCAAATCTTTCCGTTGTTTCTCCGACGAAAACCTCTCCCCCGAAGAGTATTTCGCTACGTTCAGACGATCCTTTGAATTTTTCCGAGGAGGATCCTTCGGATGCGCCGTAGACGATTCGTCAAACGTCGCCAATTTCTCGATGAATCGTCTCTTGCCACCCGATATGGCTTCCGTTTGCCTCTCTTCCAGGTGATTCTTGGTTCTTTCAAGATCACGAGCATTTCCTTTACGTTCTTCGTACGTGTTGAGTTTGGTTTCGGATCGATTACAGCGGTCGATCAGCCGCCTCTCCTCGACGATTCTGTTCTCGATCGCGCATTCATCGCGAAAACTCTCCTCGTTTTTTGCCAATCGTTTTTCCGGCCTCTTCGTCTCTTCGATTTTTGACTCTTTAAAGCCTCGATCGATGTCGCTATTGCGCTCCATCAGATTCGCGGACTCTGCTACCGACGAGGACCTACCGCTACAGTGGAGCTTGTTGCGCACTTTCCTGGCTACCTGCATTAGCTCTGCTTGAAACTCCGGACTGCTCATGCTTCTTTGCAGCGTATTCTTGCCGTCAAAGATCCGCAAACGCTTCTGCTCATCCCGGCACCAGCGATCCTGACGGAGATCGCGCCAGGCGAGTCTGTTCTCTTTGCTGGCAACACGGCCGTCCTCACCTCGCCACTGTCGCTCGTTCTCCAATCCACCACCGCCACCGTTGTTCTCGCAACGTTCTTCGATTACCTGAGTTTGCGACGATGAAGACAGCCAGTTGACTTGCGCTCTCTTCGTTTCCGCTCGCGTCTTGAAGAGACGCGATCGTCTCGGCGGTGGCTGAACTTCCTCCTCGCCGCGACAACCATTCTGACGATCCTGGCCAGATTCCGTATATCTGTAAGCAAGAACAATTTTGAAATATGATACTGATATTTTGGAAAAATACAGAAAAATCGTAATATTAAACTTGCTAGAAAAATATTTTAAAAAAATATAGAAAAAAGTATCGCTTTCTATAAAATTAACAAAATTATTTCTAAAAGAATTCAAGATATTATTAATTTTATAAAGGTTTTAGGATATTAAATTTTAAATTAACGTTATCGAAGAATAATAAAGTTACAAGGAAAAAAATGATCGATAACGCGTTGGCATTCTTTTACCTATAGGAATCGGGGGACGTCCTGTCGACGATGCCGTTCGATGGCGGCGCCGGTGCCTTGTACTTCTTTTTATTCTTGTATCGGCTCTCTCGCTCCTTGCAATCCCGTTCAGGATAATGTCCGTTTCCGCAATGCCGGTGCTCCATCGCGTGCTGATGCTGCTGCTTCCCGTTGCAACGCGTCGCCTCCTGTCCCATCGGCGAGTATCGCAGATCGGGCTCGCTGCCAAACCTCTTGATCTCCTGCATCTCGTTTTCCATGCAGCATCCTAACTCGCTTCGATATTGACAGCAACGGTGCTCGAGCTTGCGGCCGCGAGAGGCGCCAATATTCGACGCCGAAGTACTGCGGCTGCGGAATATTCCTGGCTGGGAAGTAAGAGAGAGAGCAAAATTCTAGCTTTAAAAATCCTAATTTGAATTCTATATATTTTTCACTTTATTTTTAATTGCATATCTTTCTCTAGCGCCGACAGTCCAACCGCGCGCATTTCACATTCGAAGTAAGAGAAAAATGTGGACGTGATATCCATATGTCCACTGCTCATAATTAAAGTTCATTAGAGAGCTCTGATTATATCCACAATTAAAAGAAATTTTTTTTGTCTTTTTAAGTATTACATAAAGATAGCACGGTAAAGTGTTACGCGCGTTTATTCATAGAACATTGTTGATTTACAAAGCGTGCACGATTTCTTTCTGATGTATGCGTAATAAATGCTCTATAGAGAAGAGATCCTCCTCTCTATCACAAAGCCGGCGGATGAGAAACCGTCGTTTTTGTGCGACCGTCGGCACAAAGAGTTCGATGAAGGTCGCGTGATACATTTCGCGAATTCACGATGCAAGAAGTCATTCCGTGTAGAATATCCTTAACCGGGTTAACGCGGCGTATGACGCTCGACCAAAAGTCACGTACGAATTCTAAACGATTGCCTGCATCACCTGCATGAGAATTCTGAACGATGGAAACACGCTGACTTCTTCGAAGACAGAAGGAGGACTGACTGTCCGAGATATAAAACCAGGAGGATTGAATTAAAAGTAACTTTTCGGATACAGAGATGATTTTGTGGAGTGCGGACTTTCACGTCGAAGATTCGGAGCAGAAAATTCATCATGCTTTTCGTATACTTTCGGCTGCGATTTGCACAGCAACCTAAATAAATATCTCGAGCAGACATATGTATTTTATTTACTGCATGTATATATGCTCTCTTTTATCTTTAAAAAATCCAATAGATATAAGCTAAAAATATAGATTGATAAAATTGCAATAAAATCTTTTTATAAGGCAAAATAATATCTCCTTTTATCTTTCATCTCTTTCAAAACGATTATTCGAGGTATATATCAGGTATATATCAGGTGCGCATTCAAAATAATTCTCAACCGGAAATCGATTCTCATCCAGAATATTTTTACTCACCGAGCAGTTCGCATCACATGCAAATCTTTTCGTATAGAATGTTTCGATGAAGTAATAGATATTCGCTCTCAAAGCAGAGTATGAATGAATAGGTATACAAATACAACGATACTTTTCAAATAAAAATGAATTCAGCTCCAGGGTCATCCGAACAGAGTAACTATGTGGTAGCATATAAAGAATTCGATATAATATAATGCTCCAAAAATATATATATATTAAGCAAAATAATTTACTGCCATTATTATCATTATTATTACTGCAAACGCTATTGTTACTATCGCTAATTACTGCTAATGATGAAAATTATTAATCGACATAGAATATCGTGCTTCTGTAGAAAAATTTCAACGTAAGTGCGACGTATTAAGCGGCGACTCGTATTCTCGCACACGAGAGCAGCTTGGCACGCCACGTCATCAGCGCGACTCAAAAAGCAGCCGCGAATCCTTACCTTATTAAGGTCGTGCGGAAGCGTGAGGGCCGGAGGCTTGCGGCCGCTTATGGTTCCCCCGTTGTGAATGATGCTGCCATTATTGGTGGCGCGTAATCGCTGATTGGGCGGCTCCGGCAGGACCTTGTGTCCCGCTGGTTGCTGAGGATGATGTCTTGCAAGCTCCCGAGGGAAGGACTGCGTCCACCCGCGTCTGCCAACCTCCTGCGACGGTCCATTGGACGCGCAGTATTGATGGGAACTGCTGTTGCCCATTTCTATGCCGATCTGGCGTCTCTATGAACTGCAGCAGGATTCGCCATTCATCTTGTATCTGAAAAAGATCAGAAAGGGGGACCCCAATTATCCAACATGTCTGCTTGAATCCTATTGAATAATACTGTGGCATTTAATTAGATCCGTAAAATTGTAAATGTACCATAAGTTCAAGAATTAGAATTTTTATGAAAACAATAGCTGAACTAGATTATAGTATACTTTTCTAAATTATAATAGTATTAAAGTAAGATATTTTACCTGGACAGAAGCTAATGAAGCTATTGTAAAAGGATAATGTTCTAGAATCATAATTCGTGAATAAAACATGAAGATTATATAATTTATTCAGTAGAATGTGATGGAGATAGATAGCAATAAGTAATTAAGCAATAATTAAAATTTAAAAAAAATGTTAAAAGATGGGAATAAAATAATAATTCTTGATTAAAACACACAGAATTGACACGCAAAAAAAATGAAAAATATATATAAAATAAAGAATATACTAAGTGGATGCAAATATTTATACAATATTATGTATCAAGCTTAAGTACTCCGTAAGACGATCGGATAGTCAATTAAGAGGACCACTTTGCAAACCTGTTCCAATTTCCCTTAAATCTGTGTAAAAAGTACGCTTTTGCATACTAATTCGCTGGCGCTTTACATATGACAATTAAGGGTGTAATTAAACGTTAATAAGTGTGATTAATTTGCAAATACATTGCAGTCTGCCTTAAAAATAAATTTTCTTCAAATAGAATAAAAAGATGCGTCCGCATTAACGCTTGACATATCTAATTAATATCTTCTTCGTGAGAAGCATATTTTACGGATCAATTCATCCATGACACAATCTCTTATTATTGAAAAATTATCTCCATAAATATTCCATAGATTCTACAAAAGTGTTCTGTTTATCTTATCGCTTTGCGCAAGAGATTTGCTAAAGAGATAAAATAAATGTATATATCATTAAAAAAATATTATCAATTTTCCATTTACGTGACACGCTTTATTTTCGAATCGCGTTCATAAAAGAAAAAAATAACACCGTTGCTCGATAACTTTCTAATATCTCGCGCCAGACGAAGAACGGCATCCGCGAGATCATTGATGAACGAGAGGAATGTAACAAGACTCTGAGGTGAACAAGGGGATGGAACGAGAGGAAGATAAACGCACGCGAGTTGGCCGAACGATCTGGGCAGGTCGCTTTATCTTACAGTTAGACGTACGTGGTTCAATCTTTTGCGTTAGTTGTGTTGGGATGCAGGAGAGAGAGAGAGAGAGAGAGAGAGAGAGAGACAAAGAGAAACACAGAAAGAGACGATTCTGAACGCGTCTTTTTAAAGTAAGTTCTTTCATTCATCACTAATATAGGAGCAGGTGCCCAACCTGCACACGCGACTCGTCCGTATCAATCGACCGGTAGTACCGCTAATCCGGGAATGAGTAAGACAACGTGAAAAGCGTTCGAGAAAAGTCGCGGGACACTAACTAAGTCGTTAAGGTAAACGAGTAAGACAACTTTTATTAATGCATCTTGTACTCAACAAGTTGAGTGCTGAAGCGAGATAGCGCGTGGAAAACTGCTTTTCTTGTCTCTCTCTCTCTCTCTCTCTCTCTCTCTCTTTTACTCTTTCTCTTTCTTTCTCTTATACTCGCGCGATGAAATTGAAAATAAAGTACCGAATGAAATCGTCGCTCGCACGAGTTAATATTCGCAAAAAATACGCGAGGCGAATGAGCAAAATTGCACTCACTATCGTTCCGCCGACAGATGATATTCTCCTAATATTATTGATCAGATCTACAAAAAGCAACGATCTAACTCTTACTATAGCCTTGCTTGATAAAAAGATATTGAAATCAGAGTTTGCAGTAAGATGAAATAACTGATTGACTGGCGAATACGAAGTGCAAATGATAGTTTAGATATCATTAGATATTCGTAGACGCAATTACACTATTTGCGTTTCCTCACATGGAAAAGCCTCAACACGTTTCACTTCCGCGTTTGTGACGTAGTGGTGAAACAAGAGTAATCAGATTGATCGATATCGTAGTCAGATTAGAGAAAAAGATACAGAGCGTGTTTCTCACAGTTTCACCTCCGACAATGTACTCTGAAATTCACGCAACTCATAGTCGTTCGATGTTGATACGCGCGCAATTTTATTCTTTGAAGAACGCGCATAATACGATATTAATTGCGCGAATCAATACAAAACAATATTCTATTTCATAGCAATGCTTATCTCACAACAATGTAAAGCTTGTATAACCTTTTATAAAAACAATGCAACATTACTAATGATATCAGGACACTTTAATCGTGACTCAAATTCGTAATTTGTAATTTACTTTGTAACTTGACATAAGTATACGTAAATGTTATAAATTACATTGTTATATTGCATACACAAATTATACAATTTTAACGGAGGACTAGCTGATTTTTCTTTAGTAATTATTTTAGCCGAGCGTAATCGCGCGAGAGAAAAATTCCGCGATAACACCTGGCGATATCTCACCATTCGCTCAGCATCATCAGCGTCATCGGTTCTTCGGCGGTTTCGCGCGCGATTGTCGTGCCGCGGCGAGAGGATTCTCCGGGGCACAAAGTGGCAAGTGATGCATGACGGATGGCGGCGGTTATGATAACTCGAGCGTTGGGTACCCGCGGGGAAAAGATGAAGAAGACGGGGGGAGAAGAGGGAACAACGGTAGAGGGAAAAGGAGGAAGAGGAGGAAGAGAAGCCGTGCAGGGGGCGACGAAGCGCGAAGGGGCTCAAGTATAGAGAACGGGGAACCGGCAGGGCGGGAGAGGAGGAGGACGTTTGCCCCCTCGCGATGATCATCGCCGAGAGTCATCGAACTTGGAAGGATAGGAAGAACGATTCTGCCGTCTCTCGTTCGCGATAGCTCGCTTCGCTCGTTCACTCGTCTAGGATAGAGGCAGGCAGGCAGGCAGGCAGGCAGGCAGGCAAGCAGACAGGCAGCCTGTATACAACCCCGGCTATCTTCGAGGAACTCGAATCGAACCCGGGCTGTATTCTCGGGCGATATACATACGCCCACGTGTCGCGATTGTCGGCACAAATCATGTACTTCCTGCTGCAAACGCGCCGTACAAAAATCCTGAAAGAGCGAGCGCATAAGCCGACAATCCGATTCGATTGGATCGAGTTGGGTGGTTCGTTTCTTTTCTTTTGTTTCTTTTTTTTTTACCTTCATTTTATTTATGAAGTAGGTCGAATTGAGGCAACGTGAACGATTTCTCTCCCTCTCGCGTCGATTTCGTATATACGCAATTTATGCAACGCTGTGCAGTTTTGCTAACCGAGAAGAGAATCAGATACATCGCGAGTTTTCTCTCGCAAAAGAGCTGTCATTAGAAATTAGTCTCGCGCTCGTTCCGCACTTGTAATGGAAATATCATTCGCCGCATTTAAATCGTGGATTCAAATGTGCGGAGTAAAGACCGGGAGCTCTCGCTAGATCGGAAATGATACCAAGCCAAGAGTCATTATTACATTCCTGGATTTGCAAAATGAGAGGGCGCGTACCCTCCTCTTTCAATAGCAATGTCTCACTCTCTGTATTATAGTCTGTCCTTGATAGCAATATTTTGCCTTGTACAACCGCGCATTTCGTCTTCCGACAGTAACGTTTAATGCTCGGGTACAATTTTTCCTAGCTGAAAATAGCGTGCAACTAAACGTGGGTGGCATTCGACTTTCTGAGAAACGCGTTCAGAATAAAACAGAATCATCTCAGCAAAAGAACAAGATAATAAATAAAATAAATAAAATTACTCAAATTATTTAAGAGAAAATAAAGAACTATATATATATATGTTATATATAATTGTGTTTTCCATTATTCCACAACATTTCTATACAAATATAATTTATGCTTCGTCTTTCAACAGAAAAATATATGATCGAAATAATTTGATTAACCAAAAATCTTTTTAGCATGCAAATAACGCAATTAAACGTGTGACTTTTTGTAAAACAAAAGAGGTGTCTCGCAAATGTTCTAATATTAAATAAAATTTTTTCGCTCAGAGTGATATAACCACATGCTTTATCATCCGCAGAGGTCAATGTTCCACCCTGTATAATCGTGTCTACCGACAGGAAGAATCTGCCTTGTAAAGCCGCGGCGGCTCCACGTGGACGCTTGTAAAGGACAAAATGCCAATCCAATTTCCCAGAAGGTCTCACTCAGGCAGGTTTCCCTCTTTCTCCCTCCGCGATCGGTTAAGGAGCCAGCTCTTCCTCCCCGCTCGGGCATTTCGCGGGAAGATATTCCGCCACGCGAGAACGCCCGCTGGAATTTAACCGTTGCGCCCTCGGGCTCGGGAGGGACAACCGGTACCGGTTACGTTGCGCGAAACAAGAGACCTTATCCCGATATATGTGTGCGTGTAATGAAATCCGGTCTAAATATTTCAAACATGCCGTCAAGGTATCGTTAAACGACATGCTACGTTCTATCGGATAATCGATGACGTTGGATCAACGTGTCGGTTTTCTATATAACTGCAACCAGCGCTACCATTTACATGTGTGTTTCTTAAACACTTATATATAGAGTGATTAAAAAATAGTATTGAGAGAGTAGAATCCAGCAATAAGCTAGATTATCTAAATTGTAATAAAATATAATAACTGTAAAATTTTTTATATCATAATAAATTAATTAATTTTTTATTTTATAATAAATAAACATAATTATATATTCTGGAAGGAGCTGAAAAAACTGACACATGATATTGCAAGATGTAACGCGAAAACTCACGACAGAATGATATTGTTTACACAATTCCGCGTAATGTAGCTCTCGCGTGTTTTGTACGTGCAGACTTAGTACTGATTTAACAAGCTGGTCCCATGATGAAACGTACATCGTTTATTTTTAAAGGAGAAGGAAGGAAGGCGCGGCGAAAAATCATACATTGCCGCGTACGATGGGAAACAAAGGCACGCATGTGTTGTACCCACGGGGACCACCCTATCTAAATCCGCCGGGCTCGACATACAATAGCGTGTATTCTAACTTTCACATTTTGCATGAAAGTAATAACGTTACGCTGCGCACCGCCGCGTGAAAATCCTATCAATCCTATCACGACGACCGGCCTCGGCGGCTCGCAATCTGCACAACCCGCGCGCGGAGATATTATCTCCATCCCCGATCTATCCCATATATCAGCGGGCAGCGTCCCCTGATGCCGCACGATGGCTAAGATCCGCGGCTCCATCGCGGTAATAATGATCGAACAATGGGCGCGGGTGAAAAACCTCGTTACCTCGCGCCGAGTCGACTTTCGAACTCGGCTCTGACCTCTGACCCTGGGCGCGCGCATCCCCAACGACTGAGCATCGAAACCGGTATATCCGACCATCCCTAAAGATATTTCCCGGCGATTGCAGAAATTACGTAAAATACCTAAGTTCCGGGAAGATTCGCGAAAGAATTCTCGTACGCAGAATATTCGGCTGAGCAATTTCTTATCGCGTGCCAAATGAAAGAGAAATTCCTGCCGATCGATAGATTAAGATATCGATGGATTCAGATTGGCAAAAATATTTCTACATCTATGCACACATCATATACACAATTCATACAGAAATTATTCTTCTTTTCAATAATATATATAATTATATATATGTATAATTATGTGCTTTCGTTAATGGCATATAGAATTACAAATTTCCGAGATATATATAATCATAAAATAAATATTTCGATACGCTATTCCCAACTCAAGTTCTCGTCTGAAATAAAGTGTAAAATTTTCCTCAATTCGTTTTCCTCTAACATTAACAGCGCGATGCAGAAATCTCTGCGTTGCGGCATCGCAATGCGCTTTAATGTCGCAGTTTAAAGTGCTAATCGCGCAATCACGACGAAATTAACGCATTTCCTAACGTCGTACTTTCGACGTGCCGCGAGACTAATTTTCCGCGCCGCGAGCATTAACCAGTTTCGCGCCCTATTCGCTCTTCCGTGACTTCTGTCGGAGCGACACGAGATGAACGGGGCTGCTAACTTACGGACTGACTTCGTACTCCCTGCCGTACTCCGTGCCACGGCACGGTAGATAGCAAACGGCTCTTGTAATAATTCTCGTCGAGATAAATGCAGATTGTGCGAGTAGGTATACGTCTAGGCCTGTCTCGCAACTCTTGCTTAATTGACGCTGAGATCCTTCGGATGCCGTTCCCTCTCTTCTTTCTCCCTCTATCTCTCTCACACTACTCTCACTCACTCGCGATTTCCTTGTTAGAAGGAGAAACGGAGGAAGAAGGCCGAGGCCATGCGGAGGATAGAGCGGATGAAATAGGGGAGATGCAAGAAGCTGCGAGCAATGTGAGGAAGGAGGAAAAGAGAAATGTAGGAGAGACAGAGGAAAGAATGCAGAGTGAGAGAAAGAGGACGAATTATTAAGCGCACTATAGATGCGCGAGAGTAATATATCGCACGTGGTCATAGCTACTGAATCTCAGTGTATATCGAGCAGTACTTTAGCTCATTAAAGAGCGCGCGGATGCCGCGCCGTCGACTTCTTGGGAGCTTTAATTAATCAGGAATCGTAACATTAGTTAGACCATCTGTTGGCGATAAGGTGCACAGGTGCTTTATACGCGCGTTCACCATCGCGATGATCGTCCGAGCACCGGCGTAATGCGTACGAGATTACAGAGTGCGCCAAATAGACACACCCCTGGAGTATTTTTTCGAAACGAAAATCGAGTAGTGCCAAAAAGCTTATTTCTCATTCAAAACTGTGAAGGAGAAAAAAGAATCTTGTGGAAAAAAAAGAAAATACGAGATATTCGATGCAAAGTTTCGAAAGAAGGCGAGATTCAGAAGAAACACCAGAGCCACCCTATCTTCCAAATCTATTGTTTTGAAATTTCCTCAATTTTTATTCCCTCTACTCATTTGATTTTAAAATTGGGATATTTCAGGACTTTGCTTTATCGCCTCTCGCATTTTTAATTTGAGAAACCCGATTTTTTTATGCTTTCCACGTCCGTTGAATTCTCGTCGCGTCGGTTCCTCGATGAACACGTCCCGCGTACGCTACGTGTCCGAAATTCTCGATCGCGCGAAGGATCGTCGTCTATCTCCGACTAATCATTTAAGCGCAACCTTGTCATCGTGTTCTACGACTCGTAACGATGACAGTCGATGCCGAGCGTCCGCGATTTCGAAAAGCGTCTCGGGATCGTTTAATTATCGCATGGCAGGCGGCATATGTTTGCATGCGAAATGTGTGTCCACGCATCTTGCGCTCGAGTAATTGCGCCATTACGTGTCACGAGGCGGAGGACGACGTCGTGACTGTCCGCTGGAGGTGCTGCCTCCGGTTAACGTTGATCCTTCCGGTCGCCCGCCGGGCGCATTTATGTCGCGCGTTTAATGCATGCAAACGATCGAGGATATATGAAAAAGTACCTTTCCGCCCGTTAACATAATTCGCCCGTAATCTCACGGTATCCTGTTGTATGCTTTCTCTTTCTTTCTCTTTTTTCTTCTCTCTTTCTCTCTCCCTCCTCCTGCAATGCCGCGATATAAATAAGAGGAATGAAAATACACGGATGATTTTTTAGCGTCTTTTGCAACATTTTTCGTTTTATCAATTCAATTTTATTTAATTTGCATGTATATATAAAACTAACTCATTATCATTCCGTGTCCGCGAAAATTATATTTTGTGAAATCTAAGAATAATTTATAATAAAATGTATGAAGTGAAAATGTTGTTTTTACGCTAAATATTTTAAGATCTTTTAAATATGTGACTTCACAAAAAAAACCGATCACTTTCTAAATTATGTATTTAAATTTTGAATCGCTGCGATCAAAATCATCGGTATTTATCGATCAAATCTATATGTTGACGAGGAGGACATTAGCAATCACTCGAGATTGCTCCAAATTTAATTAATCTCGCAGAAATAAAGCGGCGATGTGTCGCGTTTGATCCGGCTCGGTGAAGGAAGCGAGACCGAGGCATGAGAAAAAAAAAAAAAAGAAGAGGAGATTCGTCGGGCGGATTCAGGTCGCGGACCCCGCGTGCGAAAAAGAAAGTCCTCCTCGAGAAGCACGGAGATCGCGGCTTGTCGAGAGTGGAACCCCGCCAGGAACCATCGATATCTCCGCCCATCCCAAGTGCTCGATGACCGAAATTTACTCCGCGTACAGGTACACAGAAGTTGCCGAATTCACGCATGCGACGTGCCGTAGATCGAAAGTAGGTGGGCAACCTCGGTACAATAACGCTGCAGGCGCATTCCGCCATTTATGGCCGTCGCGTCGTAGAAAGTTGCGGCAGCGATCGATCAGATGCTCGATTCAAATGAAATATCCTGTCGTGCGATTCGACCCTTACGCTCGTATATCATAATAATTAATTGATCACGTTAGATTTATGACAATCATCATTTTATAGACGATTTCAATGAAAATATGATAATATTTAAAATATACATATTTAAATTTGCGCTCAGTAAAAAAAAAAAATCTGATTTTAAAATACATGTTATTCAATTTACTATTTAATTAAGAAACAGAAAAGTACTATTGCGAGAAATAAAATGTCAACAAATGTAAAATAATATTTTTTTTGATTGATTTTTTAATTATATTTTGTGATGTAGAAAATTTAATTTGAGACTTAGCAGTTAAAAGATCTAATATTGAGAATTATAAAAAGTTGCAAGGGCTGCCATCAAATTGTACCTATAAAAAATTGATCTTGAAATCACGAAAGAAACTGTCGTTATTAAACTATTAATGTGACAAAAAGTAGTTCGACAGCTTGATAATTATATCGAGTCTCGAGGCTACGAGGTATGGATGAGTGCCGGAAGCGTGATCGATAATTAAAAGCAATGCGTTTAGAATAGGAACGAAGAGACGACTTCAATTATCGACTGCACGTTTTAATGGCCAACGATAAGCGTCACGGAAGGAGCAGCTCATTCGCGCGCGCGCGCCAATTAAAATAGATTGCTCGATCGCGAAATTCCAAGATATCGCGTGCGAAGAAGGATTATGTCATCCGCAAATCCTCACGAAGACAACCAGCCACGAGCAGGGATTAAGAATAAAATTGAATATATATTTGCATTTATAAATGTCTTGAAATAATTTAACATTCTCGATATTTATCTTCGGAATCAAATAATAATTTAAAGAATGATAAATTAATTTTTGCTTTTGCGAAATATGTACATATTTAGATAATGAAGCGGTATCGAAACAGCAACATCTATCTGGATTTGATCTAATGTCGTGTGTGGAAAGTTTGTACGAAAGTTCACAAAGAGAGAGAGAGAGAGAGACTGGTTCTCGTCTGAATTATCTCGTTTCTTGTTCATTCTCTAGACGAAAACTTTCTATATAGGAGATGTTGATTATAACATCGACATATTACGAATCGTCATCGGGTGTTTCGATCAATTGTTGTCTGCATGAATTAAGACGATGAATGGCACGTGTAAAAATCGCCGATATACTGACAATGAGACATAGCTATTGTCGACGTGGACGTACGTGAAATGAATTTCTCCAGCGGACGAGTGCCGTTTGAGCGCACGCTTAGATGTCGCGTGATTAGAAATCTCGCACGTACAGCCTGATTGTAATGACATTTCTGGCACATTTTCTAATGCTATGGTTACACCATACGCATGCTTTTCAGAAAAATCCATGATCTTGACAATCGAAGATCTCGATTCAAATGAGAAAATATTCTAATTGTAAGTGCAAGTCAGACGTTATTTTATTTCTATTAAAATTAATTAAAAAGAATTTTTTAAAAACTAATATAATAGGATTATATATTACAACTTAGTTACAATATTAAATAGTTTCTATTAACCACACACAGAGTATAGACGTTGCTATAATCAAAAATTATCTGGAAATTATATATGAATGTATAATTAAACAGTAATTGTAAAATTATGCGAGTATTCATTTGCAGCGTAATCTCAGAAGATCACAAGCCTATCAGAAAAACCTGATCAGCGATATGTATAGATTCCTATCGAAATACATAAAGGGATATTTGACCGGCTCGTAATTGGAGCGTGGATAGAACATGACCATCTCTATGATGAGTCAAGCCTTCGAGTTTCACGTTAGACATCGTCACGCAAAATAAATCTCGCGACGTATCCGTTAGAAATCACGTTAGAAATATCGCTGTTGCACCTGTGAGCCGCCGGCTTTAAACGCAGAGTTTTATTGCGTCCCAAGCGTGCCGATAGTTGATAATCAAAATTGACTCGTGATTGTAATCACGATGGAAACATTTTAGCAATTCTGCAACGATCAATTATAAAAATTGAATGAGACTAAAATTTTTGGGAAAAATTAAAATATTGAAGAATTTTTGTGTTAAAAAAGATGAGAGATGTCCATATTGGCAAATATTATTTCAATGAATATAATATTTTGTATAAAAAAAAAAAGAAATTTAACGATATAATTAGAGATTTTATAATTATATATATCTCGTGTATATTTTTTTATTAATATTAATTTCTAACGCAATAATGATCTTAATATAAAGCGGTTTTAAAGAAAGTTCACACGACAGCAGGTCACAATATTAATAATTATGCGCGTCGATAGCACCAGCCGTTACGGGAGAAATCGGGTCAGATCGAATCAATTAAATAATTCTTTAATTAATTTTTGATCACGCACGATACGAAAGCGCGATTTCACTTCCTTCCGATAACGGCATTATATCCTTGTGAACGATAACAGAAATATATGCGGTGTGACGAAATAAACAAAAATTGAAACTAATAAAGCTTCTCACAATAATTATTGACATTGCAAATATACATATATTATACAATAATAATAAGATATAAATGCCAATTATTTTCGCGTGTTTTACACGCATCAAAATCTCAATTCAGATTGCTGAGTATTTCGAATTCTTTTAGCAAGAAAAAAAATCGCGGCGATACGCCATCGAGCGCCGGAATTATCCGATGATGAATCGTGTGCATTCTTCCGTGTCTCTTCCCCACTAAAAAAAGCTATCGTTTCTATATGTTCATCGATAATAACAGCGTGCGGATGGGATGATTGCGTAACAAAAGTAAAGTAAGTAATCGGAGGGCAAAGACCGTGACAGCGACGCTCTCGGATTCTTTATTTTAAAACAGAGGTTCCCAAAAAGATCCAAACAATTTCGAACAATATGTCTACTTTCCCCATACAGCAAATAATACAATTTTCAATCGGTTATTTATTAAATAATTATACGCGAAAATGTTACGGATGATATTAAAAATAGAATAAATATGTAATCGATATCTTTTCCAAGTCAAAGTCAAGATAAATATACAAATGTTGATAGTGTATTTGAGAATCTATGTTTCTAAAGATACTATTCCGTATCTCTCTCGCTTTATGAGCATATATAGATTCTTAGATAACGCTTACGCACCAACGAACAAAAGATCGTGCCGCGTTCATTTTTGTCGCACGAAGGTTGTAGCAAAATGCGATATAATTTTATGGCGTAACAATATACTTTACTTCCCGCCTCGTACTCGCTCGTATCGGTGACTTTAAGGTCAGTCGATACGATTTTACTTTCTTTTCTGTTACAATCTTGAAAAAAAAAAACTTTTCATGCACCTTTATAAGTCGTGATCGCGGAGGCGTCAGTTTATCACTGTGAAATCTTGCTCTGACAAATCAGACGTTTACGAAATTTATTCGAACAAGCTTATATTTCAGAGATTCGTTATATTAAAAAATTAACACTATCAATTATGTTGTTAAACCGAAAAAATTAAAAAAAAAATTATATATAACAGATTAAATTATTGTAATACGAAACGCATTATACACAAGATATCTTCTGCATTTCTATCGTACTATTTGATTCATTCGATTTGAAGTAAAAAACAGCTTCTATATTATATAATCATATTTCAGACATTTTAAATACATATATATCACGCCAATCGTGACCTGACACGCACTAAAAAGAAGATTGTTGATCTACTACTGGCGGCTATTGTAGGTAGCCAAGGCTGCGGCGAGAGAAATTGCCCACGCGACATGTCCTACGCGGCGAGAGCTTCGCCTACGCGTATAAATGAAGCTTTAAGCTGGTATTCCATCGAATCGGAGATAGTTTATCTCGACGCAAATAATAATAATGTGGAAGATAATAATCGCATGTGGCACGTTTTACCGAAACAGCGGTATAAGACACTACGCCAGTATCGCACGTCCTCGAGCGACGTGACAATGAAATAAAATTCCTCAAAATATTTGATACGAAAACATGTTTGAAATTATTTTTCAACAAATACTTATTGCATAAATCTCGAATTATAAATCGAGTCTCGCAGAGATAAATTTTTTTAAAAATTTATTCTTTATAAATAAAATTATAAAAAATAAAATAAAATAAAATTTATTTTTTATAAATTAAATATTTATGTTTTATTATTTGTTATATAATTATTAATTATTTACATTGAATTAATGATTAATGATAATTGATTTCGCTCAATGTCATTTCTTTCATTTAGCATTTCATTTTAACTACTTTTCTCTAAATCGTAAATTTGTTGTACTCCATAAACAATTTGCTTAATTGTGATAAGCACTGAATCTCAATCTTGAATGTTTATGCCGTTTCATTCGGTGAAACATTTCCTTTAAGTTCTCGCGCGTGAAAGGCAGCTTATCGGGGACGTCGCCTTGTCTATCAGGCGTAGCTAGGAAGGATGGCCAGCGGGCGTATCTATACAAAATGTCCAGCGAAGGAGATGACCGCCGTCTGTGCATTGCAGATAAACATATATCTCGCTTAGAAACTTTCACACGGCGACGTTTCTCTCGCGACACTGCGAGAGATATTCCCTTCCTAAAAGCAGTCTCTCTCTCTCTCTCTCTCTCGAATAATATGAATGATTTGTATCTTAATAGGAAACGATATTAGATGTTATTACGAGACGGTGCTACCTTAATGGACAAATGGCATGTAAGTTTCTCCGTGCCGAGAGACGCTTCACGTCCGGGATGCGCTTGCGTTTCGTAATCATATAACTGCAGCTTATTGCGATTTTAATTAGAACGCGTTACAAGAGTGTGAGCGATAAATATATGAATTAGTATCTTCTAAAGAAAACATTAGAAACATATTTATATTATTGTGATAATTCATCCATATATGTACAACCGTTTGAAAATCTGCGAAATTAAAAATAGATGGTAAGTACAAATGCAGAGGATATAAAAGAAAGAAATATTAATCTTTTTTTTATCTCATATAGTTATCATCGTTAAGTTAATATTCCGAAGAATAATACTTTGGTCTCCTTGCAGAGATCTCTCGTGATTAAATTCAGCCTTGGCCAAAATGGAAATCTCTTCGATCATCGATACGTGATCAATGCAATCTCGGCCGTAAAATGCATATAACAATGCGATAATTCCCGCGGCAAGCTCCATTAATATTAAACGGTTGCGAAAGAACATCATCATCGGGAAATCGTCGGCGAACGGCTACTTTCGAAAAGCTATGGCGAAAGAAAGACGATGTCACTGCCTCCGTTTCTTATGCGCATATTTAAAGCGATAATTGAGTCGATGCTAAAAAGATGCGCGGTTGATAATTGGCAGTTTTATGACGAATTTCTCTGTCTTTACGAGATCCCGATCATCGTGGCTTTCCCTCCTTCGGGCGAACGTGTGTCCTTCGTGTCCGTAAGTTAGAAAACAGGAAGGTGTACAATGCTTCAATGCATTTCGTTGCATGAACGAAACGATTCTTGAAAATCGTCTTGTTGTTACTCAAGTTTCTTCAGATCTTATTGCTAGAAGCAGCAACATATGACGTTTTTTTTAAAGAAAATAATTATACTGATAATTAATTTTTATATAATATTATGCATAAAACAGATTAATCGTCCCAAAAATCATCCATATTTGCTATTTACTTTTATTTACAAAGTTAATAAAATATCAGGTCACAAATAAAAGATCTGACGAATTTGACATTTTAAACCTATATGAATTCAATATCCTACTTTTAATAAACTGTTTTCAATATAAAAAAAAATGATAATATTTTGTTTATAGTTGTATGTAATAATAATAATTATATTTGTAATCAAAGTCATAAAAAATATAGTATTTTGCAAAAAATATTGTCATACGATTTCTAAATTAAAACCAAATCTAACTAATGTATCTTGAATACAGAATCATTTGTAATTGTTTGTAGTTGCACCGTTGAAAACTTACAGCTAAAATATTATTATTTCAAAATACTAACTTTTTTTATATAACTTTGACAAACAAAATTTTTGTTATTATAACGATTATAAACAAAATATTATCATTTTCTGTATTAAAAACTTAATTTTTTTAAAGTATAAGCACTAATTTTACGTATATTCGAAATGTCAAAATCGTTGAATGTATGTTTACCTGTCATTTGTCAACCTAACATTTTACCGAGCAATTTCTCGGAATGAAACTAAACTTCGTGAGTCATTATCATTTATTTTAATCTCTATTAATATGAACACTTGAGTGACACGTGTGCGAGGCTCTTCATCTATGCTTCCAATTTTTGTTATGCGTAGCCGAAATTTAAGTTTGATATTTTACATAGCGTCTCCTCCTATCTTATCGTCTTCGAAGAAGCCTGCGGGTCTTCCTCGCACCGTTTAATTTGGACCTCGCCGCTCTTCCTTTCGTCGAATTCATGTTAGTCGGAGGCGAGTACGCGATATTAAAATTATGCATAATTGCTTCAAACTCGTTGATTTAATACAAGGTATATATCTCGAAAATACATACATGCGAGAATCGTTAATTCAGCTGCAAAATAATTTTTTATTAAAACTCTTTAGCTTCCTTAGACGTTTACGAAAATCTCAATGATATTTCAATATTGATCAAATATAAAAATTAATATATTCTAGCATTAAAATACATTGCGATATAATTCATAGGATTACTAATCATATATAATAAACAAATTTAGTTATAATATGTTTTCATTATTCATTTATATTACGTCTGTTTTTCTCAACTTAATTTATAATCGAGAAAGAATCATCTATTGCTTCAAAGAGAAATAAAGTCCATCTTCCTCTTATGTTTGCTTAAATAAAATGGTAATTAGTAACTGTTACTTTTTGAATTCCAATAGAAGATACTTGGCACGTCTCGCCTTTTTACCATGATCCTGGCACGACGTTTTACTTTTAGTTGGTTCTCTTCTAAGAAGTTAATCCCTCCTTGCATAAGCACTTCTAGTTGTGAATGCCCCTTTACGTGGCGGTTGTTTAGCTTGATGAGAGAACCGGCTAATAATCGTGGTCCAATAATTACCGGTCTCCGTCACTCATTCTGACAATTAATTAAAGGCTACTCTTAATCGCATTGCTCTCTCACGCTTCCACCATCGTCTCGTTCCTCTCTTTTGTTTGCGTCTCCAACAACGCGCATTTATCGGGCATCTAAGCACTGCGCGAGAACGAGCAGATTTGGCGAACAGGAAGGTGGGATTAGACGCAATTTCCCTGGAGACGCGCCAAGGTGGTAATTAGCGCCAACATAGTATCTTGCAAACATAGACGAGGTATCCGAGACTTCGGCAAGGCCATTGACATTATTCTGTCGTTTTCGAGATCCGAAGTCGTTTCCAAAATTTTTTAAAAATTAACACCTTAATTTAAGAAGATTTGTTTGTCGTATTGCGTCCGGGATCCCCAACGTTCTTGCATACATTCTTATATTTGCATGAAAGTCAATAATTTCTAATGTATTCCTGCTTAAAATTTTACGTGACTATTTACCGACATCGCCATGATGATTACACGAATCTATTAGAAATGCATGGTATGAGCCGGATACCTGGTCTACGTTTACTTTTCAAGTAAGTCACGATATTTCATTTGCGAAGCTAGAAATTTGCTGAATTAGGTTCGCATGCGACGTATGTGGCGCGGAATGCGCCATGCGACAATTTGTGTGAAAATTCAGATCAAGAATACTTTCGCGAATTAAACACATTACATGCGCTACTACTCAATTATACTATACGCTGTACGTGTATATTACAAGACGCATATATTCCTAAATGCTCGGTAATCGTGCGCTTTTAAACAATGTCCACGGGCAGAAATGCAAACGCACACGGTCGACACCTGGGAATTTTTCTCTAACCCACCATCCGATTAAAAGTATAACAATGGCGACATCGGCCGGAGGACAACAATTAAGAGCCGCGTGCGAAGGAAACCCGGAGAAACTCGGCAATTATGCGACCATTCTGAACGCGTGGCTTTCAAAGTTTGCCACGTGAATAACAAACTATATTTAACTTGCGAAACTTATGTTACTCGACTTAAGAACTCGACATGGATCTATGACTCGAAAAGTCTTGCGATAATTAAAGTCTTATTATTATATTATTTTTTACAGAGACCAAAGTTTTAAGAGAACAAAGTTTTATCTTTTTTTTTGTATTTAATTTTATAATAATTTTATTATATTTATTTATCAATATATAAACTTATTTATATAATTATTATTTTTATATATATGCCACAAATTATATTGATAGAATTGCATTTTCAAGTAATTGTATTTGAAAGCAAAAATTAAAAAAAAATTGTCGTTTCATTAAGGATCATCATCTTAACATTAAGGTCCTTGTCGCGTCATCCTTATAATGTCCTCGTTTACAGTAACTGTGCGTTTGTGAGTGGGACAGAGTGCCGACTTTCCAATGACTCGAGCGGGTCCTATTATGCGAGAGGGTCGCGCCGGAGGATCGGCCTCGCGTGCAGAATCAATCGCGCGAGCAACCGCGCCGCAAGTGTTTGTCGAAGAATTTACACGACGGCACGTGCGTATGTGCACAGGTGTGCACACACGCTCGGTTTAGCGGTCACGAGGAGAACGCGAGGTCGAAGAGCGAATGGTAATCGAAATGGGGTTGTGACGATATTACGTTTAAACCTCGCGACCCACACTCATATCGCATACCGATGATGTATTTTACTCGATCTATATTTTCAATTGTCAATGCTAAATATTTGCAGCGGTTGCCATGCTTCATTATTAGATCACAAACACACACACAAATACAATCGCCATTCTTCTTAAAATATTACGATAATATTTCATTATTCTTATAAAAAAAATCGTAATCATATCGAGATAAAAATACAATTAATCTTGATTAAAATCTTCAGAAATTTATGTTTGTTGAAATAAGATCTTTCTGAATGTAGGGATGCACAGAAATTCTCTTTACAAGAATATATAATTTTTAAAATTTTTGAAGGCAATCGATAATCGTTTAAATTGACGATACAATTCTTTATCTGGCATTCAAAATGGCAATTAATCAAGAATTGTACTCAACGAAGTAATCCGAGATAATTCCAGCGGATCGATGAGCCGCGGTATGTTTCTGATAACGATCGTACAAATTTCCGCATAATAACTTCGCGATACCTATTTGTTATTGTATATACAAATTAGTTAGCAAAAATTAAAAAAGCAAAATTAGAGTTATTATTAGCAATTGGCCGAGGGATTGTTAGGTCGCGGCGAGACTAAAGATGTTTGAATGTGTGCATAAAAATATCAATAGCATCTATCAATATACTTTTTCACACATTTTCGGAAGCTTTTTATTTAAAGAATCATATGCGTAACAATTAAAAATTATTTTAATCTTAAAGAAATATGGATTTTAATTAATTTTTTGATAGAAAATATCCATATGATAAATTAGTTTTTTTCTTCCTTCAATTATATTCATCTCCATCTATGCAAAATAAATTATAATATAAAGAATTGAAATCAAGTGTACTCGATTAATTGACATTTTCTACCAATTTGTGAGAAATGTGTTTTATCGTATTATGTACCTGATATAATCAGGTTAGTTTGAAAGAAATAAAATAAAAGAACTAAACAAAAATAATGCAATTGGGAGGACCCAATGCGTATTACAATGCAATGTAGCGGTATCTAAAACAAAACCGAACGCAATGAAATGTACAGAACAACAAGAGGAGAAGGAGGAATGGAATAGATCGTAAAGTTTCAGGCCGATTGCATGGAGGGATACACACGCACGTTAATTTAACGAGCGCGCGCTATGCATTAAGCCGTCGATTTTCTCCGGCTCGTTCATTTTCTTTCGCACAAGCCCCAGATCCCGAAGAGGAAAGAAAAGGAACGAGGCACGAACCCGAACGAACGGCGAGAATTTAACGACCCGAACGCAATACCGCGAGTAGGAATGAGGAAATGCCGCGAGCCGTTAACTTATTTCGCCGGGATCAAATCTAGTTGAGAGTCTCTCTACCAATCGTCTACCAATCTCGTGCCAATTCGTGCACAAAGAAAATAATACTTATTATCTTAAATTGTACGCGCGTTAGAGAATTTGGTATATTATCTAGCGCTTGATATTTTCAATCTTGATATTCAAAAATTTTGAGATTTCTTCATTGCTTCTAACTGAGAGAAGTGGTTATCAGACTTGGATTCTTAACTTTTCAAATTCTTGAATTCTCAGTTTCTCGGTAGATTCTAAAATCGATGGATCTATAATTCATCTCTATGACATAACTTATTACAGATGACACTTTAATGACAAAATACATATATATATATATATATATATATATATATATATATATATATAAATCTCAAAATTTTTTTAATGACAAAATACATATATATATATATATATATATATATATATATATATATATATATATGTATTTTGTCATTAAAAAAAAAAATTTGAGATTTATATATATATAGAGAGAGAGAGAGAGAGAGCGAAGTAATATTACCTCTTGAAAAGAATGTCCCCAACGCATATACACAGAGTATTTCGCAGTATATGAGCGTCGAGATTCATCCGGTACTGATTCTCAACGGTATTCGCAAAAAGGGGCGAATTATAGCGCGCCCGTGTGGCACATGAGAAAATTTGCATAGAGACCGTGGAAAGAACCGCCGTGCGAGGGCCGTCCTCTCGTGTAGTCGCCGTGTCGTCGGGATTAACCGCGTCCACGACGCACGATAATCATCATAACGGGCACATCCTTCCACCGAGGGAATCCTCGCCGGGTTCACTCTCGGCTTAGTATCGCGCACAATGCCAAGAGAGGAGTCGTGCACTTCCTCTTTTCTTCCCAAAACTCCTGATCTTTCGCCGTTACCGCGAGATGTATGCATATACACAGCTTGTTTGTATTCAAATAGGACGTAGTGTCGATAGAGCGAGACGAATTTTTTAAAGAGAAGATAAGTGGATAAGTGGAGTAGAGCCGATATATATTTCATTTCAACCCCGATACTCGAAATTAAGCGTGTTTTTACGAAGAAATCGCGTCACATCGGTTGCAGTAATACAATCCATTTTCAGCTCTTCCGTGTGCTATTTTTAATATTAATATAATTATCGCTGCTTGTGTAGTATTTTAATATTGTGAGAACTCTTGCGCGTGTACAACTTGAAATTATATCTTTGAAATAATTATTCGTATCCGCAAAGACAAACGATTGTTCCCAAGACGCTATCACAATAATGACGGAGAAATACGGTACCCGAAATCGCGAGAGAATCGCTTCCCGAGGAAGCGAGAGCGAACATAACGGAAGTATGTACGGTCGACATCTCGGGAATTTCGTGCTGAAATGTGCCTACGCTGAAACGCTTATCTATTCCTACACGAGATCCAGTTGAATAAAAGTGAAATTTGACATAAGCATGCTGCTTATTCGAAACGATTAATATATATACCTTAATTAATATAATTATTTCATTCTATTCTCTCTCTCTCTCTCTCTCTCTCTCTGTCTCTCATTATTTTCCTTGATTATTATCAAGGGGATCCAAAGAACCCGGCAGTGCCTACGCTCGTGATATTCGATATTCACATCCGCGCCAGATAAAATAAAAGCATTGTC
Source organism: Cataglyphis hispanica (assembly GCF_021464435.1). Classification (NCBI taxonomy): domain Eukaryota; kingdom Metazoa; phylum Arthropoda; class Insecta; order Hymenoptera; family Formicidae; genus Cataglyphis; species Cataglyphis hispanica. The sequence goes on from NC_065956.1 coordinate 10,869,986, forward strand.
TAAAGAATCTAGTTAAGCATCTTTATATCTGCGTGTCACGCGACCATAAGGGCTAGATTAAAGAGTCTGGAAGAAGCATTGAATTTCCTGGCTACGCTTCGTATAGGCATCGCCGTTGCTATTATGCGAACGCATGCACGCGATTCCCGACGACGTTCACCAAACGATGGTGCTCGAGGGCCCAGGAACGTGCATATCGGTGCGCAGGGCTTTCGAAGGAAGATGAGAAGAGGCCGTCTCCCTTTTCTCTCTCTCTCTTGCTATTTCAGCGAGGAATCAGTAAGTACAGGCACTGGCGTCTTCCGCGCGTCCGGTATGCGCGAGCGAGGAGGCCTCTCGGTGGCATCTGAGAGGGCATATAAGAGTACCGATACTCATATACACGTAATCGGATATCGTCGACTCGCTCCGGCCATGCCCGGAGCGATCCGTCTGCTCGGGTGTGAACGCGGAAATGTTCGCGTTACTATTCCAGCAATGAACATTCCGCGCGAAACGCGAAATTGTAGAGCGATAATGATAACGGAGAAGTATACATGAAATAACTCCAAATTGTAAAAACGCCGTGCTCTCATCTATATGGAATGAGTATTGCAATATTGTTGCCAGACATCGTGTTATTAGATTCGCGAGCAATCACGATAAAATTTTTTGCTCGAAGAGCTGCGGAAAATTAATGGCGAACATGAATATCCAACCAGTGGTGTGTCGTGCATCGTCATCTCGAGAGATGAGACGCAATATAGCGAGATAAAAATTAAGAAATAAATAAAGAGTTTCGAGAGTCCATCCGGATAGAGAGATAGAGAGACAGAGAAACAGAGAGACAGAGAGACAGAGAGAGAGAGAGAGAGAGAGAGAAAAAGAGACTTTAATGCCGCGGTATTGCTCGCATCGTTGTCCGTTCTTCTTGAAATGAATAAGACATTGTAATGAATAAGACGTAACGAGAGACTGAGTTGTCACGACAAGGGTGGAGTGAGAATCCAATTAGGACAACTCGACGAAAGTCTACTGCCGTAAATATGCCCCGGGGATTCAAAATTAAAAATGAAAATTATTTCGCGACGTTCATTTAGCGTTTCGTTATTACCGTCAGTCGCCGCGTCCCAGCGGATACGATAATCGATGATACGAGATTCGTGGCCCACGCGCGACTTATATTGCGTTCCCATTACGATCGTAAAACCCGATACACATAATTATTAGTTTCGCAGTGGCAATCCTTTTCGTGCGGTCGCTCTCTCGTAATTCTCGCTCCGGCCGCGATTAGCGGAGTCGCGTGAACATAATAATAGTCATTAGGGCAGTTGTAACTCCATCGTCGGAAGGGGCCGAATGAACGTGGTCATTGCATGAGTTTCTCGATTTAACCCCCTCGGTGCAGCCACTGTGACGTATAAATAAACTCGCAACCTCGTCGAATCGTGCCACTTTAAATAGATCGTCATTCGCACGCGCAAACGGATGCGGGATAATCTGATATCAAAAAGGAAAAATTCTTCCTGTCAAATTTCATAATCAATACATAAAGTCAGTTGTTTTCTTAATTTCTTTCCAATAATAATCTCTACGCTCTCATTTTTCAACACATATTCATTATTCAATTATGAAAATTTGCAATAATGCTTTCAGAAGTTGACATAAGATAATATAAATATGCACTACAAGTACATCGATCTCGTGCTCGCTTGATTTTACATTTCCTATAAACGTAGTACAACGATCCGACCTCGAACTTTTGAAGTTCAACAGACGTTCCGCTACATTTCGGCAATTCTTTGCTTCGCTTCGCGGGCAGCAGCCACGTTTCCCCTTTTTCCGCTCGACGTGGCAGATGCGTATCGAATCGATCGACAATACTCTTGGCGGTCCGAAAACGGCGCTTAAAAGACGATACTTATTTATGTAATAACGCTGGACACAGAAACGCTGGAAGTAGCGCCGGGACGGGAAATTGGTTGATCGACCTTAGTCGAAAGCAGTGACTCTTTATCTTTTTCAAGAAAAAAGAATCTAATCAATGATGAAAATTATGTATATATCTTTTATATATTTTATTATAAAAGATATCTTTCATTTTAAAAGGATAACTTTTATTTGATAATAATTAATTAACTTGTGTAATTAATTACAATTAACTTAAAAATAAGAAATAAAAATAAATAGTAGATTTGTATAATCTGTCAAGAGATTCAAATCTAAATTATTGATATAAATTATTAAAAGAATTAAATCCATGTTTTTCAAATTTACAAACACTTTTGGGCTGAAAATATACAAAATGCACAAAAATGATGTGACGTGGTGGTACATGATCGCCATGTGGTAATTTGGAATTTTGCGAATTACGAACCACTGCTTCGCTTCGGTTGACGAGACAGGGAATCGTATCGTCGCCAAGCGATGGTGTTAAAAATATCGTGTATCTCCCATGCCTCGCTTTTTTTTTCCACCGTGCGGCTTAAGCGATTTTCTTTGGTCTTCGCCGACAACGCGAATCCAAATCGATTTAGCGTACCGCGATGGCCGACCGATATCGAGACAGTTTACTTAAATCGTTCCCGCCGATACCTGTGGCAGGCCACCTGATTGTAATAGGCAACCATGCTATCCGCCGTAAGAAGACTCGTATATAAGATATTCTCATCCCAAGGTTAAGCAGCTGATAAATATCTGATATTCGCTACATATGTATATATGTATATATAACATCTATGAACGAGAGAACTTATCGAGAAATCTCGCGCGAACAAAGTAGTAAAGTCACACGAGACGCTTATCTTTTACCGCGATATATATGTATCCCGCAAACGGTGGATACCCCTTATTGTTAGTGTTGTCAGATTATTACCATCGCAGATGTATCAATAGCAGAACTACACAGATTGTATTTCAATAAAAAAACTAAGATATATCGAATATAATTTTGTGGTTTATATAAAGATAAATAATAGAAGAAATATAAACATAGTCGGAATTATTTGTCCTTCCACTTCCAAACCTCAATATGGCATTGATTAATTTATAAATATCAAGTGATATATTATTTTAATTCTGTTAATATATTTAGATAAATAATAAAATTTTAAAGATTACGTTATTTTACAAGAAGGATTTTTTTATTTGAATATATAACATTATTATATAATATCTTAATTAGAACAATTTTTCGTTCATAATTGGACATCGAAATAATAAATCACGTAGTTATTCGTATGTAATACGCTCTTAATTGCGCCTCTTTACGCTTTTTAACATTGAGGTTTCGATTCGCATCGTGACATATTATACATATCCTGTTCATATCAATCTTTCTCTTTCTTCAGCAAGTCTCGTCATTATTAGATCGAAGAAACTGACACACAACACGATACACGGCACACGCTAGTACAGACATCTGAGCTGCTTCTCGTAAAGTTACGACATTTAATAACAGATTAGAAGATTAGAAGAGAAGACAATTTCTCAAAACATATGTATTTTGACAAAAAAAATTGGAAAAAAAATTAATAAATAGAAATAAGTTAACTCCATCTTTGATAAAATCTCAAAAATATAGAAAACGCAAAGATAAGACTTGATGTATCTCGTATTAATTGTAATAATACGCGCACTTAATAAAACAGATAGTAATGTTTAAATAATATTTAGAGAAATAAATAATAAACTTTTTTCATTCACTAGTTACTAGTCTGTTAGAAATAAACAATTAATATACAATGTACTGTAATTTCACTTATGAAAATCTGTATTTGGGCAATAAAACGGAGGGAAAGTTCACGAAGAGATTAAATTTTCCGTTGTTGCGCGTAAAACTCATAAACCACGCACGTTTTTACTTTCTCAATACGCGCGCCTTCATGAATATGCGAAAATTCATCGAGGCGTACCCACGGCCCACTTTTTCGTTGAACAATGAACCGGTGGAGAAGAGGAAGATAGGCGGTCTGACGGTCAAAGTTTTCTGAGATCGAATAATCTTTACTGTCTTAAACTGAGCGCTCATTGAAACGAAAGAAACACAGATTAGAATTGCAAATTTTAACTTCAGTAAATTTGCAATTTCTCAAAACATATGTATTTTGACAAAAAAATTGGAAAAAAAATTAATAAATAGAAATAAGTTAACTCCATCTTTGATAAAATCTCAAAGATGTAGAAAACGCAAAGATAAGACTTAATGTATCTCGTATTAATTGTAATAATACGCGCACTTAATAAAATAAGAAAACTCGATGCATCGGAATCGATAATTAATCGTTAATGTCATCAAAAAATATCACATATACAGTAGATTCTCGACTTTTCTTAAATAATAATCCATTGTTCGGTATCAATGGATTATCTTTACCGATAACAAGCTGCACGTACGATGGAATAAATGCGTCGTTGATTTTCAAGCATCTGCAAAACTCGTTGGAGCGCACACTCGCAGGTGGAAATGGTATGGGCGCGCCGTGTTGCACTTGCGCGAATGCGGCTGACCCAAATGCCTCGCGAATGAAACTCATATGGCAGCCATTCCTGACATCCTTGGGCTCGATAAGAGAATTTCTGCCGAGCGTGCGTATTAACGAGGAATTCGCGGCGAGATTTGTGCGTGATAGAATCTCGATAAACCATCGCGTGCGCATTTAAACTCGATTTGAAGCAATATCGCATTTTGCATCTATATTATCGATAAGTGGATTAATGCAAAAATATGATACTTTGATTGCATTCATCGGATTGTAATTTATGAACCTCTCAGAAGAATCTTAAATTTACTTCAGATCAATTTCACTTTTTGTAAAATTTTCAATTTTACTATCAGTGTACGTGATTAGTGGTCTAGTACTAAAATCAGAAAATTTATGAAAAATGAAATCGATTAGCTCGACTCTTTAAAATTTCAGCATTTTGAATATACATAGTATCATACCGCACTACAAAAATTGCAGATAACAGACGGATGAAATGTTACTGTAATAAAAAAAGAGACAAGAGTCGTAATTCCCGTCGTTAAAAAAAAAGATCTTTAGAGATCGGACGTATAAGTTAAGAAAAATGCGGGATAAGGATCGAGCGACTATCATGCGTTATTTCATTCGCGGGAAAATGTCGGCCGACCCAAAAGTACACGAGTGAAACTCATCGAACATCCGTTCCTCTCCTCGCATCCTTGGACTCGATAAAAGAGTCGCGAGAGAATTTCTGCCGAGTGCAAGGCCTGGAATGCCAGGCATTTGCCTCGGGCAGCATCCGAGATTCGCTATAAGGGACGTGCCAAGGCAGAAAATGATTTTAAGCATGTAATAACGTGGCCGTTCGGCGAAAACTATCGTCGTGTAAAACGCCGTGAAGCCGATCTTGGGAAAGGAGACAGAGCACAGGAGAGAGAAACGGAGAACCGCTTCACGAAATCGAGCTCGTCTAATTCCCACCTTGAGGTACAATTGTCTCTGTGCCGCAAAAAGCGCAGATTCGTCTCGGCAAGGAATTGATTCCACTGCGAATACAATCGGGTCTTTTAGAACACGTTCGCGCCCACCGTACCACGTTGCTTTTTCTTGCGAACGTCAATTTTAAAATACATCCAAGATCAATTTGTAAGTTTACGCAAAGATATTCTTTTATCTTTCAAATTATTATAATTTCATTATTATTATTTTCAGTTTTTTTATACAAGTACGTTAAACACGCGCGATAAAAACGCAACGAATTACAAATTGTTTATACGAGTTCAAAATTGTACGAGTAAATTATTCCGAAAGAATAAATTAAGCCTCCAATTCATTAAATAATGTCCTCTTATGACGCGATGAATTGCGATTATCTCGCATATATGCATACTTCATATTGAAGGATGAGGCCATATGGTAACGTCGAGGATTGAAGGAATTAAATGACGACCGAGTCTCTCGTTTCCGCGGCTTTCACGAGCTATCGGACATCGACAGTGACGAAGGTCAGTCGTGATCATAAACGACATTGACCTTGACTCACGCTGCAGCAGGTGGAGTGGTTTAGTCTCTAGAAAGTCTAGGATTATGCTCTTGAAGCTGCTTGGCAAAAATTATGACATACTTTCTCGGAGACGTGCGCATCGTACAATACTTATTATCATCGACCATGATTACGCAGTTTGCAAACGAACACCCGAGGCCATTGTGCGCAGCCACAATTGGTTTGTCCTGATCGAATCGAATGTAACAGGGTCGAACCGGAATGAGAATTCACAGATTAGACTGTCTTGAAATCAAAGTTGCAAATCAGAAGTCGAAAGTGATGAATTAAAGATATAAAAAAATGATAATTAAATTTTAATGAAAAATAGAATATTTGTTTATAAATTTCTAAACAATAAATAATGTATTAGAAAATAATTTTAAACAAATTTAATTTGAAAAAAGAAATTATTAAAATAATTAAACTAATCTCACGCATCTTATTATATCGTTTGTATCACAAAGTTAGATACATTTAAATAATTCAGAAATCACTTCTTCAAGAAACAATTTTGTGGTCACAAGCGTATCTTGTAACCATGTAAAAACTGCTGCCAGACGTTCCCACGTGACGTGAAAAATTCCGGCGAGGAAATTATACAGTGTTACATTAATCTGCGGGGATCACGAGATCAATAGCGGATCAATAGCGGCGATCACGCCTCGCGCGCTAGGGCAAAGAAGGAGGAAGAGGACGGGGGCGGTGGTAGCCAAGAGGAGCGCGAGGATCGCCGGAGATGCCCTCGGCGGCAAGGTAAGAGGAGGTAAGAAGGAAGGACGGCATACACAGCGGAGATTCTTCGTGGCAGAAGGAGGAGGAGCAGGAAGAACGGACGGAGAAAAACGGAAAGGAGCACGGCCGGCGTCGTAGCGCACCGCCATTAGAAATCATCGCCTGCTCTCGTGGAATTTCAGAATGCGGAAGGAAAGCCGGTGAGAGACAGGGATCCGGAGCTGGGATACAGAGAAAGAGAGAAATGGATGGCGGGTGCACGAGGAAGAAAGGGAGAAGGAGAAAAGAGTGGGGATGTAGTTAGTAACCCGAGAACCCAGTCGTTCGTTTCAATACACACCGACTGGTGCATCGACACGTTGATCGTTGATGGCCAATGGTGCTTGTTTTTTTCGCTTACTCCTCAATCCTGTATGTATACGCGCTGATTAATAAGTATACCTACCAACCTGTGTTTGCATCTACGCGATATGTCTCTATCCCCGTTTCTTTTTTTTATATCCATCCTTATTTTATTCACAATAATTAAAACGCAATGAACGAAAAAAATGAACGACTTGAGATAATGTTCAAAGAAAAAAAATCGAGATGATATATAATTTATTGTAATATTTATCGCGAATATAGAACGCGTAGTAGTAAAACGCATAAGTTTATACATATCGATATAATTTATGTAAGCTTTCCCATTATCGCGAATAAATATAGAAAATTAATTTCTCGCGAAATTAATTTTCAAGTTTGACTTTAACGAAATTATGCTCGGTTCGGATCTTTGCAGAAAAGTGAATGTATCGCTCGGTTGGCCGGTCAAGAATCTGTAGGCACGCTTCGCCGATCTGTTGTTCCGCGTGCGGCTTCTTTATATCCACGAGAACCACGGTAATGAACGTATACTTTGTCAGAGAAAAAACGAGAATCAGAAAAAGAGAAGGAAGGTTGTAAATCATTTGAGCAAAAATGCAAATCGCTGAAATTCGATGAATTTTCGACATCGCTCAATTATTTCATGTAATCTCAATTATACTTCAAAATTTTAAAAATTGTAAAAATCAAACTAAATAAATAATGAATAATAATATATATATATCTTAAGCATCTTATATCGTGACGCGAAGCGAAAAGATACACGCGAAAGTAATTTATTACAGTTAACTTCCGATTATATATGTAACGCTATTTTAAAATAAGAAGAGTTGATAAAATATACAAACTGTGTTATTAGACCGACGTGTTACATCGAAAAAGTAGAACGATGAGCTGAAATGCTCGAAAAGCTATCAAAAGCTAGGTTGCGGTTTGCACGTTTCTACGTGCTCATCTTTGTGTGTTTGTGTGTCAATAATATGTACAGCCTTAAAAATGCGCTTGTCTTGCTGTATCACGTAATTTACCTGAAATTCGCCGGTTGCATTTTGTATCTCCAAGAGGCATTTCACTCAATCGCGATCAACGATCGCAAGTAACTATCCCCAACGAAATTATCCGTGAATTGTAAGGTGCTGACAGAAGTGTGCTTACCTGAAACAAAAAGTTGAAAAGTACTTATTATACATAGTATAAGAAATTCTGTAATAATAATCGCATCCCGTGTTAAAAAATCTTTAAAGTAAATTATGCAAATTCTTAACAATAAAAATTGTAATATGTGAGTATTCAAAACGGCATGAAATTTTTATACATTGTAAACGTATAAATCTTCAATTGTCTCAATTCTTTCTCCTTCTCTTACTGTACCAGGTGCCATTAATCATTGTTCGCGTGCTTTTATTTACGCGAAATCGCGGTGAAAATAGGCGGCCGGTCGAGTGCTCGCGTCCACACTTTCCAATCTGCGTGAAAAAGCAGTTGCCCCGATCGTGTTAGTGTGAATCCCGCGACCGATACTGGAACGGTTGGAGAACTCGATGGGCGTGCCTGTTGAAATCGTCGCGTGATTTTATCATCTCGTTTCTTGTGTTAGCGCGCGCGAACGAAATCGCGATTTCGCGGTGAATCGACATTCCACGCATATCTCACAGGTTGCGGATATCGGCGAGCGGTTATAATATCGAACCTTTGCGAAACAATTATAATAATCGCAATAATTTCTATAATTTGGCGCACAAACGATCGACATTGTAATTTTCTCCTAATCGTAGCGATTATCACAGAATTCCGAATAAAAAGCTTTCAAAAATAAGATTAAAAAATCGTCAAACTGAAATGAGTCTTTCTTAATCGCAATTAATCAAGGTTCTAATCAAACTAATCAGAATGTATATCGAGTCTTAAAATGTTTGAGATCTGAATAGGAATTGTCATCAAGGATTCCTTATATCGCACAACTTCGAAAGTATTTCTGCGATTTTCTTGAAATTATTTCTCAAGTACAAGCTGCATCTCTAAGCTAGATGCTCCAAGCTAGATGCAGGCGTCAGAATTTATTTGCGGCCGCATATATAATTCCTCTCTTGGGTCTGCTATTCTTTGTTTGCACGGTTTCTTCTCTCTTTTCTCTTTCCGCTTCTCTTACTCGCGTTCTAACGCGCGCTGCACGCGTACGCTCGTGATCTCGCGCGCGCGCGTAGGATTCACGGGGTGTTGCGCTCCCGGCTTTCATTATTTGCGAATTAACACAATGCGTACTCTCCTTCCCACATCTCCCCTCTCTCACCCTCTCTCTCTCTCTCTCTCTTTCATCGTATATATGTTCGCTGCCCATCGTCGGAACGCACGCTCCCGATATTTTAGACAGCACCGTCCGAGTTACTAGAAGACAAGGCTAGTTTATGCAATTTGCTCTGGATGATTCCAGATGAGTCAACCAATGCAAAGGAAAAGAGTGCATCGTACACACAAAGCTTTCGCAAAAATGTTCTTTCGCATTGAATGATGAGATAGGTACATTGTCGCCTTTTGTTCATTTCAACAATCATTCTGTGTAAATTATATAGAATGAATAAAATAAGTTTCGATTGAAGGTTTATAGGAAATTATGTGTGAAAAGTCATATAATTAAATTATAATGCATAAAAGAATTTATATACAGTAATTGATTAATATACTTTTCCAATCTCATTATTACGCGACATATCTCTATTATAATTTTAGAAATATATATGTTTATTTTATTAAATTTATCAGTATTAAAATTATTGATGTACTGTGAAAAGATATTATAAAATTATTTTGAAATCAGAAAATGAAGATAAATTAATGGTGTAAGCGCCAAGCTTAAATTTTAAGTAAATATAAACCGGACTCACATAACGCAAGAAATGTTAAAAATAAAGACCTTTGAGACCCCAAGCAAGGGTGGATATCGTGTAGACTACACACTTGCGATGAAAAACGGGGGATGTGCATGAGCATAGCCAGACACACAACGCGCGGCATTCTTTATTACAATGGCTATCTCCACCGAGATTTCCTCCTCGATCTCACGCACGTAATGCAATTTCTAGAATCCTCAGCAGTGCGCGGAGAGGCACGGGGTGATTATTAAAAAGCTGAAACGAGGATATAGTCTCGCACGTCGTTGGCTGTATTTATTACGCGGGAAACTATGGAATTACAGGTCGATTACTCGTAAAACTTTTTCGCTCGATTGAAATAACTAATAGACTGATCTCTGTTTCCACCACTTTATCGAACGTCATTTGTACTTCTCTCCCTTTGAATTAAGATTATAGGAAGAATATCAGATGCATATGAAACAATATATAGAGATTTAAAGAAAAGTTCGACGGTGAATTGGAAGAGAAATCTTACGTACAAATATTAATTAAAATATTTTAATCTCTGATCAATACAAAGAAAAATAAAATGATACACACAAACTTCTATTAATATTCCACCATACATTAATCATAATAAAAACAAAAATTTTGATAGATTTAATGATCCTTAGATAAGAACTCGAAATTTCTAGTTATCCTACTGTTTCTCTATTTTTTCGTTTTCTCTCCAATTGCTTTTCTGAACGACAAGAAGATATTTATTCTCGAGATTTATCGTTTCTATGCTCGTATGTGAGATAGATACGCGATTAGTTTCACGCGGGATATGAAAAGCTCGGGATATACTGGTAGCCAGTGTGTGATGGAACGTATAATTTCGCACAGAAACTCTCATTGCGACGCGTGTCTCTGTCGTCTCGTACACCACATGACAAATCGCCGCGATGGATTCCTTCTCTTGCGGTCGCGAAACGTGTTCCATACTTGAATTTACCTTGGCTTCTTCTTGCACGCTTATGAGATCAAGGAAACATCGTAAGCTTGATTTTTTTATGAACCAACTAATATACTCACTGAATATTTGCTCGGTATGAGAATTATAGACAAATTCGCGAGGACAAATGTGCAGCAAGTGAGGAAAAATAATAGAACAGAAAAATTACTAAAATCATTACTACATACAAACATTACTAAAATCAAGAAAAATAATTGTTTTTTAATTTTTAATTTTACTACTTAGATTTAATTGATTAAATCAGCGAGCTGATGCAATATCGTATTTATACTATGCACGTAACGCGCACGTATGAAACGAAACTTTTTACAGTAATTAAACAGTAATTTTTTAATGATCGCATCGTGATTCACGCGGCGATCGGTCGCGGGCCGGAAGTCGGCCTCTCGTAATCAAAGAAAATGCTCATCGCGCGCGGACACGGTGGTGATTTCAAGCGGCAACAACACACGCCTCGAGAGGCCCGCCTCTAAGCAGGAAAACCGAGTGGGGTATTTCATGCAAAAAGCTATCCCCGCGGCCGGCGTTCCGTTTCTGCACCCACGATCATACCGCGTGGGTCGATCGTTCATCGCATCATTAAAAAGTGAAAGCAACGTCGCTGGATAACTTTGGTAACGGACCGTTCGTTCAGAAGTTACGACGTCTCGATAGCCCGCGATAGCCCACACTTTCGCCTCGTTTAATTACGATGCACGACGAACGCACGATTAATTAATATAATTTTATAATTTTATATAACGCGATAGGACGACATTTGCATCATAAGACGTCCCGCATACGTCGCGTTTATCCTCAAGTTCAATTCTTAACGTAGAATCTGGCGCATATTAAAACGAGCACCATCATTTTTAATTTCAATTCTAAAATACTATTTCGTGGAAAAACGACTTAAAAACATCGCCTATCTCACGGGGATCTCCAACTCTTTCAAAATTTCCAACTCTCTCGCCTATACGCTCCTGCCTTTCTTAACCGAGATTTTGCTCCGTCCGTATATACCATGGTAGCAACGGACCCCCCTGATTTTCTCCTCGGTAGTGCCGCGACCTACGTGATGCACGCGCAGTGCATCGAGCGCCGTGTATATATACATGCATGCGGCGCATTTGTATCTCTCGTGACTACGCGCGGCGAACCCGCGCCATAACTGTACACTGTGGTCATAGATGTTAATCTGCCACATAATTGCACCGATCTGGCTGCTTATTTATTGCCCCCGGTTCCGCCGGAGCAGTCGCGCTTGTTCGCTCGCTCGCTCGCGCACTTTTCAACGTTCCGCCGCGGTTATTGCTACGGATAGGTATAATAATCGGCAGCGGTCGCCGGCGATATCGGCGCTTTCACACCGTCGTTTCCACTTGTTAGAATCGAAAGGATTATATCAACGCGATGTTAGACGCGCACCGCGATCAGAGAGTCGCTTGGGTGAATGAATTCGCCGGCTACGATAATCCGACCTCGAGTCGAAACGAAACGGCCTTCTCCGATTCGCAATCCTTTGCCGAATCGATCTTTGCCTCGTAACGAATCGCGGCAATCTCGCTCGATGCGAAACGGATGATGGCTACAAATAAGATGCTCGATCGGTTGATTAAGATTGGGAAATAGATCGGCGGGAAAACGGAAGCGTGAGAATATTTTTCCGCAATTTTTTATATCTGCGCGAGTGCCTAAACAGAGATTAAAATATTGTTTAGATTAAAATAGTTCTCCAAATTAAATCATATAAGAAAATATAAAAAAAAATATAAAGAAAAAGAAATAAAAAATCAATAAAGCAAAAAAATTTAACTCTTTCTTAAAAAAATTAATTATTTTTTCACTAATATGTAGCGCGTCTCTTCAAGTTATAATCAACTGAAATTCTAGATAAATTCTCATGAATTAATTTGCGCAAATGAAAGCAAATGTAATAGAACTTTTATCTTCTTGAAGATAACCTTCAAGATAAATGCGCTATCTTGCACTTCATTGTCGATGAGAATCATCTTTGGAATATCATCGAACAACGTTTAACTCTTCAAATGAGAAGTTACGCCTTTATCGTTGAGTAACTCGTGGAAAACGATGGACGGATAACGAGAGGAAGAGATCGCCGCGTTGCGGAAAAGACATAGAAGGAGAAGGGAGAAAGATATACGCGTCTAAGTTCGCACACCTGTGCACTCTACGGGTTTCCATCTAACTCCGTGTTGCATCTTGTGCATGAGTCGAATACTCGACTTGCGTATTCGGCGAACGAGCGAAGCCAAGTAGATTTATGCGAGTGGAGCTACCTCTTGATCATTAGCCTTTAATTTTTTTTTTTTTAAAGAAACAGAAAAAGAAACCTGAATTTTATTAATTTGTTTGATGATCGGTCTAAAAGTTATGTAGCTTTTCCGATAATTCGATGTGTCTGTTAACTCTACTCGTGTCTATTTTCCCAGCATTCCATCGCGTCTCGCTTATTGTTAGAAATATCGCGATTATAATTCTTATTAAAAAATTCTGTCGCTTATTCTATTCTTATTCTAAATATATTTTTTCTTGATTTTCACATAATTGCTATAAACTATAAGTGATTAAGGATGAAAAGTAAATTTCGATGCAATATCATCCAGTTGCCATGGATTCCGTTTCAAAGAGCTTATATCGTTAGACAATTACATTAGTAGGCAGCCGTCATGAGGCTTTAATGTCCAGAGATTCACGCGTTATCCATACCTTTTCTTTACAGTTATAAGGAAGTGCGTCATGCGTCACGCTATATTGTGCAAATTTGTATGCTTTTGCTAATCCACTCTGCTGTATTATTTATGCGTGCATATTCTGTTACTGTTCCCCGCGATATGCGCCATATGGTTTACTGCGTACGGAACTGTTACGTTGTGTCACCGGAGTCGACGGGAGAGCAGCGGCTCTCTCGCTCTTGGTACAACGGAGACTCGAGAACTGTCATTGCGACGGTAAAACGACCCCAGTAGTACTGTTATGGTTTACGCGTTACAAAGTAATTTAAGAGTATCTTAAATGTATCAAAATATCATGAATATTAGTTGAGAAAAATTAAAATTTTAATCTACAGTCCATTAATGTTCAGAAAGTCGTTATAAAAGCAACATTAAATTAAAAAAAAAAAACATTCGACAAGATAAAAATGTTAATTTACTTCTTATATAATTTTTTTAAGTGCTCAAAAAATACAGGTTAGATTTATATCAGAAAATTAATCATAAAGTTGACAAAATTAAATTTAAATTTAACTCTTCAAATATTTTTAAAGAGTCAGATTAGAGAGATCACGGTGCATTATTTTCTTTAATAGCTATATCCCAAATAATTGAAGCAGAGCAAAGAGGATTACTCTTTCTTTTCGCAGCAAAAAGCGGTCAAAAAATGCTACAAAAAACGGTCTTGAATTTGTTTTTGTGCGAGAGACGCGAACCGCAGTCGAATCATAAAAGTTGCCGCACTGCTCGCTTTCATACCGCTTTACTCTCGAAGCAGATCTATTCGTCGCAAGAAGATCCATGACCGCGAGCAACCTTGACTTTTATATATTTTCCTGCGGATGAAGAAAACGCGATCGCACATTTTCAGATGCTACGTATTTCTCGTGACCGCCCACGCGAATGTAATTGTCGTGGCATCTTTAGATTTTAATCATTGCCTTTTCATTGAAATCCTATAGATTTCAATTATAATATTTGGCGATACTAATTCAGTTAGCATTTTATCTATACATATTATAGAATGATTAATCCATAACTTTACGAATTTTTATGCCAAAGAAAAACTATTAAATAATTATCGCGTGACCTCGTGAAATATCTATATTGATAACAGTAGTATGTCATTCACAAAGTTGTATAAAAAATCCATTTGCAGTAAAGTTAGATAATTTATATTTTGTGTGTATGTGTGTAAACCGATTCTTGAAATTTTAGTTTATTTAGGAAAATCGATATATCATTTTCTATGAATTGAAATAAAATAGCCTTCAAACTTAATACATAAACGAATCTATCTGCCGGCAGGGACACGTTAATCCGCTCACACATTACATCGGCAAATTTTTCTCTCACCCATTCTTTCTCGTAGGCGAATCGTTACGTAGGTGGTCATTGATAATGCGGATTATGCGAGCGGAATTTGTTGGCATTATGAAAATTTACATATCGCACGGAGATTAAGCGGTCTCTCACGCCGTAAGATGTGTACTTTGCACGCGCAAAATGTAAACTTCGAGAATAACTTTATTCGCGCTCACAATCTTTCAGTGCTTCGTGCTGGGCGACAAATGCGCGCGCGGTTTTAATCCGACGTGTGAAATTATGCCGCGACGCAGTTGCACATCTCCTAGAGCGCCTCGCGTGACCATTGTGCTAGGCGTATATAATTTTAACGGACTTAATCCGATGATAATGAAATATGGCGTATCGAGGACCGTGGCGAGAGAGAGAGAGAGAGAGAGAGAATTGGCACCCGTTAATCGCGCTTGTGCGAGCAAAGTTCTCCGCTATCGACATTGTATTGAATAACGGTTGATTCGATCTGACAACGCGTTAGAAATTTCATTGTGTATTAAAGTAATGTACGTGCCAAATCGCGAATAGTACGACTCCGACAATTCCAGAAGACTAATGCTTTTTCAGGACAAATGTTTATTGAGAATGAATTAAGACTGTTTTTTTCTATTCTGTTATTTTAATGCTCAAAAGACCGATATTTTAAACTGCAGGGAACCCTATTAACCAAAACAAAAATCCATTTAGAAGGATTACTATTCTTTAAACGACAATTAAATCCGATCGGTAATCGAACTCCGATTCTCGTTAAGCACTTCGACTTGGGCGACACGCCAAGTTGCATGCAACGCTCAGCTTCAACGTCATTAGCCTCGAGTTCTCTAATCTGCTTTCCTGTTATCAGCTGGTATTATTATGCACGTATTTTGCCACAAGAAGTTTAAAAACTCGTTCTGAGATGAAAGCGATTAATTAAAAACATGTTCAAGATTATTAAAATATTAAATTCATCGTTATTTATATATGCGCCCGTAGAAAGCTTTCTAAATGACTTTCACGTTATTCTTGAATAGATTAATTCTTTCTTCAATCTGACAACGTTATGAAATCGCGGAAGTTTCCTGTCATGCGATATCGTAGCACCTAAAGGGAAATGAATTCTGTTGGACGAAGTGGGAGAAAAACCGCGGGTGCGACAGATTCAAAAAAACCAATAATCACGAGATAAACGAGGGACGCAGGAGAAGTTTCACCGGAACTAGAGCCGGTCCAGTTCCTTCCGAGAACGGAAACTAGAGGAAATAATGAAACATGCCCGTGGACAAGCGCGTGTGAGTGGCCGTTCGTGCGTTCACACGCGATTCTCGCAAAAACTTTCCAAGGCGAGGCCGCAACGCGTGCCACAAACCGCGACTCTGTTGCATTCACGAAGGTCTGCATCACGCAAGCAGCGATTTTAAAGGGTTGAACGATTTCTCCGATATGTTCTAGGCGATTGATAAACGGAACTTATGTCTGATTTTTGTCATGTTCAAAATAAATTACATTATAATTAAAATATATTAATCTGTGATAAGAGGGAATTTCAAATAAAGGTATATTAAGAAATTGAAAATGTTCTAATAGCCTAGTTTTTATTTATAGTAAAAGTTTTATTTATCATCAAGTCATTTCATAAAATTTGATAAATCATCATTTCAATAAAAAAGTTCACGATGCTCGTAATATTGACTTTCTCATCTGGATTCCATTTCATGTTTTTATCTCACGTATAACATTTTTTTCAAATTGATAGTCATGGTTCACATGTATTTCACATACTTTACGTTTGAACGTATTCACGTTCTTCAGAAAGTACTTCATTGGATCGACGGGAAAGTCCTTAACGGGTTGAATTAAGCGTTAATAGTATCGACAATGCGAAACTTTCTTCTTAATTGTGACCCAGATCGTCGATGACCGGAGGGTATCTCGAACTAAAAGAGTTTCATGAGCCGCCAAGAGCGAATACGAAAAAAAAATGAAAGGCAAAAATATTCGCAATCGTCTCGTGAAATAATTTCGATTTCGTCAATCAACGCGTACATGTTTGCTTCATAAAAAGTTACACTATTGTGTTCGTCTCAGCGTGAAGCTTAAGTAATACTTTTACTTAAATGCAACTTCTTCATTTTCTTCGTAAACATCTGATCTATTCAATACTAATTACCTTTGTCATTAACCACGTAAAAACAAATTCTTTCAAACTAAAATGTTCTTACTTGAAATTAGATAAAAAGTGAAAAAAAGGGGAAGAAATGTTTGAGTGATTTTTAATAACTTAATGCTTTAATATGTGCATTAGCTGAGCAAGGTGTGAGTAGGTTAATCGAGAGACAACATTAACTCGTTTTTATTTTCTCTCTCGGCGATGGTACATTTTGCTGGTGCATCTCTCGCAAAGTGCACCGACCAATGAATCGTTCTCGCGACATTCGAAAGTTGCCGCGCAACTTTTCTTTCCGCCTTCGTTTGTCTTCCGTTTTCCCTCCATTCACGGCACAACTGTTCTCTCTTCTTTTTCTTTCTTTCTTTCTCTCTCTCTCTCTCGAGATCGCGCCGATTATCTCTCGTTTCGCCAAGACGAAGATTGACCGCTATTTCCTCCCAGGGAAAAGTCTGAGAACAATACAGGACAATCTAGATGCGACTCGTTCCTTATTAGAGCTGTTTGCGAAAATCGCTTCGAAATTAGACACAATGTGCGCACATACGAGAAATCTTCCTACAAGCTACGAGAAATCTTCCTCGTATATTCAACTAAACTGTGATTGTACAATTATAATAAATTATATTTAACATGTCAAGTTCGTTGGATTATATATAAGCGTATCAATATACTTATATAGATCAAAAATATGTTTCACGCATGCAGATTAATATCGTGTATATGATCGACATTCAACGAATTGTAAATAAGCCAATGTCGAGAAAGCGTGATTGATTGATTATTCTATGGTTTTATGAATAATATATGCGGCACTTTTGAACAGCTGATAGATCAGTTTTTTTTTTCCCCGAAAGTATAACAACAAATCAAAAAATCAATTTGCATTTGTCCGGTTACGTCATTTCAAAAACTTGTTATGCTTCTCCATGCTGCTATTAAGAAAAACACGATTCCGGATTAATCAAACGTTCCGCGGATGAAGCAAATTATGGTGAATCTTAGAGAAAAAAACGTAGAAATATTACGTTTGTATTTCCTCGGAGAAAACTAGCCACCTTGACAAATAACCGTTCAGAATTTATCCGCGATTGGTGAAACCGGGCATCAGTCGTACCCCGATAGGCGATAAAGTATAATTTCTCGTCCGTGGCGAGAGAGATGGATATTTATTTATTGCATTTGTGCAATTTAACTGTATATACCTTACCTTCTCTCGATCGGATGAACGCACGTGCATACCGTTACCTTAATTAACGCCACGTCTCACTGCAGTTATTACAGTAAATAGTCGTATAACACATCGTCATTCTTATATGCATATTAATTCCCAGAATAATAAATCCAGTGCTCTCGCGGCCCCTCTTCTCGTTTCGATTGCTAACTCGCATCGATAACATCGGCAATCGAGCGCGTCTGCGTATCACGAGTTCTGTCGGTGTTTTTTATATTGGAGAAAATATAAAGATTTTAGCAAAATTTTTCTTAGAGTTATGTTAAATATGTCAAATATGTCTTCAAAATTTATCTTATTAAATTTATTAACAAAATATATATATATATATATATATATATATATAGAGTTATATTCTGTTTAATTGATATAAATCATTTAATGACATTTCAAGATACAAAATAAATCTTGTACACCAATACCTCAAATTTGATTAATTATTTTATATTATATGTGCAAATTATAGAAACCATTGCTTTCATATACCTAAAAAATAGATAGCCGACAATATTCTGTACGGATAAAGAAATCAAAGCATAGATACTATTACGCTCCGAGATGCAAGGTGCCTTCGTGTCTGGCGATATCGCGGCTAAATTATGGCGTGTTCGAGGCCTCTCGTTCGCGGCCACGCCAAAGGTGTTACACGGTGCTGTCCGGAGTACAGGAAAGGGAAGAGTAAACACAGACGGTGAACATGCTGCCGACAATGCCGCGCGCAAATCTTTCTCAGGGAAGTCGCCGGGCCTGCCGTGAGAGCACGGCTCGTTAATTAAAACCTAAGAGCGAAAACTTACTCGCGTCGACGAGGGCGCGAATTAGCGATCCGTCAGTCGCGACGTCCCGCGTCGACATCGCTGCTCGAAAATACATTCGTCCGCGCGACAGATAATCCTTATCACACAAAGAATCGAGAGAATTAATCTTGGTCGCATGCATAGAGATTCCAGTTTATTAATTTTAATCAACATAATTACGTGTTTTTTATATAGTTCAGTAATGATATTCCCTAAATAATAAAACTTTTAATTAACAACCGATATACGTACACGAAATTTCTCAGACTTCCCGCGCTTCCTCCCTTCGTCTACGTAATAATGATAATTCATATTTGTCTCGATCTTTACATTCGCGTTGTTAATAATAGAGAATAAAATTACAGACTCGCAGAACAGTGCAAATGCATTCTTGCACTTTGCCTGGCATTATATACTTTTAATCGTTACGGGTCGAATCTTCTTCATGGCGCGACGAAATTAGCGCCCAGAAGTGAAAATATCTTTATGATGCGGCGCCTTCGACTTTCTCGCCGTAAATTGTGTAACAGCGAGGGTAAGCCCGGCTCTGTTAGGAAGTTTCATTTTTATTACCGTGTATAATTAACGCTTCTCTACCGCGTTTGACGAGCTGCTCATCGCTTCGTTTCAATGATATATCACTAAATTGTCCTTTTCGTCGAGCTCGGCAAACAAGCATTATAAATAAGAAAAGAAAAGATAGAAATTGCGCGATTTAAATATAAACTTTTCCTTCGACATGATTTTAATGCATTATATCAGAATAGATCATAATAAAAATAAAACTGTAAATTAACTTTAATATACATATAATATAAATACTTTGCTTTTCGAAGAACGGAGAAAGCAAGAGAAAACGCGATTATTATAAAGATTGTGCATTTTATGCATAAATTATGATTATTGTCAGTATAAAAATTTCAGGGAAATAATTTTGTCCGGAGATAGCTCTGTCTCATCAATAATATCATAATAACGATATTTCTCTGAAAAATCATAGCATACCAATTTAATCATATATTACATATTATATCTTGTATTAATCAGGAAATTACTATCGAATACTAATGTTTACTTAAAAGTATGCGCAGTGTCGAAACTTTATTAGAGAATTATTGCCAATAACGTGTACCCTTATCTTTAATTACTACGATAATCTCAATTTATTTAGTGATAAATGTCACCGTATGTACGTATTCAAAAATACAAATTAATGTAACTTGGATTAAAGGCGATGGAAGAGGAAATATCTAAGTTTTCTTCGATGTAACATCCATCGACACACTTGTCCGATTAGTCGTGCGAAACGGTACCGCGTTTGCATTGCATTGCATCGTTTCCGGGACAAAATAGCATCGTATTTCTCGTGATCGATTAACATGACCGACGTGATCGCCATCACAATCGGGGATCGTAATGCATCAAGATTGCCTTTCCCATACGGAAGTCATACGCACGCGTGCATTCTCATTATGTCATCGCTTTTTTTCGCGATCTCTTTCGCAATATATGCGTCTATAGTAATACTGTTGCGCTACTTCTTGAAGATTTTTAATTAATTTCACGAAGTAGTAATTTCTTAGATCCATTGTTAATTTAAATAAAAAATGTTTATTACACTCAATTATACACTGAACGGTATTTTTTTGTCAATGACATTTTATGTTTATAAATTATAATGGTATACAAAAAAAATAGAATACAAAATTAAAATGCTATAAAATCTAAGAAACATAAATATGTTAATAAAATTTTCACAATTCTCCGGTTAAGCATCTAACAATAAGAGATAATAGAAGGCAATTAGTATCTTTTTTTTAAGACATTTGATAACCAAATCATAGTTATATTCTAATCGAACGATAAAGCTATTCATAAAGACAAACATATTTCGCATCTTTAAGACAAGTTTTACAGATATGCAATTTCGTGCGCCGCTGTCAGCATCCCAGAAAGGATCGAGAAGAGTACATATAACTGCTATTCGCATTGCAAAAACGTATCGTAAGCGATAACGGTGCCTGTCTGTTCGACATACTGCGGCCAGCCTCAGGTGTACGACAGTTATACAAAGTAATTCAAGAAAGTTAATAAGTGTGTGTTTCAGGAGAAATTTACATATTTTTTCAATCTGCAGTAACTTTTAATTATAGCATTAAGTTTAAAATTTATTTTCGTAAAAAATATATAGATATAGTTAACATAACGCTCATGATTTTCCAACATTGATCTCCAGCATCAAATTTCATCGCATTAAAATCTTCACGATTCAAATATGCAATATAAATATTTTTCGCCAAGTTTCAAGAATTAAGTAGACAGAATAAATGTTTCAATGTTAATAAAAATTTTTGAACCCCGAATAAAAAGGCTCTCAGGTAAATATTTTTTCTCTTTCTCTTGACCGCATCATTTATATCGCCGAAATATACCAGCGGCTCTCGATCGTAGACCAAGGATACGATCCCACGGATTCGATACAATTCATCGACCCACCTCACTTTCGTTTTCCTCACCTTGTAGCTCACGACGATGTGTATGTAACACTACAGTTAGCTTTCGTGTTTCCCATACGTGCGTACATGCGTGTATACGTACACATATCTCGTCAGTGGAAATTGCGCATGGAAGTGTAGCCTCTGTATCCCTTCCCTTCTTTAGAATGTAATGAACGAAGCGGTAAGGTTTCAACGCGCTTGACGGGTTGGAATCCCAAAATGAAGCCTAAGCGTACAAACGGGAAATTGATAGTGAGGCAAGACAAGTAAGAAATTATTTAAACACAGGAAATTTTAAGAGTATCATAAATATACTGCCGACATAATTTCCTTATATACAGCATTTAATGTAATAAACTAATTAACCTAACACAAAAGAAGAAAACATGAATTACTAATGCAATATAATTTACGATACAAATTCTTCAATTTTTTCCAATTATAGTAACATAAAAAAATTAGAACAATAAAAAAAAATTATAATATTTAAGAAATATACTTTAAGATTGTACAAATCATTTAAATTTCAAGTTTTAAACCTCAATTAATTTTAAGATAAATTATACTAAAAATGTTTGGCAACAATACAATTGTATAATATAATAAATAATATACAATAGTTATTAAATAACAATTTAATTCGCAATAAAATCACAATAATAAATAATAATGTTTTCATTTTTTTCTTTCTATGATTCCTGCGCTTCCACATCTCTACTTCGCAGTCTCCACGTTTAACAACATAGAACGACGTTTTGCGTGTGATCGCTCACGCATCGGGGGGGCTCACTCACTCACTTTCGCTTTGTTCGTTCGGCACGACCTCCGCGTGTCGACGGCGCATTCCGCGAATGGCACGAGAGGACCTGTGCGAAGTATACGAGCGGTGGCAATGGCGGCGAGTCGAGCAATCGACGCGCTCGTAAGCGCTCGCGCCATGTGAATGATCGTAATCGTCGGCATACAAGTGTACGTCTGTATTGTAATTGCGATATATTAAAAGTAATCTCTCCCTCCCTCTTGCCTAATGTTATTTCTTATATAGGACAAGCAAACAATAGTACAAGAGTATCGAGTGAATAATTTAAAGCTTTATTTTGATGCTTTAAATTATTTTCTTATTCTTGAACGAAATATGTAACATTTCCCCTATAGAGAATTTTTATTTCACATTTCTATGAAAATCCATTGGTACTCAAGAATTTCATGATTGCATTTTTAAAAAGTATCGAAGCACGATATTTTTAATGATGTAACATTTTCCTACATTAAATTTAAAATGTGAGTGGAAAAAGATGGGATGTAACAAAAATAATTATAATGCATTATTATGAAAATTGAATTAATTTTTATCCTTTATAGTATTATATGAGTAATTAAATTTTGTTGTTTACAGTATTAATTTAATACTGTAATTTTTTTAAATAAAAGTATCTACGAGAGAGAAGGTAAAGAATCCATTCAAAATAAACCATTCAAGTAAACTTTGATATCTCAGCCGTAATTACAATATTAAACGCAATTTCTTTTTGCGTAACATAATTTTTTATGCAAACATGAAGATAATAATAAAATACCAGATAATTGTAATTATTGATTTATGCATATTATCATTACTTGCGCAAATATTTCGGTTATCTCGTCCCAAATAATAATTTTTCATATCTTATCTTATCTTTCGTTATAATTTAACATTTTCACAACTAAAGTAAATAAATGAAGAGCAGTGTTTTATATATTGACTTATTCTTCGTAGCATCCGAGAGCAATACGAACAATTTAAATATCGAATAATCAATATTTTCAATTTTACGCACGATGATTAAAGTATCAATATGAACATATCATCGATATCTGTAAAAAGAACGCGGCTCACTTTCGCTCGATCCGGACCAGATGCATGTCGCGAATAATGCGAGAGAATGTAGAAATCGATTGAATAGATGGGACGCCCGTAATTTTATATATAATTTTCATATAATTTTCTATATTGAAAATTTAACTTATCAACTACCGAGTGTTAAGTTCATATACAGATACGCAATTGAAGTCGAGCGAAGAAAAGACGATAACTGCAACGACGGTGGCAATAAGGACAACAACGACGACATCAAGGACCGGTCCGAATTTTCGCGTGAAAGGCGAAGCCATGCATGTAGACGGTCCCGAAAAGGCGAGCTCGCGAGAAAACGAGAAATCGCGACGCACGAGAAAACTGCCACGAGAAATCGAGAGACTGGCCAGCGGCGACGCTGACAAGGAGAGAGGAGAGAGAGAGAGATAGAGAGAGAGAGAGACAGACTGCTGGCAACTCGCGTTACGCACGGTGCTCGTGATAATTTCGCGCGAGTCACCTCGTTGAGTCAACGACGAACGACGAATTTGGACTTGTCGAGGAAGAAACGCGCTTCCGCTTATCGCAAAGAATTTAAGATGGAAAAACGGCTAAAGAGAGGACGTTTGCATTCATTTCAAAGCGTTAAATCTCAAAAAAGTTTCGGAGTAAAATATAGCGCAATAAATAAAACAAAGAATAATTCGCAATAAATAGCTTTAATATGTCGTCATATGTATAACAAAATATAATAAAAAATTTATAAAATTATAGATTGTAATTATTTGAAATATTAATCTTTTTTATTCACAGGAAGATTATTAGGCGATACAACCACATGGAAAGAGAATACTTCGTCATTATGTATGAAAGATTTCTCTTACCAATTTTATTTCGTAATCGCGTAATGAAATAAAAACGTCTTGAAAGTATTTGTCAATTTGTCTTTTAGCTTATTATAATGAAACATTATTTAATGATAAATTCAGCTTAACCATCGAGACTCGTTCCAGAGAATTAAACGGATTTTAAACGGACACCAGCAATCAGTCTAACAATAGCAACGTATAAGATTGAACAGGCTTATCTGAAGCTGCATTATCAAGAATCTATAGATTGTAAATCAATAAAGTGCCAGTAGGAGTTATTATGCAAGTGTACAATAGAGTCGCCAGGTGTAACGTAGGAAGCTATTTCGTCATTGAATAAGACTAACATACTAATCTTACTAATCTTGGATCTCTATATTGAATTAAAATAGATGTCTTTTAAACATTCAATTATATTTAGCGGAGAATTTGTTATTGACATTCATAACTAATGTATACTCATTTATTAATGTTATAAATAATTTGTCATTATTTCGATATATAATTGGAGTAATCTTTACATTTATTTCTCTGAATCGTACGAAAGTCATTAATTAAGATCTTACTTTTTATATTTCTAATATTTTAAGTTCGAACATAGCAAAAGCGCGCTTAATCTAACGAGTTTCTTTGCAGATAGACTTCTCCGAGTCAACAGATTATAAAAAGATAAGATATCATTAGGATCATTATACCGATGCAGTCGAAATTTCAGGCGCCTCGGTTTAGTTATAATTGTACGTATAATTCATCATCTCGATATAAATGGAGTAATCCATTTATTCTTGCAGATCCCTCAATTCTACATAAGAATCGTCAATTTAAATATTTTTTGAACCCATGAAATTTAAACGGACAAAATCCGGACCAAGATATATTCATCCTCGGAATCCACTGATCGTAAATCTGTAGAATGTCATTATTAGTCGTCATCATACAGACATATAAGACAGCGCAGCGCGTAACGTAACGTAAGAGAATCGCGCGATGTGGAATTCACAGCCGGTGCGGAGGAATCTCGGATTTTATAGCCAGCGGCGATCATTAAGATCACTTATAGGCTCAGATATCTCGATAGACTATGCGCAACAAGGAGCCGATGGTAGCTCGCGCAAAAGAGAGAGAGAGAGAGAGAGAGGGAGGGGGGGAGAGAAATAGGGAGAGCCTATGGGAAGTCTATGGGTATAAGATGCGCAGAGAAAATGCCCGGACAACGCCTTGCCACCGTTCTTTCTCCCCCTTCCAATCCCTCTTCTCTTTCTCGCCTCGCCGATTTAAAGTGGTGTACGATCCCTCCGGATACATTCCTCGATCTATAGATCGGAGGGAATAACTCTTTCTCCCTTCTCTTCGCCGTTCTCTCCGCTCCTTCTCTCGTAAATTCCTTCTCCCGTAAATAGGCTAAAATTGACCGCCATTGCTCAAGTCTATTACGCCTAACTCTTTCTCGTTTTAGCAAATGTATTACACTTGGCAAAAGCAAATTGATGGCAAATGTTTCATCGTATCTTTTTTTTTACATATGTATAAAATAAGTGATCAGAGTCATTCAGTATATTTTTTTTAACTAATAAATTGCTTGAATTCAAAATAAGAGTGACAGATAAATTAAAAATAATTTACGTTTACTCATTAGTATCAATATTATTGTTAGACGAAGAAAGGAAGAGAATAGCGTAATTCGTTCTTTCCGATTGTTATTTTAATACACGCTTGTTTTACCGCAATCTAATTAGTAGATATATACATTCCACAAGATTTGTATTTCTTCACTACAATCTATCAACCGCATATTTCTCAACAAAGATTAGCTTCATATAATTTGTGAATCTACAGGTGGTCCCATAGACACAGAAGGTCACATACGATTCCGTGCTATTACAATATATGATTACTATCACTGATTAGACTTCCGATGGTTGGATTCTAAGCGCAATGTCTAAGAAATCACAGACCCGATCGATCGGGTCGGGGTTTTCGGCTCGTTGCTCTCCGTGATTACTTTCGCTGACACACATTGCCGTAACGCAGCCGTTGCGGGTTGGGAGAGGAGAACAAAAGGAGAAGAAACGGAGAAGTGAAGGCAAGCAAAGGAGTCGGAATATATCGAATGTAGACGCAGCGCGGCCATCAGCCATGCCGGACACGTGGATCGTATTGTCGGTGGAACGTGTGCGTTTATATCGCGCACGAGCCACATATGAAAGGAGCCATTGCCGAGATTAGGATCCGACCAAAACACATTACGTACGATCGCTTCGTGCCGGAGGCACAATAGACGTACGCCGTTAAGTACAACAGCTACGTGCGCAACAACGTCCTCGGTACAGTATAGAGGAGATGCGACGATAGAGAGAACGCCGCCACTTCTCTCGTATACGCCAAGCACTCACTTTCTACCTTTGTGCGGGAACATCTCGCTGTAATTTGTGGACGCATCTCGCATGTTTTATGGACACCGTAAAATGGAAACTATTCCGCGCACAGTAACCCGTAATACTCCAAGGGATGAATTACGCCGGCAACACGCGGCCGCATTTTATTCACAGAAAGAAATTACAAAGAGATTACAAATTAAATTCTGTTCACGCAAGTCTTTTTCATTCAATGAAATCATGCGCTTACGGCACAAGCTGGTATGACGTTAAACAAAGTGCATGAATAAAAAAAAAAAAAAAATCGAGATTTTAATACACGACTTTAGTAATGCGTCAAGATAGATAAAGTTATAACGCGACTTCCCGAATAATTACTACGTAAAGAGATAGAATAATCACCGAGCTGCGAGAGCTCGGAACACTCGCGGGTTTCAAAGCACGCATGCATGCGGATGCGGCGCTCCGTCTCTTTCTCTCCTCTCCTCCTCTTTCTCGCAGCTATTTACTCGTAGCGTTCCACACGCGGGCCGTTTCAACCCGTGCGCTACGTGCCGAGATATGCACATATAATTACGCCTGTATACACGCGTAAGTTTTCTTCGACTCGCGGGAGCGATAATCATTTCTGCCGCGCGCGGCCGACAGACTTTTTTGCACCGCGCGACTGGCAACGAGCCACGTTTCCGCGCGATTGCATCTATCTGCCGGCGAGCACTCACAAAAGTATCAATATACCCGGGACCATTAGTCCCTGCCGCCTCTCTCCCTTTCCGCATATGCCCATCGTTTCGTCCGCTCGTAACGCGTGTTGTTGCCCTTTTACTCGGTTTCCTCACGGCTTCCTTGTTGCACGACCGCGTGCCAATCGATTCGATGAAATAACTGCGAATAAACGTCGATGCAAGAGGCGCATCATCGGACGTAGGTGCGGCGAAAACGCGTAAAGCATATATTTTTAGTACATACGCGCGTATACGCATAAGCGCGACGAGAATACTTAAATCGTTTCGTATCGTCATGAGAATCATTCCATCTCGTGTAAAATCTTTCACAAAAAATATTAAAACATAAATTGGATTTTATATTTTAAATAATAAATTTTTATATTTCGCAAAAATTATATTCTAAATCAAAGATTCAGATTTTGTGAAATTATCTTGCTAGCCAGAGATAATCTGAATTCAAACTCTAATTGAGAAAAAACAAGCGGAAATAATATGAGACATCGTTCAGATCGGGACGCTAATTTTACGGTTCGTAAAAAAAGAGATTGAATCCTATGAAGCGCAAAATTGGCGCGTCCAGTCGCAATCGTATTACGGATAACAACGTATGTAAAATGTATGTTAGTTAATAATTTAATTGCGCATTATTTAATGACGCTGCATTACACGTTTTTTCTATAAAATATCACCGATTTAAGGTGATCACAATCATAATTGCCAAGGGCTTGAATACTGCCTTCTCGTCTGATTCTTCGGCCGATTATTCCGTCAATTGTACGTGACGAGTGTTTGCAATAATTGTAGGAAGATGTGATCTTGAATTCATAGCTGGTGTGCACGCTGCAGTGCAAAGTTATTATACTTGCATCGACCATGTGATGCCAGCTACATGCTAATTATTCGTCTGGTTAAAGTAAATGACATACACATACATGAATTATCGCTTAAACAATTCGCTAATTTTTGTTATGACCTCGCGCTATTAATAACGGTACTGTCATTTTTTTAGAGCCTGAGAAAAAATTAAAAAAAAAGAATTATTTATTTATAAATTATTTTTTTTTATTGTACGCAAATATAATATATTTATTATTTATATTTATTTATTATATATTATAAATAAATATTTTTTTCGATCAATTTAAATCCAATTTCTTATTTCCTTTGAATATCGCAAGGGATTTGCCTCTCCCCTCTCCCTTCTCATAAACTCGCTCCAATAATTGTACAATGAACAATGTTTTTTCTTATTGAAAGATATGCCATTCAGAGGAAACAAATGGACCCGAAACGGAACTGACAACGAAACGCACACATTGATGAGGCCAAAAGAACGTAAAATGCTCGCACGCGTGCGTTACGCAACCGCATTGAGACCATAATATCCGGCCTTGCAAAAAAGAGGCCTGTTGGAATGCAGATCCTTTCGAAGGATAATGATTTCTCGGGAATACGCACGGTACTACTGCTATTCAGGTTTTGATGAATAGGAATTGCACGGAAACCGTTGGAGCCGGACGCCGGTATTTAGCATTCGCGAACGACCGACACGTCAAATATTAATCCTTGAAAATACTCAGCTTTCTTCGCTCACGTGCAACTGCTACGTGCGGCTTATTTTACGATCTATCATAAATGAAAAGCATAATTCGATCGAATCTTTACCTCGTTATTCTCAAATTTGTGAAACGTCGCTATTTTTGACAAACTTCACAAATGTTAAATAATATACATTTTATAAAATTATTTTTCGGACACTAAGCAATAGATAAATATATTTCCAATCATTTCCAGACAAAGAGAAATTAATTTAAGCTTTTTTCTTAAAAAAAAATTCTTGAAATAACATTAGTCTGGTATGTCATCTAGTACCTCGTTCTCTCATAGCGAAATGAATGCGAATACATAAAGATTTGTTATGCAGAAAACCACTCGTGTAATTTCGTTTCAAATAACCGCTCAGTCCCGGTCCATTTGAAAACTACCGCAATGTAAAGGAGAAAGAAGAGAGAAAATTAGATTCACCCTCTTACGTGGCACGAGAGCGCATTTATTCTTACGTGTCGCGTGATTTCCCTCGCGGCGCGTATCTTCTCAACGTCCGTCTTTCCATCGCCGCGCGATCAAATACGAGTACAAAGTCGGCTGGTTATACATCGGCATTTTTATTTACGTCAAATCAAATGCATCGACGTTCCTCTTCGCCTTGTCCGACTTTCTCTTACATAAATATCGTGTACTATGCAAATCTGTTTTGGCATATTCAAATAATATGCATATTTAAGCTTTTGTATCTTTAAATATCTCCGAGAATGTCTGAAAAAAATTCTAGTCTTCAAAAAATTTTCAAAAGACTTTTCATTTTATATTTGATAAAAAAAATGGAATATATAAATAGTAAATTATTGAAATTATATATATGTATATGAATATTCAAAAATATTGAATACAGAAATATTGTAGAAAAGATTCTTACATACAATTTGCTTCTTATTTTCTAATTTAATTTAACAATAATAAAATTGAAGATCCTTCTAAAACAACTTGAGAGGGTTTTAAAGAGTTAACTATGCTGCTGACGTCAAATAAAGGCATATAATACATTAGCCGTACTTTTTAAGCTTTGCATGCCTCAAGAAAATCTACCGAGAGATCGCGTCTCAGTTAAGGTAGAAATTTACGACCTGTCCTGACCTACGATCCTCAAAAATTGTTTGCTCAGCCTAAAAAAGCGAGGCGTTAGCAATCGGTGCTTATTGGAAAGATAAAGTAGAAATATAAAATCGGCTTTTCTCTCAATGTCCAAACTCGTTTGGTAAATGTATACTAGAAGAGAGTGGTCATAACATACATATACTATGTTATAGGAAGTGAGAGAATACTTCTCGTTAAAAAAAAAAAAAAAAACCTATTTGATCTATGTGGACAATTCTCTTATTTCTCTAACGATTATTAATGAACGATTACTGATTATGCATAATAAACAAAAATTTGCATCCTGACAATAATTATACGTATAAGAGCAAAGATGCGCTATCAAATTGTGATATTACGAACCGCACCTTTTGACGAAAGATGCGTGAAATATCGGATATAACTTTAAGTTTATGAGTCGCTCCGAGACACGTGCGGTCGCACCCAGAGTACCGCCCGTCATTTCCACAGGCGTTAACTCGAAGGGGTTAACGAGTGTGTCTTCGCGGTCGCGTGTAGCGGTGCTGCCGACAGAGTATCTCAAATGAACATTCCACGGCGAGTCGCGAGCGCCTCGTAAATCGAGAGTTCGAAAGGTTAAACGGCACTTCCGCAATGCTGCTCGTGTTTCTCCGCCCCGCAGAAAAATTCACCGCCGAAGATGGGCGAGGCAGGTGGAGGAACGCGGCTAAAAGATGAACGGAATCGTGTGGCGATGAGAAAAGAGAGACACGAGAGAGAGAGAGAGAGATCTGGCGAGCAAGGGAGAAGGAGAACGAACATCGAGAACGCGTCGGGTGAGGAATGCTCGTGAAAGTCTCGAGCCATTGAGCACGACGAACGAGGCTCGTTGTATCGCGTTCGCCATTCGCGCGGTCCTTATCTGCCCGGACCGCTTAACATTAGGTAAGACTTTATAGCGGCCTGCGCACGCCAAGGTCTCGTTTCCGCGTATCAAGGTTACCGGCGGTTTGCAAACCAGATGAAGATTTTGCGGAAACGCGATATTGCTTTGCTACAACAATAGTGGCTGTGGGAGAAACGCAATGGAGAATTTGGATTTAAAAATAAAAATCGAGTCATTGCGATTCAATTCTCTCACCTACAATATAATTTG
This sequence comes from Cataglyphis hispanica, assembly GCF_021464435.1. NCBI lineage: Eukaryota > Metazoa > Arthropoda > Insecta > Hymenoptera > Formicidae > Cataglyphis > Cataglyphis hispanica. The sequence continues at coordinate 10,901,310 of NC_065956.1, forward strand.
GTGTCGTTAAGATATCAAGTTAAGATGCTCTTATTTTCTGAAATTGAAATTTCCTGATATTGTATGGCAATTATATTTAGAACGAAAGTGTACGGTCTCAGAAAGATTGTTTCATCTCATTTTAATTCAGTTATCAATCATGGAGATATATCGATTACCTTTCGGAAGCAATAATCATTAACCCGAAACCTGCTTGACCTACAAAATCCAAAAGGTGAGAGCTGGAATGCGGAGTCATGCCATTCAAATGAGACTCTGACCTCTCGTCTTGATAGGTATATATATTAATTAATGCATCACTTCGCGCGGATAAATTGATTAATCCTTCACGTATTACGATGATTAACAGCGCATTTTTATCTTATAAATTCTCTTTCTCCCAGAAATATTTTTAAAATAAAAACAACAATAACTTATATATTAGAATTGCAAGAATTTACTATAATGTAGAGTATATATTGCTTTTTTATGTCTTTTAATTTGTAATACGGAAACTGTTGATGTTCAAATCAGCATTTCAGTGACATAATAGTATAATAAACAAGTGTTTATACGACCAAACTGGCAATTTATTGTTTGATTATTATATCACGACGTTCGACCATATAGTTTGTCTTATCAGTGAAAGTTATATTAGTAGAAGAGAAGAATCGAAATGTCAAACTGACATTGTGTCAACCACTATGTCAGTTTGACATTTCGATTCTTCTCTTTCTACTTTTTAATTATAACTTTCACTTGATAAGGACCAAAGCCATATGGTCGAAACGTCGTGATATAATAATCAAACAATAAATTGCCAGTTTGGTCGTATAAACACTTGTTTATTAATTTATTTACTGGTGACATTTTTAAAATTAAACATAATAATAGTATAACTTATTACATAAGAGCTTTAAAGATCTTTTTCCAAAGCAATATCTAAGTTATGTCAAAATCTGCGCGATAAATAAGATCGATCGTCAATCAAATCCTTAATGCTGTATGCGGTCGCAGGTGATCTTTGAGAGATGTCACCTTGGTGATCCAGCTTCTCGTCGTTGGTATGCAAAAAAGTCAAATGATGAAAGCACAGCAGATCGCCATTTATTCAACCGTAATATTTTACGCGCGACACCTTATTCGCATTTACTATTCAGCTATCCATTCAGATTCAAATCCTTTCATCAAGAATTCCAACCTGCAGCGATCATCATTCGACTCTCTCGAAGCAAAATCCTGATCGTCCAATATACTTCATCCTCGACGGTTATTCGATTCTTACTTCACCTTCAACCTCTGACTTTATTGTAGAACCGCTATGCGGCATTTTAGGTTGTTCCGCAGTTCCATTTCTGTGTACAGTTACGTTTCTCGCGTGTCTGATTAAAAAATTCTGACGCTAACCGATATTTATAAACACGGTAAATTCACGAAGCACTCTTATCTCATTCGATTGATTTATTATATTCGTGCTATCTAAATTTACGATATCTCTCAAGCATGCTTTGACTATCAGGAATAATTATCGCTTTTGAATAAAATGAGAAATTATGTAATTTTGCAAAGATGACCGAGACGCTCATCGTTCTAAAATAATGAATAATGAAAATAACATTCTTTCCTCTATACGTGATGTAATGCACGCACGATTAAAATACAACGGCTGACATGAAATGAGAATGCTCATAAACGTCCACAAAACATTCGCGCGAATTGTGACGCGTTAATCTGTTAAATTAGGCGAGACGTGAAAAAGGACAGCGCGGGTGCGGATAATGGATTTTCGGGAAGAATACGAATTTCGGAACACGGGGAGTACCGTAACATCGTGAAAAAGATCGCATCGTCTGCGACCGACTAGCGGAGATGCGGAGAACGAGATGCGGATTCGGCACGAGAGAGTGTAAATAAAGTTCACGATCGGCGCACGGGACCCAACGGTAGAGGCCGCCGAGTATTCTAACGGGGCAACGTCACGGCATGTTAACGTTCTACCTTTGCGGAGGGGCTACCCTTTCCGCAATATACCGCGTCAGTCCGGAGATATCGCAGATCCGCGCACCGTTTCCGCGGCACGGTTTCACCAAATGATCGGTCGATTTAAAGCAGAAGTTATCTTACAATATATCTCAATATATCTCACAGTATATTGAATAATAAAATTATTTATCATTTAATATAATACATAAATATTTAATATTTTTAAATACTTAAATATTTTCAATATTTTAATATTTTTTTAATTATTGCAATATTTTAATATTTTTCCTCGATTTCTTCAATCAAAAGTATAAATGAATTAAGCTTTCTTAAAAATTCGCTAACTTTTTAAAATGCTTCAGAGATAAATATTATGAGGTATATCAACACAACTCTCTCTATAAATTATCTCAAAATTAAAAAAAATAAAAAAAAAAATTATTAAAGAAATTACCGATCATAAAATAAGATCATTGACTGATAATGAGACGGAAGACTTAATTTATCACAATCTCGGCAAATTTGTAATAAATGCGGAGTGGAAAATTCGCGGAATGCGGCGAACGGAGGAAACAACATCGCGAAATGCAGTAAGTCGTGGTAGAATGCGACATTTATAGGCGAGCCGCGCTGTCGTCGGGCATGAGAGAATCTCGTACGAGGATATAGTCGTGCGAAATTTTTCTCAGCTGTCCGTCCGGCTGCTCCTGGCATGTTCGGTTATACATATACCGCGAAAGCTATATAACGTCTCCTTCGTCGCGCGCTCGTAAAAATCGCGTATTGTGTTTGGCTGCAAGCGGAAAGATGCGCTCGTCTCCGTCGGCATTGTCTTAGAATATCATCCGCCGCATTCTTTTTATCTAGAAATACCCGCTGCAATCTGCGCTTGACGTTTGCGCTATGAAACAACACCTGAGAAAGATACGATAAATTGTGTATCTGTGACTAATGATATAGAATTAATTTATAGAAATTAATTCCATCGTTAGAATTAATTACGTTTGTTTAAGATGAGTTGCGAGAGAAACGTTTTTAAATCCCCAGAAATAAATCCGAACGGCACCCGCATATCACGAGCGCGAATATATATATATATACATATATATATATTTTTTTTTTTCGATGATTTGGGAGTTGTAAAATGATCATTAGCCTAGATGGATAAAAATTTAGAACGTAGGGCAAAAAGCGGCGGCTTTCCCACGTTTTAAAGCCCGTAAATCACGACGATAATCAGGCGCGCATTCCCATAACGCGGGACGGTCGCAATAACCATCTCTCGCGGAGGTTGATCACCCGCGGAGGGAAATTATTATAGGTAAATAACTATTTTCACCTCGGCGATGCGGCTACCGACGCAACCATGAAAAATTCCAATCACGCGCAATGAAAATTCCCAGCGCATTCCGTAACTTTGCACGCACACACATACGCACGCGATATCACGCATATGCGTATAACGAGCGAGGCCATAACTAAAAGCGTGCATGATGAACCGCCGATCACGTTTCGAGATTTATTCGAGCGTCGCGAACGATCGGTGGTAGCGAATTGTTGGAAAACGGATAAAGACGCTCTCTTTACGTTCATTTCTGTGTCCTTTTTTCATTTACTTTTTTCAAATAAATTTCAAAAACTTAAAATACATCCTATATTCGATATTTAAAAGAAGCTTTTTTATCCGAGCAATACAAATAATATTCTAAAACATATAATATAGAGTCTAATGTACTGATCGACATATTTCTCAGATAAATACAATATTAATCCAATTAGCTATGTAAAAATGTATCGCAGATTAATGTTTCGAAAGCAGGTCAACGTCACGCTAGATAATCGAAAACTAATCGTGATGAATTCGTGGCGTTTGTAGCTATCACCTGTTTCTACACAAATACGTGCACACACGTGCATGACGCCACCATGTAATGAAGATACGAATGGAAATAGGGCATGCAATCCGCACGTCATGTCAACGTGCACGTGTGAACACGTGGTACCAAAATTGAACATTCAACGTTCAATTTTTTATTCTAATTATGATTAAACAAATCAATCCAATTTCTTTAATACAATATCGAATGTGCATATTAAATTTAATATAAGTTTAATTTTTTTAACTTTATGATTAATTTGCTCAATTTCGTGAAAAAATGTAAATTTTCTCATTGTTGCCTTGAGTTCTTGAATAAAGAAAATATTCTTGAAAAAAGATAAATCTCATTATAAACAATTTTTTAAGATATTTTTTTTTTGGGGAGGGGAGGGGAAAATCATATTATATTATATTTTATAGTTAAATTGTTTATAAATTTACAGAATATATTTCTTCTCGTTAAAAATGTCAAGATATTGATAGAATTCGTAAAAGAATATTTAAAATTAAAATTAAAAAAATCGTTACATTTATACTATAAGTTATACATACAAATAAATAAAGAAACGTTATTTTCATTTTAATTGTATGGCATATTAATAAATATCAGAATAGCGATTAAAACTTACGTTCACCGCTGCAAATAAATTACTATGACGAAGTTTATCTTGACACGTGTATGAAGCTGATAATTTGTCTATTCGTATTATTCCAGTTAAATGCCATGCGTATATGGCATAGCGTGATAATTACATGTCGCGTTATTTCAATGCGCATTACTCATGCATATTCGCGACCGTGAACGACACGCGCATAATTTAAATTCCGAGCTTTAAAGCTCTTTAATCCTTTCATTATTTAGAAACATTATCTGTGTCTCAACATACATCTCAAATCGAAATGCAATGTTTTTTATGAAGGAAATATCAATTGTCCATCAGTTTCGCTCGATAAGATGCTCGATATATAAATTTGACCAACAAAATCTAACAAATTCCATTTGGCGTAATATAGTTCTTAATGTTATCTTTATCGAAAGAATCTGTTCGCAATTAAAATAAAATTAAGCCTAGAGTAATATTCTTTTATGGTATTTATTTTCGTAGTTCGATCAGCCGAAACTTCCACACAAAAGAGAGAGAGAGAGATGAACATATATAAACATTAAAAGAAAGAAGCAAACGTAAACATCAATATATTGGCATCACAAATACGTCGATGCTCTGAATTATTACGTTCTAATCCATCTTTCGTTCTATGAATAGTTATTCTGTATCTACAAGATACTTTATAAGATTGAATTCTCTCTCTCTCTCTCTCTCTCTCTTTCTCTCGATACTGAAAGAGTTTAGATTCTTTCGTGAAGTCTGCTTCGATACATCGAACGCTTGGCCGATCGAGCAACCCTGATGGTTAAAACGCAAAATCGACACTCACCGATAAATCCGCGGCGTTGATCCCTTTCCCACGACGCCGCTGCCGGGCTGTCTTTCTCTTCCTCTCCTCAATCCCGACACAATCGAATCCGCGAACCCAGGTCGGCGACTGCCACGGGAGATCACTGTGCGGTGCGCACCGTCCGGTAGAGTAGAACGGTATATAATAATGCACTTTGTTCGCGTTCTCTCGAACGAACGATAGACAGGCAACGAACGGATGTCATACACTATCACGATCACTTGTCGATTGCCCAACGCGACGTTAATTTCATTTGGATTCGGGTGCCACGCGCACGTTTGCAACCACCTGTCGAACTCTGGCCGCGTGTTTACATCGCACGATGAGAAGGGGTTGGAAGGGAAGGGGGAAACGGCGAATGGCAGAGTGCGCGAATACGTGACAACCGTTACCGGTCCACTTGTGCCGCCTCGGCGTCTCGCGAGCGAGTGCGAGTCGCGCGCGCTCACCGCGACATAGAATCTAGGGAGGCCGCGGCGCGCCGGCGCGGCGGGGCGGGGATGGGGAATAGTGCCATGCGCCGTGCCGCTCGTTTACCTGCGTCGGAGAACGGTACATCTTTTTCCATTTCGCTCTTCTCCCTCTGTACCCGCTACCCTCTTCCTCCCTGAAGATTCCCGCGAGTCTTCCGCGCCGTGGCTTTTCAAGGGAAATGCAAGGACGACTCTCTTCCGCGAGAAATGAGACTGATAAATGGCGGTCACGTCGCGTCCCGAACAAGATTCGAACTCGACTGCCGCTTGAAGTTCACGGTATATTATAGAACATAGAACATTAAAAATTTAGATTGCGCATCGCACTATAGAATTTAACCAATTAGGATAAAGCAATGCAATATTAGTCAATTAGCCAACCTGTCGATTCTTAGTTACGTAATATGAAGATAGTGCCATAAAAAAACTAGAAATTGTTTTAAATAGTTCATCTATATTGCTATATATAATTGACAGTTCTATGAACTAAGCTGAAAATAAAAATATAAATTAAAAAAAGAAAATTCAATACTTTATATATATATATACATTCACATATACATTTAATACACAAATCTTTAATTTTGAAATTTTTATTCCTTTTCTACATATATTAAATAAAAAGAAACTGAAAAAATTTTTGATCTTTTTTTCTCATTTAATGTCATTGTTTTACCTACCAAAACTAACCCATTATCCAGTCCACATATACAATTGTCTATTTTATCTTATTTTTCAATTGCAATTGATATAATACGTCGCAGCAATATTTCTTTCTGTTCTTCAATAGACATTTCAATATAATAACAAAAGTATCGTACGTCGCGCGTATTGAAATAACAATGCAGTACGAGAGCATATGGCTTCGCGTAAAACGTGCACTAACTCAGACGAGAAGAGTCCGCGTCAGATTTCGATGTACGATCATGAAAATATGATGCCCCGAGCATCTCATGCCCCGTTTTTTTGTCGGTGCACTTAGCCAGACCAATCATGATCGGTTAGAACGACGGGAAATGATTCGGATGGACCACCGCGGTACAGAGAGAGAAAGAGAGAGAGAGAGAGAAACAGCTGGTTCAGCTATTATTAGGGCCGACAACGCACAAATATGAGATTAAAAGAAAGGAGAAGCAAGATACCAATATTATCAGCAAGAATACTGATACTGAAGTAAAAAATTTGAATAAAATTTGAAAATTAAAATAAAAAATAAATTGATAATAATTTAGTTTTTAAATTAAAGAGCCTATTGAAATCTCAATTATACTTGACAAAAATAGCTATGTCATGAATTTTTCGAAAAATTTGCGCGATTGTAAAAGCTTATATATATATATATATATATATATATATATATATATATATTATATTCATAATTACTCTTTTGTTTTATGTATTCATTAATTAAAGGATTATATATAAATTGCGCTTTAGATGCAATGTGTAACTATCAGTAATCATGATAGATATTGATGCGAACATATGCTATTACAGTAAGGCTGCGTCATCTGGCGTTATCTAACCTGAATTGCTTCGCTAAATCGAAAAATTAATTATATTTTATTGCATTACCGATGAGCCTCGTTTCTCATTCTAATTCAATCGGAAATGTGAAAGTAATTCATAAATAAATCATAAAGCAAATAAATAAATGCCATAAATCTTATGATCAAACTTACGTAAAAAAATGATATTCATTGTATTGAATCGGCTGAATATACCTTTACGCGATAATGAATTAATAAACACATAAAAAAAGTGACGCATTCACACGCACGAAATTCAAAATATTGAATTTTTAAAAGAAACTAAATTATGATAAACAAGTTTGTAGTCATTTTTGTGGTGATGAATTTTGTGACATTTAAATGATTGTAATCATTTAAATGCCACAAAATTTCACAGTATGTAATATGTAACATAATAAAAAATGCGCGAACGTACGTGATATATTGCAATTTTGTTGAACAACATATATCAAATCTTATAATTCAAAAACATTTCAGGAATTTATCTATTTATCTTTATTTATTTTTCTTATCAAGTGCTCTTTTTTATTAAAATTATATTTTTTTAAATAATCGTGTTTTTTTTTCTACACAGGACTAAGGAGAAAATCCAATTATAAATGCCATTTATGATTATATGTATTCTATTATATAGTTTTGCATATTTTTCAAGTCATGGAATATTCATTGGATGAAATATTACACTGAATAATGGACAATCTATATTTCATTTGCAATTTCACATACTATATACAAACATCTATAACAAAAACTGTTAAATTACTTATGCGGTGGCCATGTCCACTGATTTGGTGGTGCTTCCTGCGTTAATTTTTCCCACGGTTTCCACACTAACATCTTTTCTGCCAATGAAATCTCATTCTTTGCTTGTATTATAAGTTCCTCTACTTGTCCACAGCCTATCTTGTCTTCTATAGCTTGTATATCCGCAGTCTGCAAAATACGATACTTAATCAATAACAATATATAATATAATATTATTTAAGAATGATTATTTTAATGAGAACTAGCATCACCTCTTTCACGATCTTCAATCTATTTTTGACAAGCTTCTCTGTTTCTTTTCGATAGGCATAATCCTTGGGAAATTTCTCTAACACTCGCAAAATTCTATTGTACAATGGAGTTAATTCTAAATGAGGCTTTGCACACACAGCCAATCCCTTTAGATATGTAGACTGCAAACAAAAAACGATAAGATTAATAAAAAATAAATACTGAACTAGTTTTGTAAAAATTATATACATCAGAATATCGTTAAATATGGTGTGAATTCGAGTTGTATGACAGATGAAATTCTAATCAGATATATTCATTATTAAGTTTATATATAAATTACCTTTTTGATCACACCTGCCATTATCAGAGATATTACCTAACACTTGACGTATTTTAAAGATCTCCCTTTTCATACGGACCATCAGTTTCCTAACCTCAGAATATCAATTGATTGTCGTTAATCGTACACTCAGCGCCATCTAAGAAAGAAGGCTGTGCATTATTGTAACGACATTCAAAACTTAAAAAACATATTTTTATTGTTCATAAAAAATAATTTTTCCTATTTAAAAAATTCTTCCTTCGCAATTTCTAAGTAAAAATTTATTTGTACTTTATACATGAATACCTTAACATATTAATTTAAAAAATCTATAATAAATATACAATCGACTTCCTCGAGTTTTTGGAATTGTGAAAAAATTATTAAACAAATCAAAATAAATTTAAAATAAACAGCAACCCTGTTTATAAGTTATTTAATTAAATAATAAATTTTTAATAAACATTTCCGAATTATGAAAAACTTAATTATATAATTGCACTTTCAAGAGCTATTTTCATCGTCTAATTTTAACTCTAACCTAAAGAATTTTAATATGATGCTTGATATGATGATGTGTCGAGCTATCAATAGTTAATATTGAAAAGGGATTTTTTCAAATTTTTATCATAAAATAAAATAGCAAGTAATTTAAAGATAGAACGTTTATTTATTTTTTCCGCATATAGAAAGTTATGTTTATCGATTAGACTTAGCAACACGCTCCAATTCATCTTTCTTCTTAATCGCGTAAGAATTCGATGAACCTTTAGCGGCGTTGATAAGTTCATCAGCTAAACATTCGCCGATCGTTTTGATGTTGCGGAATGCGGCTTCTCTCGCACCAGTACACAACAACCAAATAGCTTGATTAACGCGACGTAATGGAGATACGTCCACAGCTTGTCTTCTTACAGTACCAGCGCGTCCAATACGCGTGGAGTCTTCCCTTGGCCCAGAGTTGATAATGGCTGTGACAAGAACCTGAAACACAAATATTTTAATTTAAATATATGATATTCAATATTATATAAAATAATTGTAAATACGAATTCTTTTTTATAAAGTGAAGAATAAGATGATAAAAAAAGTAAGAAAAACAAATTATTTTTATATAATAAAATTACAAATCAAATTTTTTAAAATATATTATTTTTTATAATAATTTAAAGTATATAAATTATTCATAAAAGAATATCAAATATATGTAAGCAAACTTTAAATATATAATTATTCAACTCACCTGCAAAGGGTTCTCACCAGTGAGAAGATGAATGATTTCAAAGGCATGTTTAACAATTCGCACAGCCATTAATTTCTTTCCGTTGTTTCTGCCATGCATCATAAGAGAGTTTGTAAGACGTTCCACAATCGGACATTGAGCTTTTCGGAAACGTTTTGCTGCATAACGTCCTGCTGAATGTGGAAGGTATTTTGCATTCTTCTCTTTGACAGCGATGTAATCCTGTAGAGACATGTCATTTACTTGTACATCGTCGCAATTCCAGCGTCCGAACAATTTGATCTCGGGTAGTTCGGCCGGCATGGCTACTGGCAATGTATTTGTGGTTGCCACCACCATATCATCATATGCTTCTTTGTCATCCATTGTTTATCTGTAAAATAAAAATACTTTTTCCAGGAAATCTCTCTAATCAAATCTTGTAAAAAAATTCTCTAATCTTTCTGATATTTTCAATTTAAAGTAAAGAGAATATTTTAAAGACTTTACAGTTTTTTAAAATAAAATTATTTATTACATGCATTTTCTTAAGTTTTTCATTAATATGAAAAAAAAAACAGAGCCATTCAAGTTTCAAGTGCTAGATTTGCAAATGTACTAAAAAAATTAAACAACTTTTGTAAGATAAACATTTTCAACTTGCATTTTTGTTTTTTATCATTAAAAGTTACAATAAAAAATATGTACTGTATGTTCAATATTTTTAAGATATTGAATATATAAACAGAGGATATATATTTTAAACACATAATTCACATATAACTTGGCTTATCGTCAGATTGTCGACTAGTTATAATACCAGAACAAAATTACCAAAGAATTTTTCTAACAATTTTCTGAGTTTCAATAGAATTCCATGAAAATTTCCTGATTTTTTATATGATATGATATAGCATAGCTTTATCATATGATAGAATATTATGAGAATATATATCTATCGCAATATAATGTGCATAACATTTCAGGATAATATAGAGAAAAATAAAGAGATTTTTAGTAAATAATGAAGATAATCAAAGTAAAATATATTGATAACCCGCTCATTAAGAAAGTATCTTTAAGATACATATTTGTATTTTTGAGAGCGAGTGATCGCTTTGTTTGAGACTAAGTGCCGGTATGATACTAAAACAGCGATAGATACGGCACAATTTCGTGTCGTGGCAAGTCGATCGTAGGCGAGATAATACGTTCTAGCTTAAATTTCTCAATGAAAGAGTCTGACGGGAACGAAATTGGTAAGACACATGTGGCCACGCGGTCACACGTGCTACGTGCTTTTTTAGCGCGAAATCCCGCACGTGTTTTCGCACCTGCACAATCACTCACGATTCCTGGCTGCTTCCAATCACTCGACCACGCCGACTTGCACTGCCTTGGCACGAAACTCTCCCGGCGTAATAGCAATTTCTTACTCTACAACTTACGTTCACGTCTTCGTCTGTGCAGGCGTGAACAGGAAAAGGCCATAACACCACGCGCGCCATCTACCCATGCTTACCGGATTTCGAATACGTTAGTCAACGTCAATGTTGACGCGCAGTGGAGAGCATATATCGAAACGATACGCCGTTAACGATATATTTCGTCCTTTCAATATTCATGCGCGTAAATATAACGTGAATAATATGATCCTTTGAGGTAAAAGTGATAGTGATACGAATAAATAGCTTGAAAGTGTATGATTGCTGATTTGACTATAGAGTATCAGTCTTCTTTTTGTAGCCGTACAATGTTCTAATTTCTACATTCAAAATCAAATAGGTAATAATTTTATAAGCTTTGAAAACGAAGAGAGATAGTTATAATAATCAGAAAAGAGATTTGTAGTGAAGGGAAATCGATAATCGCGATAAGTCGTCGACCGGCTTTCCTTAGATAGTTGATTCCGCGAAAATCTATAGATCTCGTAGGTTACGAGGATTCACTTTTTATCATAATACAAGTAATGAAAACAATGTGAAAAAAAGTTTATCGGAGTTCCGTCAAAAGCGGGGGACGATGAAAAGTTTTGTGCCTTTCGAAAAAGTACGCGGGTGCATAATATGTGCATGTGTCATTATTACCGATAGAGAAAGGAGTAGAGGAATATTCGAGGACCTCTCAGCTGATGTCGCTACCAATATGTTTTCTGCATCATCGAAGCTTCGTCTCAAAGGTCAGTCCTCGATTTTTTTATGCTTCTCTTTATTATAATATTATTATATCAGTATGTTTATCAATGCTTAAATATATTCTAATTATTATATAATGTTGATATATAAAGAGAAAGAACTGAAATATTTTCACAACAGGATTGGATATACGCACGCATATCAAAGTTGAGAAAGACCTTGCACAGCGTATCCTAAAGTGCATAATTTCAAATTGCATTTTTCCGCAATGCCATTATCGGTATCGTTATTTTTTAGGGACAATCAAAGTGAAATCTAGATAACAGATAGTCGAAGAAAAGAAATTTATTCTTAAATTATAAATCGATTAATCCCTCGGTAATCTGCTGTCAATATGTAAAAGCCGCCGTAATTATGGTGGCATATATCCGAAACAATCACGGCCGTAACAATCTGTTATTTCGTAAGGCAGTCCCTGTCGTCGACAAGGGCCCGTAGAAAGCTTGTACACAGAGAGGGTCATGGCGAGTGAATAGGGTTGAAATCGTGCTCGCCGAGCGAACATAAGGCAGAGAGAAATAGAAAGAGAGAGAGAGAGAGAGAGAGAGAGAGGGAGGGAGGGGAGGGGCGGGAGGAAGCAGAGGATGAGAGGGCTCAAGGGGACGGTCGGGCGAGCAACCGTACGGTATGAGAAATTTACGATCCACCGTCCGGATTGCTAACCCATCTCGGGTTCCACTTTATTACTTTAAGTAAGATCCAACGTGAAGGCAGTAAAACTCGTATATGAGCGAATCGCCGCCGTCGAGCGCTTCGACGCGCGTAAATATCTAATAGTTCACGTTGGCGGCATCTGTGTATTGCGAAAAACGCGAAAATCATCATCGCCTGTAAACATCCTCATGATTCGAAAATCGCTTTCTTCAGCTATACTTTGCGTCATACGCATGTAAGACTGGCTAGTTATTAAAATAAATTCTCTCTATCTTGAAGTAGCGATCTTCAAAATTTACAAAACTATTTTAAATATTTCTAAAATCTTGCATTCATAATCGAGTGCTTAGTAGATAATAATCATTATTACTGAATATATATATATATATATAAACTGTGTAGAAAATGTTCGCATTAAAAGGTTAAATTTTCTAACAATTTGAGAAAATGAAAAATTGATGTAAGAGAAGTTGTAAGGATAAAATTATTAAAATTATCATATAAAAATACAATCTTGGTACCTATACAGGTCATGTAATTATTTCAGGATTAATCATTTATTGCATCTAATAAATAAAATAACGTAATGATACAAGAGAACATATCTAGACAGTAGTTCGGCGGTAAATCTTATGGAAATGAATTCAGCAATGTAAAACATTTCGTTATAAAACGCATTTGTCCGATCCCTAACTCCCATTTATAACGAGGGTCTTCTGTGTCTCCGCTAATTGGAAACTTCGCTTCTATGGACAGACTACGACGAGGATGACGACGACGAGCGTCTTTATCGTCGAAAAAGCGGTCGCAGTGAAAGAGCTCACGGAACGCGAAAAAAAATTGCGATAGCTAGCTATCCTGTCGACGAACAGCTACGCTGCAGGCGCGGTCCATTTCGCCCCCGTTCTCTCGCCCCATTGTCTTCTTCATTACGTAGGTATCCCGCGCGAATATAAACGCAATTAAGCGCGTCGCGTCATCGTTAAAGCCCCGTAATTGCATTCGCGTAAAAGCAATTACGACTTCACCGACGGCGATGAGTCGACCGCTTCTCTCCCCCTCTCCTTCTCTCTCTCTCTCTCTCTCTCTCTCTCTCTCTCTTTGACGCACCATTAGCATAAATAGTTTATAAACCAACGTACGGCACTTTATGCACGACATCATCATGCTCGCTATGCGATCAGTATTCTCTCTAACGAGGCGAGAAGGATACATCTATCAAATTTTGCCAATAATGTATCCTCGGATTTTGGAAATTGCGAAATAGATTGACCGTGTTACTCTTTAATTTCATTGTTGAATACCATGCAAATTTCTCCCAATTATCTTTTCAAAAGATTAAAAAAAAATTAATAATGATTAGAAAGACAATTTTTAACAATTCAACAATATTTGCTGCATTATGTTGTATCGACTCTTTATTGATATAATAGATGAAAAGAATTAAAAATAGATTTTTATCATCATTATGAAATTCATTAAACTCGCGATTAAATTCACTGGGCTTCTATTAAATCTAACCATATACACGTTTACTGCATTATCGGATCAACTCCTGACAAAATTAGCCAACGAAGGATTGCGTCCCAGAATTCACAGGTTTGTTGGCCAATAAAGCCGAACCGACACTTGCTGGCTTTTCAGCGAGAAACCCGTTTACATTGCCGTAGATAACGCAGTTATCTACGAGAAAATTGTCGGCGTAAACGCGACTTAAGAATGTCCCCATCGGGCGGCATTATTGCACTTTACTCTATAAGCGTCTGCCGCATCTTTCTTCAACTCGACCCTACGATTTCTCTCATTTTGCCTCGCTAATTCTTATTCTCTCTCTCTCTCTCTCTCTCTCCTTTCTCAATTCGTTGTTCTCCCTTCATCGGCAGGGGATGAAGCGGCGAATACCGCGTGGAGGAACCCTGCTGAGGCGAGTTACGTTATATTCTGCGGCTCGTAGCCTCATATCGTATTATTGTCATGTTCCCTCGACACGAGGGGAGCGTGAACAAGGGGGAGAGAGAGAGAGAGTGAACGAGTGAGAGAAAGGGAGAATACGAAGAGAGCAGAACAAACGACAGAAAAGAGCTTCTAACACACCATCCGTTGTATTCGCCGGTGTTGGTGCCTGCACGTGCACGATGAAACCGCTCGCTCGTGCGAGATAAATCGAAATACATCCTCGAGATCTTGCATACGCTGTTATTTCGCGGTAGCTCTTCGTGCACTCGCAGCTTCCTTCTTCCAATCCGGAGCAGAGAGATGCTGCACATAAACACACACATACTTGTACACCTCACTTGTCGCCGTTGTAATGGAACAATCTTTCCGCCACAGTTCGCTCTCTGCTCGACAGCGCGTCGCGGTAAATAGCGCGCGTGCATCCGAGATGCATTCGTTTCGCGACACGCAGCGATTTTTTATTTTTCTCGTCGACTCGATGGCTCGGATCGAGAAGATAACCGACGAAACGCAAGCTGATCTTGAAATAAGTATAAAGTATAAGTTATTCGAAAATCAAGACAAAAATTTTTAAATCAATAAATTAATCATATCTGTGTTTATCATGCACATACATAAGAATGCAAAATAATTAAGATTAAAATAATTAAGATTATTGGAATCATACTCTCGCTTAAAAGAGATTTATCTTAAAAAAAATTTAGCTAATATTACGTACCATGCGTAAATCATAATGAGTCTTAATGATGCTGCAAGCAAGAGCTCTCGCCGTTTACATTGGCAATAAACGCCTAAAGCCGTTCGCGGATTGTACATTTCCGATTGCGTTAGTCGGGAGCTTAATACTATGCGATAATTATGTTTCCCGGCAATACTCATTCGCGATAATTTCACCCATTGAGCATCAACATCGATCTCTCGGTCTTACGCGCGTCGCGACGTGTAACGCCTAATTGGCTAATTATCTTCCTTGTCGAGTCTCCTCTGTCCGAGGTGAAAAGGTTAATTATCGTGACAAGAGATCGAGGCATCGATTATGCGCGCAGAACAGACTAAATGAATTAGCACTTTGAAACGTCATGGATTATGGCTCGATTGAGCGCGTCGTAAGGATAGGATCTTTAAAATTCCCGATCATCGCGTCCACGATTATCAAAATTTCTCGCATTATCAAAAAATATGCTTAATATATATCGCAAATTTTTCGTCTTGAAATCCCTTCCAAAGTCTTAACTTATCTCGCCGACAATTTCTTATTTTGTTTGAAGAAACAGCTGTTATTTATTCAGTTGACAGAAGACGAGTACTTGAAGTAATTTTATCAATTTAGTAAATTTCTTATAGGAATCATATTTTCAAGTTATGTACTCAAATTATATGTCAAAATATATAACCTCTCCGTTTTAATTTTTTTTCGTGCTGAAAAAAAAAAACTACACTGCAAAGAGAACGGAGATAGCTATATTTTCTATCTGAATTTGATCGCGAAGCCGGCAACGCGAAGAATACATCTCGCGGCGAGTCGGAGAGACTCTCGTGCGGTAAATCAGGGATATTTATCGTCTAATTCGGCGGAAAGCTCCGCCAGCCGAATTTGTCCCCCGGATGCCTGCTCGATGCCTTTCATGCACCCCCTCCCCCTCCCCGCCTCTTCCACGAAACTCGCAGCTGGAGGGTCAGAAAGGCGAACTTATTTCCATTAGCCGAAAGGGGCGCGTGTATTCTCAAACGTCGCTGCCTCCAGCAGCAGCAGGCGATGGTGGTCGGCCCCAACCCCTGCTTTCGTCGCTGCTTTTTCGCTCTTTCCCCCCCTTTGAGTCTTTCTCTTTTTCTCTTCCTTTCTCTTTCCTTTTTTCTCTTCATTCGCTTCTTTTCCTCTCTCTCTCTTTGCTGCCTTTCCGACAGCCTTTCTAACCGCACCAGGTCCGGTGATTATTTTTCATTTGCTCGTTTTTATCTTCTTTAGACTCTTTAGCGGCGCATTACGAGGGAAGCGCTGAAACGAGAAGCTTGCTCTTCATTGCTCTTATTCGCGTATAGTGGCGAGACTTTACCCGTGCTTCGTGCACAACGTGTGTATTTATCGTACATTTATTTATCACTTTGAAAGATTAATGAACGCTCAGAATTCTCCTATAGAATTAAAAATTAAAAGATACTTATTATTACTAAACGACACATTATATATATAAATTTTTAATGATTGTGAATAAAATTAAAGTTTGATAAAAATATCACGTAATATAGTCACGTGAAGAATATCATCAGATGATACCGCAAATTATTTTAGATGCTCGAATTCTTTATTGTAGCGTTACATGTCTTAAATCCAATTAAAGATTTATAATTTGATATGTCAACGAAGTCATACGCGAGTAAGCTTGCATCCTGTGAAGTGTCGTGTTACAAGCGCGACGATATAAAATGCTACCAGAAATTTCGTATTTCGCCGCGAATGCATAAAAAGCGATAGTGCGAATTCCTAGATCAGCTTAAAATTAAACTTACTTTGCTTGGCTTCGACTAAACACTTGTCAAGAATAGTAGTGTCGCAGACTTCCACGGTCGGTAGAAAGTTGAATTTTCGCTTTCTACAAAAGTAAACATGTATGCGCCGAGCACGTCCACTTTATACATCGTGTTATAGATATATTGGTTTAATTTTTACGAATACCTACGGATCGTAAATATCATCGATCATGTAAATTTTTCTTAAAAATGAAGAACCGAAAGTAAATAAAAATGTTTTCGAAAGGTTGTGATTACGTGACATTTCCAGTAGAATAAAATAATTTCTTTTAAATGAATGAAAAATTCAAGATTTTATGAAAAGCAGATTGAATAAATTACAAAATCGAATCAAGCGCGATAGATGAAGGTGAAATGATCGGATAATGAAGTCCTTGTGCAGGACTCACCCCGACTCAGTACTAAATCTAGCAAAACGAGGACTTCTCGGCCATGTGAGTTCTATATGTGACAGAAGGAGTCGTCGAGAACAGGAGTGAGCGAGAAGAAGACGCGAGAATGCAGGACGAGACGAAGGAAGGAACGACGAGGAAAGTCAAAGGGTGAGCGGTCGAAGAGAGCGGAAGGGAGTGCAGGGTGTTCGCTACCTGACAAGTCCTTTGTCCTTAGGCCCCTTCTTTTCCTCTGATTCTCTTTTTTTCTTCTTCCAAGGTGAACGGCGGCATCTGTTCGTCCTTCTTTTCGTTGATCGGTCGTCTTGTGTTCCTCAGCCAATCTTCCCGTCGTTCTTTTCTCTCCACTTCTTATCGCAGTTTCTTGGTCTAATGTTGCTCTTTCTTCTCTTTTTTGTACTTGCTCGCTTTTCTCATTCGTTAGCCGCGAAAATTGTGACGTTTCATTATCCCCAATAGTAGCAATTTGCGATCGGTTAAATTCTTTGACGCATTCCCTTCCTCGTTGCTGCATTTTCTTTCTTTCTGTTTTCTCTCTCTTCCTCCTTTTCTCTCTCTCTCTCTCTCTCTCTCTCTCTCTCTCTCTTATTGCTTCTTGAACCTCGTATTCCTTTCTAGCTGTCTGTCTTCCCATATGACGTTAATATAGGTATGACTAATATACGATTCTGTATTAGATCCTTGTATTAGATCCCTGTATTAAAAGTAATTTAAATGTTTGAAATTACTTGATAGATGATTCTACTTAAATCATTTTCAAAAATTCCCTGCGTCTTCCTTGTATGTGCATAATAATTTATAATTTAGAAGATTAAAGAGGTTTAAAGAGAATTCAGTTATGTGTGAATAAAATTTATACAAAAACATATTAATTTTTATTAATATTTTTATTAATATTTTAATAATTAATTGTATAAAAAAATTGTAGACTATTTGATATATTTTCATACTATTAGAATTACTTTGAATTATGCTTTAAAATATTTATATATTTTTATCTGCATTATTTTATGTACTTTGTAAATTATCTTGGCAGAATGTATCCTGGAAAAAGAATAGAATCCTATTTCCCTCTACATTATTTTTTAATTTTTCTGCGAATTATCGCGCAATTTTCAAATAATTTGCCTGATTTTCTCTTACTCGCTTAAGACAGAATCTTCCTCTTTTATATTATAACATATGTCTCTCTTTCTCTTTTTCTATGTTTTTCTGATTTGCTACTAATGTCGGGAGATTCTGTCAACGGACTTTCTTAATCTCGACCAAACTAACGCTTGTTCCGAATCTGGTTCCTTCTTTCTCTCTTTTTCTCGATTTCTGAAAATTTTTTGCCCATAACACGACTCGACTTATCTATCCGGACCTTGATATTTACTTTTAGATGAAAAGCCTCCAGACAAATGAGGTAAAACTGACTGAGATAGACGTCATTTGCTTTAATCGATCAATAGAAAAACTGCACGAAATAGACGACGATGGATTTCCGTATGTGATTTGCCAATTCGCATTTAATTTTTAATTGAAACGCAATAAAGATTGCCATTGATCAGAAACATTCCAATCAGCGCGATCTAATTTCGCGCTTTCTTTTTGCATGATTTATTCCGGTTCTCAGTCGATATTCGAATCATCTTTTAAAGTGAAAGTATGAGCAAACGAGTAAGATTATTTTATGCAAACGATATTATAATGTAAACGATGATTAAAAATGAACAAATAGATAAGAATCGAATAAATTTTTTTATTAATAATGAAATACGTTTGTTAATGTTATTATACGATGAAAATTTGCAGATTGTAATTAAAAAATTGTATATCTATCGTTATATATTCAAAACAAATTAAGCGCAGTAAATAAGCGATAAATAATAAATTGATATTTTTAATATGCAACCATAAAAATTAGGCAATTTTCTAGTAAAAATATTACTATCACTGCGAATTGTATCTTTAGCATTTAGGGCGGTTTCTTCTGAGAAAACTTAGCGCGGCTGCCGCTGTTTCCTGTTTCCGGAATTGGACAGCATTCTGCATTCGTCGATCTGGTCGTTTGCATTCCTTTTTATCGTGGAGAAAAATAAAGCCAAGTTCTTCGAGAAAAGGCAAAGTGCCAAAGCCAGCTCTCAGTGATTCCAGCTGAAGTCATTCATTAATCTGGAAAAGTACCAAAATAATAATTCAATGATGTTCTCAGGGCAATCTTTTGCATGTTAATATCATAAGTCCATATAACCAACATAATTTTATCAACTGAATGCAGAAAAAAAAATTCGAGAACAAAAATATATTTATATATTGTTTTAAAGACTGATCTTCGTATTTATAAAACATACTAAACATACTCCGAAAAGTTACTCCGAATCTTTAAATATAAAAGTAAATATAAATTCGGGATCTCCAGTAGAAATTGTTCATACACGATGGCGTAATAATCTTCCAAAAAGTTAGAGCAATTTTATAGATAATATCGATATAATCATCCATTCAATCTTAATTCATGAGTGTGGAGGCTTTGTCTCGATAAAGGGCCGAGTGTATCGAAGTTGATGGCGAGGATGGCGGCCAGCGGGTCGTTGTCGACACTCAGCCGCGTCACTTGATACGCGGGCCCTCGTCTCCTGTCACATTAGAGTGACAAATATCTATTTCGAGGATCGTATGTCGTCGTATCCACTAAACAACTCGTACACATCGACCTTCCACGCTTTCGCTTTTTCTCTCTTTCATCTCCGTCTTTCTCGCGCCGCTTTTAAATCCTTCCTTAGTAAGTTTCCGAGGCTATCGTTCTCACTCTCGACCCGCTGGAAACCCCAACAGAATTTCGTGCGAGATGCTCCGTGAGATTGAAGCGTACAGGAGAAAGCCGAAGAGTATCGCTCCGTCCTTCTTCGTCTCGATGATAGCGTCGTAGAAAGAGGAAGCGCGCGATTCGACATTGGGGTGTTTCCTAGCAACCTATCAAACCACCAGAGGGTAGTCGTTCAGTGATGTAACCGCAAACCTTGATGCCCGATGCAATATGTCCAGCAGATCCTAAAATGCATTTCGCGCACTCATCGTCGATATCAAATTTCATCTATGAAATTTCTCTTTGAAACTTATCGAATTGTCTATAATCATATTGTATAAACTTACATCATTAAAAAGTGCTTTTAAGGTTATTTATTATCTAAAAAAATAATTGACAAAGTAGTCATTTAGGCGAATAACCAATCATTTAGTCTATTTTATTTTAATGGATGCAAAGTTTTTCTTCTTATTGTTATTTTTCCTTTTCTTTTAGACACTAAACAGCTCTAAAATACTCTCTATTTTACTGAAAAATTAATCTTGTTAAGTAGTGTTTCATAGCTTTTACTATAATTAAATTCAAGTCTAGAGTTTTTAACGACCGTAAGCATATAATTAATGATTTAGTTATTCATATGCATTCGATAATTATCACGGAGAGGAAACTCACTATTGAACGTTGTAAAGTTTGCACGGTCAAGTATTGTATATAATTTCCACAGCTGACCGCGCACATACTTCGCGATATTAATTTATTTAATAGTTTAATTATATTTTCACATTCCGCGGGAGAAAAACCTTAAATAATAATTAAACGTTGCGTATGGAGAAACTTGTTATTTGTAGGAATCGACATTATAGAAAATTATTTTTGGAACAACGAGCTCTCTCTCTTCCTTTTTTTTTCTATTTCCGTCCCTATCCCACATTTGCGGACATTTGCGGATGTAAACACACCAAGCACTCGTTCGATATTCAGGGAGGGAAACAAATTAATTTCGACGTGAAAGGAACTCGCGGCGGCCCAACAATGTTACGAACACGGAATTCAGTACTGCGGAGTACCAATTATCGCAATAATTAGCAACAAAGCCTCTGCTGCGCGGTTATGCTAATGACCGACGCGATCATAATGAATCAGCGATGAACACGCCACGGCGCGCACGCAATTCGATTATGGATGATGAAATTTAATTATATGCCGATACTCGATATTTTCTCTTGTTGCGCGACGTAATATCGGGATTAAATACCGAGGAAAAAAGTTTCTACAACCATCAATTTCTGAAAATTAATAATGTGAATAATTATATACATACACACGTATATACAAAATTGTGCGTAAATACATTTACACACGATAACGATATACGTCGTTCATCTCAATCCCTATTACATCGAGATCTAATCTAATGTTTAATAAACTCGGTAATCAAGCCTCTCTTGGTCACGTTAACCGATTACGCGTGTACACGACTTACGACATCCCCTTGACGCGTATAAAACGCGATCGTTCGCTCGGCGAATTTCCGTAACGAGGAAAAGAAGGTGGTTGCACGAGGGTGACAGAGAGTGAAAGGGATTGAACGGACAGGATGTGAGAAAGAAAAAGAGATTATTCGTGAATTCTCCATGACGGGAAATCCACTCTTCCGTTCAGTCGCGCTCCGCGATGTCGCTCTTCGATAATAATACGTTATCCGAGCACAGAGAAGAGACGGTAAGTACATACAACCACCTAAGAGTAACGGCTATATTGAATTTCTGTCTGCGTAACAACCCCGCCAGGCTTTTAGCGGCAGCGGGAGGTGGAAAAGAGAAGGAAAAGGATAGAGAGAACGGAGGATGCGCGAAGGATGGCAGGACGGTAGAGGAGGGTCGACTTCATTTCCGAGATCCTTGCAGTAGGTATATAGTACCAAGAGATGTATAGGACAGAGAGAGAAGGACAGAGAAAGAGTGTGAAAGAGAGAGAGAGAGAGAGAGAGAGGAAAAGAGAAAGAGAAGGTGAATAAGAAGAACCAGGAGAAACACGAGGAACGACGAAGATACTAGATATATGAGAGAGGAAAAGGGACGAATACATTGGCGTAACTAATGGCCGCAAACCCCGCATCATAATTCCTGAGATCAAACAGAAAAAAAAAAAAAAACTGAAGAAAGAGAGAGAAAAAATGAAGAAAGAAATAAAGAGTTAATAAAAATAAGAATAAGAGAAAGAAGAAAAAGAAAAAAAGAAGAAATAGACATAAGGAAAGGAAGAAAAGAAAGAAAGCGAATTAAATTAGGTCGACTGCAGTTCTACGTCATGTTTTATTTTTTTGGAGGGGTATTTATTGCCATAAGTTATTATTATAGATTAATTGATATTGATGTTTATTAAAATCAGAGGATAAATATTTTATGCCGCAGTAAAGCTCTGTAAATGTTACTTACGCCATTGCATGGACAGATAGATAAATAAAGACAGGAAGGTAGGAGAGAGCGAGGGTGAAAGAGATTGAAAGAGAGAGAGGTATGTAAAAGAGCGAGGGATGTAGATGGTAGTACGGAATTACGGAATAGTGGAGAGAACGCGCGACGCAGATGGAAGCTGAGAGAAACGGAAACGAGAATCTACGTGCGGCAGAAGGTGAGGGAGATAGGGAGGTAGAGGCGTTCTACTCTCTCCACGTCATTGACATAGAAGCCTGCCTGAATCCCACACGTATGTATGTACATAAGCTACGCCTTTGCTCGGGTATTGCTGGAACAGAGAGCGGACAGATCAACTTCGTGGTTGGCGATGCATTTGTGGTTACTGAATACTGCATATTATAGTAAAATGTAATCGCTTTAAATAATTATGTCTGAAATGCGCAACGCCGTCGCTAATGGATCGTAAGCTGTTATTTATGCGACTCCAATTGAAGGATCTGGCGCAAAAAACCGGTTTCTCGTTTTACTGGCAGTGCATTTTCTCGGCGCGATGTAAAGTACAGACTATGTATCTCTTGGCAGAATGATGAAAAATGTATAACACGTCAATTTATAACGAGGAATAAACTTGGCTGACTGTTTGTTGAGATTCTACTTGAAGAGCTAACTACTTTATTAATCAAATGTTTCTCTGTATTTCTTTAAGTATATATAACGTTTTTTTTTTTTTAATTTTATTCTTTAAGTATATATAACGTTTTTTTTTTAATTTTATTATTGATAAATTTAAAAATATAATTTTTGTATTTTTTATGTTTTCTCTGTATTTGATGAAAATACGAAAATAAATCGATTATATTATTATAATAATTTTGCTTTAATATAAAAATAACTTAAAACCTCACGTTAATCATTACTATATTTTTAAAATATATAATTTATTACTGACATATTACACTATTCTGCTATCGATGATTCATGTAGTGGCTGATAGTCATTCAGTATCTTATAGACCTTTAGTTCAAACATCTATAAAAAATAAATAAAAATTATGACCGCAGTGTTAATAAAAAAAGGCGGGACATCGGGGCAGGGCGATCGTTTAATAATTCCACTATTGGTTTGGTGATAGTGTATATATATAAGAGGAAGAGAGAGAAAAAGAGAGAAATACGAGTACATACTAGAAGGGTTTATTGGCTGCCGACTGTCTCATTCATGTCACTACGTTCCTGAGCCCTTCTGAATTCTCAGAGGTAGATAGAAGCAGTAACAAACATAGACATACACACACATATAAAGAGAGAAGAGAGAGAGAGAGAGAGAGAGAGAGAGAGAGAGAGAGAGAGAGCCGAGGCCAGCTGCCTGGAGCTGCGTAATACGCGCAGATATGGTGGGCCGCCTCTCACGCTAATCGCAGTAATTAAGTCTAAGCTACGGGACTACAGACGACGTCGATCTGTCGGATATAGCGAGCAACGGTTCAGCCGATCGACTGCAAAGCTCCGACGATGAAGTGATTTACATCGGAATCGCTCGATCGGAGACCAAGCGGAGCTTGATGCGGAGTGGAAAATTTGTCACCGACCGTGAAAATAAAGGGGAGCCTTCTTTTTCATTCTCTCTTTTTTTTTTTTTCTTTCCCTCTATTATACATGGCTTTGCACGGCTTTCGGATAATAAACAATGGTCCCTTTTGTTTCAGCTTTCGTTTTTTTTTTTTATACACTCCTTTCCGTGTACCAGCCAATGTATTTACGCAATGTATGTATGGCCCCCTTTAACTTCTTTTTTCTAGGTAAATTTTTCTGAAACGCGGTTAATTCTTTCTTTGTTTTTTTCATAAAATGATTCTTAATACAATGACTTTATAACTATGAAACACGAGAGGAAAGAGTGATAGAATTTTAAAGCATTCCACACACACAAAATTCTAATTACTTTACACAATTTTAATTATTTTTTTATCTTCTTTTTTTTATAATATAATTATGAATTAAAATAAAATCTTTATTGTAGCTTTAATAATTATTTAGATGAGAAAAATTTCTCTTATTATTTTAATATATTCCTACAAATAATAAAAATAGATTTTCATATATATATATTTAGTTTTTATGTGAAAATAATTCTTGAATGTGACAAAATTGATCGCGTTTATTGAAAGATTAAACTGTGCATTATTGGTTTTTGCAATTATTATATGTATACACATACACGCATTATTATATACCCGGTATTTAAAATAATATGCCTCTATATATATGTGTGTGTATGTGTCGCCGGACATTGACACGCTGAGCGTGAGAAGGAATTCATGTGGCGATTAAGCCACGCGACGTAATTATTCGAGGACACCTACGCGAAGCGTGAAATGACACGGATTTCTAAGCGAATATCAACGGCCTCGATTTATCCGCCGGCGCGCTTAAACGCTCTGCGTGAGTCTATAATCAGCGTAATCACGTAAACTCGAAACCCACCGGTTATCGTGAGGCGTTAATTCCCGTGTGTGTATCGGACCGCTAATGATATTCTATCAAAGCGAAAATATCGTTTTCGAGTGGTTAATGCAAATCATCATGCCTCATTTGCGAGGCGGAATATATATCCTAAAGATGCGATGCAATACAGAGATTAGTACAATTAATATGAATAATATAATCCATTTCCAATGTCTTTTATTTTTTACAATATCAACCACATCAATATTGTGCTCATAAATGTTTGATATTCGAGGTAAAGTTAAGATCTTGCTCGGAAAAATTAATGCAACGGTGTATCTTTTGAAGATGCGATATCTTTTGAAGATATGATATTGTTTAAATTACAACGAGAGAGCACTAGTTAATATAAACACATTACAATATAAATAAATTTAATTCAATTTTTTTACAAATAATTAAATGCTCAATCAATATAATAAATCTTTATAAATTATTAGCCTGCATGTGATTAAACTATATATTATATTCTTACAATTAAAAATAATAATATAATCCTCTTTTTTAGCATATCTTTGATACTCTTATTTCTCTTTGTAATTCGATTCGGCGTCTTATTTTTTTATTCTCAGAAAAATGCCCTTCACAGTCTGTCATTGGTGCCGAACAACGAACGGGATTAGCCGCATTTTATCATCGAGATTTCAATAAGTAGTTTAGAGACACGTAAAATGACGAGTACGACACCGGGTTATTACAAACAAGTATTATATAATGGCGGAAGGCCCGTGTACAATAGGAAGCGGAGCAACGGGGCACTACTCGTGCTTTGCTCGTATGTACACGCATCAGCTCTCTTCTTATATTAATATGCATATTCGCGATTCGTTTATAATTTATGAATAGCGGATAGAAGATTCGTGAAATTCGACGAATCAGATTTTTTTTATATTTCTCACGAATGTGCGCACAGTTTGGCGCTAGCTCTTTTAGACCCTGCCTCTTGGCAAGAGCAAACGTATATATGCGGTCGCTCTTTATTCCGCTCTCTTTTTATCTAGCATGATTCTCTTGTCGGCGTACTCCTTTTTCATTTTCTTCTGCCTCGCTTTCATTTCGGCTCGTTCTTCTTTTTCATCGTCCTATTTGCTCAACTCGCTTTAACGCCAGGCCCCCTTTCGTTCGTTGACCCAGAAATGTCATAAATTATTTTAGATGCATTAGCCAGCCCCGTGAAGAAGTTAATGCGTTGCGACCTTACATAGCGTACTCGTGTAATGCTAAATTAAGCCTTGTAAAATAAATCGGAGGATGGAATGCGCTTTAAAAGAAATTGATAACGTTTTTTCAAAGATCAGTTTCTTCGCAAAAATCTTCGATATCTATGTCAATTGCTTTAAATTAATGAGTTAAAAATGAGAAGAAACTTTTGCATATTTACTTTTTTTATACTTCTCTTTTACGCATAAATATAACTTTCTTTAAATTATTTTTCAAATTCCATCTTTTCTAAAATAAAATAGCGACAAAACAAACAGTATATATATCATAGTTTAATAAGAAATTTAACCAGTATTTCACAACGATTTAGAACAATTATTTAAAAAAAGAAATAATGCTTAAAGAAATAATTTTGTGATATTAATTATAAATTACGTTTTGCTTAAAAAAGAGATTGAATCATCTCGTTTGTATGCGCGATTGATTAATCGTACTTAAGCGTCGAGACTAAAAGCGATAGATCACGACAGGCCGGTGTAGCGGGAAAATTGTACGGAATCGATGGACTGGCATTCTTGCACAAGTAACTCTGCGAAGTGGCGGCACGTGAAATTCAATTAGCGCACAAACGGCGTTGCGCCATGCGCGCCAGCTCGATGAGAAGAAAGGATAATTAGTCTACTTAAACGGCGGGTCGAGGTGATTGGCAGGCGAAATCGCGTTACTTGTTAATTGAATTAGTGCGATTTCGGCCGCTTTGAGTGTAACAGGTGTGTTTAACTCGATACGCGTCGTGTACAACTCGTGACTTAAACTCTTAGCCTCTTCGGAGTCTGTTCTTTGTCGTGTTGCGAAAACTTTTCAACCCGTTCGTAAAACAGGGGATCGTAAAAAACGGCGCCAGTACTGCGTTTTTCTCCGGCAATAAACGCGACTCCTTATTGCGAAAATTCCGTTGCCATTGCCCCGAGGGATTGTTCGTGAAAATACATCAGGTTGCAGATTCGTGACACTTGTATACCGCGAGGTACGGAATTTATTCTGTACAAAATGCCGAAATACGCGGTGCTTGACTTTTATTTTTTTGTTCAATTTTCAAAATTATTTGCGACAAAAAGCTACATTTTATTATTTTTCAAAACTAAATCTTTAATATTATAATACATTGTCTTTCAAAAACTTGATATTGTATAAAATAAAATAAAATAAAATTTTTCAAAATGAAAATTAAAAAAAAGTTATTACATTTTTCTAGATAAACTATGTATACTATTGTATTTTTAGTATCTAATTTTATGGACCAGATTATATCGCATTAAAGATATAGTATGTCTAAAATTATTAAAGGAATTATAACATTAAATTTTTATACCATTTAAAATTTGTTGATTCTGTTTTTAAGTATTTGTTCGATCATCCATGATTTTGGAAAAAATTGCAGTTAGATTAAAGTGGACCACCCTGTATATTTGAAGCTACCTGAGCGGCAATTTCGCACGATTCGTTACGCTACAGGCCACAGAAAGAACAGTTCGCTCCAAGGTAAACAGGATAATCGAGTTTTTCGGTCGTGATTTAAAGAACTGGAATTGATTATCGCGAGATATTACGGTCCTCGTTGGCCCTCGACTATACATGCCGTTGATGGCCTTCGCAACGCGCCATTGGCGAATCACACGAATGGAAACCTGCATCAACTTTTTTCGTGACAATAAAAAAAGATCGCGTAGTGATCAAAAGATAAGAGTTTCAAGAGTTTTACTTTCATATAAAACATATAGACATATATGTAATCAATTATATTCATATTATATCTGATGAATAGCTCTTGTGCAACATTTTATCCGAAACATTTCTCTTTCTTTTAAATATATTTCACAGTTTCATGATATATAAGTTTTCTAATAATCCCGCACGCGGCATTTGTTTACGGAACGGAGTCGCTTCTCGCTTCCGTAATGAACATAATCTCGCCATTAATTAGGTCGTTTCCACTGGTGTTATGACCGCACAAATAAATATATCGATGGTATGTAAACAGAATGGAAGATGTCATGTATATATATATATATATATATACAATACAATATAAATATATATATAAACCTATATATATATATATATATATATTTGTTGCGGCATAATAGATATTCCTTGTCTCTCTTCTTTTTATTTTTACTCACTTTGCGTCCCTTGCTCATCATCTAGTTGACAGAGCCGCGGAGAGAAGGCAGCTATAGTTTTATGTCAACTGTGCAAAGTGAACTCGCAACGAGTAATCCTGCTTACGTGGAAATCCGCTTAACTTTGGGTTACCAAGCCAAGGAGTTACAGTCAACTATTCGTATCTTCCATTAGATTACTCGTTGTAATCAATGTTTAAACTCTTTGAAAAAATGGTGGGATGTATGGAATTCAATGTAAAAAAATTTTTCATCTCGTAATGTTTAATGCGATATCCTGTTAAAATAACTCTGGAAAAACCAACATTCTCTGTCTCGAGATTGAATGGTACATAAAAAATGGTATATAAAGACCTATAAAAAGCATCGCGTTACCACGCTTGTAATTGCTCGTTTTTCTTATGTAAGATCGTGACAGAGATACAAACTAAAAACTCGAGTTAAACAAAAAAGAGAAAGAGAGAGAGAGAGAGAAATAGAAGGGAAGAGAATAAGCAAGTGAGAGAAAGAGACGAGAGATATGTCATCATGCTAGGCTACACGCGGCTATTCTTTCAGCTTTCGTTAAATCCGACACTGTGGTATCTTCCTTTCCACAATATAGCTAACCATCTGTCAGTTGACTAATCTATTATCTGGCGATTTTTCAACGCCGTATTTTCCTCGCTCGTTCGAACGGATCCCAAAAAATTGCTTGAAGGAAAACGCCTGAAAAGAAAGAATTCCAGGATTATGGTTTGACAAATTCACACCAAACAAAATTAATTCCATTGAATCGAATGACACATTCCATCTATTTCAATCATTTTTCTCTAGTCATTAATATTGATTCTTTTTAGAAATAATAATAAATCATAGTAATATTTTTGCGAGAACCGACATATCATGATAATTATCTCGAATTATTATTATTATAAAATTATTATAATTGTTATAAAATTTGAAAATTATAGAGAAATCTTTCTTTCTCTCTCTTTATTTTTTTAAAAAAATTATACTTTTTAAATAAAAAAAAGTATTATTTTATATTTAAAAAAATCAAATAACATACATTGCCACATATAATAATTATTATTTAAATATTGTTGAACGTACAGAAATTTTTTAGTTAATGAAATTATATAATTGCACGCGCGCACACACACACAAACATAAATTTTTTATAAAATTAAACATTTTAAATATCTTAAATGAAAACTTAAGCTGCTCTTTTCTTGTAATCTTTGCGATAATACGCAATATTTACGCGTATTTACGTAGCTGCCGATTTATCAACACCGGTACACATAGCATTATTTGTTCGTCGATGCTCAGACACGGATGTGCAGTCGCGCAAAATACGCGTTATCTATTTCATTAGGTACGTGCATATACGCGCGACAGATATCAATCACTGCACATATCCATGAGTAACGCGACGAACAAGGCCTTGTTCATCCTCGCGCATTGGCACGCATACGTAGTTGCGTGTACGTTTGCCTGTATCCGGTTAACGCGAAAGTAATCTCTCCGCTATCTACCATATCCCGGGATAGACGGATGATCTCAGGTAAAGACTATCAACCAGCTAATTTTGCTCGTTCGTATGCCGCGAGATATATGTTCTCGCTAGTATCGCGCGCAAATTAAATCCATACATGTCAAAGTAATATGTAGATAAATATACTGTTTGAATAAAAAGTATATATTTTTTTTCTCTTTCGTCAGCGTCAATATTTCATGTTCTGCTATAATATAAATATCTCATGACATCAAAGTCTATTACACGCTGTGACAAAATAAATCAAACATTACTGTAAAATTTAGATTTAAATCTTTGAAAGTATTATATTGAGAAATTTAATTTGATGGAAATAAAATTCACGGTTCTAGTTTTTACATAATAAAATTGTTGTTTTACAAATTCTTCAATCACATACAATTTAAAATTGTTTTGTAATGAACCTCGATGAATATACGATATATATATATATATATATATATATATATATATATATATATATATATATACTTTTAAAATGTTAAAGAGGATATGTATATAGTATAGAATTATGTAGAATATATAGTATAGAATTTACATTTTATAATGGAATTCTAAGACGATTAATTTGATATCTTCTCTGTGTCTTCTCAATGAGCTTACTATCAGATAGAACAAGCTAATAGGCTAGATGGATTATCAAAGCGAAATCCTAATTGCACTTGTAATTGTAACAGCTAAACCGCGAAGGGGAAAATTGTCCCTATGTCGTATTGTATAAACGGGAAGAGAGAAATTGGAAGAGAGAAACAAAAAAAGTGAGAAAGTAGCATAGGGGAAAGGGAAAGGGTGGCGAAGGGATCACGTGCCAAAGAAACGTTAAACACATTTCGAACGTTTGTATAGAGCAATTAGTATTTATAACAAGGGTGAAGAGACTGGCTCCGCTCGATTCGAAATCCGGGGGGAGTACTCACCCTGCCGAGTAAAACGTGCCCTGATCGGCAGAGGGGTGTAAAAATGGACAAAGAGGATGCACAGGAAGGAAAAGGATAAAGAAACTAGGCTGTTTATGCGAGGAAGAGGAAGAGCGGTGCGAAAGAAGGTGGAGAGAAAAGGCAGAGGGTTGATGAGACCACATGCCGTGAACACCCCCCAGTGGCAACGAAACGTGACGGGATTGTCGAGTAAGACCTTTGCGTCAAGTTTCATATCCCTTCGCCTTCTTGTTGCCCTTTTTTATCGTTTCTTGCCAAACGTACTTCTTGAATTTTCTTGAATTTTTGCGCGAGAAAACTGTGGACTTCGCACTCCGGCCAGATATCGCGTGTAAATACACAATTTGTATTGTTTCGCCAATACTCACTTATTCAAAAAAGAGAACTCCACATTTATTTATAAGTTAGGAGAATTATAAAAAAAATATAAAATTATTGTTTTTATAAAAAAAGATACAATTATTATTTGTTAAAATATTAAATAAGTAAACGAGGGAAATAATTTTTTTATATCATACGGCTTATCCAAAAATATTCTTTCCTAAAGATCTTAATAATCAAACTTTCAAATTAGCTTCTTTCTTTTTCCACTCTCTTTTTTTTTGTGAAATTTATTTTTTAAAACTTATGTTTTCAAATTTTTCTTAGTGCTCTGTATATTTATAACTTACTATTATATTTAGTTTTCTATAC
Source organism: Cataglyphis hispanica (assembly GCF_021464435.1). NCBI lineage: Eukaryota > Metazoa > Arthropoda > Insecta > Hymenoptera > Formicidae > Cataglyphis > Cataglyphis hispanica. Next base: position 10,933,113 of record NC_065956.1, read on the forward strand.
AGTCTTCAATAATTGTATAAGAAATTTTGATTTTGCAAAATGTTTTGTTTATTATATTAATAAAAAAAGTATTACAAGTCTCTAACTACAATATTTCACGTACACAATAAATTCATTAATAACAAATAAACAATTGTAAATATGTATTTATAAATATATTTTAATGTCTGTATTTTATACATGTCTCGTTGGCTTCTTGTAAATTTAACTTTTGACTAAAAAGCCTGGCGCTTTTTATAAAACGCCGACATACAAATAATTTGTGCTATATAAAAAGGCTAATTTTTTTTTGTGAAAAAGCTAATAATGAAGAGCGTACGTGACATAATTGAAATACAAAATAATAACGTAAATATATGTATTCAAAAATTTTATATAGGTTACTCTCGAATACATTTCGTTCGACTCACATATAGATTCATTCGCATTATGTCATGGAGCCGAGCAAGTGCACCACAAAACGCATTAAGCGCACGTATTGTTCCAAACGCAAAGCCGATGTTTCGGTCACGGTCTCTCTCGGCATTACCGCGCCTATAATTAATCAAAATTACTCTGTCAGCGATTGGGACGCAAACAGCAATTCGGTCATTAGCCGTAGCGCTGTTAATTGCGATGGGCGTTAATTAGAAACTCTGATGTGCTCTATTCTCTATTCGAATACATCGCGGTATACAGAATTACGTTATGCGTCGTACACAATGTATAATTGACGTGCATTCGTAAATGTTAATCTTTACACGACCAAAGGCCTTTTTCTCTATCTCTCCTTGATGAAGGCTTACAGAAGTATCGCGTATGGCGTACGAGATCGAGTTAGAAAGGGCCATCTAAAGTTTCCGACAACCTTCAGTCGACGCGAATCATTCCCTTCGTAACTGCAATCAATTGATTGTACTTTACTTAATTGTTCCTAAAAAGAAATGATGACTTCGCTCAATTCATGTTATTAGGAGAATTTTTGAACAATAAAGATTTTGTTTCTTTTCCAAATTACTTTATATCCCAAAAACTACGATGATCGATTAAATGATATAGTATACGTACATGTACATATATATTAAATATGTATATATTTAATATATATATATATATATATATATATATATATATATATATATATATATATATATAATATATATATATCATAATATATGTATAATTAATATATATATTAATTTAATATATATTAGTTTAATATATATATTAAATATGTATATATTTAATATATATATATATATATATATATATATATATATATATATATATATATATTACACATTATTTCGAAATATACATTTGTGCTTCTTGATGTAAACAATGTCATAAAATTCCATGCATTTGTAACTTTAATTAAATTTCTATCTTATGGTAATGTATTATTTTTTATATTGTTTTTCTTATATACATATTAATAAATAATTACATCAGTACGCATATCGTTACCAGCGATTTTTCTTGACATTTCTCTATTTTTCCCTTTAATCTTTTGCGTAGATATAATAAAAAGAATTGCAAAGAAAAACAAAATAAAAAACACAAATTACAAATTACATTTATTTAATTCTTAATATCATGATTACTCATAAGTACTATCGACTATCCCTTGCCGTCGAGTCTTCTATGCGTTTCTTTTTCTCCCAATCGTCGGTGATGATTCACAACACTTGAGGAAGATCCTGACAATAATTATTATCGTCAAATAACAGACCGCATTCAGTTGTCCCGACCAGGTGAGTTTACGAAACAAAGAAGATAGGAGTGAGAGAGAGAGAGAGAGAGAGAGAATGAGAGACAGCCGCGGTAATATGGCCGCCCGTAATTGGCTACATTGTTCCTATGAATTGATATGTCATTAATATTGATTGGCTGCGAATCGCGGAGCTTGCGTCGAGCGTGGTTGAGTTAAGGGGAGCTGACGGGGTAGAAGCGAGGCACGGGGGGCAGATATTTCCAGCGGCGAGACAGGACTTCATCAGGAGGCGGGAGAGGGACGTTGGACATCGGCTGATTCAAGCTAGAAGGAAAGAGCGGGACATATGCATGAGGAGAAAGGACAATCGTATCCCGGTGGAACGGCGGGGGAAGGAGACAGGGAGGGAAAATGCGATCGGGCCATGCATGCGTTATCCCGCGGATGCACAACGCGAGCGAACCGCGTAATGCGATTCGTTCGTCACAACTGGTTTTCGGTTGGCGCCTCTTTTGATCGTCCGCTTCGGCCACCGCGCCGTATCGATGAACAATATCGTTACTTTGTTTCACCCTCAAAGGCTTAAGCGAAATCGCGGCACGACATACGGTATAGGTCATGCGTCGCTTTTGACGTAAGCGCGATTCAATATTCCAATAGAACGATCATTTGCAGTGATATCGCCGACGAAATAAAAATAAGAAAGCATTCTGAGATTTGCCGGCGAAAGATAACTTGCATTTAAAGAGAAAGAAACACAAACAATAGCATAAATGTATATTGTATGTAACAAGCAGAAATATCTGTATAAAATAAATTTGACTAATTGTACATTTTCAAAAAATGTGAAATAGATGTCTCGCGAGATTTATCGAATTCACATGTAAGTCACAAAACAAAATAAAAATCACATTATGCTTACATTGTATAATTAGACGGCGTTAGCTGGCTTTTTGTTCTTGTGTGTGTGATAATTTACTTTTGAAAAATCTCTTCAAAAAGTATTCGCTTCTCATAAAGATTTAAAGAAACGTCTTACTGAAAAAAAAATTGATTCTTTTTTCCAACAATTAACAATTCAAAAAAACCGAAGAAATTAAAGAAAATATCCTTATTTACTATTGTCTCATAACGGAATGAATTTTAAAGAACTGTTTAAAATACTCTGATTACATGGCATCAACATTACTCACGCAACGACATCAGTTTTTCAATCTTTCAATCAATCTTCGCGTTCGAATGTACAGACTCATCGACTGAAATCTTGTATTATCGTAACGTATTGCGGCTCGCAAAATTGCTTCTTTCTGTGGCGAGGAACGAGGAGTAGCTCTCTTCCCTCCTCTCGAAACACAAGGTTGCCTCTTCAAACATCGAATCTCAACGCTTCTTTGGATAGATATTTTACAGAGCTTTTCTTTAGATAGGTAAAGTCAGCAAACAGGTCAAGAGACAGGTGGTGTGAGGGAGAAGTGAGCGGAAACATAAAACAAGAATCGTCCTGGTACTAGATAAATAAAAGGTGAAACAGAATGATAAAGAAAGAATGAGGAAGAAGAAAAATAAGGAAAAGGAAAAAAGACAGCAGCAGAAATTAGCAAGAGATAGACGATACGTGAAAGACAAAGAAAGAAACAAGCGGAGTGAGAACGAAAAAGACATAAAAGAATAGACATAATTCTTAGAGAGAACTAGCAAGAGATAGATGGAACTTGAAAGACAAAAAAAGAACCAAGGTACGAGATGGAGTGAGAGCGAAAGAGAAGGAGAGAAAAAGAGAAACAGAAACTCTTCTTGTAGAAACTAACAAGAGACATTAAAAATGAAGGGAGGTATAATCTACATCGAATAAGAGAACGAAAGAGAAAGGAGAATAGATTACACACATAGGAAGACAAGAAAGACAAGGAGGCAATTGAATTAGAAGAGAAAATACGGAAATAAGTTAGCTAGAGATAGATGAAAAGCAAAAGATAAAGATAGAAACAAACTATTGCAGAAAATAAGTGCGAAAAAGATAAAGAAAAAAGCAGGAATGATTCTTAGCAGGAACTAGACAGGGAGAGACAGATTGAATGTAAGAGCCAAAAATAGAGAAAAAAAAAAAGATAAAAAGAGAAGAAAATGGAGAATAAAACAGACTCCTTGTACAAGTTAGTATGAGACAGATAAAAAATGTAAGAGAGAAGAAGAAAATAAGAGTGAGATTGAGAGCGAAAGAGAAAGATAAAAGAGCAAGATAGATGAAACTACTGACTGAGAATTGGTAAAAGACAGACGAAGGATGAGAGACAGGGGAAAAAAACGGCTACAGGAGAGAGAATAAAAGCAGCAGCGAGGAAGGGAGAAAGAGAGATTAGCGGGGTAAAGGAGATTTCCAGAGTACGAGATGTACGAAAGGCGAAAGAACGAGACAGAAACAAGCTACAAGGGGAACAGGCAACCGAGTAAAGAGTGGACCCTGAAGAGGAGTCGAATGGCGAATGCGGCAGCGTGACTAGGACAGAAAGAGGAGAGACATGAACCAGAAGAGATAGAATGATGTAGCGAGGTGGAGATAAAAAGAGAGAGAGCTCGATATATTCGTTCCTGATTGTCGTGAGCAAGAGAGAATATCGCGAGGAGTCCAACACGGACGGGAATGAGAGGGGTACCGTAATTTTTCAACAGTGTGGCGCTCAGAATTTTAATGGCTTGTCGAGAGTGGTGGAGGGATGGAGCGGACAAAGACGGGGGATGGGTTCTAAGAGGCGGAATATGCGAGCGAGAGAGCGAGATAATGCGACCGGTGAATGAGGACCAGACCGTGAAAGAAATAAACCCGCATATAAACATGAGCCCCGAAGAGTCTCCTTGGTTTCTCTCTCTCTCTCTCTCTCTCTCTCTCTCGCGTCCCCTCATTTCTTCCACCGGAATCCTTTATTATTGATACGACCGACTACTCTCACACAGGGGGAACCCTGTACATACTTTACTTGCTACTACCATCTTAGTCTCCTCAAATGCTTTAGACTCTTTTTTCTTAAAAATACTTTAATAAACGTCACGAAATAATATCCCTGATTCTGATTGCTTCCGCGATGCTTCAGTAAAATCGATTGTTCCGGCCGAAACTGTAATAACTGTAATAATACAAGAAATGATCGCGTTATAAAAGGATTTTTAGAAAGCGAGTTTGAAAAATAAAATAAAATACAACTAATGTGTGTGTTATATGTATATATGTAGCACGTAGAATACTACTAATGCGAGAACATATTTTTTTTTTTTTTTCAATAAAATGTATATTTTATAATTTACATCAATTTATATAGATATAAAAATTTATTTTGTATAAAAAAAATCAATAGCTTAGAATTGTTACTTTCGGCTATTTTTTGCTAGAACATAGCATTGAATAATCAAATTTCAACATTATTTTTTACGTTTTTTTAGTAGTTATAAAAAACAAAAATTCTCTTTTTTATTTTATAATTCAGTACACGAGTGATCTTTCTCAAAAGCAAATAATTAACATTTTTCGCGTCATATCTTCACATTATATATTATAATTGAAGCATTTTGACATAAAGTGTGACATTACCTTATTAGAGAATCTCTATTCTTCTCTTCCTGTTCTCCCTCTTGTTGGTTCCCCTTCTGCTTCTCGCTGGGATTAGATCGCGTCGATCGCTCAGAACCCCACCCGGAGGATTAATTGATTTACATTCATTAATACGCCCGGGGTGGAGCGAATATTGTCGATATAATGCTGGAAGAGAGATCGGCATTTTCACGTCGTATTGAACTTTTTTCTGAAACAAAAATGTTTCATAGCTAATTTAGCTATTCATCTTGTTATGTAAATCATAATAAAATGAATTCTTTGTTGACCCACTTTGCTTGTGTGTACATAAAGAGGTTTAAAGATTTCTTTTCTAAAAAGAGCTGAGATTTTAATGAAAGTAAAATTGTCTTGTTGTGTTGAAGAAAGTTTGTATTTTGGAATATTCACTCTTACTAGAAATGTGCTACTGGCCTTAATGATGGCTTTTTCAAGTTATTTGAATTTTTCTTTAACAAAAATTTAATGAGAAGTCATTATTTATCTCTCGTACTTCGACATGAAATACCTTAGTAATTAAGCTCTGAAGTTAAAATCTTGTAAAAGCAAGATTTCTTTGAATGTAATTAAAAGAACAAAATTCTGCGACAAAAACAGTGTTTTATAGCTCTCTTTAATTCCTTAAAACTTGAAATCACTTTATCACTCAAAACCCATTGAATGCCTCGACCCTTTTTTTAAGAGAAAATTAACTTCAAGCTTATTAAAGAATTTAGAAATAAAATTACGATTTGTGTAGCTTATATATTTTCAAGCAGTCGCTTTAGCCATAAATATCAGCCTCGTAACAAATAGCGATATTTTAAGATATGAATGCTTTCTCTCCGGCATCTAATGTATTGTCAATATCTTATTTCGATATGGATATCGATGCTAAGCATTGATACATTGCTCTCATGCGACACAGTCTTGTGTCGTTGAGCGCGGAAAGCGGAAGACGAATAAATACGTTAATCGCGCTCGTTGAGAGCAAGTAGCCGGTTGACGTGCCCTACACCTCGGCGACACTCGGGAGTTACGGTGGTGATAAATCATGTCCTTATCGTACTGCCATTAAGGCGTTTTATATGCAACGTTTCGAGCGGGAGGAAAAAACGGCCAAGAGAAGGGCTGAATTTTGTCGTTAATACACTTTCGTTCGTGAGCGTGCTAAGACATAATGAAATATTCCGCCGCGGATAACAATTTATATCGGTATGCCACGAGAATAATTATACAAAAATTTCTCTCTCTCTCTCTCTCTCTCTCGCTTTATTTCCTTTTATCAATGATATCGAATTTTCCTCTATGGAAATATTGCGATTCAGCAATTAATTACAGAGCTCTTTGTGTAATAAAATTAAAAAATGCGAATAAATAGGTAGAAAAGACATTGAGGCTAATTAAAAGCGCGGGAGGAAAAGTGAAGCATTCTGAGAAAGAGAAAATATATTCTTTGTCGACATCTCGGTACACGCTATTTATCAAGCGGGATCTGGAATGAAATCCAGACGACTTTTAATTATGGTCGCCGACGACGACAGAAGAGGAAATATCGAAACAGCATTAAATCGAATCGCTAAATCTTCCGCGGCATCTGTGAACATCTGCGAGAGCATATCGCGCGTTCTGCTCTATTCCATCTGCGAGAGGATCGACAAGGCCACGCCCATCCGGATATCGATTCGTTGACAGCGTCGGTTTTCGCTCGCTGGCACCACCGGGCACGCCGAACCTGGAGCAGGATTTACGAAGAAATCAGAATCCTCGCCGGGATTATCACCCGTGAACGTTACGGGACTATTCGCGAACGACGCCGTCTCGGATTGCCTCGTGTTTACGGCGTGCAAGAGGCTATTGCAGAATTTCTTGGCAAAGAGCACCCAAGTTTAAAGATAAAATGTCGCATAAATCATCTACATAATATGCAAAACTGTTATTAAAATAAATTTGAGTAAACTTAGTCAAATGTCACTTGAAAGAAATCTCTTAAATTAAAAAATATCGAGAATATATTGAAAAAAATGAAAAAAGATACAGAAAATTTAACTCATATAATATCGGACAAAGATAATATATTTGTATGTATGAAATATATATATATATATATATTTAAATATTTAGAGTGTTTTGTATATCACATAATAAAAAACTTTCAGCGTTTTCCACATTTATTGAAAGTGACATTTTTAAACTCTTGAAAAATATAGAAAATACTGAAAACGTTTCATTGCCATCACGAACATTTGAATTAAAAATTGAAATTTAATACTCAAGTTAATTTTCTAGAAATTTTTTAAGCTGAATAACAAAAAGAATTGATTCAATGTATGCTGAAACTTTTCACAACATTCTTGTAAATATGATGGTATTCACATGCATGTCGTATATTAAAAGCTAAGCTACATGATTTTACGTGACAAAATATTAAATGCTGCCAAAATTTGTCGCATAAATACAGAATTTTGGAATATTTAACGAACGGATGTATATGTCGTTTGGAGCTGGCTTTAGACAAATAAACATTTAGCGCTGAATACGTGATGTAAATCAGCGCGAGCCAATGTTTACGCAGACGATTAATAGTCAATTCAAATTACGCGTTGCCCAACATGCCGTCAACTTCACGCCAATTTTATCCTGTAATCCTGCAGTTCGCATTACATGTCGATGAGTTGTTGAATTCTGTTAAAAGCATTTTGTCGCGCGTAATCGGAGATTCAACAAATTTACGCCGTTAACTTTCATCATTGTAAAATTGTAAAAAATGCTATTGTAATGATACCAGATGTTAAGTACTCTCGCGAATTTTCACATTTTTTTCAAATGGAAAAATATCAGAGTTTTATCTTTTTATTCTCTGTTTAATTTATTTACCTCGTATTAGCCGCGAATTTTCATAAATTATGATTGTAACTCATGGCGAGTAAACTTGCAAACTCGTCATCAAGCGCAAAAACCGTCACGATATACTCGCGAGGGAAGTCGTGTCTTTATACATGCAGTTATCTCATTTCCTCTTTCTTGTTCAAACGAAATTTTCCTCCCACGGTGCAAGAGGGTATGCGGAGGGAGTTAAAAGTCTCGCGGTGCGCCGTTATGACGGATCACGTTGTATAAGCTTCAGGGCGAATAAGTGCAGAGCAGAGAGAATGTGGAAGCGTTCGAGGGTGAATGAGCGTAGGCGGGAGTTAAAAGAGGAACGAAGGGTCGGCGAGAGAGTAATGGAATGAGGAAGAGAGAAAGAGAGAGTGGGAGGGGGTGAGAGAGGGGGGAGAGAGGGCGAGGAAGGAGAGCGAGAAGGGAGGATAGAGCTTGTTTCATTGAGGGGTGTTTCATATCGACCGCCACTCGGCTCCGCCTATCACGAACACGAGCTCTCTACCCTCTATCCTCTTCTCTCTCTCTCTCTCTCTCTCTCTCTCTCTCGCTCATCTCTTCAATCCTTGCGAATCTCTCTCACTTTATGTTTCCTTCCAAACCCCGTCGAATGCAAACAACGGACGTGAATCTGTCCGCTAACCTCCACTTGATAACAACGATTACAACCGGTGACTCTCGCGATACAACTTCGGATTCGTGTTTCCCCTTTTCCTGCTTCCCCCGCATCCACTACAGTGCCCTGCTCCCAAAACGGACACACAATATTGCTTTACACATACGATCGAATCTCGCTTCTCTCTAGGGCGATGATATTTCTTGTTAACAAAATATTATACTTTGCTTTTCATCGTGTAGCGGAAAGTCACGCAACATCTATTTCCGATTGGATTTTAAGAAGAAAAAATTCGATTTTCGTTGCGTGTGTATGTGTTTCTTCCTTTACCATGCAATTGAGATTATTCTCTAAAAAAAAAAAAATGGTGTAAATTTATATCGCGAAAGAAAATATTGCAAGATGTAATTACGCCTTTTCATATCTCACTTCCTTTTAGTACCACAACAATGACCGTTATTCATTGTACGCAATCTTTCTACACATCTGCGCTCATCAATTTATCCGCAATCGCGCAATTCTATCTACTGGCTCCTCGATGTAACTAGCCAAGGCTTTCCGCGTTGTTGCTTCGTCCATTAATTTCGCATCGTGACATTTGATTGCAGCAAAGCGCAACGCAACGGTTATGATACACGACACGATGTGTTGCATTTACGAATTTCGCTCGATGCGATTGCAAATGCCCTACCCCTCCGTGCCCCACATGCTTTCATCCTCATCTCTCACCGTCAGAGAATCGGCACAATGCTAATCATTATTCCAAACGGATAATGCAAACGCGCTATTTAATTAAAAACATATTTGTGCTCGCCCGATCGTCATTATTACGTGCCGACATATATCGCGCGATATCATATCGCGTCGTTACGCAAAATCCGCAGCTGATTGCACTAATCAGACATGATTGCGCGCACGGGGATGGACACATTTATATGTGTTCTGCGAATGAGTTTTCAATTTCGCGTACGTCTCCGCATCAACGTAACTTGCGCAATCGAGCGCGCTCGTTAATTACACACCCCGCGCGCGCGCGCTTGTACAGTTATTTGCGACATGTATCATGCGACATATTCAAACAGAATAACGAATAAAACACAATGCAAGATTAATAATTGTTATAACCTGCTTTATAATGTTCGTTTTATATGCCTTCGTCAATATATCAATTGACTCAACGAAATTTATTTGATAAAAGCAGATATTTTACAACCCGTGATTTATTAATCCGGAATTGTCGCTTTTAGAAAACATGTACAAAATTTACGATATTAAAATTTCTCAACTAAAGATTTCACGTTAAAAAAAAAAAAGAAAAGAAATACATTGGAATCATCTGTCTCAATGAAATATAACAAGGATTATTTGCTATACTTGACAGCACCATCATGTCATTGCGCATTCGCGCGCTATCTGCTTTCTGTGGAAATACCATCGGCTAATAGCGCGTGTGCGGCGGTGATGTTTAACGACAAATTTAAGTTCATTATCCCCACGGCCGGCATTGTCGGCGGACGCGTACTACACGACACGGATTCTCGCGTAATTAGGGATACGTGCCGCATTGCATTCCCATAATTAGTGAGGCGCGATTTTACGCCGCACGTCGCGCCGTATCGTTCACGCACAGAACAAATCGATAACGCGCCGTACATTTAAATAAAATCTCCTTCTAGTCGTAAAAGTAACTCGCAGCTTTTCTCGCTATTTTATTGAATTTGCCGCTCTTGTTGAATTTCCGATCGCGCATTGCAAGATCCCGGATCCGATCAGGCGAATATAAACAGTGAAATAGATGGTCCTCAGATATATATATATATATATATATATATATATATATATATATATATGTAGATAGAGAGATAGATAGATAGATAATCCAAATCGATTTTAATTTCTCATTTTATTCGAGGGGCACGTAATACATCAAATATATTAATTTTATTGTGAGCGCGTCACGTTTTACGGCCGAAAACAATTGTTATTTATTGAATTGATATTGAACTGATGAGATATTTAATACCATTAAATTATCGAATATGTTATTGAATGCGTCAGCTATTTTGTATTCTACTTTATCTTATTCAATTAAATCAATCCGCGAGAATAGAAGCTATTGAATAAGAAATGTTAATCAGCTCGTAATATCAAATAAGACCATTAACAATTTCTTTGCGAACAATACAGCCTCACAACGGACATTACTTATTATCATTACACATTCGACAACAGATATTAATTATATGCTCTCTATCTATTTACTTGCGCAAACAGTTTCTTTATCGATTATGACAGGTGATATTGACATTGTACAGTAACGATACACGGTAATCGATACTCGCGAGATTCGATTTATCAAATTCGAGGATGCACGGCAGCCTCTATGTCGAAACGTTCGCTCCTAGGGGCAAACATTGTCCGCAAACCTCACGGGCTCCGGTAAATATGCGCGGCCAGGTCAACGATGTATATCCCCGCCACCGTGGCTGCCGCCGCAGTCGAAACGGTAATGGAGTCCGGCGGCGGTATTGAGTTAAGTTACATATGCATACAATTCCGAGTAAATAGCTAGTAACGTTCGCGCATACATCATTTCGAGCAGCTACCGGATATAGTTTATACGCGCACGGTCGACGGGTTACGCGCGCGGCTGCGGGAATTATTGACCGCGTGCGCGTAATCGTTGTATACTTTTGTATACTTCCTTCGCGCTGCGGGGAATTAATGACGGCGAATGCTGACCTTACGAGATGCGTTACATTAAATATCTCGCCCGCGGTAATGCGCGCACGTTTGTTATTCTGTCGACGAACGCTTATACGCGAGATATAATGAGGAAAGTTCGGGCAGCATCGTGAACGTTAATTTGAAACTCGTTTTTAGAGATTGTATCTGTCGATACTCATGTCAGTGAATAGTTATAAAAGTTTATAATTATTGTAGATATGTATTTTAATCTTTATTTATTTTCTTATAAATTTTTAATCGATTGAAATTAGTTAAGAAGCTTCTAATTAATATGAAATCATTTTTCATGTTTTCCAATCGATGATGCATGTAATAAAAAGAAAAACGATATATAAAAAGATCGAGATGTTTTAATGGTCTAATTGAATAAAACGCCATTACAAATGAATATTAACACAGTCTATATAAGTTAAATAATAACTCATTAAATTAATGCACATGCGTTTAATATTTGAAAATACTGTGCGTATAAATATAAATTTGCTTACGTAATGCTTATACAAATGTATTAATCAAATTGTGCAGCGTTATATGAAAGCTGAAAAGCAAACGCGTCGATAGAAAAGAACAATGAAACATTAATAACTATTTCTTATTACGTCAAAACGATAAAAGTCTTACTAATTAGTTGAAATTTACACTGAACGATTAGATCGTCTATTGCAATAGCTTCAAGCATACATGTATATATATATATATAAAATGTAGTCGAGTAAAGCGTCTTGTACATTATAGCGTATTAAAAGCGAATTAACGGTAAACGGTGCAGTAAATAACGTTATAATAGTACAATAACGTTGACAAATGACATTAGATGGTAAATCGGATTTTAAATTGGGATCTTTCTCATTGATTTCCCATAAATTGACCTATTTTATTAACTCTTCTGTGATTTTAGATCCAATTATACTTTCTCTAATTTTTAAGCATAACATTCTCGCTATCAAGTTGTATGTATCAAAATTTAGAGTTTTAAATTTTATTTTTTAATGTATAAATGTGTATTTAAAAAATTTTTCTTAATCACAGATTTCTATATAATATATAGAATATAATGTATATATATATATATATATATATATATATATATATATACATATATATATATAAGTCTGTGTCCCCAATTTTTGGAAATTTTATATGAGATGAAAAAAAAAATAAATAAATAAATGAAAATAATTATCTTTTATTATATTTGGTCTTTCTAATAAGTTATTTATTAAGTTAAACAATTTAAATCATATCTTTTTGTGAAATACTTTGTGTATGATTCTAAAACTACAGGTTTGCGCATTACAATTGAAGAAAAAGCCACAATTGAGCAAAAAGATGAATCAGATTCAACCTCCAATTTCATTTGCTACTACTTCATCTGGCGCATATATTCATATAATCAGATTAAAAAAAACACACGCGTTGCTTCTGCTGAAACTTGGTTGTTTTACGTAATTTTAGTCCTGACAGCGCATTATGTTAGCCCAGCGAAAGCAGCAATCTTACGGGTTATAGCAGCAGGGGGTAGCGTTCCAGTGGCTGGCGTTAGCATACGGTGCACCTAAATATAGTAGCGTACCAGCGAACAATATATTACGCCGACTTGCCTATATACTAGACGACAACGGCGATGACGACGACCATGGCGACTGGATAAAATAAATAGCCCGGACTTTCCTCGCCCGTTAATTGCACGTTACCGCGGATAGCGGTGGTGTTTTCAATTTATATCGATGAACAATCTCTCTCGCGAGAACGAGCGCGGATGCGGATTATGACGTCTGTCTGTATATCGGATCGTATCGAAAAGAATCGGATGGCGCGATTAAATTACGACACGCTCGAACGAGCCGCATTGATAACACAATGTTAAAGATAGTGGTGCATACCTTCAAAAGAAAATAACAATCAGTTATGAGAACAGAGATATTTTAATATATTGTCTGAATACTGATCGTAGAAGATATCTGCGTATTTTATATCTATTATAAAAAAAAAACTAATATATTGATATTCTTTTTATTTTTAAATTATCGATCAAAAGCGATATGTCATCAGCTTCTATCGTGTGGAGATCAAGAAGTTATACTGATAATTATAAATTATTATAAAAGATATATTTTCTAATTTGAATTATAATTATGTGTGTCGTGATATGACAGGTTATACCTAATCATAATTACATGAAAAAGATTTCTTCCAACTAATCAATAATTAATTTTATTAAAAATATTATACAAGAAGAGATATTATAATAAGAGATTTCATTTAGATTAGAATGTATCTCATTATATGATTTTTATGAAAACTTGATATAAAATTTTTACGTAAAAGTACTCATATGCAAATAACTTGGCATTTAAAATTAAAATAATGAAATATGATCATGCGAGAAAATATATACATATTTAGTATATAAATATATTATTAATAATACTGATTGGCGATTAGAATCGCGAATATGACATATATATATATATATATATATATATATATATATATATATATATAATTTTCCACATGTGAAGAGATATTTACAATTAAATACTGTGTTAGCATAATTATCCGACAACGAGAAAATACACGAGAAAAGGCATCTGACATAGTAATAATATAGTTGATCGCCGATGAAGCGTATCCATATGTACGATGGGTAATCCGTACATACGAAAGCCTGGATATCTAACGACTTAACGAGCATTATCTAACGGCCGGCGGAGCCGGCCTATTAAAATGATTTATTCGCGATGACTGCATTACGCCGCGCTTAAGTCTTCATCGGATAAAAAGTATCGGACACCGCGCTGTATCATTCATACACGCGTTAGCGTGAACTGCGCGAACGAACCCATGTATATCGAATAAGCGGTATCGATGCACGAATATAAATTATAAACGTACACATACGCACGTGGTGCCGAGTTAATCGCGCTCTCGCTCGTGTTTGTGAATCTGCTTCATGTGCCGTGAGGGGATTTAAACGATAGCGCCGATAAAACGCGAATCACGAGAAGCTGCACTCCGCGGCGAAGCTGTCGCTACCAATCTATCACCTTTGCCTTCGTCTTCTTCTTCGTTCGAACGTGCAGCAAAGACTTTCATTAATCTAGCTCTTCATGCCTCTCTCTTCTCTATCTTTTTCCCGCGTATAAATAAGGATACTTGGGTAAATTGAGAACGCGTGCATACATTGCTTTTGAAAATGAACATTTGTGGTATCATTAGTTTATCTCCGATGTTGCTCGAAAGAAAATCTCGGGAAATATCCAACTACAAAGTGCTTTTAAGCTACGAAACTTGTTTTGAAATACTGTGAGAAACTTTTCATATAATCCGATGTTTTCAGCGATATGTCTTTGAAATAAATGTCACGAGTTAGCTTTGCAGGAGACCTTTCATTCTTTGAACTTGCTGTACGTATATAAAAAAGCACGTGTTTATTATTTCGCACACATATACAAGCTACTTTATAAGATATACTTGATGTTCATCAAAATCGAGGAACGTCAGAGTTTTTTTGTCAATTGAACGAGAGAGTTATATTCGCTCTCCTTCCGTCTTCTTCGCTCACACGGGTAGATACACCTTCCATTTTTCATTCGCCCTGTCCTTTTTACTTCATACCATGTCAGTAGATGTTCAGTCTTCCTTCTACCCTTTGCCGCGTCATCTCTCTTCTTGCTCGTCGTCTCTCCTTTCCACCGATTATGCACTAGTAGTAGATGTGCATTGAGATCGTCTTCCTCGCTTCGCTTTTTCTCGCGCGCTTCTTCTTCTCCCTCTCTTCTCTGTCTCCCTTTTTCCTGCGGCAAAGTGGAAGTAAATATACACTGTCGTTGCTCCAACGATTTACCGTCTTCGTCTTTTACTTTCCACAGCAGTTAGACCGTCTCTCGAATTCTCCTTCTTTTTCCATGCGACTCGACTCGACTCGACTCGACTCGTCCTCTCTCTTTTTCATTCGAATTATCTCTTTTCTCGTTCTGCACAGACCAGATTCTCCATCTCTTTCCATTGTCCCAGAGTTCTTCTTCTTTTCGTCTATAGGGTGATTAAAAAAATTTCATTTTAATACATTTTTAAATCGATTTTTAATATCAATGTTCCTATTATCTGTTACAATTTTCTAATATTCATTATTGAATAGTAATAAAATTGTAAATAAAAACTTGAAATTTGCTTAAATTTAAGTGAATACGATCTTTTTTACCAGACTGCATGTTTGAAATCTATTTTGTAAAAGGTCTATATTTTTTATAATTTTTTTTTGTACTATGATATTTAATGAAGAAAGCATCAATATATAAAATGAGTAAAAGAACATATGTGAAATATGTATGTGAAATTAATATCGGGACACCCTATATACATCGTTCTGGTACTACATACGTGTTAGTATATTTTCTCCGTCTACGTCCAACCAATTCTCTCTCGGTTTCTCTCCTTTTCGAGACGGGACGGTATACATATATTCACAGTTCGTCCTTCTTCAGCCTGCATTTCCTGCGTTTCTGCTTCTCGCTTCTTTTCCCTTTCTCTCCCTTTCCATCTCGGTCTTTTCAAAGCTCTATAGGAGAGAAATATATTTTCGTCCATCGCGCGCGCGAAACCACCATCGCCGACTCTCCCTCCCCCCGCCCGCTTCACCTAATACGCTGCTCTCCTCTTATTCGCACACACTCATACATTTTCCCCGCCGCTCTTATTCACTGCATCCGATCTGAGGTCCGCCACGAAGCCCGATTTTCGCCGTAGAGCACACATGAGTGCGTCTAGAGGAACGACCTCGGTGGAACAAAGAGAGCGCGATTGGGAAGAAGAGGTAACGCAAACCAAAGTATCAGTGCATCATTAGAGAAAGAGAGACAGCATGATCTGCACACATTTCGCATCTCGCCGAGAATGCTGCACGAGCCGTGCAAGTTAACGGAATGGTTCATTCTTTCCTCGCATGAGGCGTTCCGGGTATCAAGAATGAATTTTAGAAAAAGAAATTACTCTTGATTCGAACGAATTTGCGACGTATGTTGTGTAGACGTATGATTTATAATAACATAATTGTCTTCTGCGTTTTCAACACAACGTTAAATATTATGGAGATTTTGTTTCATCTTGTAATGATTCATGATTCAATGAGTGATACTTTGTTTTTAGTATGCATTCGTCGTTTTAGTTATGGATTTTTGTGTGTAACAATCAAATATGTGTTGTCCTTTGAAAGACAGGTACAATGTTAGTTAACAAAATTTTCAGTCATCATTAAGCATTTTTTTTTATGGAAATTATCATGAATAAAATATTGCCAGAATTTTGATAGCATTTTTGTATATTTTTAAATTTGATAAACTATTTATTTAGATAATAAAATTAATTTCTATTTTATTCATTTATTTATATTTCATATTATATTATATTTTTCTTTAAAAAAGAAAAACTTTATGTATAAATACGCCAAGCTTGAATTTTCCAAGTTCATAAAAATTCGTCGGATTTTTCAGACAGTTCTGTTATGTTTTTTACAGATACATAAGAATTCGAAGAACTCAAATGATTCCAAGATAATCGAATTTTATCACGGCCTTCGATGTTTTAAGAGTATTTGACGAAAATATTTCGAGAATTCGTTAAGACCATGGAGAATGTTTGTCTAGGCTTATTATTGACATATCTCTTTTATCTCGGTATTGATATTTACTATTATTTTCGTAACATTTGGAGATAAATACTAAGTGTCCTCGATAAATCTCTTTGTATGACAAATACGTCAACCACGAAAGCCATTAATGCGTCGCGTCGAACAACAACGTTGTGTATATACACCTGCATTCTCGGATGCGAGGACTCGGTTGCGCTCACACAAAAGCGAAGTTATGGAGTCTCCGTCCGGCGTGGGTACGGAAGCAAATCGAGAATTTCACGCTTATTTGCCGAAATGCCCCGACCACCGGCGGCCATCTCCCGCAGGAAAACACTGCCACTTTCAGTGATTACTCCATCGATCTGACCCTGCGGCGGTTCGCCTTATTGGCCGATACGTGTGCGCTTATTAAATGAGAGAGCGCGCACGCTTTCATAAGGCCGGTAATGTGTAGCATCGCCGTTGGGGGGCTGATGCAGAGAAGAGGGAGCTGCCACCCTATCCACCTTTTTTTTTTTCTTTCTCTCGTACGACCCCACGAAAACGCGGTTACATCGTACTCGGGGTGGTGCGAAATCCCGCGGCGACACTGATTCACATGGGCCGAGTGTTTCATTGTGTACGCAACCATTAAGCATTCTATTTGACTTGACCCCACGTACAAGCCACGTGAATCCGTCCACCTACCCGCATTCGTCCTCTTTTTTTTCTCTGTTTCGAATGATGTACATAAATTAAGTTTCCATGTATTTGCTCGTGTTCTCTCGTTAACCTTCGTCACGCGATTAGAATGAATCGACAGATTTTCAATGAACTCCTAAGATATAATAAAGTACATAAAGTTTCTTCCAAAATACATATAGGAATGAATTTCATATTCTGAACGGATTATTTATTCAAAAATCGTATAAAACTTCAGGCAGTATTTTATTTAGTATAAAAAAGAAATGATGATGAAAATGATGAAAAATTTCAAATTTATCTTTCAAAAGAAATTGAGAAACTTTCTCTTTTTTTAAGGAAACTATTACATCTAAATCTAGATCTAATATCTATAGATATTTAACGGCATCGGTTGACGGTGGGCTTTTTTTTTCTCTTCTTATATATTGTCATGATGCGCACTCTCGTAACATTCCCTGTACGTTCGCTGCCATATCTGCCGGCACTCTCTTTGTTCCGCTCTTCGTCGTACACATACTTCGCCGGCTTGTTCTTTTTTCCTCCTTGACGGCTCGCAGCCTCCGAAATGAACTGCATGAGGAGGAGACTCGTGTTAAGGGTAAACGCGCGTAGAGGCATCTCTCTGACACTCCTCCCTCTCATCCATTAATAATAGCTTTAGAAATCCGTGCCTTTCTAACAGTCTCACGTCAAAACTAACACGAGGACCTGCCCCCAACTTTAAACCACGCTACTAGCCTCTCAATTTATTCCCTGCATCGCGTATTAGATTGTATTATGGGTGCTCCTTCCCTCATTTACTTAATGAAATCGGAATGGATTGCTTTAGAATCTGCTATTTATAAAATGTACCACGTACATTTTATATCAACGAATTATATTAGCACAATCATATAAATCCGATGCATTTTCATTATATCCATTTTTGCATCTTTGAACACATTTCCTATACATTTTGTAAAGATATCAAAATTAAAGTAGACGAATAATTAAAAGCATAGACAAAGTGACAAAGAAAACAAAATTAGAATATCGTGCAATGTTATAATATTAATGTATTATATTTTTAAGCAATTTTTACTGCCGTATTTTTTATCAATAACGTGCGAAAATGTAGAATATTGTTCCTCATATTTTTTAAAAATTACAAAAATATGTGTTGAAGATGTCATAGAAATATGACGAGCAGTTCTAATGATTCTGATAAACTGAAAAATTGCTGAGGCCTCTCAAAACTTTAATGTGTATTCGTGGGATCAAATATATATATATATGAAGCCGGATTCCTCCGTTTTGCGTAAAAAGGAATTTGTAGCAAAACAAGTTTCAAGATGAACAGGACGCGCTCAAATTATATACGGCGCAGCAGTTACTACCAAGAAGACTATCTAATCAGGAAAGATAAAATAACGTTGAAATTAGCACGTAAAAGCGATCCGATTTCATTCGACAATACCGGATAGCATTCCTGTTGATACTTTCGTAATTAACACCGTTATCTAAGTACAACATCTCCTTTAACCGGATGGTCAACACATTATCGACAATATTACTCAGCGATAAATTTAATTAATGAGAAAGTACAAATTAATATTATATTAATTTTTTTTAATCTCAATAGTTTGACTAATTGTAAGTAAAAAATCTTTAACTGTAGACACTTAGCTTTTATTCGCATTTTTTATTACTTACAAAGAATTTTAATTTCATAATTATCGTTGAAAGATAAAAATTTCATCAATTTATCTATAAATTAATATTTAAATAACGCATAATTATCGAAATCTTTTTCAATTTATATTATTTAATTATATATATTTAATTAAAAGTTTTTCAAATTCTCGGAGCTAATAATCGATCGAAAAATTTACGGAAGCGGATCGTAATATATGCGATATCGTTATCAAGGACAATCGCGGAAACCGATGTTACCAGTGGTTATACCACTCTTCTCTCTGATGCAGAAGGGCATGGAGAAGGAAAAAGGGTGAGAGGACGTAACGAGTTTTCGATCGCCGCTTCCGGTTACATAGTGATCATCGCGCGTTCGGTGTCTGCCGTCGTCGAGGACGAGAGGGAAAAGTTAAAACGAATCTCTCCTAATTGCCGTCCCCTTGTTCACTCTCTCGAGTCCGGCGTTGTTTGTCACTGACGATCCTCTCTCTTTCTCTCCGATGTCGATGTCGAGAATGAAAGATTGAGCGGATGAGTTGGCACCGAAACGATAAGGACGCTGATAGAGTTCCATAAAGAAAAGAAAAGAGATGGAAAAAAAGGATAGAATGCGAGGGATTGAAGATAAAGATGGGAGGTTTCGAGAGAGACAGCGAATCGAAGAGGACGGAGCGAAAGGGAAACGAGGAAGAACGATAAAGAGGGAACGAGAAAAAGGATAGTCCATACCAAAGTGCAAAAGATCGGAGCGAGACGGACGAAATTAAAGGGGGAAAAAGGAGCGACCAGAATGAGGGCAGAGCTGAAGAGGGAAAAAGGGACAGGGCTAAGGGAGCGAGCGAGAGGATCTCGCCTTTGTCTCGCCGTGAAGAGTCTGCTTCGCGATGAAGGAGTGCTTCTTCTCCACAGCTCCACGGCTTCTTCTCTTCGTGCTTCGTCGTACTCTTTCAAGCTCCCTCGGCTTCTTTTCTCCTCTAGGCCAGATCTGGCCGTGTTAGCCTTCGAGGAAAGACGACAAGAGGACGGAGGACGCCTGTGCGGAACCCTAGTCCTCTTCCTAGCTGTCGGCCAACGCCGGAAATTGACACCCGAGCTCCCCCGGTTTCTGTCTTACCGAATTTCTTTTCATTTGCACATCTGTTTCGTTCCGCATTTCAATTTGCAAATAGATTTTTTTAATTATTTATAGCAAAATATACTATACTTTATCTTATTTAACAATAAAGTGGAGTATATACTCTGTATAACGAGATTTATTAACGTAACTCTTATATTTTTATTTAGTTAAGTGTGTGTGTATATGTATATGTATGCTTGTGATAAGAATTATCAATATCAAATAATAAAATTACATTCAATAATCAAGAAATATATCTGTATTACTCTAAATAACAATTACGTAATAAAAATTGATTATCCCGTATTAATAAAACGGATTTTTCAGTGCAGACTCGGCTAATGCCTATTAATACGCTTCTATTATCGTTATATATTCAACATTTTATATCCGAGTACATATTATTCATCACCGACATCTGTTTCTTTTCCTCTCTTTTAATGTAATAAATCGTTTATCTTTATTGATGATGTTAAAAAACAAAAATTCTTATTTTACACGATAATAATTAAAAAAAATTATTTCATTATCGTGATTACATAGCAGTACATATTTATAGATACTATAAAAACTCTTTTTTATAGAAGATATACAATTTTTTTTCTTTAATAATTTAAATACATTATTTAAATTAAATATTTGTAAGCCAATTTAGATAGCAACAATTTATGACAATTTGCCGAAAGCATATATATATATATATATATAATCTGAATTTTTGGCAAATTGATATCACGGAATGTCGGAATATGAGCATTGCGTGCGGCGAGACGCAAAAGAAATCGATTGTGAGAATCCACAATTCTCTCGAACGCGAGGTAATCGTGTCACGTGGCGCCGCGAGCACATGTCGACGGCCCTGACATGTGAGCGGCGGACGCGACCGAGCGCGGCCGAGTAGTTCCGATCTCGGCGGAGGCCCCGTCGTAGCCATGTGTTGCGGTTCGTCGTGAGTGCTTTGTGACAAGGGAGGCGCGATTGTCTCTCTGTGCGTCTTTTTTTCGTCCATCTCGCGCGTGTCTCGCGAAGATCCGCGGCCTCCGCGCGCGATTCTCACGTCGAGGCGAGAGGAGACCTCGTGACGCAAAACCGAAACCGGGGGCGACTCGATTCGAGAGACGCGGCGTTCGCTCCATCACGCGGACGGCACCGTAGACGAAAACCACCCGGGTGTGTCCCGCTCTCGCGTGAGAGGAGAACGAACGAGCGAACGACGAACCAAGGAAAGTGCATACGTGTGTATGTGTGTGTGTGTTGAGAGAAAAAGTGTGCGTTGTGCGTGCTTCTCCTTCGCGATCACGGCGTCAACGACGACAAGTAGGAAGGAATAGGACGGAGCTCGCTCCGTTCGCGCAACTTTACTTTGGCTGTTCGGCGACCGTGTTTCGCGTTACACTTCGTTTTTCGCTTGTGAGTGCTCCGAGGTGTCAGAAGAAACGAGAAGTGGCGAGTTGGTTCGCAGTGTCGGTTCTATGAAGAGCCACGGAAAGAGAAGGATATAAAGAGAGAGAGAGAGAGAGATAGCGCGGCCCGGGCGACCTGTCCGTGAGATCGAGAGAGCAAACGCAACACGTAGAAAGCGCGCCGTAGAGACGGAGAGAGAAGATGAGATAGATAGAGAGAGAGAGAGAAGGAAATAAAAAGTGATCGTAAGTGCACTCGCCGGTTCTAGAGACGTGGTACAGGCGTGTTTGTGTGGTACGTATTTGTTTATGTGTAGCGCGACAATCGTGCATCGGCCGGAACGGGCGAACTTCAGGGCGTACTCGCGAGAGCCGCGGAAAAACATCGTCGCTTCACGCGCGCAGATTCTTTCGTTTTCATTTCGAATCATATCGTGTCGTCGCGAGTGTTTATTGTGTGCGTCCGTTACATGCGCGTGTATACGTGTTTGCCGGGCGTAACGGTGACGAAGTAGTGTGCGCGATACATACATATATATATATATATACACGCACAGTACACACCGGCAGAGGAGTGGGAGCACCGAGCGAGCGAGCGAGCGAGAGAGAGAGAAGGTTAAACGAAGAGTGAGGCCACAGGAGAGAAAGGAGAGAGATAGAAGATTGTCGCGCGACGAGCAAACGGCAGAAAGAAAAAAAAAAGATCGGATTCGTGGTGTAAATAACGACGGGCTGCGCGTTGTTACTTCGCGGTCGCGTTCGATCGGGGTGTATTCGTCGCGGCGCGACGAGAACAACGAGTCCGGGACGAGTTCCTTTGCGGCGGCAGTGTGTGTATGTGTGTTTGTGTACGTGCGTGAGAACAGGGTCGCGAGGTGAAGCTCGCAGCCAGCGGCAGCAGCGGCCACGGACGGTTGGATTATAAGCGACGAGAGGAAATACGCGTGTCGGAAGGATTATATGTATATATGTATATATATATATACATATACACACATACATATATGTATATATATATATAGTATAGTATATATACGTCGAGGGAAGCATACTGGGCGAAGCCCTGCGAAAGGGAGGGAGAAACTCCCCGCCGGTCATCGCGTGGATGTGTGTGTGTATACATCTGCTCTCACCGACACACAGTAGTAAGTGACTCCTCTTTTTCTAATTTAAAAGTCGCTGAAAAGCTACATTAAACGTAACCTAGGGATTCCACGACACACTTCAGAATCGATTCTCCCACGACGGTAAATGTTTCATTGGGCGCCATCTTTGTTTACTGTTTACACCATCTCAATTTTTAATTTTGAACTTTATATATCGTTTATTCCAGTAATTCATACGATGTATTAAAATTCATTTGTATAAAAGTGACGTGGAATAATCAATAATTTTTTCATCTATTTTTCACGTACGAATATTCGTTTAAAAAAGACTGCGTTTTCAATCGTTTATCATTTTCTCATTTATTAATGCTTAAGTTTGTAGCTTTTCAGCAATCTGTGCACATTTATATATATATATATGTTTGTATAAGTTATATCAGCAACTTTTGATGCTCCGATATTAGATTTTGATCTATACAATATATTAACGTATTGATTATTAAATAAACTTGAAAAAGAGATGTGCATACAGCGAAATCTGAGACATTTCTTAGAGTTTTATAGCTAAATCTTTATTGTATTTATTCCCATATATAAATCACGAAATTGATAATAGTATATATTTATCAAACTTTACAATATTCTACTTTGAATAATACATTAAAATATATTTAATATTTCATTAACCGTGATGATTTTATCATCATCTTTTATAATAATCACATTAATATATATGTGTATAGAAATAAATTTCTAAAGATTGCTAAATAAAAAAAAAATTTTTTAATTTTTTTTTGTTTGAATATATTACTTTGAATATATTACTTATTGATTTGTAATTTCGATATTTATATACTTTATAATTTGGATATATTTATATAAAAATTATTTATTTAAAAATATATGTCTCCCTTTAAAGAAATTTTCCTGAATATACATGATTTTAATTGCAATCTACACACACAGGTACATACACGTTCAGAGCTACAATTATCTCAAGTATGATTTAATCGCATTGATTTGTCGGTGAATCGGCTGGAAAACGAGCGAGCGTTCGTGATAGATGAAAACCCGTTTACATGTATTGCCTAAAAATTGCTGTTAACCATTGCGGGCCCTCGGATTCCTGTCGGATAACAGTTTGCGTTGCGCGAGCGCAGCTCTCTCGTGAAAAGGTTATTTCAACAAACTCGATTCTCTCCGCGAAGTCCTGGTATTGCGTGAGAGTGTGGTCTACTACGTGTAGTCACATCGATACGCGTGTACGTGTGTGCGTGCGGACGACCACCGGCCGCATGTGTCTCTCGCGGGCAAACGCGAACACGATAATCACGCCTGCCGCAGGCACACACACGGAACCACACGCGCGACGACATACATACATATATACACTCAGCTCCTCTAACACGCGTGTATACGTATTTCGTTTATTCAAAACGTAGAAAGGGCCATCGCAGAAGTTTCGCGTATTCGAAACCAATAGAATCGAGACGTGAGAATATGAACTTAAGAAACGAAGAATAAACGTAAAAATATACAACGATCGAAATATTATAATGATTATTCGCGATATCTAATAGAGAGACGCGAATGATTTTTTCTATTAATTAAAGTATCGTCGGCACTTCACCTTTGATATCGACGCTTGAATGGATAACTCGAATGGAAAACGCAAACGGAATAAAGGAGTATAAATTGTTGGAATAAAAAATGATTTGCGCAATGACGAAATAACGATGGATAATCGCCGCGTTAACAATCATCCATCCAGCGTGAATGTTCATCCGACGCGATTGCATTCGAGCACACGCGTGCATACGCACGCACATACGCATATACGCAACGCACGAGTCTCGCTCGAGGCGACGACGAGAATTCATTCAAGGCGCTTAGCTTGCATTGCGCTCGCTCGCTCGCTCGCACGCGCTCGCACTCGTGTCGCGAGCGAAAGACGGCGCGTAGGCAGACTAGGCAGGTTACTCACGCGTGTCGCCGTCCGGTTGCGTGGGAGCGGTTACTTCGCGCATGCAATCTTCGCGTCAAATATCGCGTCGGATATCGAGAATGGAAGATGCTCTTCCTTGAATAAACTTCTATAGTAATATAAACTTCACTCTCTCTTGAAAGAGAAGCAAAACTCGCGTGCCCATATATTCTGCATTTTCTTTTATATCGAGGAGTGCATTCTTACTCTGTATATCTCATTGTGTACATAAGAGATAAAATTATGTACACATTGGAAGAGAGAGAAAGTATAAAACGGACAAATTTATATAATATTATTTTCAATTTAATTTTGAATTTCAAAATCCAAGCAATTTATTAGTTTGAGAAATTTCTTCGTGTTTTTGAGAGAGATTTATTATAATATTTTTAAGCAATAAATTTCTATAGCATTATTCTTAGAATACTAATCTTGTGAAAGAGCAAGGTTCAGATAAATTCATAAAAGCTAAAGTATTCATGTTGTCGATACTTTGTGCGTAAAAATCGGAAAACATGAGTTTTTTTCCTTGATGGTTACATAAACGATTATCTCATAACTTATATTTTCGCGTGAGATGTTTCTCGAATGTATTCAAAAATATATATACCTCAGATACTAAATTAGTAATCCGTCTCTATTAGTTTCCATCAACTTGTCGGAATTCGAAACAAAGGATAATGCCAGTAGATATATTGACTCGATATCATCAAAAATACACGATTATATAATCATTGCTATAACTCATTTCCAAAATACACGCGCGATTCGCAGGTATTGAGAATCACGTACGAAACGCACTATAACGTCGTATCGGCAAGCGAGTGGCCTTTTTTTCCTTTTAACACAGAGACGGCATTCACGCGCGATGCGTCAATCTGATATACGCGCCTGGGATATATATTGTGCGTGCGCGGCGCGTAATGTTCTCCGTCTCGGCTTCTCTTCACCGAGCCGACTTCGGTCGCTTATAAACGGCAAGCCGAATTGCCGGCGCAGAAGGGAATTTCCGAGGAATATTAAAACATTCCTGCCGCGATTAACAGTATTAACTTCGCAACAGCAACGTTTACTTTGTACTCTTGCACACATTAAAAGCCATTCGTTACTCTTTCACTGCTTGTAATCCATGTATCTCGCCATGTGTGCTGTACATTTCGGTTTACTAAATCTAACAATGCGAGAGGAAATGGAAACTCCGTTCCCCATATATCACAGTGCAGAATCCTTCTCGTCACGGTTATTCTCACATTATTATTTTAATACTCGCTGAAAATATTCGGATATCCGAGAATGTTTCTGAATACATTACTTGAATATTTTGGACATTATCCAAGTAATATTTAGACAATACCTGCGAAATCGTGTAAGTATTCGAGTATCCGATTACAAAAGCCACGCGCTAACAGTGCTATGTATTATTCATTTTTCATACACACACTATACATAAATCAATCTTAAGTTTTTAAAAAGTTACAATATATGTCGAAAAATGTTTCTCTGTGAGAAACATTTTTCTTTCTATTTACATTCACGACGCGCGATATCTATGAGTTTCGAGATGCTTAACTGAAAGTGTAATATTGCGTATACAAGAAATTCTTAACGCTGGATTCATATCCTGTTGCCCCGAGAGAGAGAGAGAGAGAGAGAGAGAGAAGTACAACGACCGCACACGAGGGTCACGTGTACAATTTAAACCTGCGACTGCCGGCGCTATCGATTAATGTAGCCGCTAATGCTACTATACGCAGCAGCTATTAATGCGCGACGACCGACCATGCGTTCGACACAATGTTATTACACGTTTTATATGAACGATTTTATAGACTATTTATCGCGTAATTGTGAACGGAATGCATGACGCGGCACGAAAATCGAAAATATAACTACGGCGCGCTGAAATCGACTGCGTAAAATTAACCCCATATTAGTAATAAATATAAACCGCAATATTTTATTATTTACGTTTTATTGTAGGTGGCCGTCCATTTGTTGAATATTTCTATATGCGATAGAATACAGGGATTAAGATTGACAGTAAGATTGATTTATTAAACTAACATTTGCCAGGAGAGAAAATTACACGAATCCATTTTATGAATATAATATTGATGTGCTCTTCTCCATAAATAATTGTAGATTAATTAATAATTAAATGACTAACGCGCGCATTACTTTGTGATTTGTAAATAGAAGAATGAATATAAACTTTCTCAAATATATATGAGAGAAAGAGAGAGAATTTCCAGAATATTTCAGTTTGAAATAGTTAAAATTGACGGTTTTTCTAATATAACAATGTTTCAATTGTAATGTATTTTAACAATAGCCACTTTTGATTTAACAATTACCGGATAAATATTTTTTTAATCCAGATATAGCTCAAGAGTAGTCAAGGGATAATGTTTTAAATTTGTGATTTTTTTATATCGCGGATCGATTTATCCCAAATTAGCGTCACTGAAAGAGGAAGAAAGAGAGAAACATTGGTTATTTTACTTTAAGATATTATTATCAACTGCTAATAGTTTTTACGTAATCAACGAGTGCGCGCTCGTAAAGTCGAGAACAAGTTTCGAAAATTCGCCAGGCCACGCTAATCTTCCACATTATCGGACATACTCACGGTAATTAAGTATATATTATGGTTACACGGTGTGGTATATATACATATATAAGTGCACAATATATTAATTCAGTGTATACACGTATCCACGAGAGCGTATACGACTGCTGTTAATGCTGGCATAATGAAACGCATCGTTGCACTGTTGGTTGCGCTGCGTTCCTTCGCGTTATGTCCCGTTGATTTACGATCTGTCCATTGAGAATCTGAGAATTTCCAAGCACGAAGCATGATTTCGTGTGTTTCAGTCACTTCGCGAAGAAACGTACGATATACAACCCGCGTGTAATGTGTATGCAGAAGCCCACTAATATAGGCTGATGGTTATCAATATCAAACGCGCAATTGCTCCGTGCACAATAAATTTTTGTGTGTGTGTATTTATTTCTCTCGCTTAGATAATGAAATATTACGATACAAATATAATGCAACAACGAAGAAAATATATATAGGACGCATGATTTATAATTATCTCAATTAACACTTATTTAAATTAAGTAAAGTAATAATATACGAGTTTTTTAAAACTCGAGCGGCGAAGTTTGTAAGTCAAAGTTTATTTGCAGTTACTATGTGACATTATCATAAAATAACACAATGTAGTACCAAGTTAATTTTAATGTAAACTAAATGGGAGCCGAATTAATATTTGAGTTGTGTATCTCTGATTTAGCACAACAATGTCATACGCACAACTGTACTCACGTCAAAATTGCCGGGAATGCATTGCCAGAATGCTTATAATAATGCCATAATTAATGGAAGCTGATATGCAGCGTAGTTTATTATAGATATTACGTGACATAACACGGCGCTGCGTGACATGCCGCGATATCATACGATGCGGCTAATTGTTTAGATTAATTAAAACGCTGATGCATAGTTCGGTTTGCGCGGAGCACGAGGACGTATATCCAGCAACGTATCGAACGTGTTTCGTTATATGACGTAATGTTTAGACAACATTGTTAAATGCATCTTCTCGATTATATTATGGTCAATATTATGGTGCCGTGACAATGGCGAACTAAACGAGATTATCGTATCTTTAGTTATTAATGAGAATATCAATTAGTGCAAATCGAAATCTTAACAAATTTTAAATATTACATTTTAAATTATATCATGTGTAATTAAAATATATTACATTTTATAATAACATATTTTTTTCCCTTTTTATTTTTATATGTTTTGATCTCTGAAGCATTTTTAAATTAAATTACTAATTCTACTACTTTTGTATTAATTGACATTATATCAGCTTAAACAAATATTGCATTTTTGCAATTAGTTAGAAATAGGTTAATGAGTTTCTTTGATGTATTATATTATGATGTGTCGAGAGAAAAAAATTAAACGGAATTAACAGAATTAAGATTGAACTTTTCTCTGTTTTGTTTATAATATTTAATAATTTTGATGAAAAGAATTTATTTTCTTGAAGTTGATTAATAGCCGTAACTCAATTTCACAAAATCTTACACATAGTTTGTCATGGTATAAAACTACAGATTTTCTAGTTGCCCTCGTACTTTCTCCGTCAAATCGAAATCCGCGAGATTGCTGCCTAGTCGCTGCTCGTCGCGATTACGTAAGTTTTCTCTCGACGGCGTTTCGCTTCCGTGCTTCTTCTAGTAATTATCGGCCTCGGTACTCCACGAGGACCGATTTAATAAAAGTTTTCAGTATCGACGCTTACCTACGCCGTGACAAGAGGAGTCCCTTAAGGATCCCGTTGAGTCTTAAGTCGAATTTACACGTTTCATTTCTGCTTAAAAGAAGAACACTTTGTGCAAGTATTTTTTCAAAATAAAAAATTGAAAGAAGAAAGAATTAGCGATTTAAAAAAAAGTGATAAACAAAAATAAATACAAAAAGATAAAAGATTGAAACAAAAAATATAATTAATAAATGTATGCAATTTGTCGTAAAAATCAAGGGGTTGGATAGAAATTTTAAGATATTTTATATAACAATCAAAGAGAACAAATAAAATTGATTTTTTTGTTACGACAGATATTTGTTACTTTCACTCATTTTAAATGATTATATCATGTGATTGTTAAGAGTGCATCTTGCACATCCTGATTCAAAGAAAATTCAATAATCTGTATTCACTTTGATCAATCCCGGGTGGGATGATTGTCGAGAGCAAACCGCGTAAAACCGCCTTTAACTTGGTTTCATTTTTCATTAAACTAAGTGAGTCTCCCTCACCCTCTTTTTTTGCTACGCGGTATGCTCGTGGCAATCCCTTTAAGTGCTTCGATCTATATCGCGATGGCCCTTATGTCGCTTCGGCATCAAGAATTGTTCGCGGAAAGCGATTGAGTTGTTGCCTAATAAATCGAGAGATTCTTTCGCACCGATAATTCCCCTCGCGCGTTCTGATTTTACGTAATTTTATTTTTCCTTAAATCTCTCTCTCAACATGATTGCGTTTGCTTGTTGCTTTCCATCTCTGTCTCTCTCGTTCTCTCTTTCTTGCAGCTCTTATGTAAATTTATTCAAAAGATACCGGTACAACGCATTGGTAATATATTCGCGGCGATATAACGGCGCTTATGTATACATTAAACATGTGACGATGTTTATTTTAACAATTTTTAATGGATATTATCGAAATGAAAATGACATGTAGCAGTAAAATGATAGCGATGCAAATCTTGTGTGATCAATATGGAAGCTCTTTGTTTTGTAAAGTTTTATTTTTAGCTCTTTGATATTAATATATTTCTTTCTTTTACGTAATGCATTTCCTTTAAGTGATATTGAAATTATTCTAAATTTTGATCGGTGCATACAATATAGGAGGAGAGATCTCCGTCCTTATTTTCTGCGAAATCTAAAACAGCACTTTGCCCTCCTCGGCTCGTAGTTGCTCACGATAGCACGCCACGGACATGCTCGGAAGGCCAGAGAGATAGGCGTGAGTTATGCGTGCACGCATACCTTTACGCTGATTCGCGCGCAATATAATCTGTACATATATCACAGACGGACAGTATTATATTGGAATTAATCTACACGCTATTTCTCTATCAAAAGAATTTGTATATAATAAAATATGTATATTTTTCACATTTTTATCACATGTATTCTATGCGTGTTCATTTTTATTTCGAATTATACTTCCACTATATTTTCTGTTTATTTATTTACTCTTTTGAAATGATTTTTTCAAGAAGAATTATCGCGAAAAATATTGAAATTTGGGAAATTCGAAGAATATTTACACAATTTATCATTCATAAATTTTTACATCTACGCAGTGAACGAAGCTACCCAACATCGTTAATATGACCCAGTATCATTAATATTTATAGACTTTTCACAAATTTCACATATTTTTAGTTTTGCGTTTCTCTAACTGTGTACTATATATTTATAGTTGTTGTATTTCTGGTCAGATTTGGGTAATTAAAATTTTTATCAAATCCTGCTAAATAAGATATAAACATCGTTCATGTAACTATATCGCAAACAGAAAATAAATATCTTGTCATAAGTTTGTATTAATAACTCGGGTAAAAATCCGCAATAAAAATCCCTTTATTCATCGATATAATGCTAATAGCCTTTATTCATCGATATAATGCTAACAGGTCGATATATATAACATGGAATGATTATAAACATACATCTTCTATGCGAATACATTATGCATCAAACATTATATTGTAGTATATCGAAATTTGTATACTGAGCATAATTTTCATAAATTGTGTGTGTGTGTGTGTGTGTGTGTACACATTGTGAAAATTATGAACAGTATACAAATTTCGATATACTGTGTGTGTGTGTGTGTGTGTGTGTGTGTGTGTGTGTGTGTGTGTGTCTGCGCGCGCGTATTTATACACACACACACACATATTTATAATTTTGTCTCATATATTTTTGATTTTATGTTTCACAAATATATATATATATATATATATATATATATATATATATTTAATTTTACATATTAATTATATTAATCTAAACTTTTACGTATAATAAATTAATCCTTATTTCATAACGAATATAGTTTTTTCTAATTGCAAAATAATAAGGAAACGAAAATCTTTCAGTCTAAAAGCCTGCCTAATAATAAAACTATGAAGGATGGCCCCGATAAAAATCTTCCGCTTTATCGTCGCGATACCGCGCGCACAACAGGGAAGGAGAACCCTTTGATAAAGAATGAAAAGATTTTCTCTTTGACGGAATGATATTATCGCTCCCATTAGTAGTGCGTGTACACGCGCATTAATGCAGATGTAAAAGCGCACGCGGGGAGAGCAACGAGCGATTCCGATTAATTAAGTTGATTAACGCTAAACGGGACGGGCAGCCCGGAAATGACAAGTGCGTATGTACGCTCGCCCGCGATACAATCGGCCATTGTCGGCGACATAACACGATGTCGAGTGAACCGAAACGGTTCTCGCGCTGAGTAATTAGCGTTCCTTCTCGTTGTTGTTGCCGCTATGCTCATCATCGTCTTCTTCATCGTCTTCCTCGTCTTCGCCTTCGTCCTACTCAACGATGTCAGAAGGTATTCTTAACGAGGCGTTAAAGCGTTCAAAGCACTTCGGCGCCGACGAAACGATATTCTCCTGGTTATGATTTTATTCGCATCATCAATTCTCGCGTATTTCCGGTTAGAGCGTTAAAAATTATGGATATCGTTGATTACCATTAATAATAAACCGTTCTACAAAGACTTATTTTATTTATAATTTATTATTTATTATAGTATGTTATTATAGTTATATTATTATTTATTTCGATTATTATGGCATTATTTTACGTTTATTTTACGTTTTAGCAAAAATAAAGTTGAGAGTTATGTATATATTCATTTTCATTTAATGTATACAGAAATATACGTGATGTTGTTACGTTAATATCTCGAATATTAATTACACTATCAGCAGTTGCAAGTATTTTTTGATAATTATAATATACGATTATACATATACGAAATTTGTATATGTGCCAGATATTTACAAGCCTTTTTTCATATAACATAAAATAGAAACCGTTGCGAAGAATGATATTATCTTACTATAGCACGCGTAAAAGAATATATTCTAAATAAGCAGATATTAAAAGTAACGAGGTGTGTGCGCGCGCGAAAGAGAATTCTTTCATGGTCTATTTCGTGCTCGGCTACAATAGCATTATTCTCTGCAACTTTATGTTACGGAGAGATTGAAATTTATTCGACACGAACGAGTAAACGTAGTTTCGCGATCGATATTGCTTGCGGTATTTTGAATACCGATGGTGTTATGATGAGAATCGCGTTGAGCTGCAAAGTGTGCGCTAGACTATAAAATCGCGTCTACGTGACCTGTCTGCGTATCGTTTGCGCGATGTTTACTATGTAGAGGACATATGATAGATAGTTTATTATGGCTACTTTATCGTGTGTCATGCATGTTACATTAAGTCTATTTTGTCTGCATTTAAATAATGCGAACAAGAGGAAAAAAAAAAAAGACACAAGCATCGTTATTAATTTGAAACTTGCACGAGATATCAAGATAATATCTTAATCGATCTTATCGAACTAATTCAATATAATTGAGAGCTATTTTGTATAATATTACTCCGATATTAAGATATAGAGTTACTTAATCGGAGGATCGATAAATTACTAAACATGTCGGTCTCTTCGATGAGGTCTACTCGATGAGAAACAATCTCGCGTTCGATAAAGATATCGCTGGTTGTCGTGCTTTTCGACTTTTTGCCGCGAACACCCCGTACATCGTCCATCTTTACTGTCGGCGCTGACACATTTAGCGGTGATGGAGCGATTGCATTGTGCTCGCGACCGTGATGAAATCACGTTCTTTTCCTGCCTTTTTTTCGCGTAATTGGGGATCATTCGTTACGGACAACAAAACCCCCCACCTCTATTGTCAAACAATGCGGCGAACGTTTTGGAGTACGTAAGCGGGTTACGACAGCTTTAAGACGGATGCGTGAGTTATTACGTTCTGCCTCTCTTTGATCCCGCGCGTATGCGACCGAAAGAACTTTCCAATGGAACAATGACAGGCCTCTTACGCGACTTGGCAGAGCGCGTTTAGTTAACAGCGAGATTGAAATACCATAGTGAAATTTAATATATTACATCTGCATATTATTTTTTTATGGCGTACAAAAGACTTTTTAAAGATACGATGTTGTAACCAAAGTTACGGAGAGAGATGGAAAGAGAAGAAAACGTAAAGTATTTTTTTTTTTTTATTTAAATTATTACGTACAATTTTAATGATTCTTATCGATCGTAATTTGTAAATTATACAGCATTGAAATCAACAGATTTCACATACTGAGATATTAAGGATGTTTGATCGATAAGCTTCAATAAATTGTCAAATTTATGATTTAACAGTTATATTAAAGACACTTTACTGTCTTATTTGCCTCAGGCATAGTAGCGAACTTATCGAAAATCTCTGTTGTAGCTGTCAATACTTATTACGGAATCGGTAAATACATACAAGGTAAAATCTCTGCAAGTAAGTACTTCTCTGCAAGGCAGTTTCTTGCGATACTTTTTCCCGCGTGCCTATTACTCGTTTATCGTGTGCAATAGACTTCTCTCGCGGCGCTAATTGTTGGCAAATTATGCGACGGTAATAATTATGATTGCCCCGATAATGGTACCGAAGTTTGATAATTATGAGTGTGTCTCTCTTTCTCTTTCTCTTATCTATCTATCTCTTGTGCCCCGAGGATTCGTTCGCGCATCCGCTCAGATCAATTATCCCGAATTCAATTATATGGAAAAAGCAAGCCGGCTATCCGCTCTCGCGTTCCATGCAACGTAATTACGCGGTTGCATCCGCACGCTTTTTGCGTGATTCTATGATATCTTGTATCAGCTATGCTGCATAAAGTTTGTTTTATATAACTTTACGTTATGAGCACCTCTCAGCTTACCGTAAAACCGTTGCATCTAAGAATAATTAATGAGATCTGTGTCTACACATTTATGTTTGATGGCTGTGATCATGTTATTTATCATAATATGATAAATTTCAATATTTTTAAATGTTTTTTTTGTGTTAAAGATCAATTTTTAGTTTAATGCAATTATTTTTCTATTATGGTAAATTGCTAAAATGTTTTTATAAACAATATATTAATTTTAAAACTAATAGAAATAATTGTATTTTTTAAATAAGTTATATCGTTCTTTCTACGAACTGATACAGTGGCATCAATGTCAGAAAATCGATATTTGATCTTGATATAGCAATCATGCAAATGACAGTCGAACGAGTGTTTGCTATTGCGTGCAACGGCAATGCCAATAATTACGACGTGACGCATATGATACTGTGTATAATTGGACGAGACGGTAGTCAGTAAATACTGACACAGTTACAAAATGACTATACAGTCGTAATTTGTACTACAACGTGATATATATTCGATGCAAATTGGAAACATCTTAAAAGCCGCGCATGCCGTCATTTAATATGTTCGTAAGCAATGTTTCACACAAAAGTCGCACACAGATATTATGCAATCTTGTTTTTTAATAAATTTAACACTACTTAACATTAATTAAATTCTATATCATTTTATATGTGAAAAAATCTTTGTTTTAAAAAATATTTTCACTTTGTTAATATTTATAAAATTACATTTTATATAATTATATAATTATATGCTTCCAGACACATTACATTTTATCTAATTGCCAAGAGTAGAGTTTTAAAGAAATAAATAAGAATTGATTGGTTTGAAATCAAAAAGAAAAAGAGAAAAATGTATAGTTGCTATAAATAGCAGATGCGGAAAATCAAAATCGCATATGTAAGAGTTACAATGCATCGGAAAAGGAACTTCAATAGCGATGTTACCAACCACCATACCGAGAAAAGCATTCGCGGAACAGCGTTATACTGGCAATGCAATTTGCTCGACGAGACATATCTTTTTTCTTCTTCTTCTTCTTCTTTTCTTTTTTTCGCTTCCTTTGCTGCTTC
Organism: Cataglyphis hispanica; assembly: GCF_021464435.1. Taxonomy (NCBI): domain Eukaryota; kingdom Metazoa; phylum Arthropoda; class Insecta; order Hymenoptera; family Formicidae; genus Cataglyphis; species Cataglyphis hispanica. The sequence goes on from NC_065956.1 coordinate 10,968,862, forward strand.
TATTTATTCTTTACAAAAGCATCTCACGCCGTCGACCGCATCTTGCGCGCTTCTGTAAAAATTTCATTTCCTTGGCATATACGCCATTATATCTATATGCTCGTTTATTATATTTTTTCCAAGACGTATGCCTCCTTTTTCTGACTAACGATTATGCAACTGCTCGCATTGATAAAGTAATATAATTTATCGTAACGTAATCCACACACACACGCGCGCGCACGCAATTATGTATTATATAAATAAATATTTTGCCATATTTATGACATATTATGACATATTTCAAGTATTTTAATATTTAATTAGATCAGCTATTATCGATTAATTTAATGAATTAAAATTTGCGAGTAATTATTTATTTATATTTCTAGATAGTAGCTATTATTACAGGTACATGGAAAATTAATTACCATGAAATGAGATTAAACTTTAATTGATTTAAAAATGATTATGATTTGTTAAATGATAATAATCAATAAGATTATTATTGATGCAAAAATGCTTGTATAATGTACACATATTTCTAGACATTAGATTATTTAAATTTTTATCTTATGCGTAACAGATAATTAGAATAACTAATAATTAATTAACAAGATAACTAGAGCTTGGCAAATTAAAGAGATTATGGCTGTAGATATACTTTATAGAAGTATCCAAAGTAATTTATCATAAGCAGCTTATCGTAGTTTCAGGGAGAGGGATACAAATTTCGTGCGATAAACTCGACTAAATCGAAGCGGATGCTCGTTCCGGGAAGTTTCCTCTCGTTACACGCTCGCATCGATAACGAGAAGAAACAATTATCGAAAGCCATTCAGTCTTAATTAACGCTTTTGATACATACATTATTGTAATCGGCAATTGATTAACTATGAGACTTTAAATGCTCGATCACGAAACGGTCAGATCTAAAGATGACAACTTCGTAGCCGATAAAGGAGGCTTTTTCCCTCCTGCTTACTTTCATTATACACGACGCCATAAATTATTATACTTGTTTCTATTAACGGTTCCACACACATGCTCAGGCGACAGTTATTCTCGCAGAATAAAGATTGAGATATTGAAATAATATTTATTTAGAATTAAAGGATAAGATTCTATTTCATATGTTTAATTTTTACATTTAAAATGACATTTTTTTCTAATTTATGAAAAGAAGATATAATCTCTCGAATATCATGATCTCGATCGATTATATCTCGTTCACCTTATATAACGCTCATGAGACAGTCAATATCGCGGAAAGAAAGCAGATGGGAAACTGGTATGGCGAACGAATTAATACTCGATATTCGACTTGCCTGGGTGAATCGCTGTTCGGAATTAAACGCGAAAAATCTGCGACCATCTCTCTTCTCTCTCTCTTCGTTGCTCTTGAAATGGAAATATAGGGAGAGAGAGAGAGAGGTCCTCCCGGATCTATACTTAACGATCTCCTGACTCGGTAAATCTACAAGTGGGGTCGGGACCGTTATATATTTTGATCTCTGTCAGAGATTACACCAAGTATCGTCCTCGTAGAAATCCGGTCCCGACGCCCTTCCAGTGGCGGATTCAGATGTTTGGATACTCTGGGGCAAAATTTGTGTTCTCTCTCTCTCTCTCTCTCATTCTCTCTCTGCCTCTTTCTCTCGTGTAATTTAGCTACTTCGGAAATTAGTGTTTATCTTATATACGGTTTCACCGAAAGCAATAAAGATTTTGAGAAAAACATGTTTTTATCTTGTGCTCTATTAAAGTGTACACACATATTATTTTAATATATGAGAAAAATAACAAGAAGAATTATAACACTTTTGTTTTTGTTGCATTGTAATTACATTAAAATAATTTGTATTATGAAAAGTTGAAATACTAAGAAGCTTGGTCTTTCGAAATGTAATATTTTCTTTATATTTTTCTTCTATGCAGTCATTATTACTTAATTTAATTACCATTAGAACGAAAAGGAATAAAATACATCAATAACTACGCAGCATATACATTCTTTTCTATTTCCGCCGGCCCTTATTTACCCAGAACAATTTTGTTTCGGAAAAAAGATTTTGATTTTCCCAAACCATTGTTGTGCACTATTCGTCTTGGGCGAGCCTTTTTTTCCGAACCCTCGGTCGAAATGTCAGTAGGGGTCGTCGGTGTCGGTGGCCACAGCTTCACGAAATACATACACGGGACACCGGTGCGTTTTCTCTAATTCAATTTGAAAAGCTTCCTGGAGCGCGTCCAAAAGACATCCCGTATTCATGCCGGCAGAATGGCACTCGTAACTCATAACGGGTACAGTCGCGATTTCCGGACCGAATCGCCGCCGCCGCGCTTCTCATCATGTTCCACTCGTAAAAGCTTTGCCGCCGCGCGCTCCATACGAGATACGTTTTTTATGAACGGCATAAAGAGCATGTATATTATTCGCGCAGGTGGACGAGCGGAAGAAGAGAATGGGAGGGGATCTCGAGCATTAATATTAATCTGGCAATGGATGAGCGGCATCGCGTGCTATAATATGTTGATGTCGAAAGAAGAATGGGAACGACGCAGTAAAGCAGTTTATACTTTGTATGTCGCGCGTTCAATACTCTTATTTTTCCCGTTATTATTCGAAGAATTAACGCAAACGCTTCGTACACACTTTTCGATAGCTTTTTTAGGATGTGTCAGTGTATCTGCTGTTACACTGATCACTGATAATATGAGATAGTTTAATCTGATAAATTTTTTGTTGCTACGATTTTTTTGCACTAATCCAAGTGTTGAGCACTTTAATATTGTTATAAAAAAATAACCAAACAAATCATAATTTATATTGTATATATATAAATGTCATTTTTATAAAACTTTGAAATTTATGACTACCCCCTTGAATTGCATATTGAATCACGTATTAATGGATACTCCATATTATTATATTTTGTGAATATTTCGAGTATTTCTTATATATATTAAATTTTTATTTCTTAACGCGTTAACCTTTAGCGATCGATGTAGAAAGGACCGTGTGTTGAGTATTAGTCTAAATCGAATTTTATCCATCTCGTAATTTAAAATTGACATTCATTCTGATATCACCAGTCTAACACTTTATTCTCAATAATATCCAATATTTTAATCTCTGAATTTTCTACAACAGAATATACATATATCAGCAATTGAATAATTGATATTGAAACACTCATATCATATGAATAAGATATCATTTTGTCACTTAAGATATAATCAATTTTTAATAATTGGAGAATTAATTAGAGAATTTATCTACTTATTAATAATAAATTTAATAAATTTCTTCCGAATAATAAAATAATAGATATTCCTTCAAAGAATCTTATAAATGACAATTCTCAAATATCATTATATGTATATGTGTATATATATATATATATATATATATATATATATATATATATATATATATATTGTATTTGAGAACACAATAATAAATTGCTATTTTAATAAATATAACTATTAAATATCAAGAGAGAGAGGGAGAGAAGGGGAGATCACAATGATAAAAATATTTAACATTCAACACATTTATTAGTTTATAAAAATATACAAAAAAGGAAGCAATTTAATAATTTTTAGTATGTGAGAGACATATAGTGTGCACAACATGTATATATTTTTTTTCTCAAAAATTGGCACACGAAAAGGTTTGGTGTGCAAAAAAAGGTTTGTGAGTTGCCGTTGACGAACACACGTCGACTAAGATTCGTCGCGCAGACTCTCACAGCTTCCTACCCGGCTGTACCGCAAACGGAGAGAGAGAGAGAGAGAACGAAAGGGAATCCGGCATGAAACAAATTGTCCCGCGTCGCGGGACCACATCGGTCCCGTCTGACCGATACGACACGCGGTGGACGCGCGTCGCGACGCGCCCGACAGCGTCCTCCGTTATCGGGCTCATCACTCCGGCCGCGTCCTCGTCGCGTGAACGACGAGCGACGAGCACGCTATCGCGGAGAATTGTCGGCCAATATTTTCTCCGGGAACACGTGCCCCGGGTTTACGGGCGAGCACAAAATGGCCGCCGGCAGGAGCGATCGACCGTGCGTGAGCGCGAGCGAGCGAGAGAAAACCCCCTCGGTTTCTCCGTTTCTCTCTCTCTCTCTCTCTCTCTCTCGTTTCCTCTTACGTCCTCGTTCATCCAACACATACCGATGCATATAGATATACACATATGTATAAATATATGTATATCTATTACACTCATAAAAGTGCGCATAAAATTTTCTCTCCTCTCTCTTCTTGATAATTTATGGATTCCGCATCAATAACGAGATTATATTTCATCATTAATTAGCTCGACTGTATCACTTAGATTTATATAATGTCAGTTTTTTTATTTCTTTTTACACACTTTGATGCTGGAGAGAAAGAGCAAATAAGTAATAAGTATTGTTTATATTCTTTCTCTTTGGAATTCATACTCGTATTAAGATATCATTAAAATATTCTCTCTCAAACGCTCTCTTTCCTTGATTCCTTTATTCTCTTCTTTTGTGCTTATCTTTTCTTTCATGTAAGCGATCACGTTTCTTTCCGATTCGCCGGTCCTTTTCTCATCGAAAGCTCTTCGATTCTTCTTCCTCTTTCCACCTATCTGCCTACAATTTCGCTTCCTACAATAGGTGCTCTTCGTTCTTCTCACTACAATATCGTTCTCGCCCTTGCACTAACGTCACTTTTATTCTCCATTCGTTCTTATGTCGTTCTCCGTTTCTCTCTTTCGTGCGGGCGCAATAATCTTTGCGTCCTTATCGCACACGGGAGCGACGGATGTCTATCTTCTCGGGATATCGCGCTATCCTTACCGCACTCGCAGCTTCCAGCTTCATCGAGTGCAACGAGAAAGAACGAGCGCTCTATCTTTGTTCCGCTTCGCTATAGCGTTCCTTGTCACCCTCTCTTCACATAGTGCAGCTTGTGCTCTTTTTTTGACTTCTTTCTCACTCCGACTGCTTCCTCTCCGTCGAATCAAGCGGTCTCTCTATCTTTCTCTATTCCAACGAAGAGAATCCCCATGTTATCGCAGTCACACCTATTACGAACATGTATTGCTATCGTCGTACGCTTCTCCTTTCATCTTCATATACCCTTCATTCCTTTTCTTATGTACCCATCGGGTCTCTTTCTTTCCATCAAGAGGCAACGCTATCATCCTCACTCTTATTACAGGCCATATGCTATCCTTTCTCTCTCTCTCTTTCTTTCTTTCTTTCTTTCTCGCATTCGTTTCCCTCTCCTTTTCTTCTTGTTCCATCCTCTTTTTGTGAGCGCGAGAAATGCAGGAGATGGAAACGCGGAGATGGAAAATCACAATTACAGACGCGACAGCGACAGCGATGACTGCTCAACGACCGCGGGTGGTAGTTTGCCTCACGCACGCAAGCACGCACGCACGCACGCACGCACGCACGCACACACGCACTCATGCACGCATCGCGCCGACACGATTCAAATATAAGCGTCGGCAATACCGGAGCGATACACACTATCGTCGTTGCAGCTTGCGCTACGGTCCGCGACGACCGCGCGCACACTAATTGTGCGACGTACCCTGAGCTGAGTTACATTGTCCTGTATTATGCATACGCGATATTGCCGGGATCCGTATGAGCAGGCAGCCGGAGGCGGACGCCATCGGCGTGTGTGCGAATGTACCGTATACAGCCAACAGCCCGAGATTCGATATCTGCGCGCTGTGTGGTCCATATCGATTGCGCGTGGAAAAGCCCAGCTCTCTAGTCTGTTCACACAATCTCGCTAGTTTAAAGGCTTATTTAGACGGAAAGGAACAATTAAAATATAAATGTATGTATGACGCGTATCACGTATCGATCACGGAATTCTTTCATCGACTTTTCTTTATTTTTTTATTCGAAGTAGAAATATATATATATATTTTTTTTATAATCGACAAATATAAGTCGATTATAAAAATATAATAAAATATCGATAATAAAATAATACCTAACCTAACAGCCATCTGTTTTTCATTAACGATCTTTTAGCAGTCTATTTGTCAATGTTCAATTTGTCGGTGATTTTTTTTCGCTCCGCTTTAATCGGCGTAAGATAAGACCGGCGCTTTTATGCGACCGAGTCGGCTGTATTATCCGCGGCTCGTAAAGCTGATTAACGACTTGTTCGCGTCGGGTGTGTCTTAATTCTTGTCCAGGCGTCGCGCACGCACCAAGCCGTAAAGTATCCCTCGTGACGGCAAGCAGCGAGATTATCAACCAACCGCGGTCAAGTATGCACAGCATTTATATATCGGATAACATGTGCACGTATATGTTACGCGAATACAAAGTGTTTATTTTCTTCGTGTTACTAAAACGACAAAGTTCACGAGGTGATGCACCTACGCATCCCGAAACGTTTTCTCATCAAATCGAGAATTGATTCTGTAAACCTGGTCGAATATCTCGTTTTTGCTTTATTGATAAAGTTACATGGCATTTATAAAAAATATACTTTATTTCATCTCTCGTATATTTCTTATAGACATTGATAAGTATCAAATAAGAATTTTTATGCAATTGTATTGTAATCAGAAAGATTGGCATTGTGTATATATATTGGAAATAGCGAATGATATAGAAAATTGATTATTATATATATAATTTGGTGTCAAAAGAATTATTAAATACATCTGATACAACCGAGCATCCGTAATCATGTCTTAAAAAATTTATAAAAAGCATTTATAGAGATGTTAAAATATAATATGGAAATTGTATAATATTATTATCGAATAAAAACTTCTTTTGAACGCGATTGATATAAATCAAAGGGGGGGATATCTTGCACCAAAAAATTTTTAAAATATTCTTTTTGTCTGGAATTTTGAATAAGAATACCTGGAAAATCAGCGAATTTTTAGGAAATTTTTTTATAATATTTGAGTAGATATCTTGTTAAATATATGTAATGCGGATGGATTTTTGTAACTAAATATACAATTTTGACGGCTGTAACTTATTATCGTGCATTCAATGTCCACTCTTCTGTTTATTCATTGTGCGTACCCATGCGTGACAAAGAGATTAATTGATTTTCGTTTGTAAAAGGGTAAAAGCCCGTTACTGTTGACCTGCGCACAATTGTTCGGAAGATGTTGATAATACATATTGAATAATAATTTTATCATATTTTAAGCGAATTTTATTTTTTCTCTCTGCACACAATCATTATTTAACCATTTTTATATGAGGCAAAAAAATTTTTTAAACGAATTACCACAATTACCTTTGAATATAATTGTTTATTTTTTTATACCATATTAAATTTGATTTCTATAAAAACTATGAAAATTTATATAGAAAAAAATGAATCAAATTTACTATATGAGTGCTGTATATATGGCATTAACTAAAAGTTAGAATATCATTTTTGAAATTTAGAATCATTTTTCTGACTAATAGCGCGAGGTTTAGTCGTAAAAGGGATCTAGTATCGCGCGTTTATCAATACGTCACAAAGAATTTAATTGATTCTCGGTGTAAAAAGCTAAAAGATGTTGATCAGATAGAAATTGTTCAAAAATTTTCAACGTTTGATAAAAGCTTGGTATTTGCAGATCAGGATTATTTATCATTTTTTTTAGAGCATCCAGTATAAGCGCAATTAGGTAGGAGCATTCGCAGCTCTTTGTTATACATCATGGAAAAAAGAGAAAAAGAGGATGTTTAAGAAAAATTTTAAATATTAATATAATTTATTATTAATATCGAATATTTCAATTTCACTCTTTTTATAAACTCTGAAATAAAATAATATATAACATCCATAAAGCTTTATATATCATTTTTATAATACAATTATTTTTTTATCAATTATATGTATATGTATGCGAATGCATGTGTGTGTGTGTATATGCCATCAGCGATATTGAAAAGATATCAATGCAAAGTACTATCCGATGATGGAAGCATTCGATGCAGAGCGGATAGAAGTGTCGATATCCTGAATTTAAGCATCCTCACGTAAAAGCGTTCATTCGTGCACGCTACAGATGGGACGCTTAAGGCACGTAGAAACGTGCATGCACGTTGGGCTAGAGAGCAGGGCACAGAGGCAGAGAGAGGCAGAGCCCCGTCGTCATCTTGGTATTATTGTTCGCCTGTGGGCCGAATAGACCGCCGGCACTCGGCAGTCAAGTCAGGCAGTCAAGCCAGGCAGTCACCTGCTTATTAGGAAACGGGAGAGATTCCTGAGTGCCTTATAGCACACGTCCCTTACTACGTTCTCCTCTCCTTCTCTCTCCATTTATTTCTCTCTTTTCTTCTCTACGCTCGCTATCACTCTAGTCAACGTTCGCCGGGTGTACCACGCCATATCGATATTGTTGTGTCGCGTCTCACAACGGCAGCGTCGGTGTTTCACACGCTATACGGGCTTTGTATAACCGACGAATTCTCTCTCTCTCTCTCTCTGTCACGTATACTTTATTCTGTGTTCGTCGCACATGTCATGTACATTCAGTATGTCATTCAGTGTGTGCGGCGCACGCCCACGTATTTATGTAGTCGAGAACTCGTAAAGCCGCCACCAATGCGCGGGAGGCGTCGCTGTCAAAGGCGCTTCGCTTTATTTACGAGGCAGGAACTCGTTACGTTACGGGTCCGCGGCGCATAGCACGCGCATTCGCTCGGACTATGAATCGGAGCCGGTAAAACTGCAGTTACCTTCGTTGCTTTCAAGTTCGCATTTCCATACGTGTTCCGTATTATCGAAACAAGACGAATATTCATGAATACTGGGAGACCGCTTTAATTATAATAACAAGTTTTTTTAATTTGGAATCCGTCTCTCTATATTTCCAGATACATTATGCGTATTTATGTATTTAGGAGAGAGAGAGAGAGAGAGAAAGAAATAAAGAGAAAGGAGATAAATATAGTACAGCTGCTTTTTACTGTTCATATGATAATCCGTTTAGTTAACAGTATATGCTTGACAAATGATTAACATTTTATGCATGTAAATCAGATTATAAATAGATTCATAGATTTCAATGCAAATAGGATTATTACGCATTACTAGTTATTATCGAATGACGATAATAACTCTTTTTTTATCATTATTGCATATTGCGTTAGTATGTAATACCGGACATCGAGCAGTATGGATTTGTTCAAGTCTTAAATAGTTGGCGCATCGCCAACGCGAAGCAAGATGCATTTACTGCACAAAATATACTACACCGTACCTAGTTTTTCCTCATACATTTCTTCGGTGATTTGTCGTTTCTAATTTTACGGATAAACTGCTACTTGAAACAATGAGTCAAATACAGTATTATTTACTTTTCAATTAATTCCAATTATATATACGGCAATAATTTTTTAAGGATAATTATTTGAAAAAAAATACATCTCTTTTCATGATATATGTTTATAATTTTTATTTATATAAAACACAAATTATAATATATACAATATATATATATATATATATATATATATATATATATATATATTTGTTTTATTTCATTTGAATCTATACAAGATGATCCTTCAGCCAAGAGAGAAATCTTTAATATTAATTTTACAATTAGTGTTTTCTCCGTATCTTTATATTTATCGAGTAGATGTGCATATATTATATTATAGAAGCCAAGAGATCTCAAAGATTATTTTGCAGAAAGTCTACTAGAAGGTATCTTAAATCGTCCCTGAATGGGAAACCAAAGTCGCTTGTCCTTGCGGTTAATCGTGCTCACCGATTACAGTTGCTCGGCCGTGTTCGTGCACAACGAACTGTTGGGCGAAATCAGGTACACGGCCGCAAAACGCAATCAGTGTCGCTTACGATGTCGTACACACGACGATTATACAAGCGCGCGGCACGGTCATTATAAATAATACTGTGTGTCGATTCTTGCATTCGTTTTGCATACAAAGCGATTTGCAATTAACATAATGCGATCCGACACGCGGCTTTTAATGAATTTGTCGATTGTTCTTGCGCATATGCTTTATTAATATTTGGCTATTAATATTTACGCCTCGACTCCCGTTTCGCGACATACGGACGATTGATTTAATTATTAATATTTACGCTCGGCGAATTTGCGGTATTTTTTAGAAACGGATTGGCAAGTATAAATGACATTAGCTTTAATCGATAATTTAAATGATTAATTGTTGGGCAATGATAAGCTTTTCATGTTACGATATACTTTGTGTTATAGACAGCTGATATATTTATCGATACTTACGGCGCATCGATCGTTGATAATTAAAAGTATCAATATTCGCGAAAATTTTAGAGAGCGAGGAGATGACAGAGGAAGGGGGGAGGGAGCGGGGGAAGGATTGAGAATCCTCGTAAAAAAACTTTACATTCCATACCGAATAATTGCGTTGAGAGGTCAGACGGGGGAATGGAAACGCGCCGAGCGAAATTGAAATAATAAAAATTGCGGCGTTTACGCGGCGCAATACTGTAGGATTTATCGCGACGTTAAAGCGGTAGCATCGATTTTTCCGTATAACACGCCACGCGAGAGTTTTTCGATGGCGCGCGCGCTCGCTTTAACGAGCGTGTTTTCGCCCATATAACCCGTCGTGAAACGTTACAGCTCGGGTTTTATGGTAAAGCAACACGGTGGTTTTCAAAATGGCCGGGTTCACCTCATGTCACCGGCTGTGTGTGGTGGATGATTCCTCCCCCTCTCCCCTCTTGCCCGGCTGATCGATAACGCGTGTGACAGCGTCGCGACGCCGCTCTCTGTCCCTCGTCCTTCTTCTCTCTCTCTCTCTCTCTCTCACTCTGTCTCTCTGGCCTCTCCACGGGGGATTAGGGTAAATGGATTCGAAATTAGAGCGCGTGCGATATCGCGTTTTACCGTGCGATTAATTCGATCGCGGTCGTTCAAGCGGACGGAATCGATTCCTCAATTTTTTTCCGGCTCGAATTAATTAATTGAGTGCCTTTCGAAACGCGCGAATCATCCTTTTAAAATTTTTAGATTATTAACACTCGATTGAACTGCGCAGTATCGTAAAATGTAATTACGAGGAAAATGTTATCAACTGAAAGATGATATTGTGTGATATTAATAGGAGGTATAGTAATATTCTTATTGATATAAATATTATTATATTTTAATTTAATTATATATGAATTGTGAAATGTATATTTTATTAAGTGTATGAAAGTTGCGCGCACGCATAACTAAATTATTATTAATTCATACAATTTTTTAAGAGATCCGATATTTTCCTTTTCGGCACTTAATCATATTTAAAGGTAAACTATTTATGTCGAAAATATTCACAATGATGTATCAGTACTATTGAAATATGCCTATCGGGGGAATGTGATCTGCGTGACTGATCGGAAATAATATTTGGCGGCTGGAATCAGCCTTAGCAAATATTTGCGCGACAGTTTTGTGAGCTTAAATACGACTCATTACGAGCGTTTGTATAGCATGAGGTGATCCCAGCTGCTCAAATATCACAATGATAAGGGGCCTACAATTATCAATGCACACAAAACCCACGCGCTCGGCTGCGTAAGCACAAAATAAAATCATTCTAGTTGTTACTCTTGCTACACTGAGAATAAATTGCCAGTTGGACGGACGTAGATATTTGTCGGTATATTCGCGATATACCGCCTACTCTTCACAAGGAGGAGTACACATTTCTATATTTTGTATCATTAGTATGCGACATACGTCTGTCTTTTATCGGGAAACACAGATAACCTCGTTATCTTTGAAGAATGATTAAGACGTTAATTAAATAGTAATATTTTCTTATACATCTGACAAATGCTCTGTAAATTCACAAAAGAAAGTTTCTCCCCTTTTATAAAGTTTCAAACTGTAAGATTTGCTTCAGTGAGCAAGACTTTCATTTTTCTTTGTTATGTAAAACTCTTGCAAACAAGAAATATGATTTTTTTTCTTTTCTTTGCTTCTCATGTAAAATATAAGAAATTAATTCGAATGAGTTGCACTAATGAAAGTGTTTACTGCATCCAAAATTATCTCTAATAGAATTTGTATGATCGAATGGATTTTGACCGCTGAATAGACACATTAATAGCGTGAATCACCGCTTTCCCAGGTATATCGATTTTTCCTTAATTTTTTTCGAAAAGATCGTAATAATCATAAATTACTTTTTCTTTTTCTTTTTTTTTCTCAAGAATAATAGTAACTTTATTTAAACATTTTTGATACAATGTTACATTAATATGTGTACATGTATAGTATACATGTTCATATTTAATATTCTGGTTATTTCTTATCGTGAAAAAATGTCATCTTTTGGCTTTTTGAAAACTCGATTTACTCTTGAATAGTTCAGAAAGCTTTCGGTTCGACTTGATTATCGCAGTAAAAATTATGATTTACGATTGTAATTTCAAATTTTAGGTGTAATGAAGCGGTATACTATCGGACTTATAAATCTGATATAAACGTTCGAGAATATTTTTCTTCGCCATTATCGCGCGCGAAAATTGCGCTTCTAGCTAAACGAAGCGACCGCACCTACTAATCGATACCGATTAATGATAGACAAAGCCAGCTGATCGTGATCTCGAGGCGCTCGTTAAGCAATAAACTGAGAAAACATAATTAAAGGGCGCTTAGATGAACCAACGAACTTGATTTTTACCGTGTACCGGCATCATCGAACCGATCGATTATCGAAACCAACCAAGTATTCTAGAATTGCCAACATTGCGTTGGATCTAAACTAACGAGATATACATACATAATCTGTAAAGAGAGGAGGTTGAGAAAACGTGATCTTTAAATGAGTTATATAATGACTTACTTATGAATTAAATATACTTTTTTTACTTAACATACTGATACTTTCAATATACTTTCAATATATAGTTTCTTAAGAAAAATATTTTTTAAATGAAAATTAAGTTTAGGATTTTTTAATATTTGTAGCAATAGTAGACATATCTTTTTAAATATCATGTATTTTTTTATTTTAGTTTTATTAATTGAGCGATAAAAATAAGATTTCTAGTTTTTTTTTTTTTTTTCTTTAAAGAAATTAGATATATGAAACTTTAGATAGAGAATTTTATAAATGTCTTTATAAATGTTTTTTGCGAAGGCTTTTCTCGGTGTTTTTTAGAGCAAATTTTTGTTGTTGAATATTAGAAAGTATAACAGTTACGGATGTATTAACGTGCGCGCCACATGCGATAATCACAGTAATCGAGTCGAGTTATGTGCCACGACACGAAACACTTCGACACGAGACAGTTTAGAATTGATTCGAGGGGACAAAGTTTTGCGTGCTGCTGTACCTTTCGTCGATTAGTGTCGACAAGCGTCCTCTTTATGGCTCCGAGAAACCCCGGGATATTATTTCGGCCTCCTGTCATACAAAGAGATTCTTTTGAAACAGAAAATCAAAGTGTGGCCTTCAGATCTAAAGATACTGAAAAATATTTGGGTAAAATTTTAATGGTTTTCAAAGGCCAAATACATAAAGTCTAAATATATCGTAAAAGAGATCTTTTCTCGAAATTATCTTCGTCAATATGTTATTCTTAAGTAAAAATATTTGACTCGATAGAATCAAAGAATTAGTTTTTGGAAATTTTAATTTTTGGTAAATAATTTAAACTTTTCAATACATCTAATATTTACACATTATATTTTTTATTACTGCAATGTAATGTGTAAATTACTCGGCGTCTATGAAGTAAAGAAGAAAAAATTATGATGAAAGTAAAAAAGAAAATTTTATATCAGATTCGTACATAAATCGGTGTAATAAATCGTGCCATCTAATTGTAAGCATCATTTAGAGCGGGAACAACGTGGTTCATCGATCGGAAGCGGCGCCTTTTAACCATTCTTTTCATCACGCTTGGTGTAAATGCGACAAATCGTCCGTCAAACGAGATTAAATGCCATCGTGTGGACGATCGCGCGTAAATGGTCCTTGAATGTGAAGACTGAGAGCGTGATTCAGTGATGTATCGAGAAGAACTGTCAGACCTTTTGGAACAGCAAAATTGATCGAACGTTCCTTTATTCTCATTGACATTAAATATCGGTTGAAATAAATAAAAATGAAACTTAAGTAGGATGATTCATTAATCAATGATATTAATTCTCAGCTCTTCATGTGCACTTAGCGATATTTCAAAGTTATGATAATTACTGGAAGCTATGTTAAAATTTCATAAAATATATGACGTTCTCTCTCCCTCTTTCTCTCTCTCTCTCTCTTCTCAAATATATTTTTATTATCTTCTTATCTTTGATATATGAGCTCTCTTTATCTTTTGTTTGTTTATTCAGTTTTCGTTGGTTTGTTGATTTTTACACATTATAATCATTATTTTATTTCACAAAAATCAAGAAAGATGAAGCGAAGCGAAAAAAATTGAAGCAGCCAGGATATTACGAAATTCTAGTTGTGTGACGTGTTTTGTTGTACAATAGTCACATTCCTGATTCCAATGTATGTCGATCAAAAGATTTGCAGATTTCATGATCAGCCATCCGTTGTCACCGACCATTGTAAACGAGCTTTCGAAAGCCCTTCGAGAGAGTCATCCCCTTTCCCCTTCTCCGACCGTGAAGCTCTATCATTCGCTGCCGATGAAGCTGCCATCGATTGTCACGATCGAATGATTATTATCCTCGATATACTGTGTTCGTGTATCGGGTCTGTCGCAGCGATCAATTGCACGAGAATCGACATTTGTCCGCCGTCACATTTCGATTTATAACATCAATTTTTTATCTTGCTCTCCCTAAATGCATCTGAATTCAATCTAACTGCTCGCGAAAATATTCTCCCGTAAATTTTACCTAAAGATGATTGAGAAAGATGAAAGGTGAAGATACTTAAAAAATTCTTACTTTGATTAATTTTAGACATGCGATACATCATTAAAATAAATTACCTATCAACATTTTGTACATTTTTTTTATTTAGATGCAAAAATTTAATAAATACTTGAAAGATGTTTAAAAGTTTAGAAATATATTGTTATAGCCGAATTGACGAATTGATGAATTTTTTTTCCGGAGGAAAAAAATTAAGTATTAGGCAAAAATGTGTCAGAGCTATGGAAATCCGGTCACCAGAGAAATTTCGGACGATATTTTTCTAGTGCAAAGTGTTGAGTTTATAGGAAAGACCAAGTTAGTCTTACATAGATGATAACTTGTGTTGAAAATGTGATGCGCAGTACAAGCTCGAGTAAAAGGAGCGTAAAAAGTATAAAGAGGTGGTGTGCGTGGAAGAAGGAGGCGATACAGCGTGTCGTAGGGAAGCAGTTGGTTGTATCACACGCGCGAGTCGTAGACTAGGCGAGACGAGCTCAAGTTAGACGAGCTCGGAGGGGATTGCCGGGAGAGGAAGAGAATCGTCGCGGCATGAATAATGTATCGCGAATATTGTAGCCGGTCTCGGGACAGCTGCTGTCAGTGGCCAATTACAGGCGGCTTATAAAACAAATAAATCGACCGGCCGAGCGATTGCGCATAAATTGAGACCTCGGCCTCTGCTCGACCTAGGCCGGGCTCTCTAGTAGTTGAACAACGGCTTGTCATCATCGTTGCCGTTGTCGTCGTTGTTGTCGTCGTTAACGCTCATTGTCAGAGCGGCGGCTTGAATTATGCGTCACGAGAAACGCATTCATTGAACGTTGGTTAAATCAGGAGATTCATCGTCTTGCTTCAATTAAGTCGATCAAGAAGCTGACAATTAATTATCCAGAGTTGATAATTTAGGAAACGCGCGATTTACTCAAGGTTAAACAAGTGAATAAAAAAAAGTCGACTCCAAAAATTAAATAATTGCTCGCAAATATGTGACGAAACAAGTTCCAAGTGTCACGTATATGTATACCGATTTCACACATTAGCACAAATACACAAGGATGCTCGTTTTCCAGCGTTGAGATTCAACGATGAAACTCGTGGCAAAAAAAAAAAGGTATTCCTCGATCATAACGCGAGGCCGGGAATGAATGTCGGAGTAACGAGAATCCAATAATGTCGCTCCTATTAAACGTCAACGGTACAGTAATTACTCGGAGGCTCTCGTTGGAAAGTTGCGGCAAAAATCAATCGTTCTGGCGCGCGCGCCGCCGCCAACAGCAAAGCAGCCATATACAGGGTGTCCTGCAAAGATTGAGCGGATAGAGCACGGTAAACTGAACAGAAAAGTCCTTTATCATTTTTTAATCTGAGCTTTCTTTTCGTTGTTATACGATGTTAAAAGTTAGCTAATCAGCGCCTGTCAACGAAAAACAAAGGAGGGACGTCGGGGGTCGGAGTAACGAGAGACGGCTTTCTGTTGTATAGACAGGAGCTGACTGTTCTGTTCAGTTTACTGTGCTCTACCCATTCACGAGCGTTGGCACAATCTTTGCAGGACACCCTGTATACGCGAGAGAATTGATTGAATTTTTAAAATGAAACTCGTCGTTGTATATTTGTATGCACGCGCGCCTGTTACATGTATATCGCGCTTTACTCACTATCGATATACATATATGCGAGCTTCTGTTTATGGAATACTCGTGCATTCGAGTAACGAATAATCCATATTTACGAATAACTTTACATATTGATGAGCCGTCCGGCGCGCGATTGCCAATCATTTGAGTGCAGCGAAGTGTCGCGTTCGTATTGATACAGTATTGTGTGATGATAAGCAAGTATTAAAATCGGCATAATTTCGGTGAGTACATTGCAATAATAGCAAGCGAAACATGACATATTTACGCGATAATGATATTGTAATATTTTGATTTCTGCAAATGCCATTTAATTTCATATCGTATTCTTTAAATAATAATCTCTCTTTTGAAATAAATCTATGATATATTCGAACACGATGAGCGCGAAACTAACATCAGTGAAATTACATCTGCAATGCATAAATAAAATTTTTTTTTCTCGTCGCTGAATCTCGCGTTAAATCTCGCTTTAATTTTTCAAACAGCGTAACTCGTTTATCTTCATGTTTGTCTTTTTATTGGCGCGACATGTCGCAAAATATTCAACGGCTACTAGAAACGGTTTACATCATTCCGATTCACAGGAAAATTTTCATTAAATCTGGAAAATATTTAACTTGCGAGAGTAAAAGAATCCGAAAGACGCGATTTTGTCTCGATACAAACGTAATCACACGGTCATAAAACGGAAAAGTATTCTTCGACGAATTTTTATTGTCGGTTTTATGCTTTGCATTCGGAACGGTATCTTTAGCTGTCATACAATTTCCGCTACGTGATCGATATCTGTGTACCGAATGACTACGCACATGAAAGTAATTTAGTGGCAAATAGTCGCTGATTTCCGAGATTTTACGATCTTGCAAACGGCAATAGTATTTAGCCTGTAATTTTGTCGCCATAATTAAAATCCGCTCGACATTCATGATATTAGCTGCCGTGAATGCATCGATAAAAAGATTCGTTTATATATGCGCAACATTATATCATGAAATTTGAAATTTATTTGCGTCATACAAAACTATTATCATACATTTTCACAATCGAATTAATGAGATTATAATTATTGAATAATCACATATTTGGTTATATTATTATCATCTATTCGATAACATTAAAAAATTACAAAGTAAAATTCATCTATAAATTGCTTCTATTTCCGTCATTTCTGACTATACAAGTAGTTAAATCAACATTTAAGTCGGAAAAATATTTTGATATGATGTTAACGTTATGCGAAAGGATCCTTAAATTTTATTTGACTCGCGTTGAGATAAAAACACATTATTATTCAAGCGATACGACTCGCTTGTTTCGAGAATAAATTCATACACGTAGATAGCAAACGATGGTAGCAAATTTATATGAATATTTGCGAGTAAACTCTCTCACCGTCTGATCACGGCTTTATTCCAAATATAGACACTTCACAACTAAAGTTCGCGCACATTTGATTCGTCAGGCGTAAACTGATCACGACCTGTATTCTCAATTTATTCGTGTTGAAGTTTGCGAACAGCTTGTTGCGGACAATCCACGAGCAGTTACAAAGTTGTTTCCCTGCCTTGTTAATATATAGAGTTCCCAATCGAAACTTCAAAATCCAGAATTTTGTCCACTTTAACAGCTGAAAGCTCGAAATCTCCATTAATTTTGTATTTTAAGCGCAAGTTTAATTTAAAAAAAATTCGTAATATTAAAGGTCAACGTAAAAGGTCACAACAAATTAAAGAGGAAAGATGAGAAGATTGAGAAAAATAAAATCTGAATTTTTTTACTTTTTTATTGTCAATGATCGAAAAGAAAGTAGAAAAGAAAATTTTTAATAAAAATTTTTGTTTACTTAACTAAACGTAACTAAACATGAGTTTTAAATTTTATGTTTACAGTTAAGACATTGGCAAAGATGAGACAATTTCCGGAGAAGAGAGGATGAAGCTTCTTCACTTAAAGATCAGATTCAGGATGTCAAAGGATAATGCACCGTTATTTTCCCAACCAAAAGCAAGAAAATTAAGTCGCGAGTTTAAGGTGAGGATAAGTAAATGTTTGTAGTTGCAATCTCGAATTACTCCTATTTAATTTCTCTCCATATCGTTTACATGATATTTATAGATTTTTTTTTTTACTTGCCATTCAATATTCTTTTAATATACATGATTTAAAAAATATTATTTACGCTTTATAATAAAACAGCATTATTTTTCCGATTAATCTTTAAAACATATTACGCTAGTTTTTAACTATAATTGATGAATAGTTAATTGAAAATTTTAATGAATTTTATAATGAATTTTGATTGATATTCTCTATTTTTACTTAACCAAGACAGTTTATTAGTATTTTTAAGAGAATCCACGCGCGCACTTTCGCAAAGAAATTTTCTAAACACAAGCACCTCTTCTCAGAAAAAAAAAATTTACGTTCGACATTTTTCTCGTCGGCGGTTTCGCTATTAGTTCACTAGACAAAGGAGCAATTTAACAGAACCTCGTTGCGCGATTCACGGAAGAAGTCGACACGTTGAAAGTTCTCTTAACGGCGGAGAGCTTCTTTCCCTCTTTTCCGTACCGCGGCAATTTTCATCCTTCCCCAACTACGTTGCACAGTAAGATCTTTAATGGCTTCTACACAGTAAAGAGAGAGGTAGGAAGTCTCGTCGGGAATGCAGGACGGAGAGAAGGCGCTACGAGATAGCGTTGCCAGTCCTGTATATTCGAGAGAATGTCCTGTATTTTAGCTCGACTTTTAGTGTTCTGGTCGGGAACGCAATCCTCTTGTATTCCAAAGTTTTTACATTTAAATAAAATTTGTCATGTGGATATATGTTTTTATGGTATATATATGTGTGTGTGTGGAATATATATTCATATTATTATATTGTTATTTGATTAATACTATAACTTTTTTTTTGTTCTATCTGATGAGATTTTTGTTACGAACTGATTTGCAGTTTTCATTAAAATGTTTTTTCTTTTCCTTTTTTTTTTTGCGAAAAATAGAAGTTATCGATTCACTTCTCTGTGTACCTTACCTTTTGTGCGTATCCTCGGAATTAAATCACAATAACGATTATTGCATTTGACGAGTGGCATCGATACCCGAAGGAGAACGATCACTTGCGAACAATTTATTTCCAGTTATACCGGAGCAAGGTTATTAGAAGCAGTCGAGAGCCATTATAAGGTGCAAGCAACATCTGCAGTCGTTTCTGTGATTTATATCGGCGCGAGTCGAAGGTCTTCATCGATTTTATCGCGTCGTCGGACATGCAGTTTGCACATCGATCGAAATACACGTCCGATGAAAAGTTATAATTGCCGTTGTACAAATAAGGCCTTTTCTCTACCTTTCTTTATCGATAATAAATCGTGACGTGTGCATGCGCGCTAAAATGTCAACGGTGTAACGACGTCAATATCCAATATCCGATGCTCACCCCGTAAATCCGTGAATCGCATTTGCGTAAAAAAAAAAGAAATAAAAAAAAAAACGCCGGTTGAATTTATGAATGTTCTCGTTAGTGCAAACGCAACATCGCATGTTCTCTTTTACTGTATTAGTCTCAACAAGAGAAGTTCGAATGAATTCAACAAAATTTGAAATTGCAAAAAAACTGCGGAGTAGTTTGATTATCTTTTTTTGAGCGGTTGAAAAGCGATACAAAAGGTTGAAACAATTTTCCACGTATGTGTAAATTGAAACTTATTATTCCTTTTTGAGACTTTTAAAAGTTTCAAGATAAAAGTTTATTTATAAAATATATAATTACATACTTTTTATATACATACATACATACATACATACATACATATATATATATATATAATATAGAAAAATTTTAAATACGATTTTTTTTAATTATTTGTACTTAGTATTCGCTCTATCATTTTTATCTCGCAGAGCGAATCAACGACACGGAATGTAATATTTTTTTGTCAGAATGTCAGAACGAGCTCACTACATATTTATCGACCGCGACGTGATTTGAATATGCGCCGCTACCTTTAATGCATCCTCATTGCATTACGCTTATAGTTACGGTAGCGAAACTCAGAGCTGCTAGAATATGAGTTGACTACCGTTATTACGAATTACCGTCTATCCTGTAAATTGGTGTAAAGTATCATGAATAGAAAGTAGGAGAGTCGATGTAACTTGTGCATTCAATAGTCTGAAAAATTTGTTTCGCAAGCTATTTATTGAATTAAAAGAAATCAATTAGTATACGTAAAACTAGTGCTAATAAAGTAAAAAAAAAAAATAAATAAAATAACATGAAATATATAAGAATGTAAATATATTAATAAGCTTACAAACCTTTTTTTTTATTTTTATAATCTAAAAATAAATTATTTTTATATATATTTTTAGATCTACTTTTTTTAAAATGAAAAATGATACAATAATAATTATTTAATTCAAATAACTATTTTATTATCATTTCCTCTGCATACAAATAGAAATAAATCTAATTTTAAGGTTGCCTCGATTTACAAATGTAAAAGATACGCGTTGTTGCGGAAATAAGCCCATTAATTACGAATTGATGCCGAATCGCGGTAGCCATTGAACTCATCGAGCGCCAACGAACGCAACTCTCTGTCTCATTTACGGGCAATTAACGCGCAGCGCAACGCGCGGAGATTAATAAACACGCGACGCCCACGCGGAAGGCAGACAGAAGGTAGGAGACGGGTGTAATTTAGCGGCGGTCACGAGGGGGAGCGTTAATTGAGAATGATCGACTCTCCTCGCCGCGGCGCGGCATGGCGCGGCTGGAATAAATAAATGGCAGTCGGTTCGAGACGCGTATCGCATCGTCGTATCTTTCTCGCCTTATTTCATTCGCTCCGCGGCGCGGCGCCGCGCGTTTCTCCATGATTCCAATTTTTCCTTCGTGCCGACACGATAAAGAGACCACTCCACTACCTCGAAACAAGATTGATCGCGAAGCGTGCTCGTGAACGCCACGAGGGAGGATGCAAAAACACTCGTGCTCATCTCGATTTTCGAGAGGGAAGGAAATCAAATTAAATCTGCTATTGAGGAAGCGACTCTGTGAAATAATTCCTTATTAATTTATCTGAAAAGCATTTCAATAAAATATTTGTTACATGAAAATGTGTTTAAATACATGAATAGAAATAATATTCTTTATTTATAGTGAGAATATTTTAGAATTATTATTACTCTTTTCATCTGTGCGTGAATATACATTGATTAATGCGAAATTTAGATTCAAAGAGCCTGCGGATGAAAGAAAAACCGAAAAATTCGCACAAATATTAAAGTTATATATATAGCTTTAATATTTGAAAAGCAAACAAAAGTTTATTTATATAAATATATATAAATATAAATAATATATAATAATATTATTTATATTTATATATATTTTATATATATAATTTTATATATATATAGCTTTTATATTTGTTTTATTTATATTTTTTTTATTTTTTTATTATATTATATTATATATATATATATATATATATATATATATATATAAAATTATATATATAAATATATATAAATATAAATAATATTATATATTATTTATATTTATATATATTTATATAAATAAACTTTTGTTTGCTTTTCTTGTAAAAATATACAGATGTAGCACACGATAGCTTGGCTCCGAGGCATTTAGCATTCTCACACCCTCTTCTTAAATTGTTCTCTTTCGATTGTTCTATCAATTACCAAATCCCCTATATACATGATACAAAGGGAGAGCGCGAGAGATAGAGCGCTGGTAAAATGAGATGACGAAAAGGGCGATGTGAGGTAATGGAGTGAAGGAGATGGTGAAGGGGAATACGGGAGAGCGAGAGAAAGAAGGACGGATTTATACACAGTGGGAAGGGGCGATCATGGAGGTACAATAGAAGCAATACGGATAGACGAAGATGAAAGGAACTCTCTTCGTTGAGTTTTGCTTACAGGAAAGCAGGTAGATCCGGATGGATTTATAAAAGACCGTATATCCAACGCAGATGAAACTATATCGATATCGCGGTGTGGCAACGGCGTCGAATCGTTAAGCTCTGTCTCATTTGGTGTAGAGCACAGCTTTGTAGAACGCCGGTATGTCCTAACCACGGACAGGTGCTCCCAACATGTTCTAAATGAAGCGAGATAAACCACGGTGAACGTAAGAGAATTTACATAAACCCATTGTTGGCGTTAAATTGTTCCTCTCGCCTCAGCCTACCATCGTTTTAATGATCTTGATGGGCAATCATAGTCGAAAGCATTTGTAGAGTGTTTTTTCGTGTATCGATTACGTGGAGAATTCACCGTTAAGTAAGCTACTTTTGAAAAATGTAATTTCTGATTTTATCTAAATATGTAGTCTATTTAAATGAAATCGATGAAACTTGGTCTCTAAAGCAATTAATTTTTGATACATTCGCGTTATCTTTAAAACGATAATTGCATCGACAAATTTAGATCGTTTAACGCGATAAAAGAGATTCCAATTATATTAATATGAAACTCAATTTATCATGCCAATAAAAGAAATGTTATTGTTAACAGTTTATTTGCATTGTAGATTGATTTCAATAAATACATTCATACCTTGTTTTTACATATTTCTAATATCTCTGTCTAAAAATATTTGCAAAAAAGAGATTGAAAAGTATCGGCATTTATAAATAATGTATTCATTCATTATCTGATAAATTGAATTTTCTTCACTCAGATAAAAGATAGTTTTTATTTTTGAACAATATTGCAATATACATAACGTCGATATCTGAGCGAAATAACTTTAAATATATTCTTATTAGAGAGACACATCCCACTTTCGCTCCGCCATTCTCGGTCCGTATCGGCTTTATAGTATATCCGTTCAGAACCTAATATACATTGAGTTTCTTTCAAACGTTTGATAAATCAGATATCCGAATCACAATATGGGAAGTTGGTCGATGTTGCAAAGAGGTAGCTTCAGATTCCTTTGTACTACATAAAAGGTTTGGCTCTCGCGACGCCACTGCCGGATATAATATTTTAAGATTTAGACAATATTTATGAAGAATATATCAAGTTTCTCAAGAGCTTTACGTATAAAATCTTATCACTATAATGTATCTAATTTTTTTTAATGTGAAAAGTTTGCTTATCTCTTATCAGTATGGCATTATAGATTCCATTAATCTTAGAAAATGTACGTATGTGTTATGTAATAAATTTTCCAAGTATATATCTTGTTTCAAATTATGTTATAATTTATCTGAAACTTATATCGGATGTCGGGAAGAGGAATTTTGAAATATGTTGCTGACAATGAAGCGAGGAGGAAAGCTTTCTCTTGTTTATTAAATCATTATCGCGTTGTATAGTCTAATTAATCTTGTAAAAAGTTCAAAAATATCTATTCATAATATATTTATTAATGACTTGAAATAACCTAAAGGTATCTTATTTTGTATAACAACTACTTATTTTGTATTAAAAATATATCTCGTTCACATTATACATATAGTTAAATGTCATTTTTTCATATTTATTAATATTTGGAACATGTTTTTTTCGAATATACTTAAGTGGCTTATCAATACTCTAATTATTTTTTTATCTCTAAACGCAAATATCCTTTATAGGAAAAAAAACCTTTTATCATTTTTGTTATCATTATTCTATTTTTATCAATATTTTTCTTTCTAAGGAAACCCGATTCTTTGAAGATTTATATTAGGTTACAGTGTTATATTCTATTCTATAGCTCGATAATCAAACATATGTTTGATTTATTTTTTTTTTATATATATTCGAGTTATATTTCAACAATATATGCCAATCAATAGTTCAATCAATAGTTCAAAAATCATTCCGTGATATCTCTCCGAATCCAAATATCTCCTTATTAAAAGAGACTTATCCTTCGCATGCTACGCCACTGCCAGATCGTATTGGCCGCCGGCGGTGGAGGGGACCGGCGATGCCTCAGTAAACGCCAAGCGCTCGGATCATCGATGCCATGGTGAAGCGGTTTATGAGAGAGAGAGAGAGAGAGAGATAGAGATAGAGAGAGACTACTCGCAATAAGAGAACCAGTGTTGATCCCAACGTCGATGAAACGCTGATCGATGTAGCCGATGGCTTGTTGTCCGTGACTCGATTCGTCCGATGATTTCCGGTGTCGCGAGAATCGTCCAACAGTGCAGCAGGAGCCGAGGACTTCCATCGGGAAATCCTATTTGTTCGCGCGCGCGCATGCGTGTGTGTTACATCTCTATGTAGTATGTAATTTTGCGGAGCATACACACTCTCGTTTGTCTCTTTGGAGTACGTCACGTATGTGTGTGCTTGTGTCCTGTTAGTACAATCGTATTGCGCAATAGTGACGATATTTTCGCGTACGCTTAACGTTTATTATCGCGTGTGCGTGTTCCTGTGTGTGTGATTTTTTTTTTGTACACCAAACTGGCTACATATACCCGACAAGGCGATCGACGAAGAGGTGCGCGACTGGTTGTCTTCCTCGGATACGGATGCTGTGTGAGTAGCGGCGCCTCTACAGATCCAGGCACGAAGAGGGAGGAAGAGAGAGAGAGAGAGAGAGAGAGAGCTATCCACACACATATGTATCATCACGAATGAAACCACGCACGCATGCGCGTAACGTGAAATCTGTCGGTCCTTTGCTGCTCCATCGTTCTCTCCTCTTCGCTCCTCTTTCATTTCTCCTGTTGTCTCTTATTTCGTCATCCCTTTCTCTCTTGCTTCTCCTCCCCTCCCTCCCATTGGATTACCTCACGGACAAAGGATACATAAACGGGGATATACGTGCTGGATAAACTTCATTGGGGTTCCCTCTCTCTCTCTCTCTCTCTCTCACTTGCTTTCCGCCCCGTCGACGACTATATAGGTATTGTTCCTTGCTTTGCTCTGCTTTATTCTGTTCCGCACCCCGTGCATCGCACCGGGGTGGTAGTGTGTATTCGATAAGTGCAAGCGATGCAAAGGCTTTCCCCGGGGAAACAAAAATCTTTGTTAATCTTAGGCATGTTGAGGTCGAAAAGATTCCATTTTCTTAGTTTGACGAAACTGTCTTAACATTGTCTGTTATTTTTATCAACGTTCTTTATATATATATATCTTTCTCTCTCTCTCTCTCCTTCTCTTTTTTATCTCTTCTATCCTTTCTCTAGATAAAACGAGACAGAGAAAAAGGAGAAAGCCGAGTCTAGGAAGATTACTTGAAAGCTTTTGTGTATCCGACAAATATTGTTCTTGTAAATTTATACTTGTATAGGATATTCCGTGCCAATCTTTGCGTCTATGGACTATTTAGTTTGCAGTAAATTTCTCTTTAACAAATAAAGAGAAAAGATTTTTTTTACAATTGTTTACAATTTTTTGAAATACGAATACGTATAATATCTTGATTAATTTGATTTGAGGATATAAAAATCTAAAAATATATATCGCACATTTTTTGTTACAAGTAATTCTTTTGTTATAAGTAAGTCTTAATTAAAAAGAAAAAAAAAAAACTATTTAAATTATATAAACGAAAATAAAATTTTTTGCAAAAAAATTCGTAGAAACATTTTCGGAAACTTTGTCGAGGTGATTGAGACAAATCGATATCTCGGATTATGTAGCGTACGATACTGGTCTTAACGGAGACGCTTATGAGATAATCTCCCTTACACTTTAAGTAATGTCATCCGTATATATTCCCCATGCAATAAGATCCTTCTTCGTGCCTCGTAGCTTCTTCTCCCGCTTAATGAAGCGGCAGTTTGCCCCGTCGGATGTGTACACGGTTCTGCTCTAGGCCGTGTTTAATGGAGATTCCTCCTGGCCTCCTGGTATCGATCGTACACGTGACAGATAGATACCTAGGACGATAGTAATAGGATCAATCGCGACCGGCACATCTGCGGCCCCTATATAACTTATAACGCTGCTGCAAGTTATGACGGCGGTGCGTTATACGCATTATACGCGTACAAGATTATACAGGGACAAACACGTATATACACACATGAGACATTATTGCACGATGAACTTATATGAGAAAAGCTTTGGTGCTTTATAATACGATTGAATTGTTGAAAAAATCGGTTTCACCAAGCGAGCGCGATAGTACAATACTATGCAAGAAAAATTATTTTCCAAACATATAATACTTATTTTAAAGGGGGATATTTCTTTTCTATTTTAAATTTATAATGTAAATCTATTTATTTCGAATATAAATATGAATATTCATCGATTACTTTGTGGCAGTAAAAAATATCGTATTCCACAGAAAGTAGATATCCAATTGGTTAAAGATATTATAAATGTAGAAATCCTCGAATGTATGTATTATCCGTACCGTCAGATAATAGTAAATCATATTTAATGTAAATATTAAAAGTAAAACTAATTTTACATATATAATTGCAAAATATTATTCTCTCGGTGTTTTTCGAATACATGAAAGAAGTGGTTTGACTGGTCGCCAATTTCTTATTACTGCTAATATCACTTGTGTCAATAAATCACTTGTGTATTTAAAAATGTTCATTTCAAAAAACTGATAAAATCTGCCTGATGTAGTATCTAAAATTGATGATATCGCATTTAAATTGTATTTATTGTATTATTTATTACTCTATGTAAAACATATTCGAATTGTATAAATTTAAAAACTTTTAGTCTGCATATTTTCATGTATAAAAATATGGAAATATATATATAATTCCATTTTCTCTGCATAATGTTATGCTGCAGATAAAAATTCAAGTGATGAATTTCTTTTTTTTCTTTTCATAAGCATTCTGAATAAATACATCTACACGTTTAAATACATATCTATATCAGTCAACAATTTGATCGGCAATTATCTAAATTTGTTCAAGTTTAATGTCTAGTAATTTCGTAACAGCGTAATGGATGTTACGAGTATCTTTGTAGGAAAAAAAAAAGAATTGATTATTTGCCATTGCGATAACTATGTTGTTTCTCTTGTAACGACAAATTGATTTCTCTGAAGCAATCATCGTGCAATGATCATATAATATTTGCAAAAATTACAATCCTTGTCAACGACGACAGATGCAGAAGCGTGGCATTAAACTCGCCGACTGGTTTATTATATAAAATCCCAGATATTGCTGCTCTTTCCAGCTATGTTACGAGATTGCTTGCTCGTATATTCATGCGTTTCCATTTGGAATCGAACGATCGTAATTATTGTGTTTAAACGCTCTTGCGAATCACTTGAAAGCCCATTACGGAATAGCCTTTCAACCTGCTAAGTGCGGTTGCTCTATTGACTTTATATCGATACAAATATCGAATAGAATATCGATGTTTGCTGCGAAGAAATCAATAAATATTGTTTAATGAGAAAATTATTATATGCCTGTTTAATTAGAATTTTTATGATTTTTTGAAAATATCAAACGTGCATATATATATATATATATATATATATATATATATATATGCATGTTTGATATTTTCAAAAATCATAAAAATTCTAATTAAACATGAGCATATATATATATTTATCTATATATATATATATATATATATACAATTATAAGAGAATTAAAGTGTTTATAATTTCTAGTTAATTAGTAATATTGGTATTTCATATTTTGTTGGTGTGTGTGTATATATAATGGTGTGTATAATATATACATTATAATATACCTAGATCGATATACATAGATATAGTAGTATTTGCAGGGCATACGAAAATTTTGATATGATATCAAATAGAACATGTCGATACATATCGATATTTGGAAGTATGGACATATTGATAATATTATTGAACATTCCTATCAGTGCAGGTAAGGAAATATCGTCGTGACCGGCATCGTCGAGATTTTCTTTTCGAGACTTTCTGTCATAAGGGCGATTTATATGAGCGGATCTTGAAATATTTTTTGTACAAATATCTCTTTATGAGATTACTTTTATATATACGACAAAAGAGCACGGCCTCTCCCATTGCGGAAATATACTTACAGCTGTTCGGCTTGTCCCTGTAAGCGGCAGGGAAGTTGAGAAAGGTAGAAGAGGCCGGGAGAATGTTTCTCTTGTTCTGACAGGCGTGGAAATGAATTCACGGCAAAAGTTTGTCTTATTCCGCGCGAGCGATAGTTAAGCGAGAAACCAAGTTCCTCCTGTGTCTCGCGCGCTTTCAGCGCTCGGAAACGGAAGCGTCTCTAACCGAAGGTTTATATAAGATAAAAGAGATGAGGAGATATTGGAGAATAGAGTTTCGTAGGAAGCGGAGCGTCTTTTCACGATCGTACGTCAGAAAAATATCTTGTAACGGAGCCGGTTTGCTTCAAACTACTATCTTTGACACGGGATACGTTGAAGTTTTATTCAACTGTTTTTTCCGTAATACTCTTCTAAAATTCCTCTATTTTATGA
Organism: Cataglyphis hispanica; assembly: GCF_021464435.1. Taxonomy (NCBI): domain Eukaryota; kingdom Metazoa; phylum Arthropoda; class Insecta; order Hymenoptera; family Formicidae; genus Cataglyphis; species Cataglyphis hispanica. Next base: position 10,997,755 of record NC_065956.1, read on the forward strand.
GACGATTCTATTTTATTTTCTACGATAGAATACGAGACAGATTTTATATCGTGGCATATGCGAGAAGCAAAACTGCACCCATGATATGTTAATTTTATAGATTATATATTATGTTTCTCTCTCTCTCTCTCTCTCTCTCTTTCTCATAAATTAATATTAAAAATAACAATAATAAAATAATATTTATTTATGTATTAATGAGTATTTCAAACAATTTAAATGCAATCTTTGCGAAAATAATGATAGATAAAGTACTCAAGTATACGCTTGCTTTGCTAATGACCATGGCAGTACGTATCATTGGTGTCTTTATTCAAATACATACGCGTATATGATTACGCGACAGGGTGAGAAGTCACAGTCACGTGTAAAAAGATGATGATAAATTATGCACGAGAGAATTAACGCCGATGTTTACGTTTGACTTTACGCAACACGTTACACGTAATAACGTTTTTACAATAGTTTATCCATGTAAGCGCAGTAACAGAATAAGGACTTGAAAATTACAGAAGAAGAAAAAATGAAAGAGAGACTCGCGATGTCTTTCATTATTCATGTGATGTTGATTGCCATAGGTATTTTGTATCGCGAATGCCATTTTAGATCGATTCGTGCACGTGTCTTCCGCGACATTTCCTCCCCCCTTTCCCCTCTCCATTCGTCATTAGATGTGTGGGGTCCTGGGTTCATTGCACTTCTGTTTGTCTGCGGGTTCCGTAATCAATTCAAAGTCTTCTTAAGAAAAATGTATGAAGGTGACCAATGTGTATGTGACTTTAGAATTGTAAGCATATGTGTATGCATGTGTGGGTATATGTGACTTTAGAGTTGTAAGCAATTGAAGATAAAAAGGCTTTTACTATGTGACAGAGAATCTAAATCTCATGTCTTTTACTTTTAAATCGAACATATTTTTAACGAATTCTTTTAATACATTTAATATATTTTTCTTACTCTATTATTTTTAATAGTAGAAATATATATTTTTTGTTGAAAATTAAAAAAAAAACTTAGTGTTACTGTACGTACACTTAATGCTTGCATGGATTCTTTTGTCTTGCAATGACCGATAAACATTAACAGGCTGATATAAGATGCTGGTATTTTTACATCTCTGCTCGTATCTTTTACATTATGCTCTTTCATGCTAACAGAACCGAATCAATCGCCCGTCGACGATTCATATCTCTTTATTAAACGCGATAAGTACGGCCAAATAAACAGTCGAGTAGATATTATCGAGTCGGTAGATGTTATTATCGATACGCGATACGTGTTACGTAGATTGTATGAACAGCGATAAGCTGGATTGTCGTTGAATGTGAGATATGTCCGTAGTGCTTTCTAAATATTGATTTATCCGTCGCTCTTCCCTTTCGCCGCTCTGGAAAATAATGGTTTTTTAACGTTGTCGAATCTCAACGTACTGCTAAAAATATTTTCATATTTTAAATCTTTGCAAATTGCGTTGACGTTTAATAACATATATGGACACAAAATATTGTTCTACATTGCAAAAAATTATTAAAAATGTAACGAGCAAATATATATATATATATATATATTTTTTTTTTAATTTATCTCTTAATTTCATGGGTAGAGATTGAAAACTCTTTACATACAAAATTATTGATTTTAGCTTTTCCTTTTTGGGGAGATACAAAGAGAGAACTAATTTATGAATAAATATATGTTGTGCGCCAAGTAATTTTTGTTGATTCGTCGAAATGAGTTTCGACGAAGGGCAACTTGACTGCCACGTATGATTTCGCAGATTTTGTCGTGGAGTCATTGCTGCACCGAATTTATTCGCCCTCGATGAATACGAAGGGACGAAGCGTGTCGAGAAGAAGGGTCTCTCGCCCTCAGCATCGATCCACCAGGTGTTCTATGTAGGTCTAAGGCGTAATTGTCGTAGGGTCGGTAGTGGATTCGTGTCAGTGCGGAATCTCTTTTATGTTTCTCCTCACTGAACGATTCACCGAGACGAGATGCTCCACCGTACAAACACATTATGGCAAATACCATAAAAGACAATAGCGCGCACGCTATTAAGTGCAAAGATAAATAGTTATGGACGTGAGAACATTTTCTGAGATTTAAAGAACATATTCAAGAACATGGAGCCGTTGTAAAGACATGAAAAAACTGTGCGAGATTGCAAAAAGTTGAAACAAATTAATATTCCAAATTAAATATTTAATTATAAAAGATATATTACATCTGTAACGATAATAAATATGCAATCAGAAATTTGCAATTTTTTGATATTATCTTTCGCACATGTTTATTATTTTTTTTTTTATTTATTATCTACATTTGAATCATATGAAAATCTTCATCTTTTTTAAATATGAATGATTATTAAAGATACTATAATATTATATGTTAAAATCCGACGATAATTAACATTTAATGCACGCGGAGTGAAACGTAACGGAATTCCCGGTGATAAATGCCTCGTTAAAAGTGCAACACGCGGCGAGAAGTGAAACACTGTTAGCGGAGTGACCATCGCCCACGATGAGCCCTCATTTTCCGCGAATGGCATCGGGAATCCTGCTGGCTGGCAGGAACCGAGTGTCACATATTTTTCAAGCTTCCAATACGTGCGCCAACTACGAACTTTCACGTTTTCCCGAGCGACGCGTTTCTACGAATATGCATTTCCCCTTTCGTCCGCCTGTGGGAAAGAGGAAGAAGGAGAGAGAGAGAGCATAAAACTTTTCCGCTCGTTTACGGACGCTCGGAGGTTTTCGCGTGCAATTTCTTTGCCGTTGAGTTCCGCTCGCGCATATTTTTCCACACTTTATTCGCGACGCTTAATGGTCAAAGACGCCTTTGGCATTTAAACGCGCATTATAGGCCACAGAACCGCGCGCGAGATATGGTGAAGGCTATAAAAGGCTACGAGAACCTTAAAACGTGTCCATGTAATTTGATGTTTACGGACGTTATTAAAGTGACCGCACCTTTCCGTCGATTATTATTAAATGGCATTATGACAGCCTTCCCCTTTCATTCATTATATATAAAGTGGATTTTTATAATAAATTATGCTCGAAATTTTAACTTTTCATTCACGAGAGCAATTGATATCACTCAGTGAGTTGGAAATAAAAAACAATTGTCTTGCGCATAAAAAATAAATAACTTTGTAAATTATTTAAAAATAGAAAGAGAAGAAACATTCTGAATTATTGAAGATTAAAATGATATCTGATACAGTAAAATAATAATTAAATAGAAGATAAGAAATTATAATGATTTATTAAATAAATAAAATCTTATATGATTACGTACACACACACACACACACACGCACGCACGCACGCACGCACGCACGCCTGCACTGCACTGCACGCACGCACGCACGCACGCACGCACCTGCCGCACGCACGCCGCCGCTCGCACGCACGCACGCTGCACGCACGCATGCCGCCTGCACGCACGCATGCACTGCCACGCACGCACGCACGCACGCACGCACGCACGCACGCACGCACGCACGCACACACACACGATTGTAAAAGATTTTATATATTTAACGAATCATCATAATAAATGTGTATTTAATTTTATCGAATGTTTTAATCATAAATTATCTGCCTATTTTTCATATCACATTCTGTTTGACTTTTATAATTAAACTATGAACTGAAAAGTATTAATCGAAGTGTAACAAATTTTTTTAAAAAAAAAAGGAAAAAGAAAAAAGCGGACAAAATTTGGCATACTTTTTATTAACAATATAAGTTTATTGTTGTACATAATTTTATAATTTTACTATTGATGCACCGACGGTACATATTTTTAATTTAATCCGCATTATGGGCTTTATATTAAAATAAAAATTGTCATATCTAATAAACAATCAACTATATAGCTTGAAATATAAAAAAAATATAAAAAATTTGAAAATATCTACTTTAGATGTATTCCAAATTTTATAGTTTGTTATAACAATACAACGTTTATCTCTAAATGACGTCATCAATCGGTTCATATATTATCATAGACATAAAACGATAAACTCGAACATATATCATATATTTTCTGTAATATTCGATATTTTATAGTATGCCATATATTTTCTATAGTATTCGATGAAACTTTAATAAAATAAACGGGAAAATAACTAGAAGAGAAATGAAAATTGAAATGGCATTCCTTTACTTTAAAACAGTTGTACTTTCCCTCTGACGTGCTAAAGAAAAAGGAAAGAAAATATAACATGACATTTTTTCTTTTTTTCAAGATGTTTGACAGATTATATATAGCGGATATATATCTCTCTATATGTCTATAAATGCAATTGCAATTATATCTGCAAACAATTTTTTCAACAATGTCATGTTTTCAATTCTTGAATGAGCCAATTAGATTTAGCATTAAATAAGCCGTATGTTTATTCAGCAATATAATCATCTATTTTTATCTGAATCTTATCTTGCATTTGTATTTAACGCTATCTTTAAATTAGTCAACAATATAGAAAGATTCGATAGTCGCATTTTGAACTAATTTATCATTAAGGATGTTCTGGATGTACAATAGCAGCAAAAAATTGTCAAAATTAAAAAGAAAACATGTTTCTTATGTTTATACTGTTTAAAAAATTAAAAAAATAAATTTGGGTTGTGAAAAAAATTTAAGTATCACAAAATAATATGGATTTTGACGTCTTCGTAAAAGAAAATAGTTGTAATTAATATTTTTTTCTAATTTATGGCAAAAACTTTTGATCGTGAATATCCTCTGAAATCAATTACAAAAAACAATGAAAAATGAATAATTTGCAGAAAGAGAAAAGGAGACAGATAATATTTTTCTACAATTTTTAATAAATAACTTTTAAACGAATTAGTGGATCTAAATTAAGTTTTGCACAAATATTTATTAGAATTTTTTAAATATATGTGAAAATTTTTATTTCATTGGTAATATTTTTTCTTTGTCAAATTTATCAATAAGTGCTACAATAAGCGATTTTCTATAAGAATCAATAGTAACTTTAAATTTAAATAACTTCCAAACCATTAAGAGAATTGTGCTTAGTTTTTGCACAAATATTCCGAAGAAATAATAGAACAATCTATGAAATTTTAATTTTTGCTTTTGTTAATATTTCGATATATGTCACATACATCCTTAATAGCGCCGAGAATTAATCTACGTTAAAACTACTGTAGAGCTTCTGGATAAAAGTTGAAACTAGACAGGCGCATTTAACGCTAAATGAGTGGCTCGAATGCGAGCTATTATCTCCCGAGAAGACTTCGTGCAATTTGAATTTCAAAAATGTTGACTTGAAGCTGGTAGTAGTAACTAGAATCTAGAGAGAAACGTCTTTTGATGGCGAGTCGTTTGCGAGTGTGTATCTCGATTCTCGGCTTCTTGGCGTCTCAAAAGATCGCGCAATTAGTCGCACCGGTGAATAGGCGTGCCGGTAGAACGATTCCTTTTGAACCTCTTCGCCACACGTTTTCCTTTCATTCTTACCCGTAAGCTATTTCTGGCCAGAGACTCGTGCGAGATTCATCGGATGAATTCCTGGCACGGAATCATCGCCGGATTTCACAGTTTTCGTCGAAGTCTAATGGATAGATTACGACGTTGTAAATGCATAGTTTATTGTTCGACCACGTCATATAACACGTGAAATAGTTACGTGTGTAACGAGTATACTGTGTCCGTTAACAATAAACGTTTCAAAAATAGAGTTTAAGACTTTTCATATCTGGATTTTTGGAAAAAAATTGCAAGTTTGTTTTTATTATTATATTAGTACAATATCCATTTTTTTGTTTGGCAAAATGTACGAATATTAAATTAATAACAAAACTTTTTTCCATGTACCACGTTTCGACATATATTTGTTATAATAATAAAAACGATATTATAGATTATTGATTGTTTATTATATATAATTTTATTTCATTTTTATCTTGTCTTATTAACAACACCAAGAATTCAATTATATTATCTGGATTTATTATTCTCTCATTAGTATTTATCGTGCATAATATATTTATTTATCGCGTTAACAATAATAATTTAATAATAATAATTTAATAATAATTTAAAAGATCAGATTTTTTTATTCTCTCGGCATATAAAAAATCTTTTTCTACTTCAATATAATATTGTACGCATAAGGGGGTCTAATCTCTCTCCCGTGTTTCAATTTTAGTGTACAAACTCTAAACTCAATACTGCATAAGCTGCAATTGCGCCGATATTCCCCTTGAGGGAAGAATCATCCTGACAAATGCAGCTATCACGCCAACCACGCGCTCAGCCGTACCGAACGGCGGCGTCGTCGTTGGTGGAATGGTGGTGGTAGTGGTTAGGAGGAGGAGTGGTGGTAATGGTGGCAGCATTGTGCGCGATGGAAGGGGCGAACGTTGGCTCAGTGAACGCCAAGAGCTCAAGCCGGTGCGACGTTATCGTATGCGAAACACATACGATCGCGATATCGAAAACGTTTTCGTGACACGGAAATAGTGGTGAGTGATGGCGAGAAACAGCTCTCTCTGTAACAAATCTCGCGTCTGTTCCTCGCTGTAACAGCGATATCGGATTTGTGCGTGTGTAGGTGTACGTAAGCGTCGGCCGTCGCGTGTGTTTGTATATTCGTTCGCGCTTCTTCGGCGACCGTTCGGGTCTCCTCGGCTCGTTCGACGACACGGTCGAGCAGCGCGCGTATGGTGTGTGTGTGTATGTGTGCCTATACGTGCCTGTCTCCTCCGCACGTACACACCGGCGTGAAGTTAGTGAGAGTTGTGCGTACGTTGTTGGTGCCCCGGTGCGTCGTCGTTGTACCCGCTTGTTTTTTTCTTACGTGCGAATAGAGTGAGTGTGTCTGCTGTTCCCTTCTTCTTCGCCGGCCAATGTGGATACGTAAATAATAAAGTGCGTTCGGCTTTTGCCGCCTTCTTCCTTCGCAATCCTCCTCTTCTGCTTCTTCGTCCTTCGTTCGAGCAGGGGAGCGAAAAAAAGAGAGAGAAAAACATACATATAGGATTACCGTCGCGCATGGGACAAAGGATATACACACCACGTACGCGGGTCCATGTACGTGCACGCGACATACGGGACTCAACGGTGGCGGCGCGGTGGCCCCGCAGGATTATTTATCGACCTGCACAAGGTATACTATTGTGAATACGACTTTTCGTATGCCGACGACTCTTTTGTTGCACCGCGACACCCGTTAGTAAATCGTAGGGCCTTTAAACAACCGGTCATAAATGAACACTGATGACTGATTTCATCGGAAAAATATTTCTTTCTTTTTTTTACTCATTTTTGGGTATAGGCTAGTTTCCGAGATTTTGGGTGAAAAAAAAAACTACAGAAAAATAATATGTATACTGAAATTTGAAATCTATTTGTGTGTGCATATTTCTTAGCAAAGTTTTGACTTTGTACAACTATGAATTCATACTTGCAAAACTTTGTTGGGAATTAAATTTTAATCTTTCATGACGAGAATGTATTAAGCTTTGACAAATTTAATTTGAAACTTGGTTGTTAAAATATATATGCAACATTGAAAAGTTCTGAGTTACATTTGGCTTTTAATTAAATTTTCAATGGACAAATATCGCAATTCCGATTCATCATGGAGCATATTTTTTACCAGCTCTTTCAAGGAAAATTAATTTTGTTAATATTTTCCAATTATTGTTCGCATTTCAAGTCATGTTAATAAATCCAATGTGAAATATTGACTTCCCGTCAACTAATATTAGATAATTCGTAGAAATTGAAATTAACTCATTTGAATGAATTTTAATGAGATTTCTGGGTATTCTCTTGATGATATAATTAATTATGTAAATTTGATTGGATAAAATTCAGAAAATATGATGACGGGAATAATTCAAAACTCATTATGTTACAATACAATGTTTCAATGCGATATTTTTAATGTTACGTTTTACATATTGATGTTTAATGCATCAATAAACAAATACATTCAACAATTTCAGCATTTTTGCATCGAGATATAATAAATTCCTAAAATATACTTCGCAAATTTACCTGAGAAGAGAAAATTAAAAATATAAACAAGCAGGAAAGAGAATTCGAACGATTGTTCGATGATGCGAAATAATTATTTAAATATAAGCCAATGATATTTCTGTGCAATAAAATTATTACCTTTATTGATACTTTCAGAAACATCAAATGCATATTTAAAAATTTTTTTTTTTACACAAACAGCACTATTAATATTATTATAAAATATTCCACTGCTATTAAGCTCGATCGATCGATATTTATTATTCCACGCAAATAACTTGCGACTGCTCGATCTCGAGATACCTGTTTGTTGCACTTATAAGCCGATTATCGTTTGCAAATTTATAGAAGGAAAGCAAAATTTTTTTACTCCGTTAATTGGTATGGTTTACAAGATGTCGAGTCGTCAAATATAAATCGTTTTTTTTTTTTTTCCCAATATCTCGCTATACTTCCGAGCTACTTACTTATTAAAGGGCATTACCGGACTTATCGGAGCATATAATGATGCCACAATGAAGGAGGGACTTTAAAAGCAGACGCTCGTAACGCGTGCTGCTCGTCCGACGAGCCGTGTCAGTGATGCGCGATTTTTATTATTATTTTTTCGTTTTATTTCGAAAGACCACTTTGCAATTTTTCCTTTTAAATACTCGCTTCAAAGCGATCGTGAATATACTTGAATATTAACATAACAAGCTCCGTGTTTTCTGTTTTTAATATTTATCGTTTGTCTCATTTGCTACAAAATTTACTGTTTATCGAAATATCTTAAAGTTATTTATAACTCATTATTTATAATTTTTTAACGATTTATAATTAAATAATAATTATTTAGAAATTACATGACCCGTAATCTCTAGAGAAATGTCGTGTCGAATATAATATCAATTATATTTAATGACTTGGATCTCGCAATCACTTCATTAGCAAGAGATAATAATTTCCGGAATAAGTTAAAATAATAATTAGCATATTGTTTATATAAATACATTTACATTACAAAATTGATATGTAAAATATTATTAAATTACTATTGTACATCAAAAAATATTATCAACAATATATATATATGATTCTACAGTTTATAACGGTTTGTGAATGTGTGCCGTACTTTTTTGACATATTGAACAGCTGATGTGAGCCTTTTTCGTCAGTACAAAACATTCGCAGCAATTCATATAGAATTGCGGCTAACATCAATAATCGCACGGTGTAAGTCAACAACGGTTTAAACGAAACAACTAGACCGGCGGAAGTCGAACGCGAATATAGTCTCTGTTACTTTACCTCTTTTCCTTTCTTTTTTACACGGATTGTGAGAACATTCGATATACACTTTTACTAGGCAGAAGTATTTTTCAGACACTTTTCATTTTTTATTGTTAAAAAAAAAGAAAAAAAAGGAACAGTTTTATACATACACGTACATATATCGTACTTCGATTTACTTCAATTCACTTTTATTTTTGAGCTACATTTCCAAGATTCTCGGGTCTCTCTTTGAAGAATAAAATCGAAATGAGTCGGAATAAATTGGACGATTCAAGCAGACGTAAGCAAGACGTTGACACTGACAGAATTTCTTTTGAGGCAACACCGACTATACGTTTTTTTTTTTTCTACCTCGTCGTGAAAGCGCTCGTAATATATCGGTACTTGTGTTGACGCACTTGTAAAAGCGTCCGCCAACTTCTAAAGATAAAGGAGCGATGTGTATTGTAATATTCTTGCTACTTCCGAGCTTTCTCCGAGGGAAGTACAAATCGTCTTGTCTTCTTCGGCAACTTATGCGCTTTCTTATGTCTCGAGTCTGAAAGCGGCGACAACTTTCGGTGGTTACGAGGTTTTCTCGACTTACCGTTCGGTTTACGATGACGTAAAAGCCAACCGAAAACGTATTCGGCGACTCTGAGTTATTTATATGGAAGTTGGACAGGAAAGGGATTACATTAGAAATGTGGCAGCATATTTAATACTGTATATCTTTCCGTAATAGAAAACTTAGTGTTTTTTTTTGCGTTATTGTTATACAATAAATTCTGCAATTATATCTTAAAAAAGCTAAAATTTTTTTCTTTTATATGCGAAATATTTTGATAATCATTAAATACCAACTTTTTGAACAGGAAGAAAAAGATAAAAACTCACAATGCAAACTCATAACATCCATTTTATTTATTTCGTAAAATATTTTATTGTAAATTACTCTGTATAAATCAAATGCAGTACAAAATATTAAAAATGTACGATAAAAAATATGCGTAAAATAAAATACATAAGAATTACACGCAAACTTTTTCTCTCTTTCGCAATTTAATTTTCTCTTTTAAAAATAAACGATTATTTTCCTTGCGTGAATACGAAAAGTTGTGAATTCGAGATATCATGATTCCGCACAAATGCGTAAATATTTTTATTCATTCAATATTCGATACGTCATTGCTACGTGAAGCTGACTTAACAGGATAACATTGCAAATCACGAATCGACACTTTTCCGCGGGTATCGCCCATGCTCTTTCGTCAGATTAACTTGGAGCTGGCGTGTATTTCCGCGAGCGGTCGAGATTGCAAGTGTCACGCTAGCATGCGTGCGTTGCGCGTGCCTCGTTCATGTCTCGATTCGAAAATAAAGCACAGTGAGCACGACATGTGTGTGTGCAGTATGCAGCACAGTATCGAAATTTACATTTGAGGCGCTCTCTTAAAATTGGCCATGTTGTCAAAGACATGCTTATTTCAATAATTCTCGTTTTTTTTTTTTTTATTATATAGTTTATTATTATACAATTCAAGAAATTTGAAATTAATAAGTAAATAGTAAAGTTTACTGAAAAGAAAGTTTTATAATATGTAAATATAATAAATTGTGTGCGTATAAAAGATCTCTTATCTTAATCATCAAAATTATAAATAGCTTTTAGCTTTTAAGACTCAGTTTAGTTCTTCGCATATTATTTCACTTTATTCCATTGACATAATTCTTTATTGGAATAATGAAATCATGTTTAATAATAATGGTTTAATATTAATATTAATAGAATTTAATAATAACGAATTTTTATATTTGCTCATTAAAGCATGTCGAGTTTCACTCGCTTAAGATCGCAAAGGAATAAACTGCATGTAGGAATATATATATTCTTTTATTCCCTTGCGTTGCCAATAATCGAGCTTACTACATTCCGCAGCTAAAAGGCTCTATTCCATCGCGTCGAAACAAAATGCGATTTTCAGTGGCCGGCTAGCTCGGACCAGATCGTAATTCGTGCTTAACGACCTTTTAACGATTTTTCCGCGTGTCCGCAAACGAGCAGCCACTGCCGGCGTGAGCGATAAAAAGCAACGTTATTACTTTGAGCGTGATAAGTTTGCTCAGAAAATTACGTGGAATTCATTGTCATTTCGTAAACTCGTCGTACATGTAATGCTAAATGTGCCTGTATGATTGGAGGCATTCAATGATTACAGAAAAATTATAAAATATTGTTAAGCAAGAGCATAAAAAAAATTTTGCAGATTTCGATGAAAATTACATTAATGTATATGAAATATTCGCGGTCATTACATTCATCATGCTAGACTCGGGTGCATTTTTAATATCTGATGCAGGGCGAAATGATGTGAGCTGTAATAATAACGGTAAACGATAAAGCATTAGACAAATGGCTGACGTTCCTTCGACGATAAGTAATAAAAGCGTTGTCACGCGTGTGTCGTCGGCCACATTGTATAACAAATTACCGTTGCCTCTAATGACAACTCATACGGAAAATCTCGTTATGTGGCATAATGATTTGCATTTTCTTTTATCTGAAATTGTCTAGAATTTATACATCTCGTTTATCTTAATAACGTATTTAAAAAAAAAAAAAACTACGGAAATATTAAAACAAAAAATAGATTGAAAGAAAAAAACGCGAATCGCTATTCATATTATAATTTTAATGATAAATTGTTATTGTAATTTATAAAAATCTCTAAGTAAAAATACCGATTCACCGACACTTTAAATGTGTGTGTGTGTGTGTGTGTGAAAGCATCGATAGAAATATCGTGGTGTTAGGATCTGTAGCAGCGAACACGCGCGTGTCATGGTTGGTTTATCACGGTACATACTTTTATGAGTCTATTTCCGGTGACAGGATTGCCAAATCGTATCGGGATCACAGCTTACAGGATCTCGTGCGAAATATCGACCGGATTAAACAAATCGACCGAGCGTGGATTAACGCTCGGTTTTACTGCGTTAATATTTATCGCATCGCTGTCGGTTTCCTAGGAAAAGCGTCCATGATTATATGACGCTGCATTGATTTTCGACGTTTATTTTCCCGTCTCGCCCGATATCGAGCTAGAACATTCGACCGGAAAACTTTGACTGTGATGTCATTACGAACACAATGAAATATATGTCTACAGCTGTACCCATAATAAAATTTGCGATCCTATCAAATTTCTATAAAAAACGTGTTGTCAAGTAATTTACGTAAAATATATAATTTATAATTCTATTGTATTATTATTTTTTGTAAACTCAATGAATATTTTCAAAGAAAAAGAAGATATTATTTAATCTTTAAAAACGATTCACATCTGTGACAAATAAATAGATCTTTCGTAAAGTGTTAGTTTAAATGGAAAATAACTGTCTTGAAGAAGCCAGTTTAAATGGAGAATATGCATATTAAACATTGAATATATGTTTAATATTATATCTATTTCGGTTATTTACTGATTCTAAAAATATGCCCGTCACGACATGAAAACTTACAGCACTATAATTTTATGCCTGCTTGTGTTAATATATTCTTCACATACATATTAATAACAAACTGTACACATTAAACTGTTTACTTGAAGCTAAAGAGACTACTTTTTTCCTCTGACGTCAATATCTAAATATATATTTGAATTACGAATTTATATAGCTATGCTATCGCATATCTTCTCTAAAGCAACTTATACATATATAAAATGCGCGCTTTAATATCTTTTCGGAGAAAATACACGGACGCGAAAAGCAGAAATTAAGATGTTAACATTTGCGTGAAATGTTTTTTACGTTTGTCGGAAAAGTCAGCATATACTTACCTGTTTCATATCTTCACGCGCTTTTACGTGTGCTAAAAGGTCGTAAAGATAAGCATAAAACACGCACTGCTCGTAAACACTAAGAACATCGTAACAGAAATGTCGAACAGAATATAGAGAAACGATAATCGATGTATCGCTCGTGGTCTCACGTTAACGTCGTACGAATTATGTCTTTTTAACGGATCAGATCTTAGACTTTTGTACACGGATGGAAAAGAAAGTTTCTTGACCCATTATATCATGAGTATACCATTTTCTTACGTTCATTATAATAGATATTGTTATGTTGCATATTATTATTTATAGACGTTTAATATAGCCATTTACGTGAATTGCTGAGCTCCGATGGTCGATTATATGACTATCATGTTCAATAGAGCAGGAAGCGAGAAAATAACTAAAGCACGTATTATTATAAACTTTTTCCTTATGATTACATTTATAATTCCTTAAATGCCACGATTGCTGCACATTTTATGTAAGCGTAATATTAATTCTATTACTAATCAAGCATAAAAAAGTGTAGAGAATTAATTAACTAAATTTAATTTAATGTTAATTTTTATAAAAATTTATCTCTCTTTTATAAGTCATAGATCTTGATATATAAATTTTGTTCGAATATCAACTAGATATTTTTAAATTGGTTGTATAAAATTAACTTATACGTGATAAATTTACTATTTGTGTGAAGATATTCATAAAAATTGAGATATGCAATTAGCAGAACTTAATTATTCAAATTTTTGAAGATTTAGTTTAAAAAATATTGTTAATATTATTTTATATTATATATTGTTTATATAATACATATAATTTATGTAGAATATATTATTCCATAATGAAGTAATTTACATATACTCAGTAAACTATTACGTAGGAATATCAATTTATTTATGATACTTTATCGATTTTGTATTTTTATAGGTTGGTGCAAGCGTTTCCTTGGGAATTATCTTGATAGCCGCAATTGCAGACTGAAAATGCAGAACTGGTAAGTCCAAAAGTGATAATTTGGAATAAATTTAAATATTTGCGTATATACACAAAATAAAAGAAAAAATATTTTATTACATTAGTTATAAATAATAAATAATAAATAATTTATATATATATATATATATATATATATATATATATATATTGTTATGTAAATAATAACTAAGATAAAAGTTTCCAAGAAAAGCGTGTAATTACGAAAGTGTGAAAGATGTTTTTATCGCTCACATCGTCTCGCATTTCCGATCTGCATTCGAAATGTCTCTAGAATATATCCGAAACATGTCTGTTAGATGGCCGGAAATCGTAAGTCATCGCGCGAACAAATTGAATCGCGCAGCAAATAAGGATAAATGCAGGAAGCGAGTCTTCATAAGGGGGTCATTTTTCTTCCTGACAAAATACGAGTGAACACGGATTTACTTTCACAAATGTTACGCTGTGCGGTATGCACGTGACTACAGAAACAGACTATTCTCGACCGCGCAGATTATAATAGCTTAGATTATAACATCCTTATAAGCGCACATGCTCGTTTATCTATCGAAATATGTAGTCATTCTGTTGCAGTGTTTGTCTCGTATTATTAATTGGCATTAAGCATGCATTTTGCATGTAAATTGCCTTTTTACGTGTAATTTATATGATTTGTAAGTTGTTTTCACTACGCCTGTAATTATTTTGTTTTTTTTTTTTTGCATCGAGTTTTTTACTCAAAGAAATTAATTTCTTTTTCGCTATTTACGAAAATTAAATTTAGTTATTTTTAACTTCATTCTACGATTTTCTACTCTTAATTACGCTTATCAAGATAAATCAAGACGACTCAAAGCAATATAATTTCTGAAAATGCTTTTACAACAGATAAAGTTTTGTTTGAGTTTACGTTAGACAATACGAGAGATTATTCACGAGAAGATTACATTTGCAAACTCAATTTGGGCAATTTACATACAGCCTGCCGCTTATATAAGCTCTTTAGACTATTGTTGAAGTAAATATTCATTCAGCAAACTTTGATCGTTTACTGTTTATCTCGCATATAGTGATGATGTCTTAAACACGAAGTCACGAAGAAAATTGATTTTTTAAATAATTCATAAAACACAATACTTATTGCTAATATACGCTGTTTGATCGGAAATAATTCGGTCGTGGGGAGGAAGAAGTTGGGGGGAATCAAGTTCGGTTACAGTTTCACCGAGCGGGTTACGAAATTTCTGAGGCAATTTCAGGGAGAATCGAATGAGAGTTGGAGAGTGGCGATAGAGCGAGAAGGAAGATAGGCGGGATTTTCCCCACGAGTAAAGGAGATAATAGGGGCCACCGGCCTCGACCCTCACTTCGCCGCCCTTACGAAATAGCTATTCTGTCGAATCCTCCGCGCGTATTACCAGTTAGCGGCAAATGTCCACATATATCTATGCCCACCGTAATGGATATAGTCGAACGGTGGTGGGTCGTACCTGCGCCCCAATTAGTGTCAAACTACCGGAATTGGGATTGAACGAGGGAAGAGTGGGTGGGAAAGGAGGGGGGGGGGGGAGAGGAGAGACTTGTCGGGGTTGTACCACGGGCCGTTTCGGCAGCGATAAATTTTTCGTTGAATCGATTTAATCCGCGCAAATGGAGAGGGCGAACTGTCTGATTAAATTATCCGAAGCGGCACGGTCGCGTAATCTCGCCGCATCAATCTTTGTTATTGTATTATCGCGGTTTAAGCGACTCTTAGGAGAGCGAGCTTGCAGGAAATCGATGATCGATGCTTCACGCGAGTTTCGCAACGGCAAAACGATCAATGTTCAGCGCGCGAACAACAACATTTCACATTGATAATGGTCTAGAATGGTAATCTCGTAAATGTTTTGATCGAGTTTCAAATGGAAGGAAATTGCGTTGGACAATAATTTTTCTTCCTCGCAGTTTTATTCAATTTTGGTAACGATGAGGCTCGATGAGGCTAGATGAAAGCTTACTTTGTTGTACAGCGAGATACGCGGCGCCGCACGTGGCCATTACAATAAATCCATTAAAGACGAGATATGCACATAATTTATTTTCTGACGCGCATATTACACGTGTAATTGCAATGCAGTGAATGTACAGTGCAATCGCGATTGCTGCTGTCAATCACGACGAAGCGAGCAAAAACTCTCGCAGCCTTGCTAAAATGAAAACGCGACATGTTTGGCCGGTGTGAAGTTAGCACCGCATTTTCAAAAATCGAAAATTTTATAGAGAGTTCTATTTGCACCCCAAATAGTTCTATAATTCCTGATAGGTTTTAGAAATAGTTCCGGCGAAAAACCTAAAAAAATTGCATTTTGAAAATATGAGGTGCCAACTCTTCCCGTGGCACATGTTTGGTTGTGAGCACGCAACGATGTATGTGTATTGGTGTCGGTTATCCACGTGTAACAGTTTTACATCTATCGGATGAACTGTGTAAACTATCTTTTTGCGCGTGCATTCTCTGTGCGCGGTCATAATCAATTATATAGATAACGCTTGTGCAACATCCATCACTTTTTGATCTCGGTTTTGTTTTCAACTTGCATCTGAAGAAATAAACATTCAATTTACATCTTCTTCACAATATTTAACAATCTATCTTACTAATTTATCGATTCTTTAATTTATGTAAGTCAATCTACATTTTAATGTTGGTGTGTCGTGTTTAGAAAAAATTTTTCCAATTAATTGATATGTATATTAATGTCTCTCCATTTTTCAACTTAAAACCGGTTTACGCGTTCTCGTCGCACTCTGTAGAAGAGCCGCGCAAATATAACTTAAGCGTATCAGGCTAATCAGAGAGATAACGCCGGTCATTAATTCTCATCAAGCTCTCCTACATCTAACACGATCCGTTTTGATTCGCCATATTTACGCCGACATTTGAGCGCTTGTATATATATGTAGTTATGAATGATAACACGTAGCCACATGATAATGCACGTTTTGCACGCGGCGATCTATCGGCTGGATTTAACAGACGATGATCGATTGCGCTTTGAATATGCGTCGAAAATGCGAGATTATACCTCAGTTCTCGGCTGCTATTATCTTTCTCTTTATCTCTTGACACGAACATATTACGTGTCGTGTAATTGAGCGTCATAAAAGAGACTTGAGTGCATCGAGAATCGTGCGATAATATTTTAACTAATAAGTTTTCAGGCTTATATTTGTGAATCTAGTATACTTTGAATTATATTGCAATGAAAAGCAAATATTTATTTATAAAGAATTTTATTATTAATTGAATTGTTAAAGTATGCCAGAGAGAAATTTAATAGCAAAATTTTGACTGCCTATATTTAGCAAAAAATTTCAATCATTATTTCGCTTTTATAAAATTATCACATAAATTATGCACACGATTTTTGCACAACCTTTTATAAGCAAATTAAGATAATCTATTCCCCTTTTATTTTAAAATTAAATTTTGATTCAAACTTAATTCTTTTATTAATTTTTTGGCATTACAACGTTGTTCTAATATTAATATAAATATTCTAATATTAAAATTGACCACTTCTTGCGTTATAATTAATATTTATGTATTATTAGTTTATATATCAACGAATATTATGTTCCACCTGCACGCTCGTGCTCGATTAAACACGACATATTCAAATTATGCGAGAGTTGTTTACATCAATTGAGTATGATATGCGTGGATAGAGGCTTATATTACCGGAAAAAAAAAAAAAATGTGAATTAGTTTTATTCGCGGCAAATGCGAATGAGTAAAGGGCGGGGCTTGAGAAGCTTATCGGATTTCTTGGTCGTCGCATAAAGTGTTTCGAGAAATCGATCACATGCGGTTATCAGTTTAGCTTCTCTCCGACGAAGCCCGCAATGATCCGTTCAACGAATCGTGTATGACTCCGTCGACGCGCGTTTATACGTCATGCAAGTTTATCGCGTCGCTCGCGCGTTATCGGTGTCGATAGCATCAGCGGCGTGAAAAGTTTCTCGTGCTCTACCGTCGCTCGTCGTTTATACACTCGCAAGAAACTCGCGAGGAACACAACACCGATACTATCGCGCGCAATCTCGCAAACTTGTTTGTTCGCCCATTAAAGGAAAGGGAAGTCTCCTTAGGAATAATTGAAGAATTTATTTTATATATTGATTAAAACTATTATCTATAAGCTGGAGGTAATGTAAATTTACAGAAAGTAAAATGACCTTAAAAAGATAAAAATGCGAGAAATATTAATAGCAAATGTTTCTTAATCTTTCTATCTATTTTAGATAATCTATTTACGTTAGATAATTTTCTCTCGATACCTTTTATACTTATTTTATTATCTGGCAATTTAGATATCTTAGATCGGACTGGTTGTATTTGCACAGAGATATCCATCTTCATTTATATATTATGTTAGGATTGAAGCCTTCAAGTTTGGCTCATTGAAATCAATTATTTTATACCATAATCGCGCGTTTCTCGTGCACATCCTTCGCGAGATAGTTATGGACAATTAAACTGCAATAAGCTCTACTCTACCCCTCAATGGTCGGGGTTTCTCTCTGTTTCTTTTTGCTTCTCTCTCTAGTTCTCTTTCTTTCTGCCTTACACGAGCTTGTAAGTAAAGAAGAACTGCTTCTACGAGAACATTTAAATTCCTCGTTAATATCTCTACCACGTAGTACACTGTACGCTCGCGGCTTATCCATTATAGCACTCGTATCGAACAATTATAGTAGCTCGATCAGGTCGTTCCATCAATCACTTTTCAATCTCCTTTCATATATCTGCCTTTATCAATCGGTTGGCAGCCGGTAGCCGGTTATGTCCCAAGTGGAATTACCACGAACACAAGCTCTTAGCGTACTTTCGCAAGTAATTCCGTTGCGGATAATGGTAGTTATCCTCAAATCAATAATACGTTCTTTCGTTTTTGTAGCGCAGCTATATGACGCACATTTAATTTATTCATATGATTAGAGAGATCATGTTTCATATCTTCTATTCTCATTGTCAGTATCGAACAATAATGCTTAGAATCAAATATATAGAACTTTACGCGCGCTTAAACGTATGAAAAAAAAAAAATGTCTAAAGGCTACGAGAGCGTGCGTCTTTAATGAGCCAGAACGTGGCGCCGTTAAACGATCATCGACTTAATTCCGTTAAGCCTAGTATAAGGAAGATAAAAAGCTAATAATGACGATTAGGCTTGTAAAACGGTTTGCGATAGTAATCGCGCGCGGCTCGCGTGCGTAATTTGTTTATTTGCTTGTGTTAATTGCATGGTGTCTCTTGGCAATTTGTAACGGGTGAAATAATGATCCATAAAGAGAGAGAAAGAGAGAGAGATATTGTCGACGACATTGTCAGTTATTTCCGCGTTACAGTCACAATTAGGTAAATGACTAGGCATTTTCTCGGCTACGCACAGGAGTGGGGGAAACGATAAATTACGAGTGGCTCGTAAATCGCCGACGAGTCGGTAGACTTTCAGCTGTCGTATTAAGAAGTCAAGCGCTCGAAGCGCACAGTTGTATGAGAGCGAGAGAGACGGAGAGAGAAAGGAACACAGAGAGAAAGAGGGAGAGAGAGAGAGAGAGAGAGAGAGATCGGTCGAGAGAGAAAGACAAGAGAAAGATACAACCCATTGAAGTGACTTCCGCGGTTGTCTATCTTCCATCTGGACAAAAGGTAAAAAAAAAAGAAAAAAATAGATGCATATTTGCTAATCAACCGGATATTATTTCAAGCGGCTAAGATGATCAATCGTCGTTCATCTTGTCACTTTATTTTATTTTAGTTATTTCCATTTCTTTTGTCTAAAGAAACTTTGAAAACACGATACAAGTTATACAAATATACAATGTAAGCTAAGTTTACGTGTCAATATTTCACTTAATGGAATCCTTTGACCAATTTGCAGATGAATTTTTTTTAAAGAAATGTCGTATGTCGAAGAGAAAAATATCATTATCATATTTAATATCATTTAAATTTAAAGCATAGATAATCAAAAATGCGCGCGCGAGAGAAAGAGAGAGAGAGAGAGAGAGATATATATTTTTCTTTTTTAATAGAAATTTAATTAAACGAGATATTAATGAAATATTAATAAGATATTAATAAATTAAACGAGTAATTTCAAGTTTAATTAATATCAGATATTGATTGTATGGCACAAATCATATGGAGTAAATCTAAGATTACGCTATATATCTCTAAACGCAATGAATAATACATAGCGTTTTTCTCTTTCTGTCACTAACACAAAGACGGTATCGATGCGAGCGACTCGTATACGTATATCGTGCTCATTCAACTGTTAAATGCGCCTCACGGAGAGATTATATATTTCAATTCTTTTCAAACATAAGATTACTACCTCGAATGATATAACTGTACTTTGCTCGAACTTCTATGGCGACTTTCGCTTCATAATGATCGCCAAGTTGTGGAAAGTCGGAAGACACGACGCGTTAAATGAATCTAATCGTGAGAATATTTGAAATAGGATTAACTTACATTGCTTATAAATGATGAATACATTAGTGTTTTCTTATTTGAAATATGTTTACCATAAGATTTTAAATATGAATAAATTAAACTAAATATAGACGAAACGCATCATTTTTTGACAATTTACATAATTTTTCAAAACACAAAATAAATTTTTCTCTAATGAATTACTTATATCAAATATACATGTATAAGCGAGTGTACAAAGTATTTGTACAATGTGAATTATATAAAAACCAGTAAAATACAATATAAAAATTATATAAAAATATATAAAAATTAGATAAAAATTATATAAAAATTTTCTTTCGAAAATTTGATATTTGTTAGAAATTGATGTAAATATAAGTATGAATCGACACAATGATTATTTTGAACTAAAATGACAGTGTTTACGGGCGACATAATTGCGTTCATCTGCTCGACAGTGTTATGTACGACGCTGTAACGGGTGAGTCCCCGAGCAGCGATTAGTTGGGTAACTATTTGCGCGAGACTTTCAAGAGAAGTGATACCGACAAGCGTGAATAAACAGGTGCGC
The DNA here is from genome assembly GCF_021464435.1 of Cataglyphis hispanica. Lineage (NCBI taxonomy): Eukaryota > Metazoa > Arthropoda > Insecta > Hymenoptera > Formicidae > Cataglyphis > Cataglyphis hispanica. The sequence goes on from NC_065956.1 coordinate 11,018,927, forward strand.
TAGGACTTTATGTATACGTTTGTTTATCCCATAATTGGAAGCGATAATTTCGAATTATTCAAATAACACGTTGTTTGTGTGTATATGGGATATCTTGCTCTTGCTATCCTTTTTTATCAAACATCTTTCGAAGATTTTCGAATTGATTTTTCTTTATCGAAAATATAATCGAAAGCTATTATCTTTTATTTCTTTTTTTTTATTTCTATAATAAAATATGCTTTGTATATATGATGATTCGAATATTTTGAGACTTTATATGTTTGTCGAGATTTTTAGGATTTTTCCTAAATATAATCACAACGGGAGGCGTGAGATTCAGACACATTGTATACGCACAGTGAATTCTATACTTGATACAGCTCATGGACAGTAGGCGTTTCCAGCGTCATTATAAATCAGAGTTAAACACGCTAATTATATCGGTCCGTAGTCGCCACCAACGAGGGGGAAGGGTATAAGGGAGGAGGGGGAATTCGGAGGTTCTCAATCGGCGACGAGTGCGTGCCGCTTTTTCGACTTTTCTAATTAACGTGTCATAACAAGCATAAAATCGGATTTATGACTTTAATGACTAATTTGTGTAGTTTTCGATAATTTCGGAAGATTATTCACGATTGTATGTGCGCGTTCGTCATTTATATGATATTATTTATAATTAACGACTGTACGCCCATTACTATTAATGAAATTATCGCCAAAGGTAAGATAAGATAGTTATATTTTCAGGGTAAAAATTTAACATCTGGTTTCTTTTACAATTTAAAAATAGAAAGTTATATATATTCTTTAGAACAAATTATACACATATGTATTATATCAAACTCTTTAATTAAACATAAAGTTAGCAAACGAAATCAGATCGATATTAGGTCGAATGTAGATTTATATTTATTTTTCTTCTATATTTATCTTACGACAAATGATGTTTGATCGGAGGAAATTTATCGTACGAGCGCTCGTGAGAACCTTTGTTCCTTGAGATAATGAGAACCTTTCGTGATTCATTCTGTGTTGAGGAAGAATGAGTTTCCTGAAAGAGAAAGAGAGAGAAAAGAGACCGAGAGATAGAACGATGAGGCGATCTAACGTGAGATAATGAGTTAGGGAATGAGATAGCGAGTTACCGATGAAATATATACATGTGCGTGTGCGTATACCTATACGCGTGTGTGTAGATATTCTTATACACGATGAGGAGGGGGAAGGGCACGCTGTGAGTTATGACGAGGCCCCAGGCAGAGTGAGAACCTCTGGCTATTATCCGGCAGCGAGGCTACTCTTCACTTAAGTTCTATCCATCTTTCTATCATTTCGCCTCGGTCGTGCACGTTCATACATTTATCTTTCCCGAAAAACCGATGTGTTCGATTTGTGAAAGCTTCGTGTTTTATAAAGAAAGGTATATATATTTTTTTTTTGTACTTTTTTGTTTGTAACTGTGCTTTACTAAATTTCCTCAACAAACTTCTAACAAGTAGCGTATACACGTAAGATTTATTTTAACTGCAATTATTTTAAGAAAAACGAGTTTTATATTATATATTTTCACAAACTAATTTATTTAAAATTAATTAAATAAACGAGCAAATTAGAAACAAGAAAATTAGGGACAAGGAGAGCCCTTGTATTCTTTCTAATTTGTTTATTTATTATCTCTGAATCTTTTTTATTATTTTAATTAAAGAAATGTATACCCTATACGCATGATAATTATGTATTACAATTCGCTTCAAAAATAATTTTATTAACTTTTGTCGTATAAAGGAACACGATTCAGTGACAATAGAGATGCTATTTTCTTGAAAATATCATTTCCTGATGAATAATATTTATAAGCTCTACATAATATAATAAAATTTAAATGTAAACAACTAAAGAAACGTATTTCGCTTCGATTCGAATGCTTTTTTAATTCCATCCGTTCGCAGTGTGAGCCATACTTAAGATTTGTTTCGCGGGGAGGAGGTGGGGGAGGTGGCTGGGGGGGGTAGGAGGGTTTAGAGGGGGCTTCTCGAAAAGCTTGCCTTCGCATTTTTCGCGATCAACCGCCGCTGGAATTCCTGGGCTCGGGCGCCTGTCGAGTTTCGATACGCTTTTTCGCTGCACCTTGCGCGCAGTGCCAAGAAGTTAGTCGGCCGGAATTCACACTGACTCATTCGATTAGGTTGGTTCGGGTGGGGAGGAAGAGGCTCGAGCGAGGCCAGGGAGCTGGTTTTGCCGTGATTTTCATACCGTCGCTTGTTCGCCGTTTTGCGTCTCGTTTTTATGATCATTGCGCGCCGGTGTTGCCAACTATTCGCCACCGGAGAATTTTGGCACGATATTATTGTATCTCGTTAGAAAGAAATTTGGCGAAATATATTATAGTTTTTTTTACACACACGACAGAAAAATAACAGCAGCATCGACTAAAGCATTACAGTTTCCCGCACTACACATTTTTATTGTGCTAGTGTTAATAATTATTAAAAAAACATGGTATGTTTTTAAATGCTGTTGAAAATGTAGGTTGCTTTTTTTTGTCAGCTAGCTAGTTAATCGTATGAGCTGTAACAATTTTTTTTACATGCTTCTTAATATGCGTGTGATTGCTGGAAAACATTATGTAAATTACGCTGTATGATATGGATGTGATTCACGAGACGATTTCTTTCTTTAATAAAAAAATATTTATACTCTTTAATTTTATTTATTCGCCGTAATTGATCGTTACAAATGAGCATAGTATGAAAATATCGTTGCAATTACTATAATTATACTGTTGTTGGCACGTGTTTGTCAACAGTTCAATGGCATTCATGCTTATTAGCTGAAATTATGCGATTTAGAAAATGCCAGGAACTACATAAAAAAAGTACAATCTCTGCCGAAACAGTGACAGTTTTTTTTCTGCTTATTCGACAAATCTACTTTTCATTGAACCGATAATGATAATTTTCTCGGCAAAACATTACTTGCGAAAAATTTTTTTGTTTATTTTATTGCTTCTAACATTATAATTTAAAAAGGCTGATATAATTATCGGTTTATAGCAATTTATACGGTTTAGTTTGAAGTCCGAGAAAAACTTGCTCTGTCGCGTAATTTCCGCAAAAAGTGCCCTTCCACGCGAACGATAAAATAAAAACATAATTATAGTGTCACGTATTTACCCTCATTTTATCTAACAAAAACATCTGTTTTACTCAACTCGGCAAAACTGTCGTTGGTTTTATAGCGTGTTATATTACGATCATATGAGTCGATTAGAGCAAGTTGGATTTAGGCGAATAAAAAAAATGTGTATCTATATTAATCTTAGACCTTGGCAATGTATGTCACCACTTATTGCCTCTTAATTTCCTGTGTAAGATCTATTTTTAAATTTGTAAGATTTATATAAACATATTTGTATCTCATTTCCAGCTTATCATAATTCTTGTTTGCTTTTTACACATAGTACGCTGCAGAAAGAATTAAAGCATCAATATATAAATATATAAATATTAATATATAAATATATAAATATTTCGAATGAAATCTAAAATGAGATTAAATACAAATGTTTTGAATAAAATACAATATCATAGGAAATTATCGCTCGTGATAAATGAGGTTATTATTAGTGAATACGTAAGTAGAAGCGCAGATATTGAATCAGTTTTTTTTTTATCACTGTTACGCTGCTATAATCTATCAAAGGTCGTGCGTAATAGCGTCTTTCTATTTTTGGAATCCTCGACCCATGAAATCATTGATCGTCGCTCCTTGAGCTCATTTAAGCATAGATTTCATCTCACTTACGTAACTTCGATTTATTGAAAGCTCGCTTATACAATGATAGCTTTTTCTATTTCATAATTAGAAAATGGCTGACACCAAGTTTTCAATGTAATTTTTAATTAATAAATTTAGAAGTAATTATTTTAAGTTGGAATAAATATGAAATATTTTACAGATATTTTTATGCATTTTTACAAAAACATTTTCGGCCTTTTACTACTTTTATTAAATATCGATAGTAGAAAGTTTTAATAAAAGTTAAAAATAATATTGCAAAATAAATTTTGATATAAATATTTATGAGATGTTATATATATTATTGAAATTTTGTAAAAATATATCTATTGTAGATATAACGAAAAATATTTTTGCGAATAATTTATAAAAATAATAACGAATAAATTATAAAAATAATAAAATAATATTATTATAATATATATTATATATTATATATATATATATATATATATATATATATATATATATATATATTAAAATATGACATCTTTAATAAAACATTTGTAAAAAATATTTTTAATAGAGATTAAATCTCTCTTTCTCATCTCTAATATATTCATGATGACATAAATTTGTCGTGCTAGGCGAAAGCATGTATATGCGTGCGCGACACCTGTATACGCAAACACAAATATACATATGATTGCGGACAGGTTGCCAAGTTTGGTGACGGTTAAACGAGCGTTATTGCATGGAGATGCAAGCAGACGGGAGGCACAGTTTTGTCATTATCGTTGTTCCACGCTTTCGTCCAAGTTAGGTTGCCGCACCTTTAGCCATACAGTCGTAAAAAGAAAAAAAAAAGACAGAAAAAAGAAAGAAAAAAAAAAACAAGCGGCTCGCAGTTCTGCGAATGATGCGAATCACGCGTGCTGGGCGCGAGGCCGACCGCAAAATCTCGCCGGAATTTCATATCACGATCCAAAACATTTCATTGGCAATTTTCTCGCTCAGAGCGCAGCCGTTTCTGCGTATAAATATTTATGCACTTGTCGGGAATACGCGAGTCGCGTCTATTTTCTCTTGCACACAAACAGAAAAAAAAACTCGCGCAAAATTAGATTTTTGTAGACAGTGAATCATAGATGTGTATATATTTTACAGCTGAAAATTTTATACATATAGTATACATGATAATATTTTTTTTTTTTTTTATATTTCTGAAATTATATGTGTGACAAGGCAAATTATGCACAACACGTGACATTTAATTATAACTTTTAAAAAATTTTTCCACAATTATTAGTTTAAACATTTATCTTACAAATGCTGGAGAATCTTTTTAATAAATGGAACAAAATCAGAGTAAGGAGCGCCTGACTTTTCGCGTAACGGCGGAATCGCGTTTAACGAGCGGCTACCTGTACAGAGTAACGGTAACGAAAATCGCTCGGGAATTTAAAGGCTAATAGGGCGAAAGAGCCGCACGTTTTCGTCCGTTATATCGCGAACGAGCGATCGAGGATAATGTCCGTTTATCTGTATGCGCTCGCTTGGCTCTAGTCGCCACGATTGCGCTTCGTTCGATCCTATCGATCGTGACTCGCATCGAGAGAACCATTCCCTGTATTCGAACAATCTGATCGGAATCTCGTTGATCGAAAGACGGCAGGTTTTGACCCTTACTGCTGCACTTTGTGCAATCTTTATATCATTAGAAATTATTTTGGAGTACAATTTATCTCTATATACAAACATATCATAAGAATACAATAAGTTCTAAAAAAAAGACATACATAGTAAATATCTCTTTATAAGAAATATTTTAAATTTTAGTATTTTCTCTAAAAAAAATGTAGGATTTTAAAATTATCCTATTTTTTTCTTTACAACTTTGTATTAGTATTAGAGAAAGAGACAGAAGGTGAATGGGATTTGTGAAAATATATAGTTTGAGAGAAAGTTTTCGTTATCAGAAAACTTTGATTGATTTTCACAAACTATTGATATGAGAAACAGCTCTCGTTGGAGAACGCACTTGTGGAATTGGCGCCGCCGGGAATTGACCGCGAATATTGTTGCCTGTGGTTACAATCTGCGAGCGATCAACACTGCTCGTATCGGTTGGCTCCGAAACCAGAGAGATAAATTTAAACGAGATTGTAATACATGTCTTTACGAAGCGAATAATTTTGCGCACGCGACAGATCTAGAAATACGATCGTTTGCCAAGTTTATCGCAAGGTAGATGTTATAAAGTTCTCATATTTTTAAACTAGAATCTAAGAAAAATATAAACTTTGTAAAATAATCAGTTATACTTTTTTTTTTTTTTTTGCAAAATATGTGATACTTTGACGCGACGTGCAATAATTGATTGCGGGCAGTTTATTTACTTCGCAAAAATATTTTGCAGACTCGAATGTTTTTATGAAATGACACAAAGCTGGGCTTTCATGTGCAACAATGCAATGCCAAAATTAGGGTCGATTGGTTGTCGATATTCCAATCGAGAATGTCGCAATTTGGTTTTGCACGAGCGCGAACGTTCCCACGGTTAACGACAGTCACTGCTCAAGCACATATTTTAGAACGCTCGTAAGATGCTCAAACAGTTGCTGTCAAACGAGAACAGGACGACTTGGCATAGTCTCTGATTTGTCGAGACATGTGTTTGAAGACAAAATCTTCCGTGCGTGAACACGTGGCGTCCTCTCCTCTCCTGGCCCTCACTCGTATATTCAGCACTATATAATGACTGTGACATAAATTGGAAAATGTGTGTTACGACGTTTTCGATCAACATTAACATTTCTGTGCGAATTAAATGACGATATGGTATTGGATGTGTGTGAAAAATATATACACATAAATTGTAAATTTGAATTTATATCTGAATCTTTCTCTCTGTTTTCCTACAGAAAATTTTTATTCTTTTATTTATTCTTTTAATTTAATTTTATTTCTTTTATTAAGAAAAAGGAAAGAAAATATATTACATTTTTTTTTTTTCAAGATGTTTGATCAAGATTATATATAGCCGATATATATCTCTCTATATGTCTATAAATGCAATTGCAATTATATCTGCAAACAAATTTTTCAACAATGTCATGTTTTCAATTCTTGAATGAGCCAATTAGATTTAGCATTAAATAAGCCGTATGTTTATTCAGCAATATAATCATCGATTTTTATCTGAATCTTATCTTGCATTTGTATTTAACGCTATCTTTAAATTAGTCAGCAATATAGAAAGATTCGATAGTCGCATTTTGAACTAATTTATCATTAAGGATGTTCTGGATGTACAATAGCAGCAAAAAATTGTCAAAATTAAAAAGAAAATATGTTTCTTATATTTATACTGTTTAAAAAATTAAAAAAATAAATTTGGGTTGTGAAAAAAATTTAAGTATCACAAAATAATATGGATTTTGACGTCTTCGTAAAAGAAAATAGTTGTAATTAAAATTTTTTTCTAATTTATGGCAAAAACTTTTGATCGTGAATATCCTCTGAAATCAATTACAAAAAACAATGAAAAATGAATAATTTGCAGAAAGAGAAAAGGAGACAGATAATATTTTTCTACAATTTTTAATAAATAACTTTTAAACAAATTAGGATCTAAATCAAGTTTTGCACAAATATTTATTAGAATTTTTTAAATATATGTGAAAATTTTTATTTTATTGGTAATATTTTTTCTTTGTCAAATTTATCAATAAGTGCTACAATAAGCGATTTTCTATAAGAATCAATAGTAACTTTAAATTTAAATAACTTCCAAACCATTAAGAGAATTGTACTTAATAGTTTTTGCACAAATATTCAGAAGAAATAGTAGAACAATCTATGAAATTTTAATGCTTTTGTTAGTATTTTGATACATGTCACTTACATCCTTAAACCGCTAAAATACTAGTAGATTTTTTATGCATAAATTTTTTCTTCCATTAATCTGTACTATGCACGCATAAATGCTACAAATAATGCTTTATTCTTGTCAAGTTATTCAACGTTTAATTTCATTTCATGAAACTTCAAAAATGTAAGAGCTATAATTAAATTGAAAAAAGCAGCCTACATTAATAATATAATCATGCACTTGCATAGAAAATTTAAAATTGATTAAAATTTGATTATCACATACGCATACGCATACACGTGCGTATGTGTTACAAATAATAATTTCCCAATTATATGAATTATGCGCTCACATAATTTTATGATATAGTGAACGATTCTCTAAACATAAAAAGCTGTAACTAAATTAATGAAAGGAAACATTTGTACGCATCATAAAAGAATGAATATGCATTATGTAAGCGCACGTGTTTGCCGCAGGAATAATAACTTCTTAACTACAATACGGGCCCGCGTTTTTATTTCTGGCACGTAATAAACTACACAAAAACTTAACGTCTGTTATTAAGTTACATAAATAAAAAATAATAATAAAAAATGATTAATGCGTTATTTTATTACACCATATAAGATGTAAATTATATAAGTAAAATAATATTTCTCTAAAATTACAGGATCATTAAATTTTTTTAGCTTCAATAAAGTGCCAATAAAAATTTAAAAGAGGATTATCATTTGATTGAGAGATCAAAGATGCTATTATATACTATTTTTTATCTATTCTAATCTATTCTATTTTGTAAAATGATGTTACGTAAAAGTCATATCGAGTTTTGAATTGGGGAATATAATAATGGCCCATTGAACAAACTCTCTTGGGAGCTATAACCACTGAATCACAGAGAAATCAAAGAATGTCATTATACACTCCGCGGGGAAAAATGTTCGTGTATTACGTAAGCGTGCGCAACCATTCGTAACGCGTTGAAAACGCCGCGCGTATAAGCGATTTCCAATAATATTTTCACTTCAGCCGTGACGCGTATTGGCAGCGGACGCGTTTGGCCCCGCATCAGATTCCTATCGTCGCTTGTGCAGTGCAATCGGATCTGTATCTCTGATGTTCCTACGTTGTTGTTAACATATCGAGCACAGAGTAGTCCGTTTGATGCAGTGATTCCCAATTATTCTCCTACATCCGTATTTGAAAAAAAAAAAAACGCAATCAAATGCTTTGTACAAGGAAATATATGTTATAAAATTACATTGAAAAAATTCGTATCTTATTGACGGATTTAATGCAACAATAGCCTATGACAGGTTTCTTAGAAATTAAATTAAATTTGCATTATAATTTAGTTAACTAATCAATTATTTATAAAGTGTAGTAAATCATAGAATCTTTAATCATCTTGTATACAATAATAATGCTATTGCAAAATTATATTATACGATCTTGTTCTGGGAGACAGGTTAATAATTTTTCTTATCCAGTTTCCTTAGGCTTTACAAAAAGACTGACTAGTCAAACTTATCATCTCTGAGGTAAGCACTTGGCAAGAATCGATTTTCTATATTAAGATATCGATTTAATTAATCAATCTTTCGATAAGTCAGTGGAAAATTTTTTCTCGTCCTACAAGTTTAGGGAAACGACGAGCGCTTACAATGGCCAGCGAAGTAATGACCATTTTTCTTCGGAAAAATAAGGTTTCTTTATATTTTCTTTTTCCTTCTTCTTGTTTCTTCTCGTTCCTTTATATTTTCTTTCTCATTTTTCGTCTTTTAGGGTCTTTTCTACGGCTATATAGTTATTGAGGATTAAGAAATATGTTTTAGTGATTTTATATGAAGAAAAATAATTTTGTTACATACACGATGTTAAAATGTTGAAGTCGTCGCGACGTGTTCCAACGAATAGGCATCCTTCGACTAACCGGAGATATGCTTTGTTGAGCAAGTAAATTTCATTATGAACTTTCTTTCTTATGCTTAACGTCTGAAATGCGAGGCTGAAAAAGAAGATACAACCATATTTTTTGCATTCTCTCTTTCTCTCTACATTATATGAACTAATTTCTCCATGGCAAACATTTTTTGTAAAATCTTTACGCTACTGTATATCATCCATTTGTATCTAATATTAAATCTAACGATGTAATGAATAATAGAGGAGGGCGGAGGAAGATTTGCCGCGGAATCCAATATATTCTACACCTAGTTGAGCTATTTTCGCTTTCTCTCGACCGATAACAGCAGTGACTAATCATTCAATTTTGCCGGCTATCATTCTGTGGTTTGCAATGTCTGTATAATTACAGACAAAGCAAAAACTTTTAACAGTTCTCACACGACCTCCTAACAATGAAGCAGGAAAGCGAAAACGCCGGTACAAGATTATATTCCGGAATTCTTCTTCGTATGTTACTTGAAAAACTCCGTGCCTGATTAGCAAGGATTATCCGTGCATTGCCGGGCGACCGCAAATCTCTCTCGCTTTTTTTTCTTTGTCTTCTTTTCTTCTCAAGGCGGCACAACATCTGTGTCGAGCTCTCTCGGACAGCGAGATTCTGAAAAGAGGGGAGAGGGTAGAAATGGCGAAGAAAGAGAGTAAATGAATGAGAGTGGCGGCTTGCATTGTGGTAGCCGCGAATGCGGAACCGGCTAATCTGTTTGTTCGACGAACTACTTTCCGGCCCCGACCTCGGTCCTTTCATCTCGTCTCTCGCAATGAGCTCTTCCACAGCTCGCGCTCTCTCTCGAGGACCTCTAATGAGTTTGCGATTGAAGTTTCTCGAGTGTTCCGGAAACTCTCTCTTTCACTTGCTCTCTCTCTCTCTCTCTCTCTCTCTCTCTTTCTTTCTCTCTCATTGTCGTGACGATGAAAACCTTTTACCCTCGACGCGATTCCACTTTCCGGCAAATTCTTTCGTGAAGGAGTATCATACTATCGCTCATCACGCTCATTTATTTGTCTGTACGTGATCGATAATATTCTCGAGTGTCGATGACTTTTAAACTCTCGCCAGCAAACAGATTTACGATTTAGTGTCGTTTACAGCGGCGATTATAAATTATCAAAGTTTATATGTCATTAAATCAATTTTTAGAACAAGTAATGCTGGCTTTCGTAACTTTGAAAGCATAATCTAAACATGCAACCTAGAAATATTATCGTCGTTTTATCTAGGAGTTCTTCGAGTAAAGAAATTCGGAGTAAAATTCTCTTAAAAAAATCAAGTCCATTTGAAATTATAGAATATCATCTTTGTTAGCATTGATATTAGTTTTTGATCGTGAAATTGGGATAAAATTTTGCATTCATAATATGAAGGAGATAATATAAGGAGGAGATAAGGAGTTACGCTAAAAATGTCCCGATTATTCATGGAAATAATGATCGCTTATGAACAGTATGAGAATATTAGACTTGACAGACCAATAATAAATTAGAAGTGAGCCGCGAAGTGTAACAAGAGCAGCATTCGTGCTACTGAGAGAGAGATGTGTGCGGAAAAGCAGCCTTGCAGAATTGCACGGCCGCATTAATGCACGTCCAATGTGCATACATGCCGCCGTATGTACGTCGCGAAGCTGCGAAGGGTCGAAATTGCGGCACATCGAGCGAGAGAGAGAGAGAGAGAGCGATTCTCTATCTCAGCTGCGCGGACGGCTGCTCCTTGTTTCGGGGCGCTTTCATGAAAGCATGAAAGCCTGGTTTATGCATCGGTGTCGCGTCTATTGCGTTCCCGCGTGACCGCGAAAAAGCGGAAAATAGAGAGGAGGAAGGAGAAATGAAGTCGGCGATGTGCAATAAGCTATCGCGCCTTTCCACTCGGCGGACGGAAATTTCGTTCCGCAGCTTGGTTAAAAGGAATTCTTGAAATTCTGTCGATCGTTGCAATAGTCTTACTACGAGCTTGCGTCGATTATAATAGCAATGTAACCTGAACTTAATAATTTATAATTTATCATATTAATAATTTTTCATTGTTTATATATTAATAATTTACTTTTTTTTTTTTTTGTAATCTTATATGGGTTTCAGTTGTGATATTTTGTACTGTGCGTTAACCTTATTAGAAATATTAATTTATCCAAAAAAAAAAAAAAATTTAATTATAATTAAATTTGTTGCGACGAAAAAATCATGAAAATAAATCGACGTAAATCTCTAGTTTTGTTTTACAGATTTAAATCGGCGTGGCCTTCAAAATATTAAAGTTGTGCGTGTATCTATTATCAATCTTGATAAACTACGCGCGAGCGTTATATGTGTGAGAGAGAAAGAAAGTACGCAAGCCGGTTTTGAGAATTAACTTGCAGTTTCCACGAAGTTGTCATTAACTCGTTACGAAGCAGCAGAACACGTTGGCAGTTTTATTCTGACAGAAATATTCGAACGCCAATAGAAATGTGCGACTCTCGTTATTATGCCTTGTATGAGTTATTACGTGGAAAAATGTTTGTTCGGTTCCTCATCCACATCTTTCCTATATATAGCGATCGTTTGAATTTGAGAAATGCGAGATTTCACGGAAATTCTTCAGGATTCTTAATAGATACTAATCACGATCGTAAAAAGTAATCGATGTTTTATATTCCGTTAGGAAAAAATAAAATCTACATACTAAGTATTTTCTCATTGATATATTTTCAATTTAATAATAGGCATAAAATATGCATCGAGAAATCTATTCTTAATTCGCAATAAACGTAAATATTTATAATCAAACATCTTATGAGACGGATAAATGATTAGAAGAAATTGTAACGGACTTTAATCGCCTCTCGACTCTTCTCGACGGTTATAAATTCAGTTCTATGCAATTGCGTGTCAGTGTGCGTTTGTAATCGTCATGAACAATGACGTTGAAGTACGTGAAAAGTAGAATAAAACGGAAAGGGAAGAAAATAAGACGAATGGCGGCGAATACATCTCGCCATTACGGCTCAGAAGCAAGTATGAGCGACGTGAAAATAGCGAGCCTCGCAGCTGTAATAAAGAAGATTGAGCACGCGTGTAAGCAGCAGCCGCGCTTAAGGTCGTTCACATAGAATTCACAAAGAAAACGTTTGCTACTATTTTCTTTTGCGGAACGTCGAATATATTGTAGAAAAATTGAAAATTGAAAGAGGATATTTTTACATGCGTTTTATGGAATATTTATTACTTGGAACAAATACATGAATTGAGCTTAATAATATTATTATAATAAGTATATTAAGTATAGTAATTGAATTATCGCATAAATTTTTTCTTAATGGTTTTACGATAAATGTTTAATATTCTTTGCTGTCAATAATTTTAGTAACTATTAATCTGATTATTGACAAAATTCATTCGACTTTATTATTTGATATGAAAACATCAAACATATTTAAGTTTTCTTTACTTTACTTTTACTTTTTAATTTTGCGAATCGTACGCACAATAATGATGAGCTAATTTCTTCAATATCGCTATGACAATGACACAAAAGTCGGAATCACTTTTGTGATCGCGATGCAACTACGATGTCGGTTCTCGTGTGAATGACACTTTAGCGCCGAAGAATAGCATGACGACGATGGTGGTGAAGACAACGTTGCTCTCTCGGAGAGCAAGACGGCAGAACGGTCGCAACAATCGCTCTCTGCGCACTCGCTTAGAAAGGAAACAGGCTTTCGTCATTCGGCTTTCCATGATCGTTCAATTATTCAACGCTGCTCTCCACGTTGCGCGCCTCGCCAGTCACGACGGACAAGTGTAATGAAATATTAACACGGCGTAATTAGAATTCAATTGGACGTGCTCGGTGCAATCCGGATTTATGTGTTCTAGACTCGAAGAGCATAGAGCGTGTACCACATACGCTTCGTTGAGAACCAACACTATAACCAGTACTATTTGCCGTTGCTCGGTAGCATCATTAATCATCTTTGTGAGGCGTAATTTGTAAAATTAAGACCACGACTATATTATGCGAAATGAAAAAGAGTGAGAGAATTTAAAACCGATATTAAAACCAATTGTGTCAGAGAATTAATCTGAGCTTTGTATATTGTTTATATAAACTTATAGCTGAATTTAGTAGACGCGAAGATTCAATTCAATTTTGACATCGAATATTTTGGTATTTTGCGTGAATACTTACAGAAATATGCATATTTCGCTGTCTATATATCTGCGATTTTTAGATAAAATGCAAACATAATTAATTTTAAAAATTTTATAAAATAGAGACTTGCCAGATACTCGACGTATATATCGTGAAATTAAATGACGCTTAGAATGTTATAAATTTTCAACATTGCAATAAATTTCACGCCTTTAACGATCTTTTTTCTTTTATATCGATATCGATCTTTGTTCTTGCTTGTTTTTATAATTTCTCGTTTAAATCGATTGGTCTAAGGTTGCTCCGGTACTATCGTGGAGATGAGTTTTTGCGTTAGATGCAGATAGAGCGCATCTGTGTGAGTATTTTAATAGGGGTATTAGCGATAAATTTAATACAAAACGCAGTTAAGATCTTAATCTTCAGCTCGTTTAAGTAAACTCATTACGCGGTCCTCACTTTGGAGGAAATATAGCAGCAGCAGCAGCATCGTTAGCATAAACGATGACTCCTTCTCTCTGCTCGGCTGTCGAGCTACATGTTTTAATACGAAGCTCGTTCTCTGCAAAACAAAGAGAATAAACTAGAGAAGAACTTTTGTTTCTTTATTAACGCGTTTGTTTCAACACCTTTGATTAATTCTTCAGATTAATCCTTTTAAAGTTCTATTTATGCGGTATTGCTTGTTGAAAATTAAATTCAAATTTAATATCCGAATAAGCTTGTTTTATGTGCAGTTTATTAATGAACTTATTGAACAAATTTGCTATACTGATTTTAACATGAATTACATTTTTTGTTTATATATTTAATTACAGAAATTATAAAAAGGGAACAGAGAGAGAGAGAGAGAGAGAGAGAGAGAGAGAGAGAGAGGAGTCTGGAATTTTTTATCATATAATAATTGAAAAATAATAAATTAATACCGAGAATTTGTATGTATGTTTAATTATTATCGCGTAATATCGTAAAATTTAATAAAATATTTCAATAAATTTTGATCGATATATTACTTGCGATAAAAATAGTATTTTAAATGTATTTTAAATGTATTAATATTTTAATAGTATTTAAATGCTTCATAAAACTTCAATTGTCTCGCAGAATTTATATAAAGTATTTATTTTTTCTTCATCTTCATTTTCTTGTTGAAATATCCTTTTTGAACAAAATATTAATCCACATGAAATATTGATTCCATTTTCTAAACATAATTTGTTAGCTCTTTGTCTTAAATCGCGAAGTGTTCGCGGGTTAACTCGACTCCGTTAACAAGGTAAATTCTCCCTCGGCAGATCTCGGTGGTGGACTTCATTGACGTCATTACGATCGAGGTTCGCCAGAATGCTGCGCCCACAGTATGGAATAGTTCGGGCTTACCAATTGTTCTCCCAGGAATGCCGTCAATCTCCATTCGTGGAATTGTTACGAGACCGGCGAGCGACGAGAGCTAACGCCACGTTCTCGCCTTAACGACTCGTCTTTATCCCACTCGGTATAAATGGCACCGGATATTATTTTCGTCGCGGAACTCCTCGAAGTCGCGCGATTAATCTTGTAACTTAATGCGGGTACGGTGTAACTTAAGGCCGGGGCAAGTTCCCGGGCTCCGTCGCGTGATTTCGCGACTTCCGCTGCTTCTCTCGATTAACTAAAGGATATATATTATCTTTTCGCGCTGTGACATGAGTGGAGCTAATCTGCGAAGATATAAATTATGATACATTTTATATTTTGCTCACAAAACTCTCGGTATGAACGAAATAATTAATTTAAATCTTTGACACAAAACATGAGTTTTAATTTATCAAATCAAAAATTCTGCATATAATGTAACTTGAAATAATAATTATAAATTATGTGTACGCGCGAATTTATAGATTATAACAAATTCATTAATTTTTCATTACATATATAGTGTGTGTGACTGTTTAATAGATTATTAGAATTTTATTTTTTGATATAATTTCCACGAGAATTTGCTTTAGAATTTGCTGTCATAGCTATAATCTCGCAAAGCATTTATGTGGAAATGGTTGACGTATTACACGTTTATGCATTCTTAAAGAAAAGTATTATTATTTTAAGAAAGAGATATTTTAGATGATTATTTTGAATATATAAAATATATTTTATATTTTTTTTATAAATTATAATTTTAAATTAAAAAAAAAAAGACTTTGGACTTTCATGTCGTGAAGATAATTGTCATCATGAACATTTCATTTCATGATGACAAGTCATTCTTGGTAATTTATGTTGATCTTATACTTTACTTTTTGTTAGAAGCCACTGCTCGATTATTTATCTTCTATCATACATTACAATTTTGCTAGTTTGATCATTCTATTTTTCTATATGCGAGTTATGAATATGAATTAATATCATCACGACGGGATTTAAATAGCTTATGTATTTATAAAATTTTTATCAATTATAAATCTCATTTTTATCTCGGATTAATTTCTCTGGCACACAATATTTTGTCCTCCGTTGTCCTCTTTTATTTCGTGCGCATCGACCACATTCATCACCACACGTGTACACAGTAGTATGTCGCGTATAACATTTCGAGAGGATTTGGTTTTACAGAACATGGAATTCTACTGTTCTCTTTCTCTCTCTCTCTCTCTCTCAATCGAAAGATCTATATATATATATTTCTCTCTTTGTCTAAATTTCCTTGTTTCTCTTTCTCGCGCCGGTCGTTACTGACGGGGCGGTTGGATCGTGGCCAAAATGCCGCCGGTAAAATTAATCGTTCCCTGACACGAATTCCTCTCTAAGTGGGAATACCAATTTGTAGGTGCGAAACAGAGAGAGCGCCCCTGGGAAAGGGAAGGGGAGAGACGAGGGGATTGCCTCGCGCTTGTACGCGCTCGGGGTGAAAGCCGGAAGGTAAAGAGAAGGAGGGGGAGGAGTAGGCGGCTAGAGCGGATAGAGCGGCTCTCTAAACATGTCGTTATATCGAAGCTAACGCACACCCGGCTTACGCTTGTTCTTGGGTTCTCCCAAGAGAACCCAACGACTCGCGGCGCTAGTTATTGGCTGTCGACCAAATGCCCCCGAAGACTTATTCCCCCTATCGAGCATTGTTTATGAAAGCAACGCGACTACAAAGCGGCATACATAAGTCTTTCCAACTGGCCAGCCGCGATGCCAAATTAATTGGAATCGTCGAATTCTCAAACGGGTGTCGAGCTGTCATATCATGCCTCATAAACTCTGCTGTAGATGCTTCTATATTTCTAATTTTAATGTGTACACATTTGGCGCACAATTTTGAACCTTTCTTTTTTGAAGAATTTTGTATCAACTATGTAGAAAATCATAAGAATACAATATATATTGAACAAAAGAATTTTAATAGCAGCGTACACACATAATGTTTATGTACAATTATTTGTAATTTTTACTTGACGAAGAAAAGCATATAAGAGTTAAAATACCAAACAATGCAATCTATTGTGTACAGGAAAATTGTATGATCAAGTTGTATCGTAAGACGGGATTATATTGTACTGAGGTAAACGTAGTCTCAGCTTCTTTCTAAAACAATAATTATACCGCTGGAATGCGTCTCGTGCTAGCGGCATATCCATCAAGTTGAGAATATGCCGACAAGGTATATCTCGATGTTGTTTTACAGAGAAAATGGAACGGGTTGTGCTTGGCTCATTATAGTTTGCATAGTTGCTACATCTCTGTGACATTTGTTGCCACATTGTATGATAATCATTTCTATCAAAATTTGTATCAAGTCGAAATGAAAAGTAGCAGACAAAAATGAATGATATATATTTTTCCGATATAGATAAAAAACACAGCTTTCCAGATTCCGATATCTTTTTATATGCACAAGAATTTAATTTAATAAATTAGAATTCTAGAGTTCAAATTAGATAACGAACGATGGAATATTCTCGGAAAAGACTATTTCGACGAAATAATCTCAAGTGCAATCGTTATACATTTCACATCGATGTGAAAGGAATCATTTATGTGTGTTACAGATCGGAAAGACGTCGTTCAGCCGAAGCGCGGTTCCGTCGGGAGATCGAAGGAGAGAACCGCACGGTAGGCTGACGCCGATGGGGAATATCCCCGACATGGCTTAACTCGCGACAAGCGGAAGACAGGTGGAGAAGAGGAGTCTCAAGAATGCACGGATGATCACCGAGATTCCCTACAACGTTGAAAGTAATGACGAATGGTGTCGAGTGGTATGTTCGTCGAGGGGGAGGGGTAGTAGTGGCTGTGATCGTCGTAGTGTCGTGTCTCGAGAATCAGTGTGTTGTCGGTGAAGAGTGGTGAGAGAGGTATATATCGGGTTACACGATCTTAGCTTGGCGAGTAAGAATTAAGAGCAAGTGCGGTGAAAAGAGCTCAAGGTGGATAAGGTGTACGCACGATAAGAGAAAAGGGGGAGAGGGAGAGGAAAGAGAGATTGAGCCGGATATATCGCGAATTACGTTGAGCTAGAGTAGCCGCGAGAGAGTGAGTGATGTGTTCGATGGACGAGGCGCGTCTCGCGGGCGGTGGTCGGGGTAATGATAACGCGTGTAATCGCACACGCTACCATTGCTATTTGGGATCCAAAGTGAGAAAAGGTGGGCAGTCGGTGACCAGGCTGGCGGGCGCCGGGGAAAAGTTTCCAAGGGCATGGCGACCACGCCACTAGGCGGTCGCCTCCCTAACGTAAACCGCAAAGGACCATCTCCGTGCGTCGGTGGTGGTGGTGCTAGTAGTAGTAGTAGTAGCAGTAGTAATAGTAGCGGTGGCGGTAACGGCAATCCCAATAACGGTAGCAACAACGGCAGTAACAACGGCTTAGCTAATAGCAACGCCGGTAATCAATCGAAGAGACAGGAGAGAGCGCTGATCGGTAGGGAACACCGCGATCATCGTCACCATCATCATCACCATCATCATCACCATCATCACCACCATCATCACCATCAGGGTCGAGACAAGTCATCGTCGTCGTCGTCGTCATCATTGTCGTCGTCATTGTCGTCGTCATCGTCGGGCCAGCAGCGTGAGCCTAATAAAGCAAGCACAGTGGCTGCTAACGCCGGTGAACTGGATCCGGCCGCGACGAATGCGACCAATAACTTTGAGTACGACGACAACGAATGGGACATCGGCATAGGTGACCTGATAATCGATCTTGATGCGGACATTGAGAAGACGAGGGACGAGAAATTGAGCTCGGGGACAGGCATGGCTTCTACGCCTGCCTCGGCAGCATCGGCACCGAATAACGCGAATCATCATCAATTACAAAACTCAACGAGTCTCAACTCCTCCAATTCCTCGTCCGTCCCGTCGTCTGGCACGAACGCCAGCAGCCAATCTTCGTCGTCCACTTCGTCATCGTCGTTGTCGTCGTCCTCCTCATCGTCTTCATCGTCGTCGTCAACGTCCTCCTCGTGTGGCGTGAACTCCACGCGATCCAACAGTCCCGGTAGTAGCAACGGCGGCGGCGCCAACGGTGCCGGCAACGCGAACGGTACCAGTAACGCCAACGGCACCGCCTCTTCCGTGGTCACCGGCCCCGGTAACAAGCAAGCGTCGGGCGTGAACGTGAGCGGCGTCAACCACGGTAACGCCGGAAATCCCGGCAAGATGGCCGTTGAACATTCGGCCACCGTCGACAAGGGCCTCAAGATGAAGATCAAACGCACCAAGCCCGGCACCAAGACGAGCGAGGCCAAGCACGAGATCGTCAAATCGAACGAGATCAACGGCACTGCCTCCTCACAGGATTCGAACAACGGCACCGCCGCGTCTTCGACATCCTCGTCCTCTACCGCCGGTTCGGCCTCCGCGTCGGCCGCGGTCGCACAGAACTCACAGAACTCGGAATGCGGCGCGACCGGCAGCGGCGGCCAGTCGTCCTCGTCGAACAAGTCGAAACCGAGTCACTCGCCGGCATCGGCCGGCGGCACCGGCGGCGCCGCGCCCTCCTCCACCGCCGGTTCCAAACGCGGCTCCAGCGGCCATCGGCGTGACAAGGCGCGCGACAAGCACGATAAGCCGCAGAGCAATCATACGCCTCAGCAGATTAAGCCGGAGATGAACGGCACCGCGCGACCCACGCCGCAGGGCCAGAACTCGGCCGGCGGTGCGACGCAATCTCAGGGCCCAACGCCGGCCGCCACGGCGCCGCAACAGACCCAGGGACCACCGCCCAGCTCGAGGACAGGTTTCTCCGTATCGCAAGGCCCCGGGCCGCCCGCGACCAGCGCAGCAGCACCCTGTCCACCGCCGAGTCCGGCGAGCGCCACGGCGACCGGCGCGGCGGCCAAGCCGGAGCAGACCAAAGTCGCCGCGGTACCGGGCCCACCGCTTACAACCCCCGCTGAGGAGGCAATGGACACTGCCGCTAGTCCTCCGCCCGCCAAAAAGATGAAGACGGAACCAAAGGTAAGTGTAGCTTATAAAATTGTTATTTTATCTTGTCGCAACATCGGCGATTCACGTTGCCTTCGTAGTATTCGCGGAAAGAGTTTTCTGCGAAATTTGAAATAATTAATTTTTTTCGATATTAAATCTCTTTTACAACTTTTTAAATATTATTATTCGATATTTTAATCATAATTATAATTTCTCAAAATTTAGATTAAGACAAAATACATTTCGAATTAAATTATTGGCATATAATATTTATTCTTATTCGTTTTTATTTATAAAATTTAATCTTTGAGAAATTTTTTATTTTTTCTCAGTTTGTGGGCAAAAAACTAATGGCTATATATTTTTAACTCTAAATTTCACAAAAAGTAAGAATATATTCACTTTCTGCTAATTTTGAAATATTCTGTATAATATGTTAACGTCACTATATCATTGCTTCTTCATCAATATGTGCCAGAGTGTTATCCGTCACTGTGATTTCAATCGACGGAAAGATGACAGGTATATTATATTAGATTGTCTTTTTTTGAGAGACGAGGAGCTGAATTAAATTTGTAGAACTTTTTTCTCCACGTTAGGCTGTTGCGTAAGAACGGAAAACGTGTTAACAAGAAAAAACAGGAGAACTTCTTTTCTCTCTTTCGAGTTATTCCGGCCGGAAGATGTAATATGTAATGCTGGTTTCCGGCAGCTCGTTAGTCGCCACGAGTTTGAGCCAGACCCTCCTCCGATCTGTATCTTCGCTTCGTCGGCGGCGACGCGTAACGTTCGTACGCACCTAATTCATTCGCGGCGAGATGAGAGTCGGCATCGAATCAATTACATAAATTCATATGCATAGAACGCGAGCGGACCGCAACGAAGCGATATTGCCCACGATACGTGCACGTGTACGCGTCAATGCTGCGTTCCATTTCGCTGCGCGCAATAAAAAAAAAATTTCACTTAGAAGCTATAGGAGGTTGTAGGAAGGAAGAAAGTTCTTTAGATTTATTAAAAAAAAAAAAGAGTTGCAATAAAAATTTAATATATTAATAAGAATATACTAGATTACCAATTAAGAATTACTAGATAATTAATAAGAATATATTAAATAACCAATAATGTAAATTTATTCAAGAACCTAATATAAGTTAAATATGAATAGTATATATCTTTTATGGCAATGTTTTTTTTTAAGTATGTTTTCTTTTACGATGTATAAAAGATTCTAAAACAAAAGATTACATTTTTACCGTTTATTATCAAAAAAGATCTAGGACACAATGACAACTCAAGTTGAATTATTTAAAAGAGTTAACTTAAACTCTTCCTTTTTATAAATTGAAAAATTAAATAGAATCTTGGAATATTGACAAGATGATGAAGAGAAAGAGAAACGCGATAAAATTTTTTATTCCTGTCTAAATAGAAAATTCTAAAGGATTGATTATCTTGACACGTTTCACATAGTTGTTTCTCTTTTATTCTATATCGGGGGACGATACTATCGTCGTGACACTTGAATAAATAAATCCGCTTCTCGTACGGTGGGACGGGGAGCGTTATTGTAAAATACGAGAGCTTTGGTTTTCCGTCGCGAACTCCACACGCGGGCGTGCATATGTATATCTGAAAATAAACGCGGAGCAAAAAATATCGTTTGAGAGATACGGCGAAGCGCCATAAATAAATCTCGCCTCATGCACGCGCGTACGCGCGCGCGCGTTTCATTCCCTTGATCCGTAGAGCCATCGAAAATTGTCCATTATTTCCCCTCGAGGACATCTATAACGTTATCGCATTTTACGGTTGGCCGAACACGACGAACGGGATGAGTTTTCTTGTCGTATGCACGGGGAATCTTTTTTTTTTTTCATCAATCAAACTTGGCTACGCTTATCGTGTGAATCTTCGTGTTGTAAACACGACAAACAATCAAGTAATAAATTCAGATAATCTAATATTATTTATTTAGAATTTTAATCATAATTTTAATTACTGAGTGCAGAGGAAATATTAAAATTGAAATATATATAAATATATATTATCCGCAAAAATTATGTTATTGCATATTTTATGCGTTTTATGTTTGGCGTGCGCACAGGATACCGGCATATTGTTACGAATCGTGAAATCCACACTTTTTCCAACGGCTCTCTTGTATCTCTCGCCTTGGCACACATCGGGCTCTCATCGTCGTCGCTCGTCGCGCTCGTACGTGCTCGTTCGCAACCTTGTTCGCAAGCCGTGTAACGCCGGACACGTATTCGCGCGTCAATCAACTCGCGTACGTGTCGCGGATGTGCCCGCGGCTCGGCTCGACTCGACTCGGCTCGACAACAAAATTGGGAAGCGAACATCTGCGGTGGAAAAGCGACGTGTACACAACTCGAGTGTATACGGCACGTTAACTGTTAAACGTTCCGGTTAAACATAAATGGCACTTTTGTGCGCTCCAAAGAGATCCTCGTTGTATGTAATGTCGTGTGAGAAGAATTTATTGCATCGCAGCAAAATTGCATACCCGCGAATAAGTCATAATTTTTAAAATCCTAATTGCACATAATGAAATACTATTCTTTCTAAAAGGTGCAAAGGAAGAGGTTTTGTAAAATTATGTTATCAAGCCGCATAGAGGACACTTTTTCTAATCACTTTTATCACAGCCGTGCTCGTTTTATATTCCAGTGAATGCTAATAAGTTTCTTTAATGCCTCTTTTTTTAATTACGTTGCTATTAATTCACGTGTACGAGTCATGCACTTTGTGCAAGCTATAATTTCTCGACATGAGAGCCGAGATGCAAATCGGTTTTACATAAATTGCGATACATACTACAATATTTATTTGCTATATAATAGAGACGTTATTTTAATCTGAGTTTTGCACGTTAAAAATGTAAGGTTCAACGAAGGTAGAGATTGGCGCGAAACTATTATCGCTCTTTGCGCGACGATTATATCGGGTATATATTTTCACTCGGTGTCTCTTGTCGCCAATCACGGTTCGTGGCAGTCGCTTTGTCGAAGTTGTTTGGAAAGTATACCGACACGTCGATACATGGCCGGTTGACGCGTATCATCTATTTATTCACCGTCCGATTCGACGAGTGACATCGATACGAGTGCTCTCTATTGTAATAGTGGCGTCATTATTTTTGCACGCTACGATTTGCCACGATATTATTAATGATCACCGCGCGATCGTCCGAGGGAAGAGTAATATTTAACGAACGTACATTCACGTGCAAACAAGCGATATGTAATCTTTGTTCTCGCAATCTATTGTTTTCCAATCTCGCAATTTTCATAGAAATTTTCGCATGTCACTTCGAATGCGGTTTCATAATCAATCCTCAAATTTTCTCAATATTTATCTATTATCTAAATCTTCATTTTTTTTTTAACTTTTAATATTCATCAGCACAAGTAACAATTAATTATCAATGCTTAATTTTTTAATTCACAATTTTCTTAAAAGTTAATATAACATGTCGCCCTTCAGCTTAACAAATATCGTAAGAGAAGTAAATTCAGAAATTAAGAATTGAGCTTTCATTTAATCCCGCATCGGTAGATTTTAATAACCCTCGGACACGTGGTTAATCGAGCCGCGATAAAACGAGCGGATTAACGGACAAGAAGCCGTTTGATAAATATTTTTGATCGCGCCCCCGTTGACTCGGGATTGTGAACGCTCATCGATGTCGGAATGGGTTGCTGCGGGGGTTGGGCGAAAGCCGGAGGGACGTTGGTCCGAGCAAAGTGGCATAGTCGACTACTCTATGCACCGAGGGGAATAATCCGTTATATCCCTAGTATAGAGTAGGGGGTTCTCAAACACATGGTTTCTCAAAGCTTAAGCTATACATTGTAACGAGGTTTACGAACTCTCGTCGGGAACTTTGGAAGATGCCAAACACTGCTCTTTGTCCAATATATTTTGACGTATGGTTTATTACAATTTAATCAATTTGTTAATAAGAGAATTTCGTTTTACACGTGTTTTTTTAGTGGAAGTGGTTAATATATATTGAACATTGTTTGATATCGTGATAATGTTGTGATTAAAGCAAAACGTTCATAAGCGAAATAATATACGAATATAATTACTTGTGTGAATATTTTCTTCGTTATATCGAGATTTATTGATTTATTTCTGGGCGGAGGGCAAGTTCATCACGTGAAATCATTTCAGTCTATGTAAACTCTTATTTAAATCGAAAGTTAAATTGCTTATATTGCGAGAGCGCACTTAATTAAAAGTTTCGTTTCATGTTCGTTCCGATATGCCATCGAATAAAAAATGGCATTTCCATTCGTTCTAGTTACTTGACGTTCCTTTTACATGGCATGGAGAGTCAATACACCGGTGAAGGACCGAGTGATTAATCACAAGTTTCAATTGTCGTAAACTTTCGGGTCAATCGAGTTATCGGTTTTTCCCACGAAGCGTCATGTTGTCTTCCTCTATATTACAAATGTTCGTGCCACATTATTCATCGTTTCGCTCCCTGTTTATATCCACTTATAAATATCGGAGGGAGGGGAATTTTCCAATTAAACGTATCCAACTCTCATACAGACGTCATCTGTTCCTCCCCCTCCATCCTGTTGTCCATGAAAGCAGCAGCGAAATTACATTCTCACCGGAAAACATTTTTGTTCCGAAATTTACTCCGCGATACACACCCATTTCCCGTTACGATGTCACCCATCCGTGTT
The DNA here is from genome assembly GCF_021464435.1 of Cataglyphis hispanica. NCBI lineage: Eukaryota > Metazoa > Arthropoda > Insecta > Hymenoptera > Formicidae > Cataglyphis > Cataglyphis hispanica. Next base: position 11,043,747 of record NC_065956.1, read on the forward strand.
CAACCCTTCTCTTCTTCCGCGTCGTCCCCCACTCTCGTGAGAGCGTCGCGACGTCGATGCAGGCTGCACAGTGCCATCTTCGTGTCCGCGCTTTCGCCTTCCCTCCTTTTCCATCGCGCGAATTTTCCCCCGAATTTACCCTCGTGTTCTGTTTGTTCTCTCCCTCTTTCTATCTCGATCTCTCTCGCGTAACTTTCTCGGGGTTGGCCCACCAGGTTGATTCGTCGGCGAACGGTCGGGCAAGGTTTCGTCTGTGACAGTCGACGAGCCCCTAGAACCGCGCCGGCAGAATCTATATCGGTGTTGGAGCAACAGAGCCGGCTCTGCGTTTTCCACCGCCCCGGCAGATCGCATCGAGAATCCCGTCAGCCGTTTACTAAACTTCAAACAAAACTCATTTTTCCATTTTTTTTCTTTTTTTTTTTTCGACATTAGAAAGTGCAGTTTTATTCCGTATCTTGTTGCTTTGTTTTCGGATAAAAGTATGTAAAACAAAGTAGCATTTGGAATTTTGATAGAAATGAGAAAAGAACCGAAAAAGTTTAGTATATCAAATATATGTGCATTTTTGAAAAGCTCTCTTAGCTTTATCATAAAATGCGAAAGAGAGAAACAAACTTTTTTGCTTGAATATCTTCGTTTTGTTTATTTTTCTTTTCCCTTTGTAAAGACTACAAAAATAGATTTGAATCTGGCGATATATTTCTTCAAAATTTTATCTTTTATAAAATTATATCTCTCTTTAATAATATTAATATATTTTTTTTTCATTGCTTATTTGAAAATTGTTTATGAGCAATCCACTAGCTTTTCTTTTTTTTTTTTTTTCTTCAAGATATTATATTTAGAAAAGGTATAAAAAGAGAGAATGTAGTATTTTTTCAAGTATAAATACTTAAGTTTTTAAGTAAATTCTTAAGTTTTTTCGTTATAATAATATTTCTGCGTGTAAAACGAAACAAGCACACGCTGATATTTAAAAGAGGAAAATTTAATGTAGAATTTATAATTAAAAAGTACAAGTTTATTTTTAATACAAAAGTATATATATAAAATTATCTCTAAAACGAAATTAGCAATGTTGCTTTCGTTTTGTTACACAATAGAAGAAATATTTTCTATTAAAAGATATTTGTTCTTTCACAGTTTTTATGGATTATTGGAAAAATGTTTTATGACAGGAGAGGTGCTATTTTCAAAATTGTACAAAATCGGAATATCTTGTGCCTCATTTTTTAAGGGAAATATTACTCTAATTTTTCGGATGACCTTTTGTATTTTTTTGATGGTTCTTTATTTATTCGGGAATTTTAGAGTGGATTCCTCTGCTTCTAGACGCGGCCCTGGTCGGTAGCGTTGCTACCACCGGCGGTTCGAGCGAAATTGGGCTGGTCGAGAGAGAGAGGGAGAAAGAGCGCGAAAGAGACGGAGATAGGGCTGGTGGCTGCTCCTACGACTGTGTGTCGGCGGGGAAATGTTGCAGGAGCAGCAACGGGGCGCAAACGGCCGGGGCACGGAGGGAGCATAGAGGATGGCGACGAAGGAGGGGGAGGGCGGGGGTGAAATCAATACTTTGCGGTCTCCGCCCCCGGGAGTACACGGATGAATACACGGACAAACACGAGCGCCGACGAGGGTGGCTCGTCGGATTTCGCCCGTGGTGGTGCGACCGCTCCGTTTTCGCCCTTTTCCCTCGCCCTCCGCGCGCGCATCTTCACCACGTCTCCCCCTTCCCCCCCTCTTCCCCGCCATTCCTTTCGCCATTCTGCGTGTTCCCCCGCCGACAATCCCCTTTCACCACCGCATGTCGCCGCTGCTTCCTGCCTCGTTATAGTTGACTGTCTTAGCAGTCGAGGACGTCGACATGCGAGAGATGCTGTCGAAAGTGGGATTGGCGGCCGGCCAATCGCGATCATTGGGGGACTCCGTTTATGCTTGTTTGGAAATAAATAACGGGGATGAATTGCGAAATCGCTCTACACTACTACTCCCCCTTTTTCCGTTGCGCAAAAATGATTCTTCAAAAGTGATCCCCCGGCGCAGCGGTTTTTTTTCCTATATGCAGCGACAAAAACAAAGTAATACAATGCAATGAAATAACAGAATTGTTAACGGAGTACAATTGAGTTGAGGCTTGAAAAAAAATGTCAATTTCGAATTTTATACACTTTTTTAAATCATCGTTTGTAATAAATTCAACGATGATGGACGATTTTCCTATTCGAAGCTTTTTTTACCACGGAATTTTCAAAACATTTTCCAAGATGAATAACTGATATTTTAAAAAGCCATTTTTTCGCACATTGTTTCTATGCAATGTTCCAAATAATGAGTTTAATGTCTGCTACAATCGAAACGTTACTCCTCTGTTACATTTTTTTCATATTTTATTTTGACACAGCATGTGCGCGGAAACATTATTTAAATTATATTTTTGAAGATTACTCTCTTGAAATAATTTTTTTGGATTTCTTATTTTTATACTTTTCATAATAAAGTAAAGCGCTCGTTATTATTACGTTGAAATTTTTCCTCGCTAACTCGCCTCCCTCCAGGGAGGCATCGCGCACATCCGTGAGATTCGAGGACCATGAACAGTACTTTAAAACACAGCTTTTTTTATTGCGGCGGACACACATTATCTCCACTTAGTGGATAATATTCCTTTTTCTCACACTGCCACCATCCGCCGCGGAGGTGGTTTTAAAATTTACTTACTTCGCGCACACCTCCCGGAAGGAAGTCTGTCAGACGCTCTGTTTTAGAATTACGACGCGGATTTTAAAGCTATGCACTATGCGGCAAGAGAAAGAGAGAGATATACAGAAAGAAATGCGCTTTCATCCGTGCGAACGACATCCTGAAAAGATCTTTCATAGTCGCGACGCGGCGAGCAGCGCGCGTTAGCCCTTTTTTCTCGGCCGCCGCTTTTCGCTCTTTCCACGCGACGTCACTCGCGCGATAACGCAAGCGAAAAACCACTGCTCTTTGAATCGACATCTTTCTGTTCGAAAGCTTTTCATTATACATATCAACACAATAGATGTTGAAATCGATGCATTTTACTTATACACAAATATAAATAATACATATGTAGAGATATATATCGATATTTGTTTTATTCTAGATACTAATAGCAATAATGTACGCTAAATCAATATTTGATTCTTGAAAATTTTTGCATTTATTGAAAAAATTTTAAACTTCTAAGCACTATAGGTGCTCGCGCACGATTTTCTTTACTTTTTATCTCATAATAATTAATATTCTTTTACGTTTGTATAATTGATTATTATATCCTTTTGCATTGATTTGTCATTCGTTTGTTATTCTCTTCCTCGTTGACTCTCAATTTCTAACAGATATTAATTTTGAATCACTATTTTATCGCGACGATGCAATTCGCTATCAAACGACGATCAGGGGAATCGTTAAAGACGGGGGAGCGGCGACGAGGAGCCTCTCGGTATTATTACCCGGCTTCTATTCGCAGCATAAATGTATCGATTCTCGATTTTCGATATACGATACTCCGTACACGATCGGTTTTATAGCTGGTCGACGCGATTTCGCTCTCGTCGCACCGCAAAGCCGCAACTTCCATCAGCCAGCCGGACGATATCAGCGGTGGACGCGCGAGTATTCACGTTCGATATTTCAAACACATCTATCTTGTCTGTGTTACTTGCTATTTTCGGATGAATTTGCCGACTTCTTTGATAGCCTCTTCCAATGATATTTACATGAAAAATACTTTTCTCTTATATTTTTCGAGATATTGAGATTAGAATTTATAGAGAAAAATCTTAGCAACATTAAGATGAGAAATTACGAATTCATAAAAATAGAATAAATTAGAAGAATAATAGTCACGGTTAATAATTATTTTCCACAATTAATATTTTAAATATAATATTTTAAATATTCAATTAAATAATAATTATTAATTGAAGCGACATACAATATAAGTGAAGACATAGCGAAAATGAAAAACTGCTGAGTTCTTGAAGAGCTTGAATTTTAAGATTGTAAACAAAGATGGTAAAATATTTTTTATCGGGACTTATATACTTTATTCTGAAAATCTTGGTAATAAGAAAGGCAATTATAAATATATGTAGAGTCCCCAAAGAAAACACGAGTACATAATTTGTGGAACAGGCCTGGATGGCTTGATAATTGAGACATCCAGTACTCTCTTAGCCACGCGGAGGTAAACAAGCGGAAAAAAAACAAGCGCCGCGACGCGTCGAAAAGTCCCTGGATGCCACACCCTCGGGGCAAGACGCGGCTTATGTATGCACACTGAAAGCGTAGCGGCTCGCACACAAACGCGCCGAGAGGGGTTAGAAGGCAAAAGGAAAGAGCGAGGAGTGAGAGACAGAGACGGAAGGCGAAGGAGAAAGAGTCTCGGAGTGCCATTCTGCTTACAGAGGCACTCGCTCAGGGACGGTTTTAGATATTTGCACGCCACGAGGCCGAGCTTACAACTCAAACAATTGTCTCTTTATGCGCACAACTACTTTTTTTAAGCATTTGTTCCTTTAAAGTGTTACTATGAAATTAATAAACACGCATATTATATTTTTGTTTTTCCGCGATAGAAATTTAAAAACATTTATATAAGACTTTTTTTTTTATTTAGAGTCATATGTATTATACGAGTCTTTCAGAAGCCAAATTGATCAACTACATTTTTTTGTAAATTTTGTTAATTTTGTTGTCAGAATGTATAATTAGTGTTTTTTTTGGTATACTTAAATTAAGAAATGTATTAAAAGAATTAATTTGACTCTTGAAAGATTAATGTAAGATAATGTAATGCCATTTTTTAATTTATAATGTTATATAATGTTAAAGATAATGTCTCTCACATATACGTTTATTCATCTCTTACATTATTATTCTGAAACAACTTTTTTTCCTGATTACAGTGCCTAAGGCCGGCACTGCACATTTCATCTTCTTTGTTGCTCGTCGGCAGATGTATACAAATACGAGGAGAGGTGAGACGTTATATCCTACTGGGATATAAATTGATAGAGAGTATATACGTATTGAGATCGCGAGAAAATGAAATCCATCGAGAACGAAAGCCGAGCTCTCGCGCGATAGGGATTGGTGTGCATCTTTTCTGTGCGAGCCGAGGGTGAAATGTGAGAGAGAGGGGCTGAAGCATAAGGGCTCGGGGAAGCAGCGGAGAGTTTTCGAGGGTGTCAAGGGTGTCCACGGGGAAATCGGTGATCTCCTCATTCTCTCTTCTTAAGCCGGAGGCACGAATAATACGCGAATTTCTCGAGTAGGAGGGTTCATGATGAGCGATCGCGGTAATTAACCGCCCGTTGTAATTAAAACGCCACTTGCTTTTCGCCCCGCTCTTTTTTTTTCTCCTTCTCCCGACATTGGTGGTAGCTATCTCTTTCACTAAGCTTCTCGATTACGATCTCCGACGATCGTGGGTGAAATGGCCTTCCGTCGACCGGACATTCCATACGATAATTAAGCGCGATGATTAATTCACAGTTCTGGATACAGTATATTATATAATAGAGGGAAAGAATGCGCATCCTATATTTAAAAACAAAACCTGTTATTCAAAATATTAGTAGTTTTTATATACGATGAACAATTATCTCGAGCAATTCCGTTTACAAGAGACTACGTATGAAATTAAAAATTTAATTTTTTTTTTGAACATATACAAAATAGTAATGAAGGATAATTTTTTTCTGAATTTTGAAGAAACTAAAATATATAAATATAATCTGAATGAACACGGACATACTCTTTGTCGCCCGTTATTTATTTTATATTTCAACTAGAAGTTATGAAAAAAAAAACGTTAGAAGTTATTTAAGAATGTTATTTTATTTACTGAAAGATAGAAAGAAATAGATGCGTTAATACATTTTGGACCTCTCCAGAATAAAGGGTGTGCCTGCTTGATCGAGTTCGGGGAAAATCTCTTCCTCTATTAGTCCAAAGTGCTTGTCTCCTGTGCATCGCATAAGAGAAGGTAACGGAGAGGTAACAGAGTCGAGAACAGTAGATTACCATTACAAGGTGGAAAGGAGAAAGGGGAGAGGAAAACGACAGAGCGGTTCTCCGACATGCCGAGCTCTCTCTCTCTCTCTCTCTCTCTCTCTCGGGACTGTTTGAATATTAATCGACTCGTTTGACTTATTTATCAACCCCTTCGTGCTACGAAGGAGCACGAACGGTGCTACCGAATCCACAGCGTTATATGTAGGGTAGAGAACTCTTTTCGAGGGATATAAAACGACTGTTCTATGACCGCAAGTGAGACAGCCGAGGGTGTGGTGCGTGTTGCCCCGTGCACAAAGGGTGTGCCGAGACGCGCGTCATGCATTATGAATGAGCGGAAGAATAGGACGGAGGCTGGGATTAATTTTATCGCAATGAACGCGCAGATTCTGCGCGTTTATGGCGTCGTTCGTATAAACACGATTTTTTTTTTTTTCCTTTTTTTTTTCCTTTTTAGTAAACGGCGCGTAATTAAAATTGATAGCATTTATATTTATTATTTATTAACATAGAATTGTTCAATTTTCTATAGCATTAATAATGTCAGATGATTGATAATTTTTGATCACATAGTCTTCATTAACTGATAAGTATGTTGAATTTTTAATATCTATTTAATACACAGCTTATAACTTAAATTACGCTTGCAACAAGATAAGTAGCTCTCGAAACTGTTATAAATGTTTGCGTAACGATACGGCGCGTATGTTTAATCCAATGAAAAATTCACGAACAGCCATATTTGTCTTCACAATTTTTTACGATTTGCTCTTTACGATGTGTATGCATTTTTCGCGTCCACGGGGATGCTCTTGGAACATTTCGTGTGACGAATGCGTGGCTGTATGGCGAACACGACGAGGAATTTATCGATACGGTCTCTAATAATGCTGGCACCCTCTTTGCGTGCGCCGCCCCCGCTCGTCGACTAGGTTTTAGGGTCCCGTCATCGCGGTTAAGCTCGTTACATCCGAGCACGCGAGCAGCTTAGTCATGCGTGTCTCTTACGCAAACATGACCGCGCCCGTGTTCTACGCGAAATTACTCATTTGTCGTCTTAATCGTCACTTTTATATCGCATTTCGCAGCCCGAAACGTTGAGGGGGACGATGGGTTAATCGGCCGTGTCCACGCGAGGCTCTTTGATACTCTGAATAGTGCCGTCACGCGTGCACATCTCAAAATCAGGTAATTATTCTAGCGATTCGCAGAATAATGTCATAAGCGTCATTTTTCGCCGAATTTTACGAGAGTTAACGGAAATGTTGCTTAGCAGAATATCTAACACTTTATTAAATAATACGAGAGATAATAAAATAATTATTAAAAAACATAATTAAAATAGTTATCGTGCATTCGCATAATATTTGGCAATATAATTTTATAAAAGAATAATATCTAATCAAAATATTTAAAAACTTTTCCAATTACGAAATTCTTAGATGATAGAATAATGTTTGTAAAATAGCTTATGTATAAGCTAGAAAATTTGAAGGAAACATTTTTCTTTGAGCCATTTTATCCTAAAATTCTTTGGCAAAATCGAAAGAATCATGGGCGGAGAGAACGCGCCGGTGATATAACGCGGCGAGGAACTCCATTTGAATTATGGTTCTTGCCACGTCGTACAATCGTCGGGAGGCTCGTATTCACGTTCCTTATGTTTCTCCTCTGCCGCACGTCTCTGCGTATTGTACATATGTATTTATCGTTGCGAGCAACAGCACATGGAGCGCTTATCTATATACTGGTAACTTGGCAGATACGGGTTGGAAAGGATCTCTACAGGGTGTCTCGCAGACATGTTACATTGCTTTCGGTCTTATACAGATTCTTAAAGAAATTTGAAGTCCGATTTATATTGGAAAGAAAATTTAGGAGAGCGACACTCAACTTTTTAAAGTATATTTTAAATTTCATCATTAAAATGTCGATAAATTTCTAATAAAGATTTCGCTGTTGCTTCGATATTTAATTTATTGTCATTTTATATAATTTCTTGCTATCTCTAATCCACGAACGAAACGCGATTGCCAGGACGCGCCCTGTATACAGGAGCGAATACAGGACGGGGAAGAACGGAATGGAATGCGAACCGCGCCCGGATTTTCATCGCGACTCTCGTTGGCTTTGAAAAATAGAGTTGGAATGTAGGTAATATAAAACGGAGCATCTTGAGCCTGGCCAGAACGCGCTGTTATTAAGTGCAGTGGTACCAAGTCTAACGTTCGAGGGATTAAATTGTTCGTTCGTGATTAATGACCTCCCTTCCCTCCCCGGGGACCCTCCCTTCATTAATTTCTCTCTTTGTCCGCATTAGAAAGATCGACTTCCGCGTCGTGACGACTGTCTTCCTAATTACGTTAATTATCCCAATAGTTATAGACAAGAGTATTATATTTTTATTCTACACAAATATTCTTAGTTTTAATTTAATGAGAAAAGTCTGCAATTACAAAAAAAAATAAAAAAAAAATTGTAGGGATAAATTATTTCTTTTAGATGTCGGTAAATAAGGTGGAAGTATATTTCAAATTTGATATATATTTGTGATATTAATTTTTCATTTTTTACATGAAGCAATATAAAATCAAGGTATTTTTTTTAATCATCGCAATGTCTTAAACAGCGGAGCTATGTGGTTATACAATACATGCTTCTTTAATATTAAAAGAGTGAAGCGCCAGTGATAGAGAATAACTTTTTTTTAACTTTCTTAAAACTATATAACAGAACGGTGGAGCAAGAAGGGAAGAATCACAGGTGAGAGGGTGCGCGGTTCTGCATATAGCACGACTACATGGATGTGGGTTAATTACACCGGGAGACAAACGACTTAATTCCTCTCGATTAATTAAGGCCGTCGTAATTTCTCCATCCGGTCCGCGTGAGTCAGTACAAGGCATGCCGACTGTGCAATCTTTTTCTAGCAACCGGCGAAAGACATCTCAGAGGATGTCGACACGAAGACTGTATTAAATTAGCGCTCTGTAACTCTAAGAAAATAATAGGAAACGTAATATTGAAATGCGTAATATTGTTTTAATGCGTTTGAGAAAAGGGAGACATCGTTTAACATGGATAATTGCCTTTTTTATTTCAATTCCTAAGTTATTTGCTTAGATAATTATTTTAGGTATTATTGTATTACATATATAATAAAGCTATATGATAGAATGCAAGGTAATATTTACACGATAAATCAAGTGAGGAAGAAAAAGAAAGATTATGATCGGCCGTCCTTTTTTTCCCTTTGCATCACGCGAATTTTGAATTTGTAAGCCAGTTGAATACAACGTCGAAGTCTTGAGAAATTGGATCGCCGTCTGTTTTTAATGCAATCAGCTACTTTTCCCTTTTATCTTTCAGACTTCGCATTCCGCGATAAATAGACGCTTACGGTATTTTATCCCCTGATATATATTCTTAGTAAAACTATAAAGAGGGCGGAAAGTATAAAGGGTCGGGCGAAATGAAGGGGAAAGAAAGGTGCTGATGTCGAAAGTCACGATCCATTTGTGATACACCCTATTACCATTTTTTTCCCCCCTACGTCTCGAACTTCCAATCCTCAAGCAGGTATCTATTTTTCGTTTTGTGCAATATTCTTAATAAAACTATAACAAGACGGGGGAAGTGTGGAGTCACAGGGGGACCGAAGCTTGAGGGGTAGATATTGATGTCGAGAGTCACGGTCCATTTCTAATATGGCCGATTGTCCTTTTCCCCTTCGTCAGACAGCTTCGAGCCGTCCCGCTTACACATGGATATTTTATACCCCGTCGTGTTATATATTCTTAATAAAACTGCACAGGATGGTACGTCGTAGCGCGCCGAGGGCATAAAACCTTCGAAGGAAAAATACCAATGTTATTATAAGATATTCATGTTTCAAGTAACATTCCATTTTTCAATATTATCACTTTTTCTCCTTTATACAAAGGTCGCGGCATCGCTGACTTCGTGCAAGTATCTGTATCGTGTTGTTCCCTTAATAAAACTTAATAAAACGGAGCGAAAAATAGATGCGGAGGAAAAAAAGATTTAACTAATATCTTCCGCCTCTTTTTAAATTGCGCTAACAGGTTTACAGCAGCTTTATAACTTTTTACAAATAAATAAAGAGGAAAGATTTAATTATCGTTAATTAAAATACAGTTAATTAAAATACAGTTAATTAACCGAGTGAAATTTTGAGTATCTCCATGTAGTTATCGCTCTTTCCGGTTTATGTAGTAAAACATAGCGCACCCGTGAAACTGCGGTTACACATTTATGACGGATACATTAGGGATAATTAGAAATACCGAGCGAGCTCTTCGCGTCATCGCGACTAATGAAAATCACTCGAGCAACCGGCGGCGACTAATGAAATCATTCGAGCGCGAAAAATCCTCTACCTACCATCAACAGTTACGGGATCCAGTCGGCGGATATAAATATCGATAAAGCATCATAAGAGGCCCAATAACGCTGATAATGGACGTTCGCTCTTTCACGCACGATAAAACGCGCGCCCGTGAGCTGTGAATTTATTCGCGCTAATAGGACCGTCACATGTCCCTGTAATAGGAACATCGACGCCACTTAGAGCCGATTGGTTAGCATTAACCGTGATTAACCCCTATAGTTTAATAGAGCAAAGTAACGTAATATTACATGCGTCATGATCACGGACTTTTGTTTCTCTTTTTATTATCGACATGAAAAGCCGCACGATCATAAATTACGGTGACCCGGATTTCTTAAAATGTACAAGTCAGCGAGATAAATATGTATTGGTTTCTAATGCTAATCTAGTTTTGATAACTCGCGCGACACACTTTTCCGTGTAGAAAATAATGCGTTTACGTACATATAGAGGAATAGATAATCTTTTTTTTTTTTATTTTCCGCGAATTCGAATTATACGAATTGGAAATAAAACGGAAATTTTTTAATATTAGAAAGGAATAATTTTATATTTTGAGGACACGGCGCCATGCGATCTCTCGACATATCGAACTCGTAATATCCCGACAATTTATAGTCTAATGTAAAAAAAAAAGCGAGAATACGAATTTTAATATAAGGAATTTTTGGAATAATTCGGAATAGAGTCATCGTTCCATTTCCGAGATATGTATTTTCACGTACCGTGGTGTGCCTCGGAGAAATAATATTTCGGCACGATGTGATTTCGAGATAACGTATTTTCAGTGACTGTCCCACTTTTCGAATTTCGGGACTTCTGTGTATTCCGCATCGCGTTTTGCTTTCGTCGACCGGATGTAATATGCTTCAGAGAACACACGCACACACACACACACACATACATATACGAGAACTTCGTGCTTGTATGTTTGAGTACTTGTGTGCGGCCACTCGCTTTAACAGCTGCTCATATTTCACAGCCGCCATCGCTGACACTTGAAATATCAGAATGTATTTGCCTTCTAATTATTAGTTGTACTTTTGAGTTATGACGTCGCTGATAAGCCTCCGAGAAAACATCGTTCAGAGGCGTTTTCGAGCATGGTGTACTTCCTCGACATCAGATTGCTCCAATTCTCTTGTCAGATTGTGCCTTATGCATATTTCATTAGCTTCTAATATCTCTGAGAATCAATTTGTTCAGGAAAATCTATATTTTCTTAGTGTTTGTTTATTATGGTATATAGTATGAATATTTTTAATCTACTTTGCATTTAGTTGTATACACACACACACACACACACACACACAAACACACACACACACTGTCCCAGATTAATGGGGACAAAACTCGTGTGCAGATAGAGCGGACCAAACTGAGTCGAAAAGTCCTCTATTATTTTTTTGTATAACGCTTAATAAAAGAATTATTATTGAGTAAAATCTGGTCAATCATCGTCGATCTTTAGCCGGGCGTACGTCGGCTATGAGCGGCGTATGACAGCTGAGCGCTCACGCACACTACCAAGCGCGCGACTCATCAACGTGCGCCCGGCTAAAGATCGGCGATGATTGACCAGACTTTATTCAATAATAATTCTTTTATTAAGCGTTATACAAAAAAAAATGATAAAGGACTCTTTTCGACTATTTTATATATATATATATATATATATATATATATATATATATATATATATATATTTGCAGAAGTAAAGTAATTGACATCTATCTTAAAAATGTATATGATATCTAGAAAAAAATGTAAGATATCTTTAAAATCATTTGTGTAGAAGATTATAAAAAGACTATCAGATATTATTGAACATTTCAAGCGCGCATTGATATTTTCTTATCGATACTATCTTTCAGTTATCAATATTTACTCAATATCGAAAAAGTCAAGAATGTTAAAACATCATAAAAAAGTAAACTGATATACTCTATTAAACTTGAGTTCTAATTCGATACATTATTCACATTACGATATAAAAAAAGAAATAACTAAATAAAAGCATGTATAACCTTGTCAGAGAGAAGGTTACGTAAAAACCGATCGGCAGCTTTTAAAAACAATAAGCCTGGCGAGCACTGTTGGATACATTTAACTTTAATTAATAACTTATGAAATGCTCAAAGCAAATGAAAGATTCGAATTTCGCGTTTATTACAAGTTTCGTTCAGAGCACGCGATACCTTAATCAAAATTGAAGCAGTTCAACCATACAAAGTATCATTTGGAAAGATCAGCGTCTCGATTCGCGCTTATCGCGCGAAAGTTGTCGCGATTGCGCGCGCGGTACGCGGCGTGTTGTTTATTTTCGCGTGTATACGCGCAAATATTATCTAACTGTGGCGGTCGGCTTACGAAACTAAGCCGAGCACCAACAGAGAGTCTATAATGTATACGGCGAGCAGTGAGAGGGCTGCGGGGTTCCTCCCCCCAGCCTGTGCCGCTGACAGATGGCGCGGGAAAGCCTCGCTCGATCTCGCTCGCGCGCACGCGAGAGAATCAATATTCCTGCGGTATATTCCCGGTCCGTGTGTATGTATCCGTAACTACTTGCTCGCGCAGCTCTCGCACAATCTCCGCCGCTTTTGCGGTGAAGGATTAAATCCGCACCGGTCTCGTAATAATGATTTTGTAACCGTGCCTCCTCTCCCGCCGCAAAAAATACGCGCGAATTAACCCCGATGGTCCTCTCCCCGCCACCCTTCTTCCCTCCCCTTCTTCCTTTTCAAGCTGGTATCTGCATTACATTACATTCTGTTACTGTACTATTAGCATACTAAACGTCGCATTACTTGTATTGCGGTGCGAGAAATTAATATCAATATGTCTCTTTCTTCAATTCAATTTCCAAAGGATATCTTTTAATAAATTCATTTCTGCTAATTTAAATTATTCAGTATCGAGAATGATGCATTTCTTCGCTTTATTGGATTAATTTTCCGCTTTAATGAAAGAATCGATTGTTGGAGAGACATTTACACGACTACTATTACATTCTGACGTTTTTATGTATTGTTTTTCTTTTTTTTAGAGAAACAATAGTACAAATAAATAAATTTCATTAATCCATGGATATCGATTGCATCTTGATTTATATTGGATTACGAAGCTTAAATGATGTAAAAAAAAAGTTAAATTCCAAGAAAATGCAATTGCCTTTTTAAATGTCCGGCTTTACGCTCGAACGCGTTACGATCATGGACGGAGATAGCGGATACAGTTGACCGGAAAACCGGACTCCGACCACGATATTACAAATAATGAAATGGTGTTTCTACATTAATAACTTCATAAAATAGCGTTAATCGACGAAAGAGTTACGCGGAAGCAGTAATTACTGTTGCGCAATGTTAATTGTTTATTCATCGATGCTGTGAAGCGTTACGAGAGAGTCGCACTTTGCCTAATGAATTATCGAATTAACATCGAATTCTTATATAATATAATTTTATTGAACTATGCGAAGGACCAAATTTATATCATACTCGTGATATTTTAAAATATCAACCTTTGAAATTCAATTGTGATAAAAAAACTTCTGAATAATTTACAACAGTTCAATCTGGATCGTTCAAAACTCAAAGAAGAAAAATCTTTACAGGAGAATTATTTATGGAAAGCATTTTTACTGTCATTTTTAAGTGCTCCGTACTATTTTTAAATCGTATATATTTGTTGTTCTTCAACACCCTAAGACCGCGAGAAAGAATGGAACATTCTTGAATGTTAAATATTTTTCCACATTTTTCATGTTCTCTTTTCTTTCCCGTCAAAGTCGACAGAAAGTAAACGAGCGGGCGACTTTTTGAAGGCGTGAGCACCGAAGTGCTCGAACAGTTTCAACGGTAATCATCACTCTCTTTTCATTGTACCTACCTACCTACCGCCGTCTCTTTGCGCCGCTTTGGGGGTTTAAGTACGTTGACGAGGAAATAGCGATGCTCGCTCGCGCTCTCTTTCTTTCTGCTACCCTCCTCTTCTCGCTCCGAATCGTCGGAAACTTTGTTCGCCGTACCCTCGTCACAAAAGTTAACCGTTCAAACCCCTGTCGCTTTCCCAACTGCTCTCCCTTCCCTCCGACTCGCTTCTCTCCGTATGTATTAGGTTGTTACGGAAGTTCCGGCCGGTTTTTGTGCAGTAACAATCGCATATGCGGATTTAACGGTTGCAGAATTCGAGAGATATATCTGACAATGCAGTGAACTATCATTCCGGGATCCGAGGATTTAGAATGTTAATTATTTTACAGATTCGGTAAACAGATTACTTTTTTAAACAAATTTTTTTGTCTATAATTTTTCTTTTTAATTAGTATTGAAAAAAAAAAAAAAATTTTTTAAGGCAAGGAACTCCTTAATAGATTATGAGTGAGCAAAACATGTTATATACATGCATTAGTAATTGAAAGAGAAAGAAATACATAAGTTCTTTAATTTGAAAAAAAAGTATTGATATTTTAATCGATAATTTTTTATTAGTTATCAATGCATGATTTTTTTAATTAATAATGCTTTCTTATAAAGTTAATAAATGTACACATAAAATTCATAATTGAAGAAATTTTTTACAAAAAAAATATTGTATTTGCACACAAGAATTGCTGTGCTGCTCTAGAATAGAAAAATAATCTATAATATTATCACTTATATTATTATCACTATTATTCTATCGTATATCACGTAATATACAGTAAAATAACGTACTTACAGCGAAGTTGAATGGTTACATGACTGTTCCAAATGAAATATTAGATCACTCTATCGTAGTCATTACTAATTAAAGTTGAGAAAGTCGATAATTCTCGCGGTACTATAAATGCGGAATAGCCCCTTCATTCGCTTGCCTCTTCAATTCTGCCTTATACTCTTTTTTTTTTTTTTTCCTCAAACACCCGAGAATTAGTCTCATCGATCGATGTTATATCACAACGGTGTCTATCTACGCGTATTAGAATATCTATATCTAGTACATTGACGAAGAAGAAGTGGAACGAATAAATAGCCAGTCGCATTACTAAAACTTTTACCGATATTTTCGCACACCGCCAAACTGTCGGACGCTCCATTTCACATGAGATTCAACGACATAGTCGAATTATCCGAATCTATGTACAAAAATGAGCAGTATACGGAATTTCCAATTCTACCACACAGTTATTGCTATCGATTGACACAGCGGCTTTTCACCATTAGAATATCTACATCTAGTTTGTTCGCAGAGTAGTAGAACCTGCCGCGATAATATCACGATATTATGCCGCTATTAATTCTAACAGCGTGCAGAATGTATGGCAATTGGTCGGTATAGAGCAAAGAAATATTGATTTCTCGTCACTGTAATAAGAATGTACATATTACCAGTTTTAAACGATAAATAACTGAAAGAAAGCAAAACAACTCTATGATTAATACCGCACTAACGCTTCCATTATTTATCGACTAATATATCATACGTTTAATGCGCGTTTCGCGAAATAAAACTTATGACAAATTGTCGCATTCGTCACAATTACAGATAACATTTTATAAAATCTTTGTTTATTCGGAAATAAAATAATTTTTAAAAAAAGATATATTTTGGCAGGATGATTTATCTTTTGACAAAAAATTATATTACGTCATCTTGTTTTTTTTCTCTTTTTTTAAATATTTCTGCTATTATCATCACTAATTTTAATTGTAATTCCATATTTTAATTAATATTCAATATATTAATTTTGAGATATAGAATTTTTTTATGATCTTACATTCCATAATTAACAAACATTTTATGTCTCTGTGTTTGTTTTATTCGAGCAAGTCTTAAAGTCAAACGCACATATGATCGTCTTGGGTGGTTTGATTATCACATCTGCCAAGCGGCGTTCATTCACAGATAACGAGTTCTGTTTATCAGCTGGTTAATTGATCGATGCAATGGCCACTTTGAAAAATTCATTTGCGTGTTATACTCACTTTATTTATTCGCACATATAAGTCATTCACAATGATAGGAATGAGCACTATATTTCGATTAGTTACGTTATTTATATGATATACGATAGTTATGTTATTTATGTGATATTTTTTATCAATAGCCAGCTTATAATAATGCAAAATGTGATAATGATTTTTCATACATCATCGATGACAGTGCAGATGTTAAACTTGATCCATCAAACGTTTTTTTTTTTTGAGATATATACAATCACATAAAAACACGAGCCATAAAACTTTACGTTTTTCTTTGGTAAATAAGGACTCGTGAGACACTAAAAAAAAATTTATCGCGCAACGATATTCTACGATTGTATTTACAAGCGCTATTAAAACATCATAGAGGTTGATGATTTCAGGACACTTAAATTGTTGCACTTTACAATGTGGGCGCGCACGCGATTCGCGAGGCAATCCAAGAGCTCCTTATCGCGTTATTATTTAGTTTTATTATCGGTCGCTTAATTGCAGAAAGATTGTTGCTGCGTATCGCGCTTTACGAGGCCGCCATTGCCCCGTCGCCACCGACGTTGTTATAAAGTCACACCTGAGCGTTAACGATCGTGGCAATTTATTGCTTAATGCGAGATAACGCAAATAAAGATACGCTTGAGCGTGACGAGTGAGCTAACCAGATAATTAGGGTATCGATACTTGGGAATTTAAAATGCGAGCGGATTGTCGGCCGACTTTTGCATGCATTCGCCCTGGAATTATCAGACAACCGATGATGCTGAACGCCGATTAATGGTACGCTAAAATTTATGGCAAGTCGTAAATTTTTACGACTTTTAAGCGCGTAATTTTTACATTACAAATTAGAAGAAATGTCCGAAAATAATTTAAATCTTTGTTATAATCTTTTAAATATTATAAGGAAATATTTTTACTTATTGAGTCTTTCATTTTATTTAATATTTCTGGATATATATATATATATATATATATATATATATATATATTTTTATTTTATATAAAAATAAAAATTTATTTTCATATAAAATTAATTGACTTTTTTCTTTTAAAATATTTCCGATATTTTAAAGATCATTTTTCTGATATTTAAAATACGTTTTCATATGAAATGCTTTGTTACAAATAGATTGATGTTAAGTAACTTCATGTAAAAATCGCGCGTCGGGAATTTTTTATCATGATTGCACACACCTGTATGAGGCTAATTAGTCAACTTTTTCCAACGGCAAAAGTTGCGTCGCGCACCTGCAGTGATTTAATGAGTTTGGACATTCGGTCGTACCTTCGAAATTTATTTTACGGGCGCTACTGCATACTGCAGCTGAAGCCCGCTGCTTCTTATTAATCTCTAATATTTCTCGGTTGCATATTTTCTCTGGCAATACTACATAATTTTGTTCATACATTAAAAATTTATGTATACTTTTACGATCTGACCTAACCTGAATTCTGAAAGTGAATGATCTTTAAAAGATATTTCTTTATCTATATTCGGAAAAAAATATAAATACTTGAATTATATATAATATAAGATCATAAAAACACCATAAAAAGGAGAAATATTTGAATGTAACAAAAAAAAAGAATTTGCTTTTTATAAACTTGAAAAAGAATTACGATTGGGGTTCACAGATACCGCTGTGGTATTATGAACGATCATATTACTTGACGGTTGTACGAAAGGGGAGTGACGGGATCAGAAGGGATATAATAGGCTTATAATGAGCTGCGTAGGGTCGTCTGACACGATCGCTATTATATCTGAAATGTCGTCGACGACGTCGTAACTAACTTTCATATATCGAGTTCTAGAACGTTTAGAGCCATGCCAATTTTATAGTGTAACAGAGTAACATACTTAACTCTAATAATGAGCACTAAAATTCGACGTTAAAATCTTTTTCTCTGTCTTTCAATACTGCTTCATTAATTTTTTTTTTTTTAATGCAATTTACTTGCTGCGCAAAAGTTCTTTTTGCGACAATTTAATTATTTGTGACAAAAATTTCTTTTAGTTTCTATTTTTCTTTTGTCTTGAAACATTTTTAAAAACAACGTTCGACACAGTGTCCCACTTTTTTAAATACTTGATGGCAAAGAATGATGCTAAGAGCAACTGAAAGAATTATGAGATCCACTAGACTCCAGAGTATGCACTTAATGATTTTGTAGAAAGAGCTAGCAAGAGTTAGCGTAATTTAAAACGAAAGTTAGGCAATCCTCTGAGAGAGGAGTCTATAACTAAGGTTTGAGTTTCGGGTTACTGATAGTGTTATTGAGAAAAGTTCGATAATTTCCTTTCCATTCCAAACAAAGTCTATCCATTCTGGCAACATTTTAGGCAACTTCTGCAATTCCGTCTATCTCTTCATCATAAAACTTTCGTACAGGTTTTATCACTTTGATACTACGGGCATTATTCATCGCGAAAAATATATCATTTCAAATTCAAAGTTATCATGACAACTTCTTCGTATACGAAGATATAATTCTTGCAAGAAAAGTTGTACTTATATATATGATTTTCTACAAAAGTATATCCAGCGGAAATGTTCGCTCAAATGTTAGATTATGATAATTTTTTGTTTAATTTACATTTTATTATGTTTTTAATCATTCACCGTTTTATATCTCCCATATTGTATATTATATAAAAAAAAACAATTGTATATATATAAACTTCTAGCACTGTTCTCTTTTTAGAAATTTTGCTTTACTTTCTTAGAGTTATCTTTAAAATTGTCTTTCAAATCATTAAAAAATACACGAGGTAAAAAAAGAATCTTAAAATCGAGTTTCTCGCAGTACGTTAATCTCATCTTTGAACAGAAAAATCTCCTTGAGCGTCATGTAAAGATTTACAACCTGCTTACCAAGTCGCAAACGAGAGCAATATAACTCGGCTCTGTTTTTGGAACCTCGCGGATGGACAGATATGTGTGTAAAAGCGTATATCAGACGCCGTAAGTGGCTTAATATCTTATCGGATAACAAGCGTGCGCGCACGCTTCGGTAAAGCGGACGCGCGATGATACGAAACGTTAAATGTCGATCGGCATTTAATTTTCGCACCGTCAATAGAGGACGATATCGCGCCGCGACAAAAGAAATGATTGACGAAAAATGTCACACGATATGAGAATGTCTCGAGCGTGATAAAAGAATGAATCAAGTTTTAAAAATATCGATACTTTTCTTTTGACGTCAATCTTTAATACCACTACTTTTTTTTTTTTACAATTTTGTTATTATTTGTTATTATAGTATTTAGATATTTTTTTATTTCCCTGCAATTTTTGGAGCTTTGAAATATTAAGTATATTCTGGTAACTGTCACTCAAGCTAAGTCCATTAAATTAGAATTTACCTAAAATTAGTTGAATGACAAAATTATCATTTTTTTATTTGCATTCCTAAAACACAATTCGCCAAAACAACATTTGATTCAATCAAAATTTACTTTTGGAGAAACATTATTTTTATGTTCAACGCTATCGTTAGCCAAATGTGATTATTATCGATCAGCAAGAACCGGTTGCAATATACTTGTGAGACACGAATTTTGCATATAACTGATGATTTTGGGCACGAAGTTTCATGATATCTTGGACGAAACTCGATGAAATAAAAAGTCAATATATATACAAACTTCTTTCTCCCTCGGTTCTCTTGGGGAAAAGATGCGCGATATAAATTTAAAGAGTCTCAATTACCGCGTTGTGCACGCTTGAGCGGAAGCGTGCAAGCGGAGCCTTGAAGCGGTAACTTTCCTCATTCTTCGAACCCCCTTTATGCCCCGCTAATAACATACGCCTCTTTATCACCGTCCGAATCTCGGCGTAATTACGATCGTTAATGTCGCGTCTCGTTAGAGCTGACGTTCCAGCTCACGGCATCTCTCTCATCTCGAAACTAAGACGATTTCTCGCGTCCGTATTTCGTCAGAGATCGATGCAAAGACAGAATTGATGCTAAGGGGAAGAAATATTTTTTTATTAGAGAGATCATAGCGAAAGTTTCACAGAATATATTATTCATATTTTACGATTTTTATTGCAAAAATATCGACAATTAAGTTAATTTTAACTTCCTTTTCTTTTTATAGTACAGATTCTTTTCTTTTACAGATCTTTTCTTGAAATTTAATTTAGATATTATTGCAAAGTAATATCGATTTTTGATAATTTTGCTTTAATTAATTTTTTATGTTAGAAATATCATAATGAATACTTTTCTATAATTCGAGCATTCTTTTGTGTTTCTTAAGAAATAAGATTAACGAATGTATTTTCTACTGATTCAATTAATGTAACAAGCTCCTGTAATCTCATGAGATTATCTTGAGTAGAAAATGTAAGATTTACGTAAACACGATTTTTCTTGGCTTCGTTATATATCACTTAAGATAAATAGATTATGCTTTTGCGAAATAAATTGCGCTTGAGAAAATTAATCCGCATATTTTACCTTATAATCTTTTAACTTATTGCGTCATTGATTTTTGATTCGAATAATTAATCTGTGGGATTCCGCAAAGAACGTGTTTGCGATCGCGACGAGATCTTGCGAGATGTACGTGTCGTAATCGGGGAAACGATATGACCATTCGCGATGTTTAACATAACGATGCACAAGATATAATTTTCAAGCTGAAACACATGAGTGTATACGACTAGTCTCGGCAAGAGAGGGGTGAGTTGGTCGGACTCGGAAAACATGTTATTCAAATGAGGGACTGGCAATAAAAACGACAGGTCGTAATGAAATGACACATTGAATAAACTGAGTTTAAGATTCATCCTCTTTTTCCTTATGTTATTATTAATATTTTCTTGTTTTGACATTACAATAGAATAAAGCTGTCCACTTCCCTTTTCATTTATGCATTTTTCTCTATTAATTTGGAATAGATATCGTGTATGAGTATGTATTATATTAAAATGGTTTTTTTTTTCTTATTAGCTTTAAATTAACTTATTTAAATTAGAAGTATTTTATGATATTTATTAAGCGATTTTTACAAAATATAAAGAAATTTCAATATATCTGTGAATGAAACTCTCGAAAATGAAAAATATTTCCGAGCGTCTGAACTTGTTTACGATTATCTTTTTCGATGAGATTAAAACGGAACGATAGTATAAATCCCGTACTGCTTATCTCAAGCGAATCGATGATACGCGGCCTTTCTTCGCGAATTGTTCTCGTAATAATGACAAATGCGATTGTATCGTCGCGCGAGCCGGTCCGTACGGCGTCAAATTAGTTTCGTCGGAGAGTTAATATCGATCCGTCGCTGGTAAGTCGTTCATATTGTCGTAGCTTGGTTTTAGTACAAGAGTTCTCGCGACTTAACGGAAGCGCGGAGTTATAATCCTTCACTCTTCGCGCCCCAAGAAACCCCACTAATCCTCCATCCGGGGATTACCGGCTTCGCAGCACTTACGGCGATTAGTTACACCGGAATACGATGACCCTTGCGGAAAGTGGGATTCGCATTGGTGTGTCTAACAAAGTGGCGTTTAATATAATGCATATAAAAAAATAGTAATGGTGTCGTTCATAATAAAAATGTTTTTAATGAAATAATCAACAAATTTAGGATACATATTGTCATTAAACGGATCAATAGATTTTCGTTCTACATTATAAAAAAATAAAAAAAAAACGTTAAATGAAAATATGTAGTTTGTATTTTTTTATTTGATTATTTAATTACACAGAATATTTAGTAATTTTCTCAAGTCATCCAAAGATAATATAATTTTGCGAGTCATCTCGCGTTAGTAGAACAAGTCAGATTTAATATGCTTTCTTCTCTGTTTATTTTCTTTCTTCATTTCATTTTTCTTCCTTAGCAATCTCTTCACTCTTCGCTCACTTGATTGCAGGTGTATGTTCTCCTTAATACTTTCCCTGGAATTATATTTCTTATTTTATTTTACTTTGTTGGAGATTCTTGAATTTCGATCCTAACGATCCCTATATCGGAGAGATGAATAACGAGTAAAGTCAAGGAGAACTTTGATTGCGTTTCAAAGTTATCCCCAGGCTTTTATTATTGCGACCACTTGCACAATCCACGGTAAAATTAGGGGATAGCGGCAAGCATTGTTATCGTAAATTAATCTCTGAACTGGAAAACATATTTCTTAGGAAAAGTATACGAAACATTTAATTATCATTAAATTTCAACTGCGTGATATGTTTGTATGTAAAAAGTGTTAGGGAAAAGAGACTTTACATAGAAATAATAGAGTTTATTACATAAAAAAAGGAAGTCTCTTTCTCTCTCGTATATATTATTTGAATACTCAAACTTTTACCAAAATTTTGAATCTATTTTTTATCATGTTTACATAGTATATCACAGCAAATCGTATAAAGATATTATCGGCGAAAATAATGGCGTAATGCAAAAAGAACGAAATATGCGAGTGTCATTAAGTATCGTTTATATTCGGAAAGCGTGAACGCGATTTCAAAGAAACTCGGCTTTGCACAAGAAAATAGATCTCACAACTATATATATATATATATATATATATATATATATATATAATATATATATAATATAATATAATAATAAATAATATAATATATATATATATATAATATAATAATAAATAATATATATATATATATATATATATATATATAATATTATTTATTATTATATTATATATATTATTTATTATATTATTATTATTATATTATATATATATATATATATATATATATATATATATATATATAGAAGAAATGAAAGATAGAAAAAGAAAGATATATATATATATATATATATATATATATCTTTCTTTTTCTATCTTTCATTTCTTTTATCCATAAGATAATGTCTCTACAGACCGTTATATCGAGAACAATGCATGTTTGATAACGCTTAAGAGCCACATCAATGATTGTAAAGCCGTCACTTTTCACAGATAAAATATGAGCGGTTGAACAGTTATCAAAGCTGAATGTGAAATCATACAACTTTGTTCGCACGTACCATTCTTTCTCTATAGTCTGCAATTCGTCGCAATAATAAACTTTTTGTAGGATAATTACACATAAAAAGTTATTACTTTTATTCATTTTTTATTAACCTTATGTAGTCCACTAACTTTAGCGATTTCTCAATTACAATACAGTATTCTTTAGTCGATCATATTTCATCACTATTACCTATAATTGTAATCCTATTTTGAATTAAAATTTACAAGCGACGAGTTTTGTCCGACACGCATTACTCGTATAATAGAGAGAGAGAGAAAGAGAATTTTAGTTATATCTGTGTGTGGCAACGCGAAATTACTTTACGCTATGTGTCTACCTGAAGCACATAATCCTATTAAATTTACTCTCCAAAGATTAGCGTAATTTTGATTAATTTAATAATTTGATTAATAATTTAACTACATTGAATATTTATTGCACAAATTTCCGTCGAACAAGAATTGCTACGTCACCGAGATAGCCCTCTGTGTTGATCGTTACAGCGTCGATGATTAAATATTAAATACCGCTCGTCTCTCGATCATTTACGCCAAAATGAACGACACTCGAAAAGGCCCGGGCTCTCGCAGCTGCGGCAACGTGCGGGCTTAATCGCGTCATTTTGCATCGATCGACTACAACGTAAAATTATTATCGATGTAACCCGCTACACGACACGATGATAACACGCCCCTATAATAATCCGTTCGTCGCTTAATTCTCCGTCAGGGAAATACACAAGGCGAGTGTCCAGCTGTCTCTCGCATATTTTCATATTTTTCAATCGTGCTTTTCGGCAATCGTGTTGTAATTATAAGGCACACCCTTGTTTAATATCATCGACCGCGATGAGAACTCGACTGCAGGAACGATAAGAGATTAATTATATACGCGTCCTCGAGATCACATTATATCGAAAAAGTAATTATTTTTTCCGCGTAATCTGCATATAAAAGCTATATTAAGCTCCGTACGTTCGCTATAAATAGTCGAGTAGGTTCGAGCAACGTGTGCGCTTCGTGATACCGAGAATCGTGCCATTAATCCGTATCGTTTGCGACTCCTAACGTGTTAATTACATACCACAGTTTCGCGCCATTTGCCCGAAGTCATGATCGCTTCACATCCCTTGCTCGCTGACACGTTAGTTAGCTGCCTCTCGAACTCGCTATATATCGGATACAGTTTCCGGTGCCAACTTGGCAATTACAAGCCGTATCCGCGGAAGTGTGAAAGATCTCGGCGAGATGAGTTTGCTCACGTTTGATTTTAAGACCAATTTCCAGCATTCGTTTTTGATGATCGTTTGCAACACAGTCAAGAATCGTCGCTGAATATTGGACTGATGGGAAATAGCGCGAAACACATAAAATCTCTCGTGGATGTTAGATTCGATCGCGGCGTGTGATCAGCTTCGAAGATTTTCCGTTTTATATTTAATTGGTGAATTATTCTTTTTTCTGTACAGCGATTTGATATTGAAAATTTTTATCATATAATTCAAATCGTATGATTTATATAATTTTATAGACATGCAATTTTGAATTTTTATCTGATACTATATTTTTTTACCAAAATTATTCTTGCGTGATCTCAGGTGAGATTGGAAATTCGGGAAGTCTTTGAAAAAAGAGTTCTCGGTGATTGAAAAATTTCTTTTTCTAAACGCAATTTTGCAAACGCATTTTGCAATGTAAAAGACAACATTTTTATTTTACTATAGTATTCTATTACGTAGTTGCCATATTAGAAATTAGAGGATCAGGAGCGAGACCTTCCCACAGTTCTTCTCCACCGCGTACTCGAGCGTGCTAAGCCAAATGGTGATTCTCTCCGGTTACGCGGCACTAGCACCTGCATTTTATTGCTTCCATTAAAGTCGATCGCTGTAATAACAAAACGCTGCCGGATAACAAAGACGGGTTTTTCTCGTAATTGCCCGGCAGTTAACGAATTCCGCCGCGCGCGCATCTTACAGTTTCAATTCCTCGCGCCGTTGCCTTTTCTCGATAAGAGGCACTCGCACGATGCAGCACACACACACACACATACGTACAAATATGTTGTACGTTATATATTATATGTGTTACATATACGTCTTGCCGTAATTGTCTGGTATTTTATCTATCGACGTACTCTGTGTAGCGTACGTGGAAACAGATGCCTACTTAATGTAATTAGCGAAGATTTCTGTCTCGTCATTACTCGTACGTTTTATTGCTTCCTCCGCATCTCTCAATGCCAGCTCGAGGCTTAACATCATTATTTACATATATATCCAACTCAATTGGATTTTAACGAATCACCGTTATTATATTCTTCTTGCTAAGAATTTTTCCATTCTTTTAAGAAGAAAAAAAAGTAATGTCTTCGACGTCAAGAGAGAGTTGCTACAAAAATGTCGAGTGAATTTCCAAGCTAATATTTTGAGAGAAGTTTTTTAAAATTTTTAGAGATGTGAAACACATGTTGTTCGTATCTTTTGTCTTCCCTGCGACAATACAGCGTGATATCCTGATTACACGCCAACAGTCACGCTACGCAGCGTGAGGGATACGCGAGGTTACACGCTTTACAGGGCCGACGGTCGTCGTTACAAGGCGATTAATCCGGGCCGCTCATTTTTCTCTTCTCTCGCGCTCGCTTCGTTCTGCTTTAACACGTCGACAAGTCACGATCGGATCGGTCTTCCTTTTCTCCGTTGTAGAACGAGCCCAGCTGTCATTAGTAGACGGCGGCATCTCGCTCGCAGCTGCCGGCGTCACGTGGTTAATAAATTTTTTTTTTTTTTTTTAAATTTTTAACTACCATGCGACGCGCGAACGCCCGCTGATTTCGGCTTTTCGTATCGGTCCACATCTCTCGCGGCACGT
Organism: Cataglyphis hispanica; assembly: GCF_021464435.1. Taxonomy (NCBI): domain Eukaryota; kingdom Metazoa; phylum Arthropoda; class Insecta; order Hymenoptera; family Formicidae; genus Cataglyphis; species Cataglyphis hispanica. The sequence continues at coordinate 11,070,041 of NC_065956.1, forward strand.
TTAACGACAAATCCGTGGGATTCTAGAAAATGGAGAGAGAAAGAGAGAGAGAGAGAGATCTAAAATTCCAAGGCGTGAACTTTAATTTGCACTAGAGGCCATCGTAGATGACGCTGATGACTTGAAACCCTTTGCCGCTTTCTGGAATCGCAAAATGAACCCTCATGCTGCATATAAATTTCTTATCATATCTGTAATTTTGCGGATGTTGACTCGAATATTTTTTCGTTGCGAGTATAATGCGGCACGGTAAATGCATTCGCATAATTTTAAATTCTGTTTGCTTAACATAAAAAAGATGATAACGTAATAAAACCAGCGTGATCTTTGATAATATGACGATAACATTTTCAAAATATCTTATTTTTCGAGAGGAAAATTTCTCGTTATCTTTTTTTTGAAAATTATAAATTTGTCTGGAGGATTGGAGGAGATTAATGTTTGAAACTTTTTAATTGCTTAATACTTTTATTAACACACACTTCATTTAATTGCTTCTATTAATTGCACTCTTAATACCAACCAGCTTTAATAATCAAGACATTCTCTCATTTTAGAAGCGCGATACGTTATTTTATACTTATCGAATTATATGCTTGGCATTATCTGCCGAGCCGACGTAACAATTTAGTTGTCATTTTATATTACATGATGTAGCATTTTTAGATAGGTGGAAAGTGGATAATGCATTACAGGGTTAAGACCTTCATCTCGCTGATAACCGGTTTCCACGGAATCGCTCCTGTAACTATTTCACGTAACCATCATTTTAGTTTCTGACTCAGTCTCGTTGAGATCAAGCAGCTCGCCCTGAGGGTCCTTGCCTTTTTCCGAGATTCCTTCATGCTACGTGACTCGCGAAAGAAATCACCAAAAGACGGATATTACAAGGCAACTCATAATATTTTAGCCGGTTAACATTTTTTGTTAAGTGAGTTTTGTGTAATGCGTATTTCTATACATTATATAAATATATATATATATATATATATATTTCTTATATATTTCTTTTATTTAAAAAAATTTTTTTCTTGATCTTTTACTTTCTTTCTCTCTGAAATCTTTTTATCTTGATTTGATCGACTTTGTCTTTCTTTATATATATCCTGCAATTTGCAATTACACCGTTTCGCAAATATCACAAATTTATGCTTGACTTAAAATTGTAAAATCTTTTGAACGCTGAATGTACCTGCATTCTTAGTTCCTTGTATATATCTACCTTCCGATCTTGAAAAGTATCTCCGGCTCTTAAATTTCCCTCGTTTCAGGATAAATTGGAGAATTAGTCTAAAATATGATCCTTAAATCCTTGGATGCTTGTAGCTTTGTATCTCTAAATCTCTCGGTCCTTCAATCTTCTCCTAAGGTTTCAAGAAAGTCTTGGCACTCTTGAGACGATATCAAAGAGATGTCGCCCGTTTTCCTCCGCATCAATGGATCTACTCAAAGATTGTTATTTAATTTCAAAAATATCATAAAACTTTACAAGCAATATCTTTTGCGCGAAATATAATTCGTGTTGATAACATTATTTATGATTTTTTTTTTTTTTGAAATCTCGCGGAGATAAATTGAATAATTGTTGTAGACGAAAAATTTAGATTTTACCAGCATTTATATACAGCTGTCCCATCGACAAGCCATGTTTATATGCACAACCCTTTACTAGCATGCGAAGCGAGTTCGAACGGGCGTGTTATGAAAACTCGCATGAAATTCGAACCGCGCGACACACAGAGGAGGGAGGGAGGGACGCGGTGCACACATGCAAATACACGCGTGCGCGCCACCCTCGAAATAACAAGGCGCGCATTATATCGCCGCTAATCCGTCCCGATGCAATGCCCGTTCGTCGTAGTGCATGCGCAACGATGCTCATTCGCGTGTGCTCAACGGCTACATATGTATGCGCGAATCGTGCGCGTAGATTAACGCGCCGTGCACGGCGTTACTTGTTAACTTGTTACGTGTTCGTCCGGCGAGCATTGCCGCGCGCACACGCTATAAGCGGGGGAGGGGGAGGGCATCTCGTTCGTGTTGGCGTACACTCGTGCTACTCGCGTCTATGAATATATTCATGAGTGGTGAACATGGCGCCGGCTGAGCTCCCATCTCTTTCCACCCTTTCCTCGTTTCTCCTTCGTCCATCTGTTCGTCCCTTCCTCGCAACGCCGGGTTCTTCTCATCCACCCGCTATATCGGCGGTCGTAATCGAATCGACCCATCGTTTGATCAGCAATTAAATTAATAACGTAGTTCGCGAGCGTGAACGAATGCCTTCTCAGTCGCCGCCGTGTCGAGCGGATTTTCTCGCCATTCTTAGATCCTACAGTAGATTCGGATCTCTACTCGCCGGATATCCGAGAACTTATCGCGCGATGCCCGGCACCATCGTCGTCGTTTAGGATCATTACTTCTCTCTTGTTGCCATCGCCAGAGGAAGCCTGAGAGCCATATTGCAGTCGGAGACCCTTCTCGATTCTCTCTCTCTCTCTCTCTCTCGCTTCTCCCCTTTGCCCGTCCGATGCCATCCTCTCGCACCGCCATACTTTCATTCGCGGCTTCTCTCTCGATTCTATCTTCCCCTTTTCCCTCATTGCGGTTTTCTATGTCTAACGGGTGGCACACAACGCGTGGCGCACGTGTCATCACGATTTACGAAATTCGATGGAATCGCTAGCATGTGGGAAATAGCTTTTACGGAGCGGATTTTATGGAGCCGAATGACGCGATGCGTTTCGTTATTCGATATTTTTCTTTTATCTGAACTATTTGAAACGCGCGAAACACATGAAAGTTTGCATTAAATTATAATTTGAAATTATATAACGAGGCCTTTTAGAGTGAAGCTTTAAAAAGGGAGAATATTTTATATATTATCTATTTTCTTATATTATCTATAAAAATATTAATAAAATATAGAACATATATGTGAATTTATACTTTTTAAAAAATATAAAAAAAAAAAACAACGAACATAAAATGATTTCAAAGATTTACTCGAGTATGTTTCATGTGCATTTTTTGAAATATCATATATAAAAAAAATCTAAGAAATAATAAAATTATACATAATACATTTTATATAAATATATGTAAAAAGAATTGGGAGACAGATTTTTTATATTAGATGGTAGAGCCGAGATTCATGAAAAATCTTAGAAAGAGAAATTATCCATTACTTGGCTATGTGTTACATGGTCCCTGTAATTTCGTTGCATCCCGTATTTCCGTTTCCGATTCACCCCATGTGTTCGCAACGACATTTCTTTCTATGTATGAGTAAATTTACACGCTTCTTTCTTCAACGTCTTTCTATTTCGTGTCGCGCTCGTTTGCCCTTTTCTTTCAGCTTCTTTTAGCCTGTGCCGCCCTCTCTTTCTCCCTGTGTGCTCTATTACGGCTGTTTTCTCCCCCTTTTGACCTCGTTGTACGACCTCTTAAGAGCTTAGACACTCTCTTCGCTCGGAAAATACACAATATATAACATTTCCGTCTTCTTCTAGTCTTTGCCTGTCTTTTTTCTCTCTTCCTCTGTTACATATAGAAATTTGCGAGACTGAGTCTTCTTGGCAAATGACATTCATTACCAGCAAAAGAAGACTTGCTACGACTTGCTAAGACTTTCGTCATCTTATTATAGGTGTGTGCGAATTTTGATGAGTATGGTCTTTTTTATTTCCATAGCATACGTTTACATTCTACCTTTTTCCTATTTCTTTAATGAATTCTTCTTTTATTGTATTCTTGTTATACATATTTATATTTACTGTAACAATTTTTTCGAATTGTTGTCAGACTGTTCACCTTTCGTACTTGATTGTGTATTGCTCATCGAATATTGAATTGCCATGCTGTATGTTGACATATAATTTTTTCCTAACAAAACCATATACGTACTATGTGCCGTTTCACTATATGCCTGAAGAAGCTTGGTCTCAACGCGAGATAAAAATCCCTATGTTTTCCCTCGTCTTCTCATCGTAACGGACGGAAGGTCTGAATTGACTCGTGCTTCCCCTTCGCGTTCATCTTGGGACCCTCGTAAAGCTGTCTCCCTCGGGCTTAAGGCACAGGCCTCGCAACGGTGAGATTTCTCTTCAAAACCTTACTCTCTCTCCGTATCTATCGGAATGCTGTTGGCTGTTTCCGTGACATACTCGACACCATACTCGACGAACTATAGGTAAGTGACGCGTTTCTCCTACAAGCTTGTTTTCGTCGACGATCTCGGGGATGAACGGACCGATAACTCTATTATATTTCTCCGGCGAAGGAATATCTCGTGAAATAAAGGGGAAGCACGACAGTGCCTCCAAATCGCGCACTAAATCAGGAAATGTCGATATAGCCGAGTCAATATGGAACAGTCCATTGGAATTTGTTCTCGAGAAGCGTTCGGCATCTATAGCATACAGAGGCTAATATCGTAAAATGAGAGAATAGCAGCTTACGAATAAAGAAAGTAAAGATTGAGAGAAGTAAATTAAATCACTACGCATGTAGAATCAAGTGCATGTGCTTAAACAAAATGTCGTTAGAATTTTTTAACCAAGATCTATATATTAAGCTGACAAATGCGGACGAAAGTATATTGTGCCATATTACGAAGCTCTGCAGAGGTTAAAAGATTGAAATGGAAAATTAAAGTGAATACCAATAAGCAGCGTTGATTATTATTTATTGTCGAATTCCGTGCTCGTCAAAATGTTAGACATGCTTGTTACGACAAGCGTGTAACATTTAGTAAATGATTCATCCGCGTCTGTCAATATATATATAGTGATTGATAGTTGGAGATATATTTTTAGTTGTCGCAATCGTTTTTAGACAGACTGTATCTATACACGTCAGACATATGTCGCCAGTATTATCCAAGTTGTCACTGTCAACGTCGATCGATAATAACGGCGACGATTTCATGCCGCTCGTAAATAAAATGTAAGGAGAATGTAAAACGCGCATGGGCCGATATTACACGATGTGTGTACCGCGCTTACACGAACTCGTATTTCCCGAGTTACACTACATAATACACCGAGTATTACTTTGTCTCGCAAAGTCCTCCACGTCTCCGTCTCACTCTTGGGTGGCTCTCGTCGCTTACTTATATCTATCGGTCTCTACTGGTCTCCCTTCTCTCTCTCTGCCCTTTCCTCTTTCTCCGTTTCTGCCCTTCACCTCGCTTTTTTTCCATCGCCGCTCCTGACTCGAAGAGGCAGTAAACTCAGTCCTATAGCCGATCATAAAATAGTACAGCTTGCCCTCACCGTCTTTTGTACTTGCGCTCACACATACAATGCGTAGTGAATCATGCATTAAAGGACACACACACACACACACATACACACATGAATATACATAAGAATAGCCATCCACGTATAAACAGAGAACACATACGAGCATAGTCTTTTGTACTAAACCACTGTATACGTAAATGTAACCACCTACACTGTATATACATCTGTACGTAAAATACGTACAATGTCAATGTTCGAATAAAGACACATGCATGCATTTTGCTTTGTCATTTCAAGTGCCGAGGATCTACAATCTTTTCTCCGCAAAATTGCACTTATTAAGTGCTTATATCAGTGTCAAAAAAAGAGTTCGATTATTATCGACTGCTAAAAGAAATTAACATATAGATGCTAGAAATGTAAAGAATATTTTTATTGCTAACATATTGTAGATAAGCTTACACATACACATATATACTCATCTAGGAATCTCTTTGCTATGAATCTATACATTATATCTTTAGTAGTCGACGCGTATATACATCGAAAGTTTCACATCAATTTTCTTGATTGCTAGACTTGATATCCCGGCTTTTATCTAGCATAGTAGCTACACGAACTGCATGTGAATGATTGATCACCTCAAAAGAATTTGATGAAGAAAACCGTTATAACAGGAAAAGTATAATAATAGGGAGGTGAAATAAAGAACGATGAGAGGAAACTTTGTAGTGGCGATGTTTCTCGATTTTATTAACATTGATATAAATCGAGATCGGCTTTAAACACAAATATATTCCGGAATCATTTTCAATTTACAATAATGTGTTATATTCGGTATCACCTTCGTATAACAAATTTACTGCACTCTCTATCCGACAATTTTATCGAAATAACTGCGATAATGGGGGTAACATTCTCCGGGACGATATTATTCTCTCTCTCTCTACTCTACAATTTATTATACTATCCATCTAGCCGTGTGAATTTTACTGCAATAATGGCGCCGACGGGTATAAAGCGGCGGTCGCTGTCAGTCGACGCTGTGTATATCGGAGCACGCTCCAAAGTGCACACGAGAAATTTCCGGCTGCGCTTTTTTTCTCACTCTCTCTTTCATTCTCTCGCACGCACGTGGGAAAACGCGCACGAGTTCAATTTTAACTCTCGAAAACGTTAAAAAGAATCGTTCGATCGCGCGATGCAACATGTATATGTTGATCGCATTCGCGCGTTGAATTCACAGTGCGCGCTGACGAGAGCTCTTCAAATGTATAGCGCACGTATCGCATAGTCAAGCTGTCTCTTGACTCCTCACTTTTATCACCGAGTTTTTCCATGCGACTCGTCTCTCGCATATTTTTTACACAACGATTTTGCGATCTTTACGGGCACATGTACTCGTGACAGTTTCTCCCGTTTCTCTGTAAACGTTCTTTCTTCATACTTCTACGTCAACCGTTTCCCGCAAAGGATTATTCATCGCTATTTGCTATGCTCACAGAAAAACAACACGGAATAATTAACGACTAGTTAGGAATCTCATTAAGTCAGAAGAGCCGAGATTAAAACAGCAATTGCTGGAATGAGTTTCCGTCATCCACTCGACGGAATACGATTAAACGAACCCGCTGTAACTTCTAACGAACAAGGGGAACTAATATTTATATAAAGATAAAATATCGAGCGAGATGAGGAAATTCAATGTTTATTTTTGAGAAAAATTATGTTTCATTTTTATTGGCTATTTTATTCTCTTATTTTTATTATTGGATTTAAAAATTTTTTTTGGATATCCGAAAAGTACCTCGAACGCTATTAAGGCTTCGTAAGTGTTTTTTTTTTCTTTTTCTTTTTTTTTCTTTTCTTCTTCCTCTAATGTCCGTCGACTAACGACACAGTGTCATTTTTCTCTATTGCAGCTCACTAGCAAGTTTGCTGGCGACGCTCCAATATGTATTTTCTTCCCTCTTGCGGGCTGTCACATCTCGCGTCTCACGTCTGTCCTTTCGCATCGTCGACTCGTCGTTGTCGTCGTCGTTGTCATAACATAGCGAAATAGCTTCGCGCCAGAACAATGCCACGATTACGTCGGTCCGTGTGCATTGTACATTATGAGAGGTAACACGCTCGTGCTTCTATAATTATGGAAACCAAGCATAAACTCGGCGATTTGCATTTCAAACTACTATTGTAATCACGGGTCGGACAGGCGATCGCGGGCGCGCTTGTTCCTTCGTGTTTTCACTTGCCTACCTACCTACCTTCTGTCCTTACCCTTCATCCGTGAAATGTCTTGAAAATGCCATCCCTGCTCTCAGCTAATGCATTCCTCGACCAATTTGAAGTTTTCGTTCTTTCTTAACGAAGATATGAAAATCATAAATGATTCTTAAGTTATTTCCGTCGAAATTAAAAGACTTTCAATCTTTATTGAATTAAAGTACAGAAATGCACATAGATAGATAACATTTTGTTATTTCTCACTTTATTTTAAATGTTCGCGAAAATGCTCAATATATTAAGAATTTCAAAAATTAATTACAATCAGATTTCCACCAATAAATTGTATTTTGAATTTATGAAAAAGATGATAAGCGAGAGATGCGACAAATCTCGAATATTCTATACATATGTGGATTCATCGTTCCGCACGTGCTGTCACTCTTCTTCCTGATTATTCACATTAATGCATTTCGATGCATTCAGCCAACTCGCTCGTAAATCCGCGTTTCCGGTGTAAATTTTATTTTATGGCGAAATACCAAAACGATAATGCCGATAAATTTATCTAGATTAATATATGTGTATCAGAATTATTTAAAATTCATGCGGGAGATCAACCGATATAATTTTTGATAACATATAAAACAAACAAATGAAATATTAAACATTCCAATTTGATTTATGAAATGATATCAATAATCGAAGGATTACTGCCAGTTTTATATTTTTAGAGTTTTATTATTGAGAGATATTTTCATATCAAGGATAACTGAGGCTATCAAACGGATATACGGTTTTGTACATTATTTGAAAATTGTTCCCCGTAAATAGATATTAATATCGGATATAAATATTGCGAGTATATCGCGATAACTGGCGACATTTAAATCCCGAAGGGTGAATAAATGAAAAATCTATGACAGCCGCGATGCCGATATTTTGACATGCGAAAAAGTTATATGCTCGCGATATTCGAAATTATATCGCTAATTAGCGCGTTAATTATGCGGGGCATCGCTAATTGCTCTCAAAGCCCCGGCCGCGCGGCGATTTTGTTTTCCAAAATGGAAATTTGTTTGCATCGAGCCGCGAAAATTATCGCGACCAGCAGAGCGCATTCGTTCAGCAGACATCTCGCTAATTGCTTTTAAACCTGCAGCAGACCGGCTGCGTTTCTACATTGAGCCATATTATGTACTTAGGTGCATTTTATATACATCAAGTTTTCCGTAATTATAATATTAAAAGTGGTAAAATAATCGAACTTACAATGTAGCGATATTAATTCACTAATTAAATGATAACAATAATAAACCAATAAATATATTCAAACCAAAACCTGTTACTGTATTGCAGTAAATTTTGTGTTCAAAAATAGGCAAGAAAATATGTTTATAATGCAGATAAAAATATTTATAACAGAAAATTGAAGGCGGTTAGAAGAAAATTTCATCACCGGCCGAGATTCTTTAAAATACGATCTGCTTTTGCGGATGTAAATCAGAATTGAGGTCTGCGCTATACAATATCCGAGCGGGAATGACATGTTCGTAATTTTCAGCGACATGACGTGGTAGATGCGCACGATACGTGAAATCAACCTTTAACGCTCTTGCCGGCTCGCGTTTCTATTTGCAAGCCTCTAGTGTAAACGGTTATGGCGTTTGCGTCCGTTCGACGAAATATTGGCCGGGCCGATATTTCCATAAACAGTGTGCGGCACAGCGCGAGTATACGATTGCGCACCACGACCAACTAGTTAATTGGATCTCCTCTAATTGCTTTTATATTCTCGGCTACATTCCGCTGCACCTAAAGGCCATCCGGGGTCCAATTCACAATTGTTAAAAACATTCTAGTATTATCAAAAAACATACAAAAACTGAAACACTTATTTTCGTTATATAAACTGTAATGAAGTCGAAGAAAAAACGGAAGACGTAAAAGAATAATCAATAATTGAATTGTATAATAAAAGCAAATAAATTTGTGATATTTTATGAATTTCTAATGGATTAGCAATTAACATCTTCACTTAGCCATACTATCGTTCTTGATCTATTTTCATATGGACTCAGAAGACCGTGTCGTAGTTAGAATGCAAGTCCCTGAGCGTAACGAGATCTTATAGTTAGAGTGTCTCATAGTTGAAATGACAAATCCCTGGACACACAAGACTATCTCAATCTAATTACAAACAATATACAATGTCTTTCTTACAATTGTGTTAGTTTATATTTATAGCCGTAATCCTCCTATCAATAATATTGGAAAATAAAACGCGTTATCAATAAGCGCAATAAATTATCAGTAATAACTTAGCTTTTTAACAATTAAATAAGATACAATATTTTTTTTTTTATTAAATCAGCATTATTATTTGTGCATTAAGATGATAAAATATGATGAATATCTCTGCATCTCTTTATTTCACGCGGTTTCATTTTGCGAAATTAGCAGTAAGATATTAAAATCTATGCTATATAGTATATATACATGACATCTCGACTCACCGGTTGGTCATTTATTTTGTGTTGTAGGACATGTCTGACGTGTGCGTTGGGACCAGCGTAGGGACCATTACCGAGCCGGAATGTTTGGGACCCTGCGAGCCCGGCACCTCCGTCACCCTCGAGGGCATCGTTTGGCACGAGACTGAAGGAGGTAAGTAAGAACCTCGTTACAGCTTAATTCCTCCATTTGCCTCCGTATATCTTAAACCCCTACGACGCTCTCTCCTTAACTCCTATTTTTAGTTGTAGGAAATTAGATAATCAAAATGAGCCTAAAATAGATGGTAAAGTTAGTTTTTAATGTTCTCTAATTGATAATAATTGAATATTAAAATTGATTTGATCCGATGAAATTTATTTGATAAAATGAAATTTTTTTTCTTTATCGGGAACAAAAAGCTATTTTGATAAATTAATTTTATACGCTGATTTTAACAATGCATGTGTGTATTGATTCTTCTTTTTTAACATATATAATTAATTCAGCGCAACTGATGCACATTTAATTACAAATGGTTATTTCTTTTTTTATTAATTTTAAACGATATACTTTTCACGAGAAATTTAATTGGATTTGAAAATTTAATTAGTCTATCTGATACTTGAAAAAATACAATTAGCATAATATATTTTTATTTAATTAAAAAATTAGAGTATTTTTAATAATATTTTATATGGTTATCCAATGGTTAATCCACTTTATATTGTCAAATAAAAATTTCTTGTAACTCGTATAATTGATGCTAACAATTCTTTCAACGATATAAGTCCTTCTATGGAATATTATCTACGCGAACATTTTTCTCAAATTCTTATACAGGGTGGTCCCGAACGTTCCAGCCAGGCTTTCAGATCTTGTAGGAAATTTAATTCTGAACAAAAAATTTCTTATAAATATGGATCGAAAAATGATTTTTTAAGAAGTTATCGCTCAAAAACTTCTGAAATCATAATTATTTTACACATTTTTCCAATATCATGGAAAATGTGCGTCTTTAAACAAAAAGTACCGAAGCAAAAATTGTAGAAAATTAAATTATCTTTTAAATGAGATCAAAATGATTATTGTACGTTCCATAGATTTTGATATAACCAGTTACAAAAACGTGCTTTTGTTAGTCATTGTTAGATGCACATACGTAATACACGGTACGTTAATTACAATTTTGAGAGCAGTTAGTTTTTTCACGTCTTTATTAATTTTCTACTGTTACGTGCTATTTTAATTTTAAAAAATTTATTTTATTTTTATAAAAGAAAAAGATTTTTATTTTTTATTTTTATCATTTTTTTCAAGAAATTGATTAAGTTTCATTTATTAAGTTTTCTTTTTATTTCATTTTCTTTTCACCTTTTTCTCTTCCTTTTAAGTTTTATTTTCTTTTTATTTCATTTTCTCTTCACCTTTTGCTCTTCCTTTATCAGAGGTTTTTGAGCGGTAAATTCTTAAGGAAGCATTTTTCAACCCATGTTTATAGGAAATTTTTTGTTCAGAGTTAAATTTCCTATAAGATCTCAAAGTCTGGCTGGAACGTTCAGGGCCACTCGGTATATGAATGTTGAATTAACGACATTTTCATTTTTATGGGCTCATTAAGAATGCGAAGGACTTGAGTGTGAAAGATTAAAACTGTAAAATACGAAGAATTTATATTTAAAATTTCATCTACATTCTCGATTACTCACTTGTCAAGTTTGTTTCTATCGAATTTATCGTGTTACTGGCCCCGGACTCTTCGGATAAAGATATATATGTAAAGATATACTTATTGATTTATCGAATTTCTGCAATCCGCTGAATAACAGTAATAGCATTAATGGTAGCATTATTATTACGGAAATCGATGTCCTAAGAGATTATACGAGCACATTTTCCATCATTCAATACACAATCACCTTATCTGTTGTCCACTTGCTTTTCCTGCGATATTAAGTAATACTAACATAAGCATCGTTAGAGTTGCTATATAAAATGATGTTCACCGTTACCGCGCCATTTAAACGTAGAGCGCAGGAAACGAGCTCCGTTTACTTTGCGATTTTCTTCGCGATATAGTAATGAACGATAATTGTGCAGTGAAAAAAAGATTACAAGCACCATTTTTTTCAAACAAATACAGGATATTATTTATCTGACAATATATGTGTATATGATTAAACAACTATTAATTTTAAATTATCTTTTAATACGAAAGATATTTTTTATTTGTATTATTTGTTTGTTGTAATATTTCTTAGTTATATGTATATTAATTGTTATTTCAATATTTTTTCACTGAAGTTTGACGAATTTCGATGTGCTTGGAATATTCTTCGATGAATATAATTTCCTTTTTAATTTATGTATGTCCTAGAAATGAGTAGATCAATGTATATTTATATAACAAAATGTCAGGAATAAAACAAATAGCTAAATGAAAAACTCGTTAATGGAGATGTTTAATGAGTTTAAGATGAGTCGACACTTTAATGAAGATTTAAGTGGAAGCCTAATTATTAATAGAGTAATCTTTGCGATTGATAATAGAAGTTAGTAGATTAGAAATAAAATAAAGTTTTAGATTAATTTTTCTTTTTACAATAACATTGAAGTTTGATTTGTCTTTGTATAAATTATGCTTTAAACTCTGATTTTTGGAATTAAATTTCTGTTATCCAGATTTAATCAATATCATAATATCATGATAATAAATAATAATCGTGAAATCGATACTTTCGCGGTAATTGCTTTGGTTGCATAATTACTCGTTTCATAATCGTTTCATAATTACTCAAATAAATAATAACAATTATCATCATTGTGGTATGAGTCGAATAAAAATCGTAACATCTCGTGTCGACTGAAAATAACTAGCAACGATGATCAATCAATCGCTTGCCCCGAATAAACATTTGGAGAATACGATGTAATAGAAATAGCGCCCGATCGATCTTGTTGCTGTTCGAACGATTCGGGGTTATAAATATCCATTCGATACTTCACTGGGTGGAAAAATCGAATAAATAAAAATGTTGCAATCGCGATTTCATTATTTCATTTGTTGGAAAGCGCCTTTCAATCGATTGCAATCATATAATTGTCATGCATATAACATAACATATTTATATTTTTCTTTTACACACAGGGCGTCCCAAAATTGATAGTAGAAAAAAAGAGACATCTTTTACAAGTCAAAATAAAATAAAATTGTCCAATGAGCATTTGGAAACGCACCCTCTTTGGGACAATCCCCCCAAATTTCTTAAAAAAATTCGAATTTTCTGTATATTGTCTAAACTTGGGCTTCGAATTTTACGAAAATTGGTTTATATACGTATCTTTATGCGTTTTATTCACTTTTAGTGTCATAAATTATATACAATTGTACTTTAAATTATATACAATTGTACTTTATATATTCAGTTTTTTATTTAAAAAATACTTAGTATGTACTTTATTTCGCTTTGATTAAAAGAAAGGTTCTTATAAAAAACATAATTACGCAACAGAGGATTATAACTTGCCGCTTGATTGCTGGACTGGTTGACGGCATGAAAATGTTGCACTGTCATGTCGGTGTATTTCTACCGATAAGTGTGATTAAAATAAACTTTATAATTGGATCGCCTGTGAGCTTATTAAGATCACTTCTACGGTTATAAAAATAGTGATAATCCATGATAATGATCGTTTGCAAAGTAATGCAGGTTAATTCATTCGGATGTAAGCTTTTCATGCTCATTAGCATTACGTTTCGTAACATTGATGTTGTTTTACACATCCCTAAATCGAATCGCTAATTCGACTGATGCGTGACTCGTTATTATATATGCGGTGTTATAGTGCATATGTACGTATAGATTTTGATAAAAAAGAAAATATTCAAACATTTCAGAATATGTCTATGTGCGTCTAAAAACTTTAATCGGCAAATTTCTGCAAGTCACTTAATATTCTGATGAAAAATGTTTTTAATGAGTTGTGTGACTCAGATTAATTAGTTAGATAAGTTAGAACCTAGTAAATTTTATACGTAATAATGATAACGAATAAAACATTCGACAATAATTAAGTCAATTTTTTTATTATATTTTCTAATTAAAATTGAAACGTATAATTATTAATATAATATATCTAAACAACCATACCTTCAATTAAGCGCGGAGAATTCTTAAATGTTTTTTTTTTCTCACTTCCTATATGATAATGTGCCGCGATATAAAATAATGCGCCGCGGCTCGACTCGCACGTGAGATAAAACTGATAAGAGAATGAAATTAAAACAAAAGTGCTTGGACGGACGCGTACCTGGAATAATTAATTCTATTGCGAGCGAACGGCGCGCGCGTATAATTAATTCCAATTTCGCTAATAGATAATCTACCGCGGAGGGAAGCCTTCTTCTATCGTTGCATGCTTCAACGACGATTTTGTTATAATACGTTCTGGGGCGATCTCCGGAAATAATAAAGAAAGCCGCACGCTATACGAGTACACGCGAGCATTTCTCTCAGTCCTCGTAATTTTGTTCACATTCGTGACAAAATATCACTACTAGCGCATAATATATGCTCATACATTTGAATATATATATATATATATATATAAATTACATAGTTAAAATGTTTAACATACAGAATGCTAAAATTGTCTCTCACATAGCGCAATTTTTTAAGTCGACTCTAAGTTCGTTCTATCATGCGACTATAAAGTTTAAAATAATTAAAATAAAATAATAAAAAAAATATATAAAATGTAATATATATATATATATATATATATATATATATATATATATATATAATATAACAAATCACATATATGTATGAAAGTATAATCATGAAAAATGTAATTGACAAAATTCTACTCGTATGTGTGCTCGCGAAATATATTGCCAATCTGCCAAATAAGTCAACTATTTCAATTTTACGATTAGCCGAATTCTCAAGCCACATTCGAGCATTGCAGGTACACGCAACCGCATACAGTCGTGCATGCCGAGCGGTAAGCTCTGCGCGCACACAACAGCGCGTGCATACACACATACATACACACACATACAATTGCACATACATACATAATACACATAGCCGACTAGCGGCTGACACAACATGGGTAAGGTAGCTTGTCAGACAGGTATTATGTGTAATACCGCGGCCGTGGTTGTCGTCGGGTTAAAACTACATCGTGACTCTCCCCGACTGCTCTTTCTTCCTCTCTCTTTATACGTTCCTATTTCTTTCTTTTTTTCTATTTTTTTCCTTCGTTCTTTTCTCTCATATTCCATGCTTTCTCTCTCTCTCTCTCTCTCTCTCTCTCTCTCTCTCTCTTTCTTTCTTTTTCTCTGTCTCTTCTTTCCTTCACGGCACCAAAGGTCTAGTTTATGATCGTTCCTTCGAAGGCAGCCGAACCGAGTAGCTTGTTTTTCACCGCTGGATTCCCTCGCAAAGCAAGGATAAATGAACGATCATTATATGAAAGGAAGCAAGCAAGCGCTTCCATGTCAAAATTGAGAAATGGACTTCCAAAGTTTTCTCTAGAGGGAAAAATATATTCTCTCTCTGTGCTGGCAATTTGTAACATCCAAATGTAAAGTTTAATCTAACTTAATAAAAAAAACACAGGTTTGAAATGTTGTGTCCAAAGCGCGCATTCACCCACACGCGCACATTCTGCTTTCAACAATTATCTTTTGCATTTTTGCAGTAAAACAAATATATATGCAGTATAAGAGATTCGAATAAAGAAAAATATGAATATATGTAAAAAAAAAAAATAACTTTTAATGAAAAAATAATTAGTTGTAATTTACAAAAGGAATAGTAAGGCGGTCCGCAGGATAGATGTATCAAGTTACAACATTTATTAACAAGAAGAACTAAATTTCTGTTGTACGTAAAACTTCATTCGAACAACACGTCATCAACATTCTCGAAAGTGTCCGTAAAATCACTTACTCCGCTTCCTCCGACATCGAAAGAATAAACTACGCGGCAAAGCCTAGACGTGAAAGGGACTTCCTAAATGGCTATCCATAATGGCAGATTAAGAAGTCCATAAATTCGTCGAATTCCCAATTGAATAGCCGAACAATCTGTCCGAGTCTGCCATCCATCCAAGTTTTATTACTTTCGTCGTTCGCCGCTGATATCCTGCTGTTACGTTCTCTCTCTCTTTCCGTCCTCTTTCCTCTGTTTTGCCTCCTTCATCCCCATAACTCTTCCATCGCTATTTACCCCTTGCCGCCACATTCGTTCTACCTCTTTTTCTCGTTTCGCTCGGCTCTCTTCTTCTATATCTTTTCATCTCCTTGTTACTTCTCTCCACGTTTACTCTTTGGTCGGTCCCTCTTCAACTCTTGGAGAGACACGAGAAAAAGACTACAGAAAAAGAAAGAGAGGATGAGAGAGTAAGAGAGAGCTCTATAGCGGCGTGTTATATCGGCGAGAGAAATAAAACAGCGACGGAATGTCGAGCATGTCTGTTCTGGTTTGGCGGCTGCTGCGTCTTCGCGCCGCTTTACTTCATAACGAATTCACTCGCTTCGTTCTCCACTTCCGACTTCTTCGAGACTTCTCACTTTCATCTTTTTTTCTCGTGTGTTTATTAATATATTTAATAATAATATGAATCATTAAGCAATTTCCGGAAATTTTAAAGACGCTCGAGTTAAAGGGAAATCTACTGATATAAAAAAATAATTGGATAATACAATCTCTTGTATCTTACATTTATTCTCTTTAAAAACTTTAATACTTATTAATTTTTTCTCAGAATAGGTGCTTTGAATTTTTCGTCAAAGAAAAATCGGTTCTATATTGATCAAAATATCTACAGTGAAAAGAACATTACATAGTGTCTCGGTCCGCTCTCTGTATTTTTTTTTTTTTTGCTTTGTATCAAAGGCAAATTGATTTGAACAGCATTTATCTAATTGTCTCTTTATAAGGCTCATATTTCAAACTTATATTGCGCTTAACGAAACATATCGCCGATACGCACATATATAATAAGTAAGTTAAGATACCTGAGAAATTTTCTCGGGAAGCGAGCGATTAAGAAATTTAATTCAATTCGGGCAATTTCTTTCACTTACACGCAAGCCACACGGCAATTACGTAAGACATTCGACACGCGTGGATAAACAAACAAAGTCGATAAAACGATATGATGAGAACGCCGCGTCGCGCTCACCCGCCCGCTTGCTCCCTCGATCGGTCGGTCCTGATTTGCATCTCCCTGCTTTATAAACGCAGCGCATTATTAATTCCGTGAAGCTAACAGGTTAATCTCCGGTAATAAATGTCATACGCGCGAATGTATAATTATGTGTGCGTGCGCGTGTAACTAATGACCGCCGATCAGCTGACAGAAGTACTAAACCGCTGATAGCTCGTATCGCTGTGAACGCGCGCCTTCGTTGCGTATGGCATTCTAGACGATATATATAACTCCATTTTTCCTATCGAAAAAAATATTTAAAATTTTATTTCCCTTACTATCGATATTGACAAATTCGAAGAATGGAAATTAAAAACTGATCCTGATATTTTTCAAACTATATTTATAATGCGTATGAAAAAAAAAATAATTATAAAATTTATATCATTATTTTATAAACTGATTATTCTATTTTTATATTTTTCTACGTTAAATAAAAAACTCAGCTTTTTTGAAAAATTTAATCCGATACTCTCTCAATCCACTCAAATATCTGTATTCAAAGACTCTGATTCATATATCATGAACGCATTCTGAACATCTTATATAGAATTGTATACGCGAGATTGTGACGGCTACACGAACATCCACCAATACAATTACACGTATCCCCGTGAGCTAAAGTGTGTATCGTAAAGGCGTCTATCTCCCATCGGACCTGGTTTTGTCGATGTCAGGGTAGTTTAGTTGGATCACAGAGACGTTGATGAAAGGATGCTTGTCGGAGACGCGACGGGGCGGGCAGGAAGGGAAAGGACGAGAGAAGCAAGGGGAGAGAGAAAGGGAGAGAGAGAGAGAGGGAGGTTTCTCTTTCCCGTGGATGGAAGCTAGAGTTATACAGCTTGTTATCGATCTTCGGAACATCTCTCCCTTCACCTCGACGGAATCCTGCTCTTGCTCCTTCTTATGCTCCTTCTCTTACTCCTCTTCCTCCTTCTTCTCCTCCTCCTCCAACAATCTTCTCTTCCTATGTATGCCGTCTACGAGATGTCGCTTCCTCTCAGGCTCTTTGAGATTTGGATTTGAGACGTCTGCTTCCTTGTCAAGATCGATAGACGAGAAATTGTCATTAGAAATAGTTATACATACAGATTTAATTCTACATAATGTTCAGTGAATTTATAATTGATGATTAAATCGAAAATATCAGTTAAAAAAAGATGTTTGCTAGATTGCAAAATAGATAAAATTAAGGCCTAAGAAGCTGTTATTTATCAGATTATGCTGTGCAATTAATATCAACATTTATCATTGTAAATTGTGTGGAAGTTTTATAATAAGCTGAACACTCTAAAGAGAATTTCTGAGACATATCGCACATGTATCTTTTCTTTTTTGCGTTAAAGTTCTTTAATATAGCTTGTTTTTTATTGATCTTCCTCGCCGCGATTGTGAGCTTTCACGTTGAAAGGAAATCCACTTATTCCCACACTGATCTCATTGTCAGTCAATGTTATTTTCTGGGCGACCGCCATTCGGTGAGGACAAATATCGCTGCTCTGTGATTTCACGTTTCGCCTGACAGCTGCATCATTCCATTCCGCCCTGCAGGTTCTATCGAGCGAGATATCATCGAGATATCATTCAACCGCATCACACATAACACATACATATATATACGCAGAGTTAGACATATCTCTAATATTAGTTTGATATATTCAAAAAATTCGCATACAAAACTTAAATATTTCTTATTTTATATTTAAAAATATTTAATATTCTAAATATTATTTTGCATGTGAAAGTGTTCATCTGGTAAAACGATGAGATATATAAAAAAAAAAAAATTATATTAACATTAAATTATATTTAATGTAACTTATCCCAGAAAATTGCTGCTATTTTTTTTTTATCTTTGCATTTATCTTGTTTATCGATAATTTTTTTTTTTTTTTGACTAAAATTTAACTTAGTCCATCAAAATTGCGAATTAGACATGAAACTCTATGTATACAGATTAGAAGACTAACATTTACCTCGGTAAATAAGACATCCACCTTGCTCGAATCTCGGAAGACACTTTCGTCACGAATATTTGATGCGAGAACTCCAACTCGTTACCAAAGCTCCGATCTCTCGGTTTGAAGCAATGTGTTTGATTGTCATCGCTCGCAGGGCGAGTAACATCAGATGTGATTTCATGTGACATCTGTTCCGAGCCGAGAGGATTCGACTCCGAGATATCACGATATCGTGCTTGACGGTATCTCAGCGGAGAAATATTAACTCGTCGTTTTATGCTGAAACTGCGAACGCTTTTCTTTTTCGTTCGGTGATGCCGAGTTTCCTTTGACCACGACCGCAAATCTCCCGCTTCGGAAAAGAGCTTTCTTTATCGTTCACCGGCTTTCAGGAAGAGGAAACTCGAGGAGGCGCGCAGCACCGATGTCGTCTATTCACCGCAAAAGAGCAACGGGCAAATAATGTTGGATGCGACTTTCGTGTTCTTTACTTCCAACTGCCGCGACCGCAATCTCTTCGAGGCGAACCGCGCAATTATTCGTTTACTGTGCCGCGAGAAATTCTACTAAATCTAGGGAACTCGGGGATTGCGAATGTAAGATTTAAAGATAAACTCATTTGTAAAATTGCTATTGTGCCACATAATACTATAAGAAGAAAAATGTTATCAGTTAGACAAAATATTATCAAATATGTCATTAATTTTTATTTTTATTGATATATCTTAAAGCCTTGTGCCCATTGATGAACTCCGTTCGAATTCTAGCATTTTGAACCAATAAATGTATATCCAATCAATTTGCAGTTTTTAATAAAAAGCGATAATTTTATTGGTTACACGTTTCTTGGACCAAGATCGCGGGCAAAGTTCTAGAGTTCCAGCATCGTGGACGCATAAGACTTAATAATTAAATTTGAAATATAAAACACTTGAATAAATTTAAAATTTAGTAATGAATAGAATCTTATTATTTATTTTACACACTTGGAGTTTATTTCGCTAATGTGTATATATCTGTATATTAAAACAATTTTTATTTTTATTACTTTATATTTTCTATTAAAACGTAATTTATTATATTATTCAGTAAACTTATTTGAATGAAGTTTTACTTCTTCTCCGCTGAAGTCTTTTTGACAGCATGCATTTTTGCGAATTTTGTCGTTCAAAGCGAAACGTTACCGATGTGAGGGTAACGTTTGACGCTTGTCTGAGATATTGGCAGTTAATTAGTCACTTACTCGACACTCTGTTGCTTTTGGGATCCACATGAAGAAAAAAAGAGAAAAGGGAGAAAGTAGTATAAGAGAAAAGCGATGAGGCAGGAGGAAATGAAGCTCGAAAACAGACGGGATGAAAAGGCGCATATTGAGGGTGAGATGCACGGATTTATCATCCCTCGCCGATGCTAGTGCTCGTCCATACATTTTTCTTTCGCGGTAAATGGGAATGACGTCAACACGCGAGGGGACGACTCAATCAACCAAAATGCCGCGAGGTTTCTGCGGTGTGGCGAGTAAGGGGAGGGAGGAGAGAAAAAGGGCGAAAGTATGAGGGGCAAAAGCTATAGGATAGAGGAAGAAACAATGAGAAACATCTCGTTTCGTTCCCGAGATGAGAGAGAACGAGATGTACGTCTGACAGATGGAGTAGAAACACGGTGTTATGTGGCTTTTAGGAACTTGGTCGCCTTGGAACTTCCGCCGTTTTTATTGTCCTCTTTGTGTGTGTCGTCCGCCTCTTTATTTTCTCCTCGACTACCGCGCTGCTTGTCCCTTTATTTCTGATCTCAATTCACATTGTTCGCGGAGGAAACCCGCTTCGATGCAAACAACGAGCTCGTTTCGACGATCTTCTCCGGATATTCTCATTTCAACAGAGATATCTATTTTTAAACGGTATTCTTTTCAAGAGACGTGGGTCGTGTCTCAATAAAAAAAATTAATTTAAACGTGATGGAAATAAAAAAGAATCTTTTTATTTAAACTACTGTAAGAATTTAATTTTATTTCTGATCATATTATTATCACACATTTTAGTCATTTTTTTATCTCGAATTTTTAATAACTCTGTTCTCATTTT
Source organism: Cataglyphis hispanica (assembly GCF_021464435.1). Classification (NCBI taxonomy): domain Eukaryota; kingdom Metazoa; phylum Arthropoda; class Insecta; order Hymenoptera; family Formicidae; genus Cataglyphis; species Cataglyphis hispanica. Next base: position 11,091,269 of record NC_065956.1, read on the forward strand.
ACGAAGAATACATTTTTTTTCTTATAGGATTCTATCTTTTGTGCTTAAATTCACGTTTTTCAAAAACAAAAAACAGTTTTTAAATAGAATTTTTTTTCTTTCGCTCATTGATAGAAGACTGTTTATTTTATATATATCCTATATATTCTCCGCGAAGCTTTGACATTTAAATCTGGTGCAACACCCCCCATGGAGGCGATTCGATTTACGTCAAGTCGACTTTAGCTATTACGTGAACGCGAAAGTGATTTAGCCGCACACACTGTATGAAAGACGAGAATTTCGCGGCTGGGAACACCTGCAGCATTTATCGTCGGGATCACCTGTGAGAGGCTGGGTTTTCTTGCACGTGCACGGTCGAGATATTTTCAATTAACGACGCTGATCGTGCAGGAACGAAGAACACGGTGAGAGGAAAAGGGGAGACAAGTTAGCTCGTCACCGGATTGCCACGAAACTTATTACGCGATAAAACCCTGCTCTGGGAGTTAAAACCGTCGTATTTTTTAGGACCGATTTTCCCTTTGTCATAACTTTCGCATTGTTCCGTTAACGAAATGATACTTACGTTCCTTCGTTCAACATAAAAAAAAATTTATCATTTTCTCTTTCTGCGGATCGAAAACAAGGATTTCTATTTTCTATTTCTTTGGATCAAAAACAAATGAAATTTCGTGCATAGCGCAAATGCTAAATTATTTTTTTTAATTATTGACAAAAAAAATGCAATATAAATGATTTATTTATGGGACACTTTCATTATTTCTCTTTCTCTCTTTATATATATCTCTCTTTATATATATCTCTTTATATATATATATATATATATATAACAATGTAATACAAATATTCATTGATCATAATTATATAATCATTAATATAACAATAAAAATTTGTATTTTTTAGAAAACTTTATAAAAATTCTAAAAATATTACAAATTTTACAAACTATAGTGTAGTACTTTATATCAGGAGTATTTGGAGAATACTTTATCGTAAATTACATTATGTCGAGTCCACTTTGATAAATTAATAGCCGATGATATATCTTATTTACTTGTATATTAGATACTTCCGACGCCACTAGATTGAAGATATCAAACATGCTTGCCATATGTGTTGTCTTAGAGTTAAAGATACTTCTAAATGCTATCAGAATACAGAAGATAATTATTAAGTTCTCAAAGGATTTTGTCTATATTTGATTATTACTATTTGAAACATGTTTTCTCTATTGCAGGTGTACTAGTGGTAAACGTTACGTGGCGAGGTAAAACGTACGTAGGGACGTTGCTGGATTGTACGCGTCACGATTGGGCGCCACCCCGTTTTTGCGACTCGCCGACCAGCGACCTGGACGCCCGCACACCCAAGGGACGCGGTAAGCGCGGTCGCGCGGCGGCCAACTCTACGCCCGGTAACGATCTGAGCAACTTCACGGAGACGAGGAGTTCCGTGCACAGTAAACTGCGCAACGGTGGCAAAGGTCGTCGGGGTGCACAGGGGTCACCCGCGGCCAGTCCGAGTCCAGCGGCGTTCGTGCCGCCGCGGCCTGATCCGGCGGCGAAGCGGAAGTCACGCGGACCAGAAGAGGAGCAAGATAAGAACAAGCGACGGGCGCCACCACCCACACCGCCTAGCGGTTCGCCGCCAGCCAGTCCAGTTTTGCTCGAATGTCCCGAGCCGAACTGCAGTAAAAAGTACAAACACATCAACGGACTCAAATATCATCAGAGTCATGCGCATGGCTCTGCCGATGACGACGACACCAAGGAAGGTATCACCAGCATGTCGGAGAACGACGAGAGTAATATCGAGGCACCGAGTCCAGCTACGCCGGTAAAGTCGCCAGCGGACAAGCCCGAGGGCACGCCGGTGAGAGCGACGAGTCCACCGGCAACGGGCTTGCCGCCAGAAACGCCGCCGCCGCCACCGAGAGTGCCGTCGCCCAGCATAGAACCACCCACGCCCGTGCTCGCGGATAAAAATATCGTGAAACCTGGCGTGCTGAGGTTTGGTCAAGATGATTTGCCGGCGCCTACTTCTACTGCACCCTCGTCGAGAGTGCAGCAACAATCAGTACAGCAGCAGCAACAGCAGCAACAGAGTCAATCGTCGTTAGGCTCGTCGAATCCGCCCCAGAGTCCCAGTCCACATCCCAGTCAATCTCCTAGGCCTGTGCCTTCACCGCATCCAAGCACGAACATTCCCCAGCCCCTCAATATACCGCAACCGCCACAGCCGTCTCAGATACAGCAGTCGCATCAATCGCAAAATCCACTTTTGCAGCAGGCGCAGCAGACGTTGCAACAAGTCGGTCAACCACCACAACAACAGTTGCAGCCCGGCGTTGGCAGTCAGCAGCAACAACAACAATTGCAGCCGGCGGTTCAACAGCAGTTACCGCCGGCGCATCAATTACAATCGGTATCACATCCTCTGTCGGCTCAACTGGGTCAACCCGCACAAGCTCTTGTGCAGTCTGTCGGGTTGCAGCAGCAGCAGCAGCAACAGGCCAGTCTACAAAGTATAGCCAGTCAGCATCCGGGTCTGCAGAATCTGACGAGTCAGGTGTCGCAGCAGGCGGCGGGTCTACAAACAGCACCGCCACCACCGGGTCATCCGGGTCAAAGCGTACAGTCACATTTGCAGCAGTACCCGTTGCACGCGGCAAAGATGCCACAATTTAAGGTGAAACCCACGGCAGCATTGATGCCAGAACAAGACAAAAGCAAGACGAGCACCGATGTTCGTGTTTCCAAGCCGCAAGGCTACAAGAAGAAGTCGCGAAAATCGCCTGGCGGTAGTCCGCATCCATCGCCACTCGAAGCGCCAATTGTTGATTCGGCGCGCGACGATGTACAAAGTCCGGCCTACTCGGATATATCGGATGATGCGGCGCCGGTACTCGAGGCCGAGCCGGCAGATAAATCCAAGCAGAGCCAAGAGAAGGACAACAAGGCTACAGCACCGGCGCATTTGCCTGCTCACTTCAGTATGTATCCGTACTATGGTCAGCCGCCTTATCTGGTGCCTAGCGTACCGGATAGCAAACCGGTGGTAGATCAGAAGCCGAGCGACCTTACGCCCAAACAGGAGATCAAACCGCTCAATATACCGCAGATGCCTTCGATGGCGAGTTTACAAAGCGTTGTATCGGAGAAGGAGAAGAAGGAGCTGAGTCAACCGGTGCCACAGCCACAACAGCAGCCGCATTATTACGGTGCTTATGGCGGTTATATGCCGCCGGGCTATCCTTATCAGCCGCCACAACCAGTCTCGCAACAACAACAACAACAGCAGCAGCAGAGTCAGCAGTCGCAGGACCAGGAGCCGCATGAGCAGAAAGTCAAGATCAAGCAGGAGCCGCAGCCGCAACCGAGTCTAAAAGACAAGCAACATGAAAATCATCAAATACTCAAAGAGAGTATCGAGATGAAGAGTCAAATGAGTCCGTATCATGTCTATCACGGTTCGCAGAGTCAAAGAGCGGCACCGCCGCCTCCACCGGGACCCGTTCAGGACGATAGGAGGTATTATCTGTATCCGGGTGAACAAAGAAGAAAAGAGGAATCGAATAAACAGAGTCAACAAGCGAAAGCGCCACCGCCAAGCCCGAAGCATCAGCCAAAGCAAGAGAAGCCACAAGATCTCGGCAAGAGTGAGGACTCTAAGAGCAAACAGGAAGGCGTAAAACCGACAATGGAGACCCAGGGACCGCCGCCACCGCCTACCTCGCAGTTCGCTTACATCCATCCCAGTGCTTACATGCCAAGTCCGCAGCACTACGGCGCATTGCCATTCGATCCGGGTCATCCGGTATATCGCGGTCTTGGTCCTATGTTGGTCCCTGGTCCTTATTCAAGTAACCCCTACCTTCACCAATTACCCAGGTATCACGCCCCAGAGGATCTGAGCCGACCGCCTGGCGGTAAGGCGTTAGACCTGCTTCAACATCATGCTAATCAGTATTACTCAGCGCACAAGATACACGAGCTGCAAGAGCGCGCGCTTAAATCGCCGACGCCTAAAACGTCTGCAGCATCTGCCAGCCCGTCTTCGGCAGGTCCAACACCCGCCCGACCTCCCAGTGGTCCTCCCACGTCAGTCGCGGGCCCAGGCCCTCCGCCAGGCCAGGGTCAGCAACCGTCCGGCAAGCAACAGGGTCAGCCAGGTAGTCAGCAGCAGCAGCAAGGTGCAGTAGATGCCAGTGGCGGTAATCTCGGCAAAGACAATAGGTCACCGCCACCGCAGCGACACGTGCACACGCATCATCACACTCATGTGGGCTTGGGCTATCCCCTGTTGACAGGACAGTATCCCGCTCCCTACGGAGGTAAGCCTCTCGTCAGACCCTGACAGTAAGGCGACTCGCGGGACCCAACGAAGCGAGAACGAGAGAACCATGAACGTGAGAAAACGAACGCATGCGTGCGTTAGAACAATCGTTTTCGTCTGTGTAAATTCTGATGGTTGATGATAAGAGTTGATAAGTATGGTGTCGTTGAGCGTCTTGCGAGTGACGCATTTTTGCGAATAGTGAAAGTGGCTGAAACGTCGACAGCGACGGACATTTTTAGAATTATGCATTTGAACTTGAATGTACAGAGCGACTTGCGATTGACTTAACTGCAAATCATTCTGATGTTGGCTCGGTATTCGTAGGTTTTTATTAAATCCGATTTTGGATTCTTTGGAATAATACTCTATGAACGAATTGATAGCCGGCCTTTTAGGAAGCACTTCTAAGTGAATAACGCGATTGCGATTGTAATTGCGTTTTTAATATGTATTTTGTGCACTAACGTGTTCTCTGTTTAAGATCAAATTGACGTATGAATTGACTTTTTGTAATGATAAATAATAAAGGGCGAAAGGCCATATTTAGTTTTCGGAAAGAATCCGGATGACTCATCATCCGACAAAAACGGGTAAACTCGGCTAGGTATTATTTAGAGCCTGAGTATGTCTAAACCTCTATACACACCATATTGGTGCATAAAAGAAAAATGAAAATGAAAAAGAAAAGAAAATGAGAATTCTGATGTGCAACAAGAAGCTCGAGCGGTAAGAGATGTCTCCATTTGAGAGTCAATCTGTACGCCGAGTTTCCGCTGAGGTACTATTTTATTATCAGACCAATAAGAGATGCATTTCTTCTTTTTGTATAAAAGAAAGAAAATTACAGTTGAAAAAAAAAAATTTGATTGAACCTCTTCTATGTGGGCTCCGCCTATTAAGAACCCAAATGTCGCTTGTAAATAATTTATTCTCGACTGTACATTTTGCGGACACGAAAAACAAGCGACTCGGTTCGCTCGCGTGTAGTGTTGCATTTTTTTATTTATATACCGGGCATCATGCACGCGCGCGCATTTTCTGCATTGCAGAAATGGATTTAGAATTAATCATTATGATTTCTCTTTTTTAATAAAAATTAATTTCTTATTTTTATTATTGATTACATTGAGAATTTGTATATTTAATTTAAAGCGAAAATAAAAATTTTCTTATACATCTTTTGTTTCACTCATTTTGAAAATCTTTAATTTTCAAATATTATTTATGATGTATTAAAAATTATTGAGAAGATATATTTCGTTTAATCATGGTCGTCAATATCTGCATTCGAAAGAAAACGCGCGATGCGTTTCTAGAACACCCTGTATATTTATACATATACAAATGTATGAGTCTCGTATATAGCGACGAACTGAATATTTTGGAGATATTGAAGTATAAGTGCGATCGTGTGTTGTGTAGATTAGCCGTGTAAGCTGTGTACTGCAAATAGGGCGCAAGTAGGAATTAGACATATAGTTCAGACTGTGATAATTATTTATCGTGCTTCTTTTTCTGGGACGGGGAAAAACGTAACAGAATCTTACATAGGCGAGATCATCATTCAGTTCCGGATAGGCACTCGTGTGTAATAGTAATCGACGACGATAATGATTTTATCGAGTTTATCATGGATATTGATGCTAGTTTGTCAGAATCATTGATTGCGATATATATAATATATATATATATATATATATATATATATATATAACGCGAGAAAGTGCAGTTTCTTATAGAATGCTACGAATTAAAAAATCTATGTGCAAGAAATACAGATTGATTAATATAGTTTGGGCGAGATGCGATACTTAATTATTTGCACTGAAAGGACGTGCTGGAATGCACATGATCGCCTTTCCGTTCCGTGACAATAGAATTGTCATATGTTTTCTTTTTACAATTTCTGACAACATTTAATATATACAATTTGTATAAATGGAATATTTTTGATTGTCATAATTCGCTAGGAAATTTTATGGACATGCGCGATTGCCGATTAATTTTCAGTGCAAATATATAATAGTTAAATATTTAAATATTTCCTGAAATAGTATTTAATCGTTTTTCATATCTAAAGAGTATAGAGTATTATATAGCTTGCTATCGAAATTAAATATTATTTTCAAATTTTCTGTATTCTGTTAGCACTTAGATTCTTTTTAATTTATAGTATTCTGTATCCTCGTGAACACGATATATATTCGTGTTCGTATCCTTGTATCCTTCGTTAGACGTCAGTAGTCTTCCACGAAAGTTTCTTTTACAGCAAAAACAGCCATCAAGATTTTATAGTTTCTCAATGCGATTTTGCGTTCAATCGCTGCTAAGTGATTACGATTCCTGTTACGATAGCGTCATTTGCGATTCGTAAGAACATTATTCTTTTATTATTTATTATCTAGATACAAATGTAACTCCAAAGTATCTTTGATATGCTAATTAATCCGCGATGATAAAGATTTCATGGATTTAAATCACAAAATAAATTATAATTAATGCTTCTAAAGAGCAATATTTTTCCTCATTTTTTCGATATTTTTTTTTTTTTATTTATGTTTTAGGGATCGGAGTACAATGACATGAAACAACGTTCATAAAATGACAGAAATACGATACAATGTTTATTATATCTTAAAATATATACTTATCTAAGAAATGAGGAACAATATAACATATTTAAATTTCGTCTAAAATTTTGATTTCTCTCCAGATAAACTTATTAAGATGTACAATTAATTTTTTCATTAATTCAATTTTACGTTCCTTGAGGTTTCATTTTACTTCGCTATTACAATGTCTCGCATAACGACACGCTTGTACGCGGGAAATGATTACGAATCAGCAAACTTAATCGACCAAGTCTACGCTTACGGAGCCAACACTGCCAGGACTTTCGCGAAAATGAGGGAAGTCCGCAACCATACTAGGGAAATGCATTATAGGCGCGAGACCGCTGAAACAGAAGTAAAAAAGAGAAAGAGAGATGGAGAGAAACAATTACTTAGGTACACGCCACTTTATGCTTTCCCACTCTTCATACACATATCCATCGTCATTTTTCCTCGTAGAAAGTAGCTCGGTGTTTAGATATCTCGAAATATATACGGGTTTCTCCTCGAGTGCAACCGAGCTCGAGGACGATGCATTTCCTAAAGGATTGCGCTTGTGCGTTAACGATCGTCTCGAAGATTTCGTCTCGAAGAGTCTTACATGTGATTATCCATGAAAAACGGTTGCAAGCGGTCTGTTTTCTGCTACGTTTTAAATATCGTAACTCGTTAAGTGATTAGAAAAATTATTTGTCAGGATTTAGAAATATTAATAGTGACATCGAACAGCCATGCAAAGATCAAGTTCAGTGTAAAAACTGGATCGTGCAATATATATTGAAGTGATGTTATGTGGATTTTTTAATTAACACACAAAAAGAAAGTTCCATTTTTATATCTAGGAATGATCTTTTGTTTAAGAATCACATTATTTTTTTATTTCTTATATTGTCTTTAATATTTCATATTTATTCTAATTAGAGCATAATCGATTCATTTATTTGAACTTTTGAATCATCTTATATATTAAGATATCATAGACGATCGATAATGTCAATAATGCTCATAAATCAATTATTTCATCATTTTCATTTTCGATAATTATTGATATTTATATTATTGATTATTTTATTTCTTAAAAGTAGCAACAAATATTGTATTTCCATTGTATTTTCAAATTATCAAAATTTGTTCTTAATTTGCATAGAATATCACACAATTTCATGTTACGTAATATGAACAAACTGCATAATACACATATGATAAGTTATATTCTCAATTAGCGATGAATCTTGGTCTTTTCTTCGGTCCCCCAATAGCCGATACTCGTTTCGAATAAATTTTGATTTCGGGTGCCGCGGGTCGCCAACAACATTCGAACAACAACAGCAACAGCTTCAAATGAAATGCGCGCGCGCATTTAGTAGGCGCTTCAAAGTGATCGTGACGAAACATTAATGGCCTGCTGTCTCTCTGTGTGTGTTGCAGCGGCAGTGCTGGCGAGTCAGCAGGCCGCCGCGGTAGCCGCCTCGGTGATCTCGCCATTCCCGCCCAAGTGACCCGCGGCCCCCGGCCCCGTCTTACCCGGCGGAAGCGCCGGGAGCAGCTCCGCTACACAGGCCCATCATACACATCCGGCGGCGACAAATGGTGCGCCTGGTGCGGGACACCCGCACGGCACAACCGCTAGCAGACAACCGTAGAAGGCATGGATATGAGCGAGCAATGTAGCCCAATGAGCCGACTGAGCGAGGTGTTGTGTATATGTTCCACGCGGTGCATTATTGGCCGGATTAGCGCCTAAATGTAGTCAAGTAAAGAAACTAACGACGATTGGATTAGGATCAAGATGTAGTAAAGAGAAGGCTCTGTATGTCATCCGTTTTCCCGATGTCGATCGGAACTGAAATTCTGGAAGAGCTAGAAGCTTGAGATGTTAGAACAACTATGCCTGATATAACGATTTGATGGATTCTATTGTTCTTCTCTTCAACAACGGCGCAAGTACTAGGGACTGAAGATGAAGTGAAATCAAGGAGCTAGATGTTAGAACAATGACAATGATGACGTAGCCAGTAATAAATGGACGTCTCTAGTGTTCCTCCTTGTGCTGTGTGTTATTCGCTTTCTCAATGACATTAATTGGGAGTTTAGAATGATATGGATGTCTTAAATGATATTATCCATGTTCTCCATGAACTAGAGATTTTAGATACGTCAATAAAAGTGTTAAAACTGTGAACCATGATTATCTGACAATGTGAGACATTTAGATGAAATCAGACAAGTGGGTTATTCAATAAAAAACTTTCCAAATTAGGTGCAAACACGAAAAATAACTTGTATGTCGAATTTGAATAAATGAACGAGAAGAGACTGAACTCAATCCGACGCACAAATACAATGTCCATTCTCGGATAGAACTATATCGGCGATTCATCTGTTGAACTGATCGTAATAGTTCGACGAGACGATCGTTAGCGAGCAATCCTTCAGTGAGACAAAGTGTATCGAATTATCGGATCGATGCTCGCGTGGTGAGAGGACGAGTTTTCTCCTTACGCGTTTTATTTCAGCGCCGAGCGATGCCCCCATGTCCCGCTGGATTCGCGATCTTCATACAGACGAAACTAGCTCGTTGAATATCCTTCTCCATGTAACATACTGTATATCTTAAAAATACGCGCTGCGTAGTGTACAGACGCCTACGGCTAATGTAGGGATAAGGATAAGAGGCTCGATTTTATCCCAACGATCGAGATCTCTGATACATTTCGAAAGGAACGACCTATCTCGCGAGATGAGCGTTCTCGAGCGGGATCAAACGAGAATTGCCTCGTTTTTGGTGTAGACTGAGTTCGCTTAATGTTGCCCAAGTTGCGCTGACTCCTCGTTGACATCTGTCTGATCCTGGTATAAGCTCGGTCTTTTCTTTGCTTTCTAGTGTCTATAGTCTTAGATAGATTTTCTGTCGAGATAAGACGGTAGCTCAGAAAGAGAAACGAAAAATTGCTGATCCAGCAAATATTGACTGAGAAATAGAGACATTCGTAGCTGATATCCGAAGTAATAGAATAGATAAAGAAGAGTCTAGTCCGTACTGGGACAAAGTGTGAGACATATGTGACAATGGTCGCGAGGAGCCAGATATCTCGTTAGACTGAAACATGCGAGGACGATATTGTCTTCGCGTTCGCGGGGCCGTGCTGGCACGATAAAAAATTACGGAAAGCGTGGATTTAATGCGTGCCGGGTGCGAGCGCGGCTCCGTCCCCGACTCTCAGATTCAAGCGTGTATGTCGAGGCGATGTGATGGAATTTTTATCGAGCGTAGAAACTTAGAAGCGAGCAAGCGAGCGTGTATGTGTGCGTGCGTGTAGAGGAAAGAAAAAAAATATAACACTCGTATATAGGATACGAGATGAAAGAGAGTAGCGAATCGCGTGAGTCGATTGCCTTGTACAAGCATAATGTATGCGTGCGTGTTTCCGCGATGTACGGTAAATCCGTGTCAATGTATTTTATTGTAAAGAAATGAAAAAAAGGATTGTAAGAATTATATATGCGAGTGCAAATTTCGATTTTTGTAGAGAAATTGTATAACTTGCCGATAAACTATCTCTTAGGGGAACAGAGACTCCATGATTTGTGCAACCGATCACTAATGCCGATAAAATGACCAGAAAACTCATCTTTACGAGACGAGCGTGGTAAATAAAGGCGTATTGAGAATAGACAAAAACATAAAAAAAGAGACGACATGTGTAATGCGATAATTCTAAATAATTAAGTGGCGTTAAGTGACTGTAAATTTGATGCTAGAACGCTATTTGTTTACTCAGATAATGGTAGCCAGCGATGTGTGCAAAAGTTAGGGGAAAAAGGGAGTGAGAGGCGGAGAAGGGGAGCACGGGCTAGATCCAAAGAATGGATAAATAAAAAGAGCGAGACTTACAATTACGTATGCGCATATGCAACTATATATATATTTATATATATATATATATATATATATATATATATATGTATGTATAAACTACATATTTGTTCAGTAACGACTATATCGTCATCCACTTTATATATACATATATTATACGATTTATTGAGATTATTAATTATATATTATTTTATTACTATCAATGTGACGTAAGATAGAAGATAGAGAGAGAAAAAAAAATGTGACGAAAAGAAATTTTATCGGGTAACGTTCGCAAATGCCAAATCAAAAGATATGGAAACGATTGATGATGCGTTTCTGGCAGCAAAGAGCAAAATATTTAATAAAATGAAGAACGGAAAACGCAACGCAACTACTTTGTCGAATATGTGAACGAAATCGCGATAGAGAGACGCTCGCACACGCACTTGTGAAAACAAGAAAAAAAGCGAACATGTATGCTTGGTGTATGCGTGTGAGAGAATGAATGAAAGAAATAAAAAAAAAACGTGTGATCCGCCTCAGTTTTAGTGAGGCGCCCAGCGGACAAAGGGGCGGGCTTTAAAAGAAATAAATGCTGGTGCTGCGCTGTGATTTTTGTAAAAAGAGGAGGCAAATAATATAAAAGGAGAAGAGGAAGCGACCGAGAGAGTACACATGAAAAGATCGAGGAGTCCGATTCTACGGATCTTTGCAAAGATAAAAAAAGAAAAGCGAGGAAGAACGAAAAGAAAGGAAAGAGAAACATGCGGAGAGATAGCTTGAGTACCTGGACCCTGCCCTGGACCGCGCCTGCCTCCGCGAGCGGAGGTGCAAAAGCAAAAGAAAGAGAGAGAGAGAGAGAAAAAAGATAAACGAGAAACGAAGAATATAAGAGTGAAAGAAAGAGTGCGCCGCGATGTCTCATTCGATTGTACAGGCTGTAAAATGTATTCGCTTTTAATAAGAAAGAAAAAAAAAGAATTTTAATATAGATCGTTAATCAATAATTAGAAAAATATATATATATAGAGAAAGAGAGAAAGAGTTGTCTCCGAATCACAGCCCTTGTAATCAGAAAGCTTTATATTGCATCCACACTCGAATCGTGCATTACCGGAAAACGGGTTGGTTACAGTTTTGTGGTTCAAGCAAACGAGCTCCGCTCTCTGTGCCCCCTACTCTCCCCCCTGCCACTCCCCGCTGCCTCCGCTTATTCTGCGGAAACGAAATTTTCCTTCAGACGCGCAACTCGCTATCCATGTGTAATAGAGAATGAATGTAATTAGTAATTGGAGACAACCTTCGTTTATCCTAAGGATACGATATTGTAGCGAATACTATGCATATTTGCTAGGACGTTGCATAATCGAGTATCATAGGAGAAAGAGAAAGAGAGAGAGAGAGGAAAAGATAGACCGTATGAGAGAACGAGAATGAATAAACGCAAGAATGTATGTATATGTGTGAATATGTGTGTCTAAAAGAAGAATGAAAGACGTGAATTAGAATGAGTGCTCAATGATAATATATATACATATACATACACACACACACATATATATGTATATGTATGTATGTATGTATGTATATATGTATGTATATATACATATATATATATATATATATATATATATATAGTGTGAGAACTGAGACATAACATAATAAACAAGGACCCTTATTCTCGTCTCCTTTTTTTAGATTGATAAAAATAGTGACTCGTTACGCTTTATATATTATACATCTCGAGTATATATGAATATACGAGTAAAACATAACGTACAGAAGCAGGAAGAAAAAAAAACATGCAGGCATCTTGTCGTTAAATTGTAAGATATTGTGTTCAAACTCCAAGAATGTACTCTGATCCCCCTTCCTCAGACTACTATATATTAAATATATTGTGCACTATGCTCCGACACTTGTCCATACAAATAAATATATTGAAAAATCTCAAAACTCCTCTGTTCTTTCTTTTTTTGCGCTATCTTTTTGCAGTTCAAACTTATCCCATTCCTTATTCGTTCTTTGCTTAAGAAAGAGTTAAAAAAAAATCTAAGATTAGAGTAAAAGATATGAAAATATATACATATGTATATTTTAATATTTATAAGTTAAATTTTTTTATCAAAACCTCTCAATATGTCAAATATGTCTAATAAAAATAATAAAATTATGAAGTCATCAAAATAAAGCTTACAGTAAAAATTAGAAAATGCGCTAAAAATTAGTTTTTTGAGTATAATAATTTGTAATTGAGAGCGAAAGTTATAGCGAGCGAGCGAGCGAGCGTGCTCCAAAAGAGACAAGCGCGAAATGAGACGGCCGACGGACGACGACACCCGCGAGTATCGAGACGTGCTCGATTTTAAGATGAATAGAATCTTAAATCTTTGCTTTATCGTTCGTACGCGAGATACGATTGTAATTCGCACGCGGCGGATGAACAGCGATAAAACGTCTGTCTCGGAATAACTCCGGTAGTCACACAACGGCACTGAAATATGTCTATTTCACTAAACGAGACCGACTCTTTATTTCGCTTGAATAGCGTACGCGCGTCAAAAGTACTCTGAGCGGAATGCGCCGCGCTCGGTTGGCGGCTTACCTTTATACTGTCATCGCCTTCTCGAAGGATCCAGAAGGTCCCCGAAATTTAGTCATTTCCGCCGACAGTTTTTAGGTGACTTGTTTGTCGCAATTTTACCTTAGATCCTTCGAGAAGGGCGACGATGTTTGTTGTTGCCGCGCGTTTTCGCTCGGTCGCAGAAAACGCTACCTCGCATCGCGCGCGCGGCGATGACGCGGTCGCGCGGCAACAAAAACGCGAAGTTCGAGATCGTTGCAATCTCGAACAGTAATATTTTTTAATTCTTTAAGATAATAATTTTAATGAAGATAATAATTTAAGATAATTTTAATATAATTAATATAATTTTAATTTTAATTCTTTAAGAATCTATTTTGCATTGAAACAAATATAAACGAAATTTACCGCTAAATTATTAGAAGATTGCAGATGAAATCGCAGACGTAGATGCACTTGATCGATGTTGAGAATTCACTGATATCAAAATAAAAAGATAAATATATTGTAGAAAGATATATATATAGAGATTGTTATACAGTACATATTTACATATTAAATATATTTATAGTGAAACTATATATCGTCTACTGCGCATGCGAATAATTGTTATGCGCAGACAACAATTGCGCATTTTCTAAATAGCAGTCAATTGTGATTGGTTAATACTCTTAGAGCCAACGTCTAGTATTACAAGACAGTGAACATCATGCGGCACTGATTAAATTAGGTTATGTTTATTATCCAAAACGTAGGAAAGACAGATCTAATATTTTTTTTATTAATATACGTTAAACCTATATCTTATGAGCTCGCATGTATCCTTATATGAGTGTATTTTTTCTACAGAAAATTTTACAGACAATTATTAAGAATAAAGCTTGTAAACGTTGATAGCTTAATATACAATATACACACAACTAACACACGCTATGGATGAAATCGAATATAAATTAAAATCACGAGACCCCACTTTGATATCACATGTAAATATCAATAATATTAAATATTGATTATACATTAATATTTAATACAACTACATTGTTAGTCGATTGTTTTTCTACAGGCAATATCTAAATTGATTGATATGATTAAGAAAAAATTTGAGATAGAAGAAAAGGATATTTCAAAAGTAAATAATTTTAATTTCAATAATAATTGTATATGATTAATTTAATACTTATTTTGTTTTTATATAATTTTCTTTTGCAGATAGCAGAATTTAAATTGCTCTCCTCTAAATGCAACAGCAATGATTCTATAGTCAGTACATCTGCATGCCAAGCATTGATTGTGCTTGTTGAAACTGGATTATGGGATGTCAAATCTGCATTAGCAAGTTTTATGGCATGTCTGTCTTCTTCAAAGTATGTACATGTTAAGCAAAAATATTAACAATGTATATATATTAATAGATATTTATTTCAAATCATATTATTATTATACTTATTATGATTCAAATTTGCAGAAATTATCAAGCAATTACTATAGCTGTGAGTCAATTGTTGATATTGGATTGGAAAATGCAGGATAAACGCAACGAATATACTCTTCAAATACCTACTCAGCACCCATTTATCACAATCCTGAATCAGGAGAAGCTCAGCTGGAGATCTGTATTGAATCAAATGAAACTCATCATGCATCATGATAAACAGTATGCTTTTTATGTTATATATGTAGTAGTTTACAATATAAATTTCCTTAAATTTACAGGATGTCCACTAAAAGCTAGAAAAAAAAAAAAAATTATATATATAACTGATAGAATCATAATAAATAAAAGGATGAAATGTTCTCTATCCATTATTTTTCTGACCAAAGGAAGTAACTTTTATATATACACTAAATTTGTTCAACTTTCAGTGTGATGGAACAAAGCATAAAGCTGTTACGACCTGTATTCATGTACATATTATGCAATCCTTCCATAGATTTATGTGAAAGTTGCAAGCATGAAACGTGGCAACTTCTAATCAAATCTAGCAACACTTTGGATTTACAAGCAGAGATTTTACTCTGGTTGTGTACGAATCGGATAGATACTTGCGTCGATGCGAATTGTCGAGTGCTCGAGCTTGCACAAGTATCGTTGCTGAAAGAAAATAAAGAGTATTGCTCGGCTTTGATACCTTTAATCGCATCTTTGACAATACAGCTTTTGGAATATGGGCATGAACCAATGCAAAATTTTTATGCGATATTAAATCTGATCGAATGGTCGTATGATAGTATAGGAAATGTCACAATAGCTATGATGATGGAAATAATCTTGGTATGCCCTGCAGCTTATTTACTCAACGCTCTTCAGATATGTAAGTATATTTAATAAACACATATATATATATATATATATATATATATATATATATATATATATTTTAAATAATATAATCCAAAATAATAATATAATTATCTCTCTTTAAAAAAATTACTAAAATTAAAATTAAAATTTCACGAGTTTTGATTTTGATCGATTTTATATCATAGGTACTATCATTGTGGACAAAATGCCGTGCAGTGTCATATTATTAAATGCGTTAGCTGCATCCTTATTAAAATGGCTGGCTTATCCATCACTATTATGCTCTGATGCATTAGGGGAAGCAAAAGAATTATTAATTAGAATGTCACAAAAACAAACGGGCAATAGTGATGGTATTGTTTCAAACAAAATGTTGCTCACATTCAGCCACAGCAATAGATACATCCAGTTTTATACAGAATTCATTCGCAGTCTATATTCTCTAGAAAACAATATTCTTTCATGGTTGGAAAACTTATCACTCGCACCGATTGATCTGAGATACATGTGCAAACTTATCTTGTGTGGAATCTTCCTGTATAGCAATGAGCCTATCGTTATACAGAAAACCTGCGACATTCTTGTACAAATAGCGCGGGAGATCAACTCCTTTTCGTCGCACGTTCTATCTTTGTTATTGCATAAGTTAACCAAATCTCACGACAGTTCTACCTTAAAATATCTGTTGTTAGCCATCCCCGAGTTTGCCATGTCTAAGGAGAACTTGCCAATTGTCATCCACACATTGGACACGATGTTGAATAGTGGAAAACCACTAAAATATTTCGCGATCCAACTCTATACGAAGGCCTTGGAAAAGGAGCCGCGCTGCTACCGCTTTATATCCGCTGCTCTTATGGATACTATGGAGACCGATCACAGTTGGCATTCGGATGTGACGTGTGCTCAAACGATCAAATACATCTGTGAAAATCGACCCGAAGACGGCGAAGAACTTGTACCGCTGCTGTCGCAAATCCTGAACCGATGCGTCGATTTAAACGGCGGTGCTGCTAGCGCACTCGCGCTCAACAGCATCTCTGCCCTATGCAAATTTGCGGTGATAGGTACACTATATTTTTAGACATTATGCTTTTTTTTTAATATGTTGTATAATTTTTTATAAAGTACCAAAATTTTTCGTGATTTTATATAGACCACGATTTTATTTAACAGGCATCTACTCCACCTGGCAGGTATTAGCGCCAAAGATGCGCAAGGAAAAACGCACTGTGGTTCTGGAGAGTCTGTGTGAGCTCTTTGCAGACATTCCCTCGTATCCATTTCGCGCGAGCGACGATTATGATAAATTCATCGTAGACATTGTGACGCATTTGTGGAGTTATGCAATTTGTGAAGATACGAGGATCGCAAAAGCGGCGTTCAAGGCTTTGAGATCTTATCATTTGGAACGAGTTCCTCTAAGCACTTTGCCCTTAGACTTTCGGTCAGATCTCATAGTGTCCGGCGCTTATCCAGAAAAGACGACTAATGAAACTGACAAGTCTGAAAATATATTGCAATATGTGCCGGGCACTTGTTGGATCCAGATGTTAAAGAAGATGAATACAAATGTTTTATCGGCAGCCGGGGATCTTTTAATTTTTTACATCGAGGATGAATTGAGCGGCTTCAGATCGCGAATATACACTTGGCCACAAGGAGAACCGTCCAACTACAAGTATTTGCCGGAAAGAAGCGTAATAAGGGCTGTCGGCGAATATCTGAGACGAGGCAACAAGGAAGATCCGAGCAATCAGAGAACCATGGTGGAATGTCTGCGTATATTCGCTTACAAGTATAAAAAACCGTTACCAAACATAAAGTGGGATTTCTTGAAGGAAACTATGCAAATATCGGAAGAGGCTAAAGAGTACAGTCTGTCCATCATGAGCCGTCACTGTCAAATCTCTGCATCGGCAAAATTGCTCACGGAGAGTTTTTTATCGATGTACACATCCGCATCAGAAGCTGGTCAATTGTTGCTAAATGAAAAACATTTAGTGCTTTACTCGAATCTCGACGAGCTGTGTCAGGCTATTCAGCCCAGTTCCTTGAAACAATTTCTTGAGACTTCTCTCAATTATGTCATTGAAAAAATCTCACTCAATGACGAAACATCAGTCGATTTGTTCAATCATATTGTCTCTTCGTATGCCACTGCTTTGAAAAGCAGCGTGATACTTATAGGAAATCGCACGCTGTTGACTAGTATGTTGGAAGAAATATTAGAAAAAATCGATTTAACATCCAAATATTTCGAGAAATATCTTGCAGCCGTGATGGAATTATTGGATAAGGACATCGAAAGAATGACATCACCTAGCATTTGGTTCGAAGTGACGCCAAAAAAACTGAGGAACGCCATTACTATTAGAGCTGAAATATCGTTCAGGAAACTCAATTCTATCAACTCACCACTCATTTGGCTAAATGAACCTATCGATATGGCTGCATCTAATCCTGAGTAAATATTAATAATTATAACAATTATATAATAGATTTAATTTCCAGTCAGGGATTATTGTTCAACAAAAGCATTTTTTTTTTCTTTTTACAGAATGCAAAAATTTTTGTTGGAAAATATACAAAGAGTACAAACTAATTTGAGATTATTGAAATCTTGTGACTTTGGATCCCAAAAAAATTGGATTTTGGATTTTATGAATCACATTAACGCACTTATAGTGGAGGAATCATATGAAAAAAACAATATAATTTTTTATTGTGATATCTTATTTGTCTCAATCATCTGTTTATCTGGCATGGATTGCCTATTGCCGAAAAGAGAATTGTTAGCTAGTTCGCAAGATGAGAGGATAAGAATGTTCCCACAGGCCATTTCTGTGCTTATTGACCGACAAATATGGAAGTCTGTATCTTGTCAGGTATGTGTGCATAAATATTTATATAAAATATTTTATAAATTACGAAGAGATTTTTAATATTATATTATATTTACTATAATATTAGATTATATTAGATTATATTAGATTATATGTTATATATTTATCAGCTAAAAAAATGTTATGTTTACATATTATAATCGTCAAAAAGTTTTCGTCGTATGTGAAAACGGACAATACATGTATATAATACATAAATATATATGATATATATATATATATATATATATATATATATATATATATAAAATCGTATTGATATTTTATTTAGATTATGAAATGGCTGAATCACATGAGGACCAGTTCCGTACCTGATGTGTATATATCTGCGTTTCAAAGTGCATTAATCTTATTAAGGCATGAAGAAGACTATAATTTACAGTGGACAAACTATTTGTCAGTCAAAACTTATATCCCCATATTTAATTAAAGAAAAAATGTATATATATAAAATATTTTTATATAAAAAAAAGATTTCATATTGAATTGATTTACTTATTACTCAGTCTTACATTTCATTAATAATATTAAATCCTATAACTGTAACAAATAATCTATACTCTTGATCTATATTCTTGATAATTTTATTTAAATATCTATGTTTTATTGCTAATAAAATATAATAATTACGACAAATTCTAATAGGTTGATACACAGATACTTAGATTTATCTTTTTACATCATAATTAATATCCAATTCGTTAGTTAAACATTTTTACATTTAAACAGTAATATGTAGAAAAAAATATGTTAATTCGTCATTGCTGAAAAATATACAAACATTCAAAAGAAAAGACAACTTTCTATTATCTTAATTATTTTATACATTTTCTTGAATTTTATTAAGATTAATTTTCTAATTCGATTACTTCTATACTGTTGTTATATACATCAGTACTTGTCAAAAGAGCAATTTTACAGGCAATATCTATTCAAAAAAATCTGAAAATCTTTTATATAAGACTTATTTTTATAAATAATATTATGTATAAATATAAATTTATATACATAAAAATAGTAAACAACATGGGGAAAGAAAATATTCATTGTCTATAAAATATTAGAATTATTAAATACTGATACTCATCTTGAATAGAATGTGAAGACCTTAGGCTTTTACTTATCATAAAAATAAAAATGCATTTTAATAATTTCCCTAACTAAATTGGATGTTTCATTTGCACATAGTGTTGTACAAAATATTTCAATATCATATATATCTACAATTTCCTCGTCACATATGTTGTATGTGACGGCACTCATAATGCTACACGGACGTTTCGCTATTGTCTAATGTCATTACTGTTAAAGTATTAGGTCTCGAGCCAGTTAGAATTTGTTCTTCTGGTGGACGCATTCGCGGTTCCAAAATATTTCTCTTTGTCTCCACGTTCTTTTTGATTGGTGTACGACTAGGACTAGACTTTCTACTGCTCGAATATGATTTTAATAAACGCGCCCTAAATAATTTTAAAAAAACTTTGAATAATATCTAAAATTATATTTTTTTCTTTTCAGCAATGTTTAAAATATTGATTGTTAGAGCTCGATATTTTTTGTCGCAAAGCTAAACAATAAGTAAACATGAATTATACTTACGCATCCATCAACTTTAGAAATAAACGAGTGTACACTTGATACTCCTCATCCCCGAATTCAGTAGGATCGTGTCTCGCATGTTCGTACAAATCACAGAACTGATGTATTAAACGCTGACCGCTTCCATTCAATGGAGTGGCAAGTGTAGTGAGCAAATACGCTCTTAGATTCTCTGAGGGATGTCTTTTCAAACAGTTGTCATATTTTGTAATCTCTGCCTCTGCAAACACACATGATATAAAGTAGCATTAATACAACAATGCAATGATAACTTACCTAAGGTTTTAACATCATCAACTGCTTTCAATCTATAATAATGTGGTGGAACTTGACCCCCTGGAGTTAAAATATATCTAGGATCACTGATGAGTTGCGGTTCATATTGGATCCTAGGTATTACTTCAATTCTCCTCTCTATTTCCTTTTTCAAGGACTAAAACATTTATTGAATAATAATATAGTGGCATATAACCTCAGGGCTTAACCTCTATTAAGTATTATATCATATGGAATATATACTTTTTTTGCATCGTGTCCTATAGGGATATGAGGACCTCGACGAGATCTTAGAGCAAATCTCATAATTTGTCGTTTCGCGAAGACGAATAGCAACAATATTGTCAAGACGCCCGCTGCTATAAATATCACTATGGTTACACCAGATAATTCCTCTGTCATTTTTGCACGACAATCGAGGTGATCTACCTCTATCAATAATAATTATTAACAAGCACTAATCTTTAGGAAAAAATTATGTATTGCATTGAAACAAAGTAAGACTAACAATAAGATTAATTCGAATTTTCGAATGTAATCTCCAATCAGCTGATCAGCGCACAGTCATTGATTTCGCGCGCATCTTGCTGGAAGTGCGGGTGAAATGTCAAATAATACTCATTTTATATATGTATATATATAAATGTATTTCTAGATTTTTATCAATTAAGAAGATAGATGAATTCATAAAAAGGCATTAATTATTAATAATAATTTTATCAAACTTTTTCCTCTTCTAACTTGGAAATATATATACATATACATTATATATATATATATATATATATATATATATATATATATGTATATGTATATATATATTTCCAAGTTAGAAGAGGAAAAAGTTTGATAAAATTATTATTAATAATTAATGCCTTTTTATGAATTCATCTATCTTCTTAATCGATAAAAATCTAGAAATACATTTTAAAGCTATAAAAATAAGATTTTAAATAATAAAAAAAATCTTTAGCCACCTTAAGTAACTTTGTTAATTAGAAGAAATTTTAATCAATAATCCATTTTTTTAATTATTAATTTTTTTTTAAATATTACTTAATGATCTACATATTTTTTAAGATATTTTCCATGGGTTTTCTGAATAATGTTTCATTGACAGCAACGACTTCGGCCATTACATTTTTCTGTTCTTGTGACAGTTCTGTATTCATTTTTAAAAATGATAATATAAGTTTACTAAAAGTTTTATCTTTAGAATAATAAAGCGCTTTTCCCGAAAATAATTTTGTAATTTTGTCGACCATATTATGATCCAGTCTTACAGATAAGAAATTTTGCAATATAGATAAGTGCCATGGCTTTAACTCCTTGACATATGTAAGAAACTCTCTGCAAAAAAAACAATCATTAGTTTTTTTAACTCAAATTATTCTTTTATAAAATAGTTCAGCATTTTTTAAATAAAACAGAATAATGTATGTGTTTTATATTTATATAAATTAAATAATTTTAGAGTTTTTTAAAAATAAATCGTCACAAAAAGTTTGTAAAAATTAATTTTAATATTATTAAATTAAATAGATTGTTTGGATATTTGAATAATAAGTTTCATTATAATAAAAAAATTTAATATTAATATTAATATTTTTCAAAGATATTAAGATGTTATTAAGATATAATTTGAAAATATATTATGTGAGTCTGAGAAATAAGTAATGTATAATAGAATATATTAATTTCAGCTTAAAAATTCTTTTAGAAGAATAATTATTATCAATCTATTATGTGTGTGTATAAAATAATTATAAAACATACTCTAAAAGAACTATTTTCTTTTGCAGATCAAATGTGTTTACAATAGTAATGATCAACATTGTATCTTTCAACTCAGCATTGAGAAGAGGAACAAATATAAACTGCTGAATCTCATCAGGAAAGTTTTTAATGCATTCTACAATTGCAGATGACAATAAACGAGATGGCTCCTCAAGTTCAATTATCTGTGACCACAATATAAAGCATAATTAACTTATGAGGAAAGAATACAGCAGATAGGTATATTCAGTAATATGCCATTTGATACCTTTGGCAGCAACAAATGTGTGCACAATATATTGAGATATTTTATTCTCTGTTCAATAGTCATATTGTTTAACGATGTACACAGATTATAAATACCCTTTGGACTTAATTTTTTTGCCATCTCATTTACCATTGGAATAAGATCTTCATTGGACAAATTTTCTAATTGAGCAAAGTCTAGTCTGCCATTATTTCGTTCTAAACTCTCACAAGCAGACTCTAAAATATCACATCTTTGTGGTGATACAGTAACAGATTTTTCAGATTCTATAAATGTTCTCTCAGTTTGCGTAAAGTAAAATTGAGTAGATGGTAGCACTAATTGATCATGTATCATCTGCGATTCATTATGATTTGATTCATCATCGTTATCGCTGTTTTCACTTTCTGAACATATTTCTTCTTTATTCTAAATTAAATAGTTTACATATAATGTATTTAATTATCTATATGCTATATATTATCTATATCTATAAATAATTTAATGTAATCTAATTTATTATATACAAAATAATTATATCAATCTCACACAGAAGAAAAAATTTTTCGATCTAAATATTTTGCACCACATTTCCAACATTCTCTCTTAAACCATAATTCATAAAAAGATGCATATCTAAGAAACATTAAGATCTTATTGAAGATTAAATCAAACGCAATTCTAACCTCTCTTGCTATCACTTTCCACAGAGGATTTGCCTGGGCAATATTATCCTTCATCATATCTCTGATAGATTCGAGTCTCGCTGTGGTCTCTTCTGATAAAGTGTACTTTTGAAAAAAGACTTCCGAATCCGTATCTTCTCGCATTAATTCGCTTATGTTGCATTGTCTCGCACATGTTTCGTTTGACATTGCAGATCAGTAACACACGTGGACTCTTCTTTTTTTTAAATATATTTCACAATAAATTTTTTCAAGAGATACTTATCTCAACACCTCTTATTAATAAATTTTTGAACCAGAATTGATATATCTAATAGTTGCATATTAATATATTAAATATACAGTTATATTATATGCAATTTATATATATTGGACTACAAACGCATAGCAAACTAATGAAAAACTATAGATGAAGAGATAGATATAAAATTACATATAAAATAATAACAATTTAGAATATGTAATATATTTAGAATATCGTATAGATCAACGCGCCATTTTTGTGGATTCTTCACGTACATTTGATTATGCTTGTGAATATTTAGAATAGATTTTATCTCATCTCGCTAAACGGATTACCGCCAACTACCGCGCATTTGACATGGAGGACCTGAAAAGACCCAGACGAGTCATATTGGGTTTTTAAAAAAAAAAGAAACCGGAAGTGCACTCTCCGTGCACTTCCCTGGTCGGTCATGCTTTGTGACTTGTGGCTCGTAGCTCATGGCTCATCGCGTCAGCGAGTCAGACGTCAGACAGTGAGACAGTCAGACTGTCAGACAGCATCAGGCATCAGTCAGTCGCTGGCGATCGACCCATCGACTACGATCGACGCGCAGATCGAGTAGTGTCGCGAGGTGTGATATGCAGATGAGGTACGCGATCGACAAGTAGCAGTGAGATTTCCGCCAAACGATTCCATGATCACGTCCGCGAGGAACGTCGATCTGCCCGAGCATTCAACCTTCTTCGGCAGCAAGGTGAGAGCCGATCATTGCAGAGATATCCACTTGTGTATTTTTTTCAGCACAAAATCCCAAAAGACGCATCTAAAAAGGGTGTAATCGAGTATTTAGAGCATCGATTTCCTCAAAGATGAAGTTGAAAAGAAATTTAGAATGTCTGTCAGACTTCTTCATCTGCATTTTAGACATTTGTGTTGTCTCAATCAATGTGTAAACTGCTCGTGAATGACATTGAAGTTATACTGAATAAATATACATAAACTGCCTCTGACGGATAATTGGCTATAATTGCAATTGTTATTGTCGCAAGCAACTTTCATGCAAGATTTTTACTCTTGTAACTTCAAACTTTAGAGAATTTTCTTTGTGTTTTTAATATTTTTAATACATGGTAAATGCTTTCTGCGTGTCACACAATAATAATTCAAATCTTGATGTAGGAGTTATATTATGTTGGTATACTCACAGCTGATTCTCGGGTTTACATTGCAGTGCAAAACGCAATGCAAAAACGATTGTATGGTGAACGATAACGATTCGACGCAAATCAATTGAGTGATATGTCAGATATATATATATATATGTATATATGTATATATATATATATATATATATATATATATATATATATATTAATCTTATTCATTTAGTCATGATAACAATTTAACAAATAAATAATTTCGCATAATTCTAAATAATTTTGATCTATCATTTTTGATCTATAGCTATTAGTTGAAAAAGTATATAGTTGAAAAAAAGCAATCAAAATATGCGTAATATTATGAATAAATTATCACCCGTATCCCGTATGTGAGACATATACGGGATACGGGTAAATATTGCTATTTATACATAGTTTTATTTATCATATCTGAAAAATAATATTAAGAGACATACATTTATATAATATTCGAATCACATATTAATCATTTTTGATTCTGTAACATTTTTTTATCTTTCATATTTCGACATGTTTTACAATTTAAAAAAACAAACTTACAGTTTAAATTAAAATTTGGTTTGAATGCCCTTCTTCCTTTTCTTCATCGCGGCTCCTTGTAGATATCGCATTCTGATTTATAATTGTATCACGTATTCTCAAAGCTAAATATGATTTTTCGATTCTATGCGCGCGTCTATGCTGTACGCACATTAAATTATTATTAAGCTCTGAATTAGTCTCTCTAAGCTGTAACAATGCACGTTGTTACGTTAGTATATTAATAAATTTTTTATAAACACATTAATTCATATTCTACTTTGACAAATTAATTCATTTTAAATTAAAATCACGCTTATAATATAAACAAAAAATAATATAATCCTGAATATATATATATATATATATATATATATATATATATATATAATACATATAATATATATATGATACAAATATATGATCCTGATCAAGATTGTATATTAATTATTTACCTTTCACTCGTAAATAATTGCAGCAATTTAGTATTAAATGCGATGTTGAATAATGATGCGAAGAGCTTATTTGTCATTCTTTATACAACAGAAATATGTAAATTCAAGCGCGTCGAAGAATTTGCAATTTTGAGTTAGTCGCATAGATAATTTCCATTTAATTTTTTTTCTTTTTGGTTTCTTTTACTCACTTTACGACCAAAATAGTCAATGTCGTTCTGCGGTTTGATACTGAAACAGAGAACATGTATCATTAGAGCTTCAGTGTATATAAATTATTATTCTATTTTCAAGTCGCGCAGACTGATATTAGTATCAAGCTATTATTAAAGCTAAAGAAAGAAATTGTTGAGCTTTTGGTCTTATTTATTATCGTTAATCAATTTTTTATAATTTAATACTTTTTCACTCACAATATAATTACGACGTAGAATAAAAATTGAAAAATGTTTAATCGCTAATTAAAATAAATTAATCGAATAATTGCCGATGTAGTTAAAACTTCTAATCAATCTTATCTCATCAGTTTGTGACAAGAACACCATACATTCGTTTTGAAATGTACTTCTATCGTAATTAGCGGAATTTAGAAAATTAAAAATTACGTCGAGAATATGCTCTCATATTTATTATTAAATATAGTCGCTTGATTTTCTCGGCAAATTTAATTTTCGTAACGAACAAGATTTCAATTTTTGAAAAATGTCGACTTACACTGAATTTAAAGTTCTCCGATTAAATTATAATCGATTCAATTATGAGAGATATTTGTCTTCCACACAATATAAAGCTAATAAAATAAAGTAGATTAACAACTAATGGGATAAAATCGAACCTATAATATGTTCTGATCGTTTAACAAATTTGTAAACAAATTTTTTTATTAATGATTCGTATGAAGAACGGTTCTAGGAACTCATTTTAGGCGAAACTCGGTAAATTATTATGCTAGATTGAGTAATTATATACACTAGCATCGCACCATGTGTACTTTGTTTTCTAAACTATTCTCTGCGTGTTTCATAGAAAGTTTGTTTATACATATACACTGTTTGTTTGTCAAGTTTGTTTATATCACTATATTATAATACCAATATTACTAGCATAATTATATATCATATATGTTATATTATGCATTAAAATATACATTGCGTTAAAATTATTAATATTAAAATATTGTCATAAACGCGATTGAAACCATATGTTTGCTTCGTATATAGAATGAAAAATGGCGTTTTTAAATTAAAGTTTCTTCAGTTCTGTCTTGTTGCATAAATTTATAGTCGATAATATATTCTCCAATAACACTTGTCCCATACTATGATTATACTATGATTCATAAATTATTAGATTAGTGTTAGTGATAATACGTAGAAGATTATTTATAATCATATTTAGAATTTATAATTTTATAATTTTTCTTTCAAATTTCTTTTTTTTTAAATCTATTTTTTTTAAATTTTAATTTTTTAAATTTTTTTTAAAATAATTATGATCGCCACTTCGAGATGGTCCACATCTATGCTAGAGTTATTTTGCATGACTGGAAATGATTATTTATCATTCGTTATTTAAATTTTTCCTATCCATTTTGAATTTCCTAAATCTTCTGCAAATCATTATTAGTTCCAAAATTTTCCATTAATAAATTTGCAGACTGTGATTAGATGATTCGTTTATCAATTTTATCTATATTCTTGATTAATGGACATCGATTAGCAATTCAAAAAAAACTTGCGGTAAATTTATTTGCATTTATCGAGTCGGATTTGTGAGCAATAATTTTTTCGAAAAATCGGAATCTAATTATTCTTGTTAATAAATTATCATTTGATGAAGATTACGAGATAAATATATTTAAACATCTTATATAAAAATCTATTTTTTGTTTTTTGTTTGCAAAATTTGTGCATTATTATTGTTTTAATGATTATTACCGTTCTTATCAATGACAGTGATTATAAATTTGGTTTTCTCGAAATTTAATCTTTTCAAATACAAATAATAATAATAATATATAATAATAATATATATATATATATATATATATATATATATATATATATATATATATAAAGCTAAAATTCTATTCATTATACATATATTGAAAACTAAATCCATTATAATAAAATAGATTTTCGAAATGAGGATTTCGAAACACGAAGCGTCTTCTGCTTTTTTTTGTATGATAAAAATTAACATTTATATATAAAAAACAATAAACTAAAAATGAGATAGATATTTTTCTAGTAATCAGATTTATGATAATAGTGAAGAATTAATATACGTATTAATGATGACCTATATAAATCATTGAATGGCGATAACATATCTATCGTATGTTTGTCATTTTTAGATTATGAATTAGTCGAAAATCAGAAATGATCAATAAGCAGAATATAATTTCATGTTCTTCTAATTTTGACAATCAATTACGCGAGCATGATAATCACTCTACATTACACAAACACGATTATAATATATATAATATTAGGATCTTATACAGAAACCTTGTTGCTAAAATTTTATTTTTCATGTATATTCTGCTGCAAAATATTGCCATTTGATTGGCAAAGAGATTTTGTTCTTTATTCTGCGTCTGCTTGTCGTTTGCTATCAAATTCATTAGCATCGCCACATGGAATGAAGAACTGGTTTTGCCACTGGAAAACCCAGATGGCGAGGCCGTTTTGTACACATACCTACATATGTCTTGTTTAATGCACGTTGATTGTCACTGAACCGTGCAAACACATGTGCGGTACCTGCCGGTGACGTGATAAGGTTACCGATCTGCACAAAGCAATTCGCGAAAAAACAGTCTATTTTCAGACTATCCGATAAAAAGTATATATGAATCATGATGCGTCATCAATCAAAATCATTGGACATAATTATGCAGACTGAATAAAATTTGCTGTACTCTCGCTTTCGTATTGTCTGCGAGGCACAATTGCTGGAGCAATACTGCGGAAATATATTGCTATAAAAGCACTTAAATATTAATAATATAGGTCATCGCTCTTTTCTTCATTTGCTTTTATAGCTTTGCTTTATAATTATTATAAAGATGAAATGCTGTTTTTTTTTCTCTGAAATAACTGCTTAATTAAAATTCCATAATTTAAAACTAGTTTCTATTTATACATGATGCGATCATATGTATACATATATGTGATATTTTTTAGGTGGAGTATTTTTTTTTTAATTTAACTACCTTAAATATTTTGGTCCTTGTAAAATTTATAAATTTATATGTAGATAAGTAAATAATTATAAATTTAAATAATGCATATTATTATATATCCTTTTATTATATGCTTGCAGTGTAACATTAATATATCTCTTTAGATAAGAAACTTTTATAGTAAATGTACATCTATCACAACTGTTTATTTGCGTGATCATCGAACGAGTTCCAAATGAATCAATATACCGGTGTCAACGGCACTCGGCAAACAGCCACATCCCCTTTTAGCGCTCTTATCTTCATTATAATCATCGCTATGTATATCCGAATAAAGAGCTCAACGCATATAGCGTTGTTTGTATAATAAATTAAATATACATCAAATATACACTTTAATTAATTGCTACAGAAAACAACATTAAAAAATTAGATTAGTTAACTTAAAGAATGTCAATTCATAATTCGCCTCTTATTTTATCATTCGTTTATTTTTTCCATTAGTAGACAAATGATTAAGCGTCAAAAGAAATGCTAGATATAAATGTTAACATGGTTCATAATATTGTGTTTTTCCGTGATGAGCAATCAATTTTGCTCATTTCTCATGGACACTTGGTTACGATTGAATGCATCTTTAGCAAGACTGCAAAAACCTAATGCATATACATAAATTCATTATGTGAAATATGTTATGTAATGCTTACATTTGGGCGACTTATATGAAATTCGTGTTCAAATTCGCCGGCAAGAAAATATAACTTTGCTTACATATACTGAGCGCTTAAAACCGATAATCCTTCATGAATCGTCCAAAATTACAAGAGAGAACGCGCGAAAAAAGTATCTTATCGAAATTTTTGAGAAATATAAAATTGTATATTTACGCGTGCTATATTTTCGGCTTATTAATTATTATATTAGGCGTGCATTATCGTTTAACATTCGTTAGAAACATTATATCTTTTGATTTAGAAGTGCATGTTGTGCAAATGTTATTCCACAAAAACGATATTGAATTGAGAATATTATTGATATACGCGATATCGTGGCATTTGCGTATATTGAACCCAATTAAATGTGAAACGAAATATATAAAATGTTTCTATCACATTCGTCAAAAAATAAAAGATTAAAGAGTAAATTATTGGACTGCACAATTTTTCTTCTTTTACATATATCTTCTTTTAACATATATGTACCATGCCTCTTATTGTTAGATATATTAAAACATACATTTATATATTATACATACATAATATTGCATATTTAAATATATGTGTTGAAAAATATAATGCTTAAAAATACAAATATCTAATAAAAGAAAGGTTTTAAATGTGCAATTAATGTGGAATCTTCGAAGAAGTAATAGTTCTTGCACATATACACACAGAAAACTTTACAAATACTATCTCAATCTTATATTTAAATATTTTTATAGAAATATATTTTCTCTTTCCCCCTCCCTTCCTCTATTCGACTCCTATCGTTTTACTAATTAATAATAAATCGAGAGCGAAATATATATCGTTATATATCGTTTCATAAATTTCTAAACAAGACAACTTTTCTTGCAGATCAAATGTCAAATATTTTTTTCTTTTTGCTCAATAAAATACTGTTTATCATAAACCGCACTTCCTTGTTTACCGAAAAAAAACCAAATTTTTATGTTATCTAAAGATATACTGCATGTCAACTATAGTTGTGAACTGATAATAACAAGAAACATGCATGTAACAGCATATAGAAGATAGCAATGTAGTGGAATATGTAATTAAATTTGTTCCACTTAATCACAGAATATTATAAATCGTCATGTGTTGAGTCAAGAGATATCAATGTTTCTCCTTCTTTCTTACTTCTTTCTCTACATTCTTCATCTACGTACAAAAAATTATTTTCGTGTGATAATAATATAAAGAAGAATATAATTTATTAGCGAATTAAAATTGGAAGAATATATTCTCTCTTTTTCGTCCTTATATTAACTAAAAAATTTCTTTGATCTATTTTAAAAGATTATGATTGTTAAGATTATAAAATTATTATTAATTACAATATATAAATTGTATAATTATTATAATTTATAATTATATTATATATATATATATATTATATATTATATTATATATATAATATATAATATAATATATAATATAATTATATATATAATATAATATATTAAAATAAATATAATATATTATATATATTATATATATTATATATTATATATTATATTATATATATATATATATATATATATATATATATATATATATATATATATATTATAATTGTATAATTACAATATATAAATTGTATAATTATAAATTGTATAATTATTAATACATATAAATTGTATAATTATACCGGATTTTATTGTGAACATATTTATTTATTAGTATTATTTTATCATAATCGAGCGAAACGGAACAATCATAATACACGGCAATTATGTGCGCTTTCGTAACATGGTTAAAAATATATTTCCTTTTTTAATAGATACACACGCAGAATCGCATTATCAGTGCAAATAATATAATACTGGGAAACAGTCAGTTTGCACGACGTATCTTCGTCGTAAGCAAGTGAGAACAAATTTAATTTATGCTTTGATCGATGAAGATACGGAACGCTTTGTGCGCTTGTAAATTTTTTAAAATACAACTGTCAAAGCTAAAGATGTGTTCTCTGATAAGTTTCGATTATATTTTTCGATTATATAATTTTTTCTCAGCAAAAATTTTATTTGGAGTGATGCTCTTTCGTAATACTTTTAATAGAGATGAGAACTCAAAAAATTTATTAAAATTTTGTAATATAATTATTCAAGATAAAAAGTTTAAACTGGTAAAAAGTTCTTTATTTTCAAAATCGACCATGCAATTTAGTATTAAACAATGAACATAGCTGTTTTCTTAACGCTAGGACAAAATATTATCACACAAATATTACCACACAAATGCATGTAACTTTATATTTTTACATTAAAGAAAAAATCGTGGTTTCGAATTCATTTAAAAAGAAAATCGAGAATCATGTCTTATTAAATAGGAATATTTCAAAATTAATGGGGACTATAATTGACGAATTAACATGTTCATATGAGCAATCAGCGAAATTGTGTTAATTGTATATTGAAGATAAATGAGAGATGTGTAGAGCCAACACGCGTTGTTTTGCATGTTAGATATTTGTACGGTAGCTTACAATTAAATTAAACATCCTGAGGGCAGGGCAATTAAAAATTTTCCGCGCATGTCAAAACGTAATCTCGGCTCTTAAAAATTTTACGCGCATGTCAAAACGCAATCTCGGCTCTTTTATTACGACAAAGGCGAATGTCGGAATTTCCTATACAGT
This sequence comes from Cataglyphis hispanica, assembly GCF_021464435.1. NCBI lineage: Eukaryota > Metazoa > Arthropoda > Insecta > Hymenoptera > Formicidae > Cataglyphis > Cataglyphis hispanica. The sequence continues at coordinate 11,123,412 of NC_065956.1, forward strand.
TTTCAATAACGAAATGCTCACGCGAGGAGAATCGCATCGGATGACTCAACGAATTTTGTTAAGCGATAATCATGTATATATAAAGCCTGATGATGTTTTGGTTTTATCTGTATTACTTTTATCAATATAAAAATTTATCGATATAAAAATGAACAAGATGCAAAATGCAGGAATTTCCAATATTCAAATCACGAGACAGATTCTTTAGCGGAATATGAGAAGAACTACAAAGACGAATGCTGGAGTTACTATTATACTTAAATTGAATAATAAATTAAAATAAATTTTCTTTTTGTTTTGATACTCATTATATATATATATCAACAGAAACTAGTTGTGAACAGATACTAGTATATATTATGACAGTTAAATTAATTAATTAAATTTTTATATATATAATTTTTGCTATAATTTTCTAGATTTATATCAGAAATAACCTGTAGAATATATATACACACATATAAATAAAATAATACTCTTCAGTTATTCTGCAAGCGAATGATGCATGCTAATAAACATTTGATAATAGCGCCGGAAATATGATATGTGCATAATTGTTCGAAAACAGATCTATTCATTCTCGATATACGCATTATGGAACACTTGTTTTTGAAAGATATTATTCCAATTTTCATTATTATTATAAATTGATAAACAGACACGGACAAGAATATTATTGAGTTAAAGATTTTTTTAGGACTAAATTAAACTAAAGAAAAATGTGTAAAAAAAAAAATAATAAACTAATTTTCTCTTCCAAACGCGTTGTGCATTATCAATTTTCTATTTTTGTATAGTATACTTCACAGAAATATATTTTTTCTATCCGCTTTCGTGCATCACGTCTCTGTTTCGTATCTTTTGTATGCTAATGCGGGAATGTGAGTCTCATAAACGCACGTCATTGACAAAACTACTAAATTATTAGATGTATCTACTTAACGAGGAAAAACAATGAAAGGAGTATCTGACGTCTGGCGGTTTGACGTTATTAGTCGTAGCGCATTGAATAACATCGCGTGTAGCACATCCGATATTTTTGTAAGCCCGTAAGCGCATGATCTATACATTCTATACTGTATATTTCAGAAATTACGCATTTTTTTTCTGATGATAAGACAACACATGAATTTAATTTATAATCATTCCTTTCTCTTTTTATTTAATAACTATATATAATGGATTGTACATTTCATTAAAAAAATTAGATATATTGTAAAATCCATATTTACAAAGAATAAATTAATACGAATAAATAAAGTTTTATTTTGTTTTTATTTAGAAAATAGGATACCCAGAACTTGATTCTATTTTCAAAGTATTCTAATATTAAGATGTCATTTTCAGGCACATCGAGCGTTTAAAAAAATGCCAATCCTGTCCCAATTATCGCGCCGGTTTCATGATATGTTGACGACGGATGCGAAACCAGATCCACCACGGACCGGAATCAAGGACTACACGCACAATCTTCCACCGACATCGGACGAGGAATTGAAAAAAACACAGTCTACATCGACACCTATTACGCCAGAAAAGGAACACGATGATAACGTTACGTCCTTGCAAGGACAGAAATCGGTACCGAATGACGCGAGGCCCACGACGCCCACTGATTTTTCCACAAAACCGGAAGACCTCGGCGATACAAGGTCCACGAGCGACTCGAAAGAGTACAAACGACCAAGGACGAAAACGAAATCAAAACAGAATAAATATTGTAAGTTATAAGAAGAATATTTTTTTAGAGAGATGGAGGTATATTATTATGCGTTATGAGGATTTATTATTATTCATATAGTTTATCATTTATATCAAGTAACTGTTGCTTTTATTATAAGCAATGTAAATTTTATACGAAAAGAAGATTAACAAAATGAAAACAAAATACTAGTGAACGGTTACAAAATTATTTTTCATAAACACTGATAATCCTTCAAATTAAGATAAAGTAATTCTTAAGATATGCCATTGCTACGAATTTTTTAGTGTTCATGTATTTATACATATAATATATTTTTATTTTAAACATTTTTTTTCTGTTGTTATACGCTATTCCAAAGTTACAAGTAGCCTGATAACAAGAATATATTTGCACAAGAAAAAAATGTATTTGTTTCATTATAATGAACGAATGATATGAATATAATTTAAAAAATTATAAAGCGGCAATAAGGGAAATTTGCACAAATATAAATTTTTGCATATCTTTTATGTAGAAAATCTTTGGAGAATTTTAAATATAATTTTATGCCTAGATTAAGATTTAGCTTTGTAAATGGAAATAAACTTTAGTACACAAATGGAAAAGTGATATGATGCAATTAAAAAAATGTTTGTGTAAATAAATTAAACAATGAGAAACCAAAATTACCGTCCCAAAAAACTGCGATTTTTATCAAAATTGACTTGTTTTATGAGATAAAAATATCTTTTATATTCCTGTTATAAAAACCTTAACAACTAGAGATAATAACAACTAAGATAATATTTGTGTATTATCAAGGTAATACACTGTACTAATTCCAGATTGCATTTCTGTGTAAACTCAATGGGGAATACCAAATCACAAATTTATTTGTAAAAGTATTTAAAAAAAATGATATTTTTTGGCTGTCATATATTTTGATGATTCAAGGAAAACCGCAAATAAATTATTCCATTCCATTTCCTTATTTTTGATCCTTATCTGTGATCATACACAAGGGTGTAGAGATTTAAATTTATATTGTGAAATTTTAATATCTTTCATTTTTTTATATTTTATATTGATTACTTATCATGATAGAACTAATACAATATATGATAGTTGATATCAATTAATAAATATTGTCCCGCAAAGAGTTGAATATATATATATATATATATATATATATATATATATATATATATGAATATATATATTAAAATTAAAGCTAGTTCTTTTTTATATTTTTTCAAATAAACCTGTGACATGAAATTCCCCATTGAGTTTAAGCAGAAATGCAATCTGGAATTGGTACAGTGTATTATCTTCATAACATACAAAAATATATATCTTATACTAAATATAACATTTATTGAAAAAGATATACTTTCTAACAATAAGATACTTTAATAAAATCTTTTCATATGATATAAATGTTTTTGCAGTCATTGTTAAATATTCGCTTTGTTGTCTGTAATGGTATAAGATCTTTTATAATCATTATAGATGCATTGTAAAGACATTCGCATTCTTTATAAATAATTATTGTGTAACTAAGGCACCTATGCATATACAATATATGTATGTATATATGTTTGTATGGTATATACATATACATACATACATACATACATACATATATATATATATATATATATATATATATATATATATATATATATAAATTCCATGATTGCAAAAACATTTATATATTTTATTATATATTATGAAAATATTTTATTAAAGTATCTTATTGTTAGAAAGTATATCTTGTTCAATAAATATTATATTTAGTTATAAGTTTATCCAGTTACACATAACTAATTATTTTTTCAATAATGATCTGAAATCAATTTTTAGCACAAGGCACGAATGTCATAAATTACAACATCGTCAATTCGAACGGTGTAAAGATCGGCTCGCGGACAAGCTATATATGCAATATAAATCAGTATCCGGCGAGTAATAACGCATCCGGGGCACAATCAGAGGCTTCTTGGTCAAAGCCCAAGTACCGATCGATGCCAGAAAACGTGGAAGAGTTGAGCACATGTAAAGAAGAGCTTGCGTTTAACGATATGCTTCTTATTAAGACGCATATCGGACATGGATGGCGGGATGTCGCGAGAAGGCTCTCGTACTCGGACGGGCAGATCGAGCAGTTTGAAGAGAATTACAGGCATAAGGGTACCGACGAGGTGAATATATAATATTTAACTCAGTTCTCTAAGAATCGAATGTTTGAATAATTTATCATCGATTTTCGCGATCTTTGTAAATTTTTTTTTGTTTAATCAAAATTCACTTCCGACAAGCTCGCGATAATTACTAATAAAAATATTAAGTATTATTCAAAAATCAAATATTCCAAAATAAATCTTTAAAATTAATAACAATCATTTTTATTGATTTTCATCTGTATATAATAATTTCAGATAATCTATCAGCTGCTACTCGATTGGAAGCAAGCTAACACACGGGACGCCCAACTTGGCATGTTAGTCAGTATATTATGGTCTTGTCAGGAATACGATTGTGTCGAGAGATTAGCCGCAGCTCATAAAAATTCATTTTATTCAGGCACGGCATAGATAATCTCTATCTAATACTTGTATATACGTGAATGATTGTGATCTTTTTTTACTCAAAATAGCATTCCATTGTTTTTATATATTTCCTATTTTAACACGTAGTTTATAGACATACAATATATGTATGATTTCGATCGCGGAGAACGTCTAATACAGATTCGGGTTGGCGGATGGAATATTGTTGACTCAGCTAATTCACATTTAGCCTTTGTTCGATTCGGTATTGCACGGAATTACAATGAACCTACAGTTCGAACAGAGAAGCATGATCTGGTTAATAATATTCGAATACTACGACGAATCTAATATCGTTTCACGCGATATATGTAATATCATAATATATGCACACATTTCTATCATCCATTCTGTAAAATCTGACGGAAATAAAAAAAATATACACTTCTCTTTAAAAATGTTACATTATTTATTTCATTTGTAGTCAAATAGTATGCACACATTTGAAAATCGAGACATTTAAAATTATATATTCAAAACTAGTGTTATATAAAATTAAAGCGCGTCATGTATACATATATGCATTTACTTATATATAATTATAAATGTATTATTATTATTCTTCTCTCTCTCTCTCTCTCTCTTTCTCTTTTAGGTTATTATACTATGATTATATTTTTGTACTTTTTAACATTTTTATATTTTAGATAAATTAATTTTTATTTTCAGTATGTTCTTAACTTTTACGAAACAGCCATTAAAAAAACAGAAAAGAATCTTTAATATATTCAGCATTAATAATATTTTGTTCTAATAATTTTTACGCCTATACTTTTTTAAACATACTCTCAAGTTTTTATACATATATTTATTGCGTCTTACGCACTCAATCTTTCTTCGAGATATTTATATTTCCTAATTACAGCATTCGCGAAACTAATTTAAATTATTTTGTATTTGTCCATTAATAAAAAATCTAATTATATCTAGTGTTGTACACACAAAAATTATAAATGCACATTAGATAGATATCTATTTTTAAAATTCTAATAAAAACATCAATAATAATACAATGAAATATATGTTGCATTTATAAATGTGAATATCTTTTTAATAGCTTAAATGCGATAACTAAATTAATTTTGTAATTTAAGTACTTGTAGTAATAGTGAAATAATCTTATCGAAATATTTTAAATCAATCAAACATAATATACACTGTTATACAAAAATGTGAAAAAAAAAATATATATATATATATATGCAACAGCAAAATTATAATATCACAATGTCCGAAATTTTTTTGTATGTAAAAATTACTCAACGTAAATGCATGAAATGTTAATTTTAACTGTATACATTAAAATGATTTTTTTTTTGCTTTTTATTCTACATATTTTAATCTAAGATTGCAGTTTTAATTTCTGGTAGCACGCAATTTGTCGGTACTGTAATTATCGTGTTATTTACATCGTTATCCTCTCTTACTTTGCTAAAGATTTCATTTTTACACTTTTCAAATTCCTCTACCATTCCATGGAGCTCTCGATCACCGTTTATGATTATAATAGGCGCTGGTACTGGTTTCAGAGTTTGATGGTAAAGCCAGTCATCATGGATCTGATGAACTTGATTCAAATATTCCAATGAAACTGCATTCTCCTCCTTCCGACCTCGTTGTTTCATTCTGTTGTACACAATTTCAGGTGTTGTCCTCAGATAAACTATTCAGGCAATAAATAAAAAAAAGAAAGAATGGATATATTAACGACAATATCTTTTTTAAAATATAACTTTATAAAAATATAACTTTTCATAAAATATATAAAATTATATATACCTATTAAATCAGTTTCTATATTGGCATTTTTTAAACACCAATCGTACCAGTCTTCTAAGACAGTAACTTCAGACTTATGCAGTACATTTCTACGTTTCAAATTCTCAATAAAACACATTGTGCTATAGACAGATCTCTCCATAATTTTATATGGTGATGGTATCTTACAAGTATGTAATTGTAGCATGGTCAATTGTACATAAGATTGAAATAAGAAAGCATAACGAGATGGATCCCTGTACATTAATTCCTGAAAATTATTGTTATAATGTTGGTTATTTCTATCATTATTGAAAACATATTATATACGATTTAATAAAATAAAATGTATCAATATATTATATATAAATCAAATTGTATTATATTTAATAATGTTTAAATTATTTTTTTTTAATGTAACATCTTTTCTATCACTAGTTTAACGGAATTGACACAATCAATGAAGTTAGATAATCAGAAAATATTAAATCATTGTACTATTAACTTAGCATATATGAAAATATTTTGTCGCACCAGAAGATTTGTTCCAGACACATCACGCCAAAGCTCAACTGGTTCTTCGAATACAATGACATTGTCAAATTTTTTAAAATGACTTAGAAATGTTGTTTTACCACTGCCTATATTGCCCTCAACGCATACAGTGAATGGACGTTTATACAATTTATTAACGGAGCCAGACATTTTTATAAAAGCTTCAAGAGTTGCTTTACCTAAGCAGACAATGAGCTTGATTTCACTATCTAGTATTGAAGATATATGTAAAGAATATGCTCTTATAGCTTAGTAAGAAATATATCGCAAGAAGAAACAGTAAACTTTAAACAAGCAAGATAACTTTTCCTAGAATTAACTTATCAACAGAGTGGATAAGTTTCAAATGTTTATATTTTGTAACCATGATATAAAAAAAATAATCATATATATTAAAAAAATAACAATTTGCAATCAGATTCTCCACATATTTGTTTGTTCCATTCTGTCATTTTAACTTTTTTTTATAGTTTACATTCATCATGTTATTAATGTTATCAACTTAAATAAATATGACTTTTGTAAAATGTAATTAAAATAACAAATAACAAAAGAATAACAAAAGAATTATCTTCGTTACAATAAAAAAAAAAGTAATCAACTAATTGTAACATTCGTAAGGTATGCGATTTACTATTTATAGAAGAAAATAATAAAATATTTTATAGGATAAAATTATACGTATAATATAGTATATAATTTTCAATAATAAATTCGATTAGATAACTCTATGTTGATTTTTACTCGATATCAGTACATTTCATTATTACCACACGATTATTTATTCGTTCTTAGCAAGAATTCGACCGTTGCGTGAACAATTCAATAGTTCAATGAATAACAAACGTGAATAACAAAAAAATGTCGCAGAATTTATTGGTGCACTGACTCAAAGTCAACAAATTGAAGTACCAAATTGAAAATCGCTGATTTTCTATTCTCTCTCTCGTGAAAGAAACAACACACAGGCGAGATGACACTACACTAAACGACAACGGACAAGAGGATGTAGACTGCCGCGCAACTTTCCCGCCAAAATAAACGCAAGCGACATCTCCAACAGATCATCTGTTCGTTTCAGCTGCACTTTCTTCTTTCTCTCTTTCTTCCTCCAAAACACGATTTTGTTATAATAAAGCGGGGAGCACACACTTTTGCATAAGCGCATAACAATAAACATAAGGAAATTGATTGGTTCATTTTCTTATGCATACATTTGTGGACCAATCAATTTCTTTATGTTTATGATTATGCGCTATGCAAAAGTGTGTGCTCCCCGCTTAAGTGTACAAAGTACAGCTAAAATGAACACGTGCATTCATGTATGTGATAATTAATATCTTCCTACTGTGATCAACAAAAGACAATTCCTTTTCCAGATTTAAGATTTTATTTGTAGAGAAATGTTAGGATTATATATACATTTTGTGAACTTGTAAATGTCTGCACAAAATCTTACGCATATTTCTGCATATAAATTATCGATAAATGATTGTTTGGTTAAGTACGTTATTGATGCCAGCGCCTGCGTTTCCTCGTAAGCTATATGTATGATTAATTGCAGATAATTAATAAGGAATGACGCAACGATACAACACAGCGCAACGATGATTTAATGCAATTTATATATTTCCGCCAGTGACTCATAACGAAATATCAATTCGTTATTATTGTTATGTCAATAATTAAACATGCCGCCATGTGCCATTCACGCAATACGCGCACAATACCTATCATTGCAATGACACGTTATCAACGATACGTTATCAGATAACGGATTGTACTCACCGGCGGAAGCCATTGTTGTAGTCTGCGCAACTGCGACGTTCTCGAAATTTGACAGAAAATTCGTCAACCACGCTATGCGGCTTCCACCATTTCATGCGCATTTCTAATGCAACTGAATTCTGAGCGTGCGCGCGGCTGATGGATACACTTGATAGCGTCCTGTGCACTGAGTTCTAAAATTTACTTTCTTAAAGTAGAATAGCATTTGGTTGACCAATCAGGAAAAACAAATATTTGTTTTTCTTGTTTCGATTGGTTAATCGAACGCTATTTTACTCCAAGGAATAAACTTTAAAACGTAACCTGGATGGTATTATCGTAAAATATCGATTCCTTGGAAAAATGTATTTGAAATGTTTACTCGATCGACGGTTGATCAAAAAGAAATTGTTGCCAATGATGTTACCATCAAAATCATGGTACGGCAGTAGAATTACTGGTACTGGATACCAAAAACAGCTGATCGAAAACAGCTGATCTCGTAGAAGACGTAGCCTGAAGAAATCACTGTGCATTAACGCGCCCTCAGCAAATACTGCGGCTAGAAGAAAAAGAAATAAGTCACGATAATGAGTGATGTAATATTATCATTCACATCATTATGTGCGTACTGCGTGAACGCATATTAATTGCGTAGCATATTTAATTAATTATAACATTGGCGAAAATATGTAGAATCTTTCGAAATATTAATATTGCAAATTGTGCAAAATGACGCAAGTTGAAATATTCTTAAACACTATTATTTATTAATAATGTGTATTTTTTTCAATATAAAAACAATAATTATTATAGAATTAAAGAGAACAAGTTGAAAAACTTCATTATTAATTCATTTTAAACTAAACGTATATACCTAACGAGCATATTTAGATTAAGAAATAATCATTGAACATAAGATATAATTATTGGACAAACATTTTAACGATGTAAAAATTAGTTCATATAGTTATTAAAGTCAATAAGTGAATAATATTTTGTAATTAAAATAGTATTATAAACTTTTTAACCAGAGATGCTTATCTTTTTAAATTCGAAATATATTTTAAAAGAGAAGTATATTTTAAATTATTTTTTTTTTATATGTGTTGACATCTTCAGCTTGAGATTTTCAAAGATATTCGTCAAATGATTGCAAGAACTAACGATTGTAAAAACGCGCCTTTGTTCATATTTCACTGATCTCTCTACACGCCCTTACATCGGCATATGGTCGACCATAATTTCTGTCAAAGTACGCCGCCCCATGGACGAAAAGTGGCACACACAAATGCGCGGCTCGTTTTTGATTTATAATACCGAGCGGTCCTAGTTACAGCTGGAACCGTATATCCGGGGCCGAAGAGATATTTGGGAGTGTGACTAGAGCTATCATAAAGAATTCTTGGCTTTGAAAGTGACCGACGCAAAATCTTATAAGTGTTAGATGAATAGTTTTACTACCATTTCATCATCCATCAGTAAACACAACATTTAATGATATGTTAGATATTAGACAATTTGATTGGAAATCAAACTGATTAAAGAAAAAAGGATTATTTGCTATAAAGAATTCTTGACTCTAAAAATAATAAAACTAATTGTTAGATCTATTAAATATTCACTTATATTAGACTAATATTGTTTATGCCTCTATAGTAAAAAAAAGGCTAACGACACGATTTTAAAAAATATGAAATTAATAAAAAATGAGCTTAGAAAAATTCGTCAACAAGATAATTTTTGACTTTAAAAGTAATCAATGTAAGAGTTTAGACACGCTAAATTACGTTCATTAAAATTTGTATTTTTGCGCTTTAAAATTAAAAAAAAAAAAAATACATTAATGAAGAAACAAGATACATTACAAGAAACTAATTAAATAAAAAACATTTAAATAGAAATTGTTCCACTTATTTTTTTTTAAATATACGATTATAATTCTTTATTTATTAATACAGTGTTCTTCAAATACTCGTATAATCTGTGCATTTTTGCATAACGAGTAAGAATAATTTCGTTTGAAGATAAATGCGATGAGAAATTGGTCCGAGTGCCTTAGCCCGTCATAGATTACTGAAGATGCGTGCCTGGAGATATTTGAATTTCCGTCGAGTTCCGAACGAATTCTGTGCGCTTTGCGACGTACGCAAACTGTCCGGTGTCTATTTTCAAACTGGGAGTATTTATAAACTTATCTTTACTAGCGCGAAGTGCAGCGCGACCCTTGCGTAAATGGAATTGCTACGAGAAGTCTTTACACTGAGAAAAAAAAGTTATTGATTTGACTAAATGTGTACAACTGATTATTATTACATTTAGTCAAATCAACAACTTTTTTTTTCTCAGTGTAGCATCGGCTACATTTATTAAATATTGAACGAACGATCCCATTATTATCTACGTGTTGCGTTCACTTACGTACGATAACATATTCGTTAATTAATCATATTGTTTGAACGATATTTGCTCGACTAAGTCATAAATGAATTTTCTCCTCACCAAATTTTGACATTTGCTCTCTAAATTAATCAAAAAGTTTAAATATATATATATATATATATATATATATATATTTATTTATTTATTTATTTAAACTTTTGACTAATTTAAAGTAATTAGTCGAACAAATATCGTTCAAACAATATGATTAATTAACAAATATGTTATCGTACGTAAATGAACGAACAGATATATATATATATATATATATATATATATATATATATATATATCACAAACTTTCTTAAAAATAATTAAAATTGATAGTTTCTCAAATATAATTAGCTATTCTCTTTTCGTGTGAGTGACTTCAATTATTAATATTTTAGTTTCTGTCAATTTCTGTCTATAAAGTTTGTCTATAAAGTCAAATTTCTGTCTATAAAGTCAAATTTCTTTTTTATTCTTTTATACTTTTAAATTATATTTTTATAAAAAAATTGGTATCCTTTTTAATTGTATACACACACAATTCTTCAATTTTATTCTGAAAAATAAGACTTCAAAGCATTAAGAGTCTTTAATCTTGGAATTATTAAATATATCTTAGCTCTTTATGATTTGCTGAATTTTTTGCGTGCGATAAGATGCGCCTCTCTTTGAAAGTTGGCACGGATTATTCATCGCGTGCCTTTACATTCATGCGGCCCTGCGGAAAACCAAACGGTCAGCCAAGGGGTTCTCGGGATAATCTAGGAAAAGCGGGATAAATAACCAGACGGTCGGCAGACTGATCCGTTTACTCGTTTATATTTGGATAGCAATGTCTCCTCTGCCATCATCGCGACCTCGCGCGAATTGTATTAGTGTGTCATTCTGAATTGCAGTTTTATGCAATTTCATTGACGTCGCGGCTGTTCGTCTTGATCCAAGTCGAGGTTGGAAAGTGAAAACCCAAGCGACGTGACTCCGACGACTTCATTTTCTTCTTGTTGTCCGAAAATTTGCGAAGTAAATTGCATTGATGAAAAACACGTTTTGATATAGTACTTCACAGAATATGTTTTGGGGCTCCGTATTTTTTTGGATCCAAGGATTATTTAAAAAATATCTTTAGAAAAATAAAACTATACGCACTCTCACGCAAAATATTATATATATTATATAATGAAAATTGAAAGAAAATTGATAAAAGCAATATCTGGAATATTTTACAAGACATATTATTGCAAGTTATTTGGAAATTTCCCTTAAATTCATTTTAAATACATTTCGTATGATCGTAGAAACCTTATTGTCGTTCCTAGTATTTATACGATTGTGATTTACTGTCGGGTCGAACGGCACCTCTGGGAACCGCGCGGTACTCCCATCAAATCTTTTCTCATTTTTTCTTCCTAGCACGTGTACGAGAGATTCGGCGGCGGTGACAATCTTCGTTGAGCGAAAGCTTTTCTCCCGCGCGAGTTTCCCATGACAGAATAGACAGTTTCGTGCCACGTGATACTGTGTTTTGACTGATACTCGCCTGCCAGCGGAATCTTGTCACAAGGAAAAACAAAACCAGAAAGTCACGGGAGGATTGGAACAGAAGACGAGAGTGGGAACATCTCGCAACTTACTCTCGTGGGACGAGCGCACAAATGCTTCTCAAAATCTCCGTTGTCACACAGAACGTCATTGTGAAAAAGAATGTTTCGAAAAACACCCTTTAGCTTTTTCTCACTGAATACGATTCACAGAATAGAGCTGTAATTCCATTTATTAACTTCTATCATGATGTCAACTTTTATATTCTTAATGACAGCAAATAAAAACATAATTGCGCACAATTTCTATAAAACATTTTTTAGGTATTTTTCTGGCATTTCTCTTTTAAGCTGTGATGATTCTTTTTCACACTCAAAAATATAAAGTTATGAAATTAAATTTGTAATTACGATTCTGATAATCTCCTTTCACTTTTTAACATAAAAATAAAACATCTTTTGCAATACATGCCGCATCCGTTAGCGTTACAACCCTTTGACTCTGATCAATTTGCGAGTGACCTTAGGTTTCAATTACGTGCGTTCGTTTCGAATTAAAAAACGCCCTTATAACATTATTCGACTAGACGTCGGGCAACAACAAACAATTTAGATCTGCGTCCGCTTTTAATTTCCGGGAATCCACCACTTAGCACAGTTGATTTTACACCGCCGATCAATAAAACTGTCGACTAATTGTTGGCGAGCGCCACGCTTATTACCCCGACGTTTCGGATTTCAAAAGAAAAAATTCTCCTCGCTTTATCGAAACTATGCAGGTCGTCGAGGGTCAATCCCAAAACACATGTCGATCTATATATAGTCGCTAAAACATGCGCACCCTTGGATCTTTATCCTTTGAGCTTGACAATGGTACCGTATTACAATACCGGAGACATACAAACATTTTTGCATATCTTCTAATGTTACTAATGTTAAGAGAAATTGCAAATTGCTTAGAAAATTATTTCTTGATAATATCATTATCAATTCCTTAGTGATTTAGATCTGGCCTTAATAAAGAATTCACAATAAAGTGAAGAAAAAGAAATATATGATACTCTTGTAAAAACTTTCGATTTTTGATAATTATATCTTTTGAGATCTACCAGTCAAAAATACTCGATGATACTTTTTCATAAAATTACATTCAGCATGTAAAAGAAAACTATTATTAGGTGTTAAATGAATTAATACACATACGAAGGTGTCTTGGTACTTTGATGCGCATTTTATTGGGAATTAGACATCAGATACTTCATACCCGATGTGTCCAGTGAGCGTTAAACGACTTACGTTTGCTGCACATGTCGACGAAAATAGCATTATGCGTGCACAGCCAAACAGCGTACAGAGAGAAGAAGATGGAACATAAAGAGCGACGCGGAAAGCAGAAGAAAAGCGTATGAGGAAAGGAGGAATCGCGAAGTTCTGACAGAGGAAAATGAAGGAAAAGGTATGGACTGATGAAAACGATGAGGAACGAATCTCTGAAACGAAGCACGAGAAAAGGAAAAAGCGTGAGAAGAGAAGTTTCGTGAGTGCAAGTTGGAAGAGATAGACCGAAAGCGGTTGGGCTCCAAAAGGAAGAGACGAAAAGGAGATAGAAGAGCGGAGGAGCAATGAAGAAGACACGTAAGACTCTTCCTTTTCTAGCGGAACAGGTGCATGCCTCTATTTTGGCGATGCCGGGCGGCAAATGTTTAGTCCAATCTCGTAGCGAAATCGCGACATTCCGCCGCACGCGGTCCCTTCGTTCCCGTCCGAGATTGTCCTGCTTCTTTTGGCCTCCTCTGATCCCTCTTTAGCATGCGCGCTTGCGACACATTCGCGACGCATCGCCCTGTGTCGACGACTTCGTAAGCTCCTCCATATTTTCCCCATATTCTCTCTGCATGAAAATTACATAATACATCGTTCGATAGCACAGATGATATCGATTGAAAAAAAAAAAAACCTGTCATTTTCAATCACTGCGCAATTTTTTATCTTCTTATTCGACATTTATCTCACAGTTCAAAATTTAAGTTTTAAAAATAATAAATTAATTAATTCACATAATAAAAAGTGCACATATTCCATTTTATAATATATAGAATATTTTCAATATCCTTTTCAGAAAATAGAAATAAATCATTATTTAAGAATTTATGAGGAAATAGAAGTTCTTAAAATATCACGAGTCCAAGTAAAGTTTGGAAAATCTTGTAAGATGACTTCAAAGCATTCGTCTAGATGGATTTCTCAAAGACATTGATGTAATATTACGCGCGTAAAGTATGATATAATCTCCAATTAGCTTTATTATAATATATATATATATATATATATATATATATATATATATATATATATATATAATAGAAACACAAAAATATTAATTTCCACATATAAATTCGCAAGAGAAATTAATTTCATATTTTTTATATTTATATTACATTACTATTTATATATATCCATTACTGTATAGATAATAAAAGCTCGCCTATACACAATTTCTCATTCTGCATCTGAATAAAAAAAGCCCACTATTTTGGATTTTAAATATAGAGCCTCGCGTGATTTCGTTTCCCTCATATCTCGCACGAAATAACACAGCTTTCAACAAAGTTGATATTGTAAAACGTTATAACTTACGTCCGACTATCGCACGTTCCACATAACTTTTCACACGATGCTTGAAATTAAAAAGTTGATTCCACTCTCTTGCCGCGGCGTCTTTCATTTCGTTCGTCTCTCGCGTGCGTCGATGACCGTCTATATCTTTCTCACTCTGCTTGTCAAGTTAAAAGCGAATGGTCGAAAAGAAAAAGAAATCACTTTATGTCTCATATACACGGATAGAACGCAAAAGGAACGGGCCGCGTAAAACGAAAAGATTTCGGGAATGCTAGATATTCGGCGCCAAAACGTGAAACGACGCGTCTCCCATCGGCATCCCTTGTCTCTGCCTCCTTACAGCCGTCTGTTGTCTTATTTTTCTCGGCTGCAATTTTCTCTAGTTCCTTTACACGCGGCATTATTTTCACGCGTGCCGATCGAGTCGCACAATCGAAATACCGAAACAAGTATATCCCGTATGGTGAAAAATTTTGTCTCACTTAAATTTATAATTTTCCACAATTTCATAATATACAGAGTAGTTATAATATCAAATTTATTTGTAGCTAGATTTTTCGTAGAAAATATTTATAAATAAATATAATATTGTATTCATTATTGGAAGAGAGAAAAAACACGAATACATGCGCAAATACATTTATACTCAAAATAAAAATAACACTGTGTGTACAAATACAATGCACTTTTTCATTAATTTTATGAAGCAAAATGTTCTAAAAACTTAATTAAATTAAATGTTTTCTTCATAACGCAATATTTCTCTTTTATGCTTCGTCGAAAAAGGAAATGTTTCCCTAACAAAGTCCGCGTATTATTTTTTTCTTTCAGAGCTTGTCTTGATCTAGCCGCTTTTTCTTCCTCATTAATTTCATGCCGCGAGTTTATTCCTTCCTCTTTTAATGGTGTCCGTTTACGAATGACCGAAGGAAAGGACCCCACGCCGCTAATCGTAAGTGAGAACGAAAGATGTTGGGCGCCAACGAGAAATGTGATGGAATAGGGACACGTGCGTGTCCTACACGCATACATATACGTGGATACATACACAGCATGTGTTCGTAGATTGAATGGACGTCTTGAAACACTGCGAGATTTATCGATGCATTAGTGCTCTCGAAGTCAGCCGGGCGAGTCGCGCGTGGCTGATGCCTCTCGTAACTTCCAGATTTATCGGAGATAAAAATTTTCAAGGACAATCATTCGCCTCGATTTAAAAAGTGCATTGACTTTAACTGGGGATAATCTTGGTTAGATATGTGATCAGAAAAAAATAAGAAAAAAGATATGGTATGAACAGAAACAAGAAAAAATATTGATTGGATCATATATAAATATAATATTATACAAATTGATGTTTGATTGAAATTTGTAATATGAACACTTTATGTTTCGTAAAAAAACGTTTATAGCAAGATCTAAATTTGTACTCGTCCTAAGAGTGATGTTCCGATAATAAATCTTATATATAACTTGGATAAGGATAGAAGGTTCTCTTACTTACAAGATTCATATTGCGAGGCTCATACTCATGTGAGTTTATGTTTTGAGAGAGAATGAGAGTATATAGACACTTTCTCGCCTTTTTGTCATACCAAGCAGAATTTAAACTCCTACTAAACTTTCACATTCAAAGCAAATATTCACGCACACATGCATGCTTCTTAATCGCATGGCTCAGAAGTATATATAAAAAAAGTATATACATAAA
Organism: Cataglyphis hispanica; assembly: GCF_021464435.1. Lineage (NCBI taxonomy): Eukaryota > Metazoa > Arthropoda > Insecta > Hymenoptera > Formicidae > Cataglyphis > Cataglyphis hispanica. Next base: position 11,140,086 of record NC_065956.1, read on the forward strand.
TGGAAGATGCAAAGTGAAAGATTCTGTTTTAATTTATTCACAAGTGAATAAATTAAAACAGAAAAATATATAATATGTACTTTACGTTATATGGGATAACTTTTCTTTTCTTTTTTCTCTCGTAACGCTAAAGATTACTTTAATATTAAAGCAAGCAACTTAATATTGAGATTGATATAATATAAAGAAACGCTATGCAATAATATAAAAATGGTTTTATCCCTGCCAGAAATGTCCATAATATTAAAAAATTTAATACTATATCGAATTTGATCACCCATTAATACACGATACGATCATAAACTAGCTTAGTGACAGCAATCCCAGTATCAAAAGCGATAAATTGGCGAATGCGCGGACAGCGGAATAAATCGTTGTCATCGTGCGGGTCGCTAACAAACGTATCTCCCCGAGCGAGCAATGCGCGAGCGGGCACCTCGATATGTCCCATGAGAATCACTGAATGTGTTTACGGCTAATCAAAATCGCGCGTACCACCTGGAATAATTAACTAGAGAGCGATGCGCTACGTGAACCCGTGTGGGATTTCTAACAATTCATTCGCGCAAGCGACACGATTGTAGGAATATCAGAAGGAAAAGGGGCACAAGGGGGATGCTTTACAGTCCGAATGAGGGTGGCGAGAAAAGCCTTGTAGGCTCGTGAATCATAGCAAAAACACCCACGCGAAAACACCATAAAAATAATGCAGCGTGCGTCACGATATGGCAGGCGTGAGTCATCGCTTTACGAAATGTAGCTATGTATCGTATTCACGAAAATGGCATCGACAAGTCGCTTGACGCGAGATTTCCATCTCCGGCGACATCAAAAGTATATCCTGATCAAAGTGCAGATGAATACGTGCCACACATCCTGCCTCGCGTTATGAAATATGCTAATAGGAAATGGATAATAAATGGATAATACATGTAACACAATTTAAAACTTGTGAGTGTATCATATAAGTTTATTTATAAGTCTGTAACGCGCGAAGCAAAAGTGATTAGAGTCTCGAATCATTGCAAAGCTTTAGGAAAAAAATTACATTAAAAAGGAGCTGCAATACTTTTCGTTGCGACGGATAAGAAATGATTAATTAATCAGAAGAAGCGTGAGAAAAAAAGCGAGAGAGCCACACTTCCATGAAAAAATTAAGAAGATCCGTTAAATTTTACCGCACTCGGCACAATATCTGGTAAACATAATTGATAAAGCAAACACTGAATACAGGCATAATTAATATTCAGCAAACATCAACAAGTCGCAGACATGGAACTCGCTTAGGTTCTCGGATTCGATGTTAAAAAAAAAAATGGCACATCACATGATTAATTGATCATCCGTGACGGAGAAAAAATGAAGCGAAGTGCACCATGAACGTTAACGATAACGGGCGTCCGTCACCCCTGAATCGCTCGCATCGCTGCATTTATGGTATGATATCGATCAGTCGTGATACTTCTTAGTCATCATTTCGTGCTAGGCGACTCGTCTAGAAGAACACGGACATTTTCGTGAGTCACTAATAAGAGAGTCCATTTCCAGTAAGTGCTTCGTAGGTGCCTGCCTGCCTATTCGCAACATCAACTAAGCGCCAGATGCAATAAACGTTTTGTAGGCGTTTTGTCGACGCCTCATAGAGAACAAGCGTCGATCATTTCTGCGGAATCCAGATTGTACGCGACGTACAATTTCAAATTTTCTATATAATGGTTTCCGCGAAAGAGCTTGTAATTCGGTACTACAATTGAGCAAACATTTTTTCGAATCTAAATGATTAAATAAATAAATGTATATATATGTATAATTAAGTAACAGATAATAACTTTTTAAATTTGAAATTTGTTGAAAATTCAATTAATAAAATAGATAAAAAATGTTTATAATATAAGTAAAATTTATTCAAATGTAAAATACATAAAAATTTTATAGTTTCAAATTTTTTGGCTGCTATTATCAATTCACAAAATAGAACGTCGATTTAATTACATCGTATGTAAAAGATAACATATGAATATAGCGTACATTATCCTGTTAATAAAATGAGTCGGATGGTAATAACTGAGTTTTAGTATCATCGTTTATCCAGGGGATATAAATTGGAAGTAGTAATTTACGATCTTACGCCGACGCTTTGAACCGGAAGAGTCATTCTTATAACCCGCATAATGACAATTAATCTTCTAGGAAATCAAGAAGGCGCAACGCCTTTCTAGACTGATTACATGTAAGTAGTTACGTACAAAAGTTAATATTAATCATTATTTATAATCACTAATTATAATCTTGCGGATAAAATTTGTTAACTTTGTTATTATTGTTAACGCTTTGTTTATCGAATAAATAACATATAAAATATGTATTTCTCAATACAATTTGAAATTCATTTCTGCATCTGTTTCATGTTCGATGGTCCAAAAGAAAAAAACATTAGCGTTTTTATACGCGCGTAACAGTTCTTTAATAGTATATGCATTTCCAATGCGATAAAAAACAGTAAAGAAAAACCTCGTCTCAGCTCCCTTTAGACAGATCTTCTTGGATTTCATTTATTTACGAAGCGAGTTAAATCGATCTATCTACATAGGGCAATCATAACTTCTTCTCCCGGGAAAAATAAAAAATAAAAAAAATTTTAAATAAATGAAGAACAAATCTTATCGTTAAACGAATTTATTAAACTCGCGATTATTGATATAATACGTTTAAAACAATACATAATTGAAATGATTTCAACCAAATGTATTTAATTTTCACGAGATTACTTGATGTATACCGGTGTAACAATGACATTTCACGTCGTGCCGATCCAATAATGGCTTTATTTTATTTGACAAACGTGCAGAAGCGAGATAAAACGTGTACAACCGAGAAGAGAGAGAGAGAGAGAGGGAGGCCACCCACGAGCCCATGAGCATCCATAAATTACGCTGGCAATTCGTAACAATTACATCTCTCTCTTTCTCTCTCTTCTATAATTCTATTATTTATGTCTAGGAAGGGCTATCGCGCGGGATCTCATCCGTCGATAGAGGGTCGCGAAATATCGATCTGCCTTTTCTCGGTCGTGTTTATCGCCCACTGAAGCACGTAGCACGCTGCAACAACGCTGCGAAACGCACGTGCGTGTAACCGCATCGACGTCTACGAAAGGGATCGTTTAGGGACAGCTGAGCCAAGTCGGGCGAGGGGATGTTTCCGCATTCGTCAACTGTATCGTAGATAAATAGATGCACCGCCCGGTGCAACATAGGCATCGAGACGAATGATATTCGAATCCCATCAATGAATCGTGAGATAAGCGTCACGTGGCATCATTGGATATTCGAGATAGAAACGGCGTGAGATATTAATTGAAATACTATTAAACAAGAATGTTAATGACATGTATATTATATAATGGACAGGAAGTAAAAAAGAATATAATTAGAATAGATATTAGGTATCATTTATATAATCCTTATAAAAATGTAAATTAAATATTATAATAGATATTATAATATTTATATAAAATTATATTTATATAAAATTTATATAAAATATTATCAATTGTAATATTTTTAAATTTCATGCTTTTTGTAAATTTAAAAATATATTAATTTGAGTTATATATATACACCACAGTAGTGGACTATCATTTTGTATTGATTTGTTTTATTCAAGGGCTCTTTGACTTTTATATTTCTCTTTAATATCTTTAATTAGTATATATTTACTTTCTTTTTGAAATAACAAATTATTTACAAATTTTTTACAAATTAAAAGAGCATGTTTTTTATAAAGTTATTTATTAAGACGCACACGCGAATAGACTGGCAATACAGATGAAAGCGATAAAAATTTCAAGAGTTCTTCAGAGTGCTCATATCAATTAGACTGTGTACTCTTCATATTCACTTCATTTATGTATAAACAAATCAATGGCGGGGCAAGAAGAGATTCGTTTGATTAAATAAACTGCGGCCTGATAAAAAAATAATAATCGATGAAATGAATCCCGTCGTTTCTGTTGCGGCAGCAAAACAACTATTACGTTCATTGAACTAAAGCGTAAATATTTATCTTTTTATAACAATTACCGTTTTTATTTTAAATATTTATTTCATTGTTTCTCGCAAAAATTGTGCCCTAAGGGAGCCCGAGAATATACGTCGTTTTATTAATTCCATCAGTAGCTTTTTAAAATTACGTAATTATAATTACAGAGAAATAATTATAAATGAAAAAATATCTTCAAAAGCTTAATTATGATTTCAATAACACATATTTACTCCATTTTAATTTTATTACTCAATTAAAACATCAAAATATTTTGTTTTTTGAAGTAATATCTCCAAGGTTTAAATAAAATTATTTAACAAGTTTTGTGTGTGTGTGTGTGTGTTTGCCTCTAATATATTAAATACAATATTTTTAAAAACAACAATATTATCGCATCGGCGATTACGCAATTTGCAGCGCTTTTCCGGGTAATTACTTGCGCAGGGCATTGAGGTTGAAGGAACCCGGTCGGTGAAAAGTCCCAAGTGCTACGTGACGCGCATTTGCGCGGGTGCGCTCGCCATTCGGGTGAAACGAGAGGAGGGTTGCCGGTACGGGTATCCAGCGAGGGAGAGCGAAACGGCAACGAGAGTCTCGAAATAGAGAGGCTGCGAACCGAAGCGTCAAGGCTAGAGAAAATTACGCGCGCCGTAAAACCTGCGCGCGGCTCTGCACGAGCGTGGTTTTCGTAACGACATGAAATTTGAACGGAAGCGATGGAAGCGTGCATTTTATTTATAGGAAGTTTACGCTCGCGCGCGGAAACGAGCATGCGAAACGAAACGTGCTCGGGCGAGGGACAGCGCGAAAATTCTCGTTTCTCAGGCTGCGATAGCTGCTTGCACGATGAAAATGCGCCTAGCAAATTCGTCTAATGAGCCTTAAGCCCCGGTGACTAATAGCAGTAACGGAGTAACGGCGACGGAAAATAATAGCGGCAATAATAATGGTCGCATAATAAAGCGTATGCTACGTTCGCATATTAATGTGCTCTGTATACTTGGAATGTAGAAATTAAAGAAAATTGTAATTAGGGTTTTGTTTCTTGAAATGAAAATGAAGTACCAAGCCTGATTTTAGCCGAGGATGTAGAATATTTTCCGAGTCGTGCAGGAACACACGCGTGACGAAGAAAAAATCATAGAACGCTAGAGGATACGATGGCGCACTTGGATAAATAAACAGAAATTCTAGTAAGAAGATAGTCTAGTCTTTCTAAATGATGTAGAATAATTTTTCGGACTATATAAAGAGAAGCAAACAAAATATAGTTACGAAAGATACCACTTTAAAAATGTATACTCATCCCGATCTGTCTATTCAAGAATTTTGTTTACAAGAATCTCTCTCGCTTTCGGAGAGTAAACATCAAATCTGATCCAGAGTATGCGAAATACTCTCTTAACCGAAAATATATTTATAAACTTCGGAATGTACACTCTGAGATTCAACATCGATTCTTCGTCTATTCGAGAATTTTGTTTTCGAGGGCCGTTCTCGCGGGGAGAGCAAAACATTAAGCCTGATCCTTGTAGAACGGAGCATCTCAGAATACTTTCTTGCCACAGAAGCAAAATAGGACGCGTGACAGGCAGGAAATCGTGGCACGCGTTGGAAACTGCCCCGGGGACACAATGGCGCCCCTGGACAAACAAGCATACAACTCGATACATCCGTCCGTCTGCTCCCGGCTGCCAAACACGCCTGCCCCTTTCAGAATGCATTCCTGACCCTCGTTTCGCTGCGGAACCCAACGGAGTATCGCTCCACCCTCGGCCGGCCAGACCGCTGTAGAGTTTCTCTGCGTTTTCAATCCCCCGGCGCATCAGGTCTGCCATCGCGTAATCGTCCATGCGATGATACGCCAGAAATCCACCCCTACGTGCGTTTATTCCAGCGCACATTCCAACCAAACTCGGCGCGGTATCGCCCTTCCGAAGCGGAAAGATCGGACGGAGACGCGTGACGCAGCGGAAGACCCGCCGCGCGAACGCGATACTCGATATTTGTAACATAGGTACGTATATGTTTATGTACGTATAGCATATATACACAGAACGGAAGGATTGTAACTGGTACAATTCCGGCACAATTCGATTTGCAATATGTATGGCCTTAGGAAGCCACAGAGAGCACGAGCTTTGCTCTCGCCACTATCTAGCGTTTAGCTATTTGCGAACAAATATGAAGATCATTTTACGATTGCCTAAGGCATGCAAAATTTAAATCCCGCGGAATTATATAGAATTAAATATTTGATGTACAATAATTTGATTAATATTAAATATTTTATTTATAATAATTTGATGCGATAATATATTTAGCTTTGAAAGCTATCATATATAAAGTAGTTTTGTTCATGTCCAGAAAATGATATTTCTAATGAAATTGTACGATATAAATTTTATTATAGCTATTTTCTACAATTTTCTATATTTAATTGCGTAAATATATAAATATTTTTGTATTAAAAAGATTTTCTTAGAAATATAATTTGTGTGTGTTTTAAGAAACAATAATGTTATTATTAATTTCTGCAAAAATAAGTAGAAATATGATTTATGATAATGTTTTTAATAAAAATAACTTTAAATAATTTATAATTTGCGAGAAAATCTATAATGCAGAAAATATTTAAATAATATTTCATAATAAATAAAATTATAAACATAATTCTATTCTATTTAATCCGAAATTATCAAAGTATATAGCATTATATATGAATTCTTATTTCATAATCTATTGTAAATTATAAATTATTTCAACTTAAACTAGTATAAACTTGTATAACTGGGAATTCAACAATATAATTAAATATTTAATTTTCCCTTCTAAATCCAATAAAGTAACTTTTTACAATCCTCCCATAACACAAACAAGCGTTTCACTTTATATCCCCGTTTCACAAACGACATTACTCATTGCAGCATTTGCATGCATTACTTGGGCTCTTATTTAGCATTACTCCCGCGTTCACATAAACGCGCGTACACAACGTAAGGTACATGTGTGTGAATGTGCATTCGCGCGTAGGTGTGTCCTATCCTATCGTGTATTCGTGTCGAAGGCGCGCGTGTGCCGTTTTACACGTATAGGTGCGTGTCCGCGTTTCAAACGAGTGCGTGTGCCGCGCGAGAAGGGCGAGGGTGTTCTCGGGTAGGGGAAACTAAACGCGTGTCTTTGGTTTTGGTTTTAGTTTCGTGGCAGTCGCTGCCGACGACGACGAACCGGCACACGATCACGATCACGACGACGACGACGATAACGACGACGGCGACGCCGATCTTCCCGAGCGGTGCCGATCTCGCGATCTAAATACACCGCGTGTCTTGTCGCGCCGACCGATCGTTTCCCGACAAGCGAATCGACGTCGTATGAAAGAGAAGTGAAATATGTGCCCTTCGATTCGCAGGTGTAGCTGCAGATGCGGCTGAAAGTCGACTAAATCCAAGAGTATATTGGTGTCGCTCCAGTGTCACTGACTGTATCCCTATACGTGAGGATTACTTTGGGAGATAAAGATTCATCTATCTCGGAGTACCGCATGTGTGTTCCGTTTTCGAGACATTTATATAAAATTTATGTGGGTCTGTGTTGTTGTGAATTTAAATCCCTTTCGCAACTATTGCGACCACAGTGATACCGAAGAATTTATCGGAAACGCATTCTTTTTCAAACGCTGTTCTTCTCATGCTTCAATTGTAAAGTCTTTATATCTAATAAATCATCTTTCTCATCATTTTTCTTACATCTAATAAAAAAATCTTTAAAAGATCGAAGTTGATTATCAGCCAACTCTAAAATTGGAGCACATAACGAAGAAGCTTCCCTTAAGCTAAATCTTAATTTAAATATCACATTTAATCTGATTAGTTTGAAAGATTCTATTGCGACAAATAGCTTCTGAAGGTTAATTTATTTCTTATAAATCATATCGCATTAAATCAAGGTATTATCAGCGAGAAAAAAATATACTACTCACTGCACTACTTATCACTAATACCTAACTAAAATAAAGACTATAAAGAGGAATGAAAGTTATGCGTGAGAGTACCACCTGATCGCGTCTCTAAATTAAATCGCGCGGCGCGCAAAAGGAGGACCACCTACCAAGAATAACGTCAAGGCGGGGAAGAAGCAGTGGCAAAAAGCGACGCGTAAAAGACACGCGCCAGAGACGCAGGATCAAAGTTGAAATTCCTCGAGAGGGCGGCGAAGGAGGAGGAAGCGAGCGGGGGAAGTCAAAGCGGACGAAGAGGACGTCGACCAAGGACCGACAGCCGAGGCAAAAGTTTCGACCGAGAGAAACGAGTGTGCGGAAAAAAGAGAAGCGGCACAAAGGCAGCGGAAAAAACGCAGCTTGGTTTTGTTAATCAGAAGATTACGACGCGTTCGGCTTAATAACGAGCGAAGAGAAAAGGAAGGGCGTACGTGAAAGGACTGGTGGAAGGACCTCCGGTCGTGAATTGTGTATCATTGGCGCCTGTACTTTTCATCGAAAGATCCGACTGAATAGAAGTCTATAACAAAGAATATATGTCCGTTCTTGAATAAATGAATAAATATTATTGAACTGCCAGTCGAATACAGATATATTCACGAAAGATTGGGAATTTTAAGAAGGGACGAAAGAAATTAAATACTCTCCGTAAAAAGTAAACGTGTGAAAAATTGCAAGAACACATAGAAAATATAGAAACTGCTAATTGTTATTTTTATGTGAAAATAGTGATAAAAGAAATAGTAAGAATTTATCTTTGTAAAATTTATTCCATCGTGTGAGGTGACTATCAATAAATTAATTTCATGAATATATAAATAATTATTATTAATAACAACCGCAAAAAACAAACGTGACGTTATACACAAACATTGACAACGATCGGTTCAAAGTCGATCGCGAAGACATCGAGAATGTCACGACGATCTTTCAAATCGTTTGAGTGGTCGCGATCTATCGTGGAAGTGGCGCGATCGAAATTCTTCTGGAATCAATATCTGCCTCGCGAGAAGGATTGCCGTTGAAATAACTGTGTTTGAAAAAAAGAAAACTCAATACGATTGCAGCAACCGAAATCGAATGCTGCTCCTCGTGATAAGAGAGTGGATCCGACATATTGCGTGAAGTCATCGCGACACCCAAGCCTCAATTCTCGATAGAAAACGATATCGAGATGCGCTGCGCATTGGAATATGTATTTCTGACGAGCCTGCTGATGGTGCTAAAGACTCATCGAATGGGCGCAGCTGCAGAGGAGCCGGAATTTCAGAACAAAGGTACGAGTCGAGACTCGAATTTATTTATTCTACTCGGAGAATTTTCACAAAATTTTTTTCGTCGTTAAATTTGTTGCTCGATTACTATACTTTCAAATATATTATGTAAAATATATTAGAACACATTATTTTATTCGTATTTAAATTTACCCCAAAAATGCATACTACATGACATCATACATAGATATCGATGCGCTTAAGATTGTATATTTGCATCTATTTTCTATCGTTAACTTCCACTGACAAACATCTGAGCTCTCGTTGCCCGAAACTGTCAGAAGATTGACATCTAATTAGCAGGTCAAATCCGTCAACGAAGCTATTAACGCAGTACTCTCTTGAAGTTTAACGTACTCTCCAAGTTTACACTTGCCTATGTTTAGTTTACGTTTACATATTGACCCATTAACTTCCTATCGACATTCATATTCGTGGAAGTTTTATAAATTTCCTTCGAGATGCTAAAATGATTTTGGACTTTATTTTGATATCTCACAATATTTTATCTTTTTGAAAGCAATATTAATTCATTAATATGAAATTTTGTCACAATATTTTCTAATAAAATTATTAACCGTATGATAATTGTAAAGTATGTCAATAATAATTAATAAATTATATATATGTATACATATATATGATTTGTGGATTTTTAAAAACGTATCAAATGAAAAGGACCATCGCGGATTTCGAATTATTATTATATAACTCACGAAATGCCTTGACACTTTTGATCATCGACACCAACCGGAAGGATTTAAATAAACCCACAAGCCCGCATGTGACTTACTGACGTTTTAGCGTTCGTAAAATTCAATCAGGGCACCGTTTGTGTAGCTCAATCTCCAGAGCATCACAAGCAGTGATGCGTTGTTTCCTGTTTATAAATGTATCGTTGCAACACAGCAATATCTCAATCTCATTCGCACAGGAGAGAAAGCAGATAAAACTGATTGCACTCGTTATCGCGCGCAAGGAATATCTTGTATATGCGTAAACGTTTAATTAATCGTATTACGCGGAAGGACCCTGAGTAAGTGCAGTAAATAGGCTTATACCACGACGGTAAAGACGGAACAAAAATTGAAACAGCTGCTGAAATAGACGTCGCCAGTTTAATTTGGCGAGACTGTCGACGTTTCGCCACTATGCCAGAATAATTACATTATTAATCTCAGAGTTGCCAACTCTCGGAAAATTGCTAAGACAGCCGTGAAAAAAAAGATATCACGCAAAACCCGGAAGAGAGTATCTCGGTCGTAAAACGTAACAAGCGGAATTAAACTCGTACATTTTACGGTCACGAAATAATTGCGAACATTTTTTTGGTCAGTGTTAGGAAATATTAGGATTCTTGTTAATGTAATTGTTTAATAATTATTTAAAAATTTATGACGCAAATTGTATATACAAAAGTAGAATTATTCCTTCTGTATTTATTTCTTTTTTCCCTTTCCTTTTTCATTTAGTATTTTAAAATATTATTGATTAATTATGATGATGCGAGAAAAATTTTAATTACATCAAAATAACAATGCTAATGGACGTTACAACTGTTCGATTGTAAAAACCGTTCTCTCTTTTTTGATTGAATTGAAAATTAAATATATCAAGGCAGAAGAAAAGTACCGAATCGTGTAAGATAATGAGAGGCATAATTCAAGTGGGGCCGAGCTGCGATTAAAGCTATCGCGCGCGATATTCGCGATATAATAACAGCAGCGTGCCAGATCCTGCCACGTGCGAAACGCTCGATCGAAATAGGAAGCTCCATAAGCGCACATTGGTGAGTGGATATTTTTGTCGACGGTCCCTTGCGCGCGGGCACAGCGTGAGTGCGGGAACTCGGATGATCCCGAGTTTGCGACGAAAGAATTCGCGTGACTTATTTTCAGCGCGAAAGGAATCTTCGAATCTTTGGCTCTGTCTCTATGAACTTCATCATTCACACAATAACTGAAATAATCATCAAGAATCAACGTTGCCAACAAATATAGAAATTTAGAGATGCTTGTCGTTGTCAAAACAATGAGAAATATGCATATAATTTCACCAAACAATGCATTATTGAAAATTTAATGAAATGTATACAGATATATGCAATCCATTCATAAAGCTTACATTATAAAGCTCTGAACTTAATAATATTGATCGTTTGGCTGTTTACAAATAGCTACATGGGAGATGATAAAATCTTGCCATTTGTCATCACGCTCATGTAGGTATCACAAGAGCTTTTACATGTTTGTCTAACAGTAAAAGTCATGCGGAACGGCCCATTGCGAAAGCAGCACTTTCTGCGAAATGAAAACACATAAACCATTGCAGCATGCTTTTTGCGCTCGGGAGATCACCCTCGATATCGTTGCATCGTACGTCTCAACGACTCCCTCGACATATGCTAATCTGATGCACAGTTCAATTTGCATTTTGCCTATAAAATATGTATAATACAAGCAACCCTTTTGTATAAAAAAAAAAAATCAATGTACAAGAAACTTCGAAAACTTCCTCCGGAAAAATAATGGAATATTTTGAAGTATAAAAATAGTTTGTTGAAAAGATATAGACTCTTATATAAGATTACTGTTATATAAGATGTTTATAATAACTCACTTATAATTTAACAATTAATTAAATGATAACATCAACGTATATATAAATTTATATTTGCATAAAAAATAAAGGAATTGTAGTAGCGCGCTTTAATAATTTCACAAAATATTAATCGTAAATTATATTTTCAAACAACTGGTATGTACTTTTAATTAGTTTATGCATATTATCGTTTACAAATGTCAGAAATGATAAAGTATAATAAGACAATAGGATTTCTCATTAAATACAAGCAAGAGTTCGTTAATTCCCAAAGCTTTATAGCATGATAATTATGCATTGTTCTCAACATCTAATTGAAAGCGGAATTAGCGTTATCAGCATAGATCGCGTTACACACATCTTGCATTTGATAAATTATTATATTATATTATTTAATGTTTCTGATCGCTCGCGTTCTTCATTAATTCGATTCTTAATTGCAGAATTATGAAAAAAAGGCACAAGTTGTAATTTAATTACAGCGTATTTTTGACCTTTGTCCAATTACTATATAATTATTCCTATGAAAGATTGATAGAATCGCAATTTATGTTATTATTTCTTGTAATTTAAGTAATAATCACAAAACATTGCATTGTCAATATTTAAACTTGAGATGGCCAAGGGTCGTAGAACAAAATAGCGAGGTGGAGCACAGAGAAAGGGTTGCTCTTTGAAAACGGAACAAGAACAGGTTTGCTTAACGAGGAAACCACAGGGTGTACGGGTCAGAGCATTGGTGAAATTATCATACAAAGTGGTCAAAGGTATCCCCGCGTACCCTCTGCTTCTATCCCTTCTATCCCTAGGGATAACCTTTGGGATAAACAGCTCGCAGGGAGGTCGAAACGAACAGAAGGTGGTCGACCGAGAATCGACGTAATCGTCGAGTTGCGTGTAGCTCATTATTTCGAAACAGATCCGAATAATTTAGGTAGCTGGCCACATGGTCTTTTTTAATAATTATTGGAATGAGATATATGATCTATCTCTTAAACAAGAATTTCTGTGATCACACTTTGTAACTCTTTATTGAAACTCCATAAATCGTATCTTTAAATCGGTCATTGCTATTAATATTATCATTAATTATATTCATCGAATGAAAGTTTCTTAGCATGCATTCAAGTTTGCTTATAATTTATCACGTATTCAATATCACTATAAATATTTATATTTATATCTATAAATATTTATATTTATATTAAAATTAAATATATACGTATATAATAAAAAAAATATTATTATTATTATTAAAGTAGTAATTTACAAAATAATTCTCTTCTATGCAATTTTGTTCAAAAAACATTTCTCTCTATTTTAAATATTCGTATTTAAGTAAGAATCATTCACAAGGATCTTATACCTCTCCTCCGCACTACTGACTTTTTCGAGAACGTGCTTCTCTTATTCAGTGTATAGTAAATTTTATATCAGCGTGTGATATGACATGACCGCGAATTCATTCGATCTGTCAACGATAGATGTGCGATCGAGTGAAAGGAAGGGCAGAGAAAGAGGCCAGGCTTGCACGGAAATAGATGTGCGCGGCCGGAAACACGATTTCCCAACGAACGCGTGATACAAAAATAGCGAACGGAGTTGTCCCCTCTCGGCCGACTATTATTTACATAACTGCGCGATACGCGAGTGACTTTTTTCAACGCTTCAAATTGACTCTCCTGAAAAAAGGATGCCTTGCATAAGAAAACAGGAGGAACGCCGCGTGGCGGCGATTCACTTAGGGCTTCACAAACTGTATTCACGTTGTTGTTCCATGAAAGACAGGTGACTGCAGTGCTTAAAAACGGCAGGTTTATCCTTCTTAACTGCACGTTCTTACATTTTTTTATGAGTTTGAAATGAAAGATATATATATATATATCTACTACATTATGAAGAATAGAAAAAAGTGAAAAACACGAAAACGTTTTTACTTCAGAAGAGCAAATGATTATGAAATATAATAAATTTTGAAGCTCAGTCTTATTATGATATATGGACTTTAATATAAGTTAATATATTTGCGAAATAAAAAATGGTAGAAAAAATATGTATGAGGAAAAATTTTCGTGATTACACTAACGTCTCATACTTTATTTTTTTGTAAATATGGTAAAACGTATAAAATAATTTTATTATATATTTTTTTATATATATATTTTGTTATATTACATATATTTATATTATTTTATTAAATGTTATATATAAATGTATATATAAAACATTTCTTCTTCCCTTTAATTTTTGAAGTAATTGAATATATATAAAATTCTACAAAATATATATTAAAAGTTTCAAATTTCTCCACGCCGGTACGCGAAGAGAATGCTCAACCACCAACGTAAAACATAGGACGCTTCCCTCTCATCAGGTCCTTAAAGGCTCAGTGAGGCCGATGAAACATGTAGCGACGTACTAATGAAGCGGTTCTTCGCGAACGACACTGTCATCGTTACGCTCGCGTGGCCACGTGCGTGATTATTATGCACGGGAGGAATGCATTCAGGCACGGATGCGTGATTTACTAAACAGCAGGATAGTCTTATTATGTGAATAAATAACGGTATAAAAATCGATATAATTATCTTTTCCTTGTTTGCATCTTCTTTAGAATATAGATGTGTGCAGTATTAGATAAAAATGTGTCGCCACATAGACTGAATTCTATCAAAAGAAAATACTCAATAAAATGATGGACGAGAGATGTGATTTCAATATGTGTACATGCACAATGAATGAGTTATCAATGAAATACCGGGATGTGCATTAACAGAATATAGTGTGACTCGCGCACGTGCGTTTAGTCGGTTGGCCTGCTCGGTTATATCGCTTCTATTTTCTGCACTGCTACTTCGTAACGAGATGTGACGAATTCAAGTTTAAGTCGTGCGTCCTAAAGACGCTATAAAATCATGGACAATGATACACCGAATCGATGCTCGTCGTCGGATAAATTGTGAGCTGGCAAAGTTACATGGCGAGGAAAACAATTAGTTATTTTCGCCGAGAGTGCGAGAAAGCCAGAGATAACGGGCAAAGACATTCTCAGCACGCATTTATTTTTTAGTTTTGCATTTAACTTTTAATTTTTAAGTTTCCATCAAGCTATATCGAGCTATATTTGTAATCTTGAATATTGCCCTATTTCACAGCTAAAAAATTAAATTTATATATACAACATTCACACACACATATGTATTTATTAAATAAAATATTATCTCTATCATATTTTTCAAGATTACTATATATAATGTACGTGTAATTTTTTTTTAAATAACATGCTTTTAAAATTATAAACTAAAATATTTCGAAATAATGTTAGAACGTTATATTTCCGTGGTCTTCGATTGTTGTTACAACATTTAAGCGATAGCTCGCTGATTTATGTATTTTTCTGCCAGTCGTTTGTGGGCACCGCAAAAACGTACGGTTCGCACAGAAGTGATTTATATCTCGACTTTTAAGTTTGTGTGTGTGTGGTTATTATTGATTATAATTTCAAACAGAACAGAGAATATTTTTATATCACATATCTCACATTTTTATGTAAATTATCTTTTGGCTGAATTTCTTGATCAAAATCAGTGTCATATCAAAATTATTAATAAGTCAAATATTAGCTAAATAAATGCATGTGCTTAAATATATGTAATTTTTTTTTTTTTTACTTTTCCTCAGCACCAGTAAGATTAGTCTGGGCGACTGAAGGAGACAATGTAGAGCTGCCATGCGACATTACACCGCCGACACCGGAGGATTCGGTTAATATGGTTCTCTGGTTCAAGGACAACGTTGGTATACCACTCTACAGGCAAGTCTCTCTTTCTCTCTCTTTTTCTTGCGCTTTAAAAATAATCCTACCGATCTGATACTATTTTTATACAGCATTGGCGCCATAAAGCTAAAACAATGACCTAGCCTGAACTTAACTCTGCAGAAAATGTCGCTAGTAACTTAACAAATAATTCCGACTGTTAAAAGCCTGCTAAAAATTAGATGAAAAAAATAGAGATATAGAGATCTATAGTATTTCTATGTCTATTGCCACAGTAAATTTATATGCAGATTTAGAGGCGCACTTTTTTATAACGCAGGAGCAAATTTTTTTTTTCTTGACAGCGCGCACGGTATGTCATCGAGCTTTAAAATGTCCTTCCTGCTGTCGACTTCCTGTTTTCTGGGAATCCACGGAAACTGATTCGCATGACAGTGACTTTTGGCCGAAAGTCGGGCCGCCGGATGTTGGCTAGGCCCGCGTTATTGGGAGATGAGATGCCATTGTTCTGAAACCGCATCTCAAAATATCTCGGCACGAGTCCGAGTCCGAGCGTGAACTTTTGCGTTTACGGATACCACCAATGCGTTCTGCTCGTGACATATAAATATCATCGTGACGTATGAGCTCATTAACGATTAATCTAACTTAACGCGTCGTATATTCTGATAATAAATATTGTTTTAAGAAGAGAAAGTGTATAATTAAATATTAGATAAAATAAGATGCATATGATATAAATTTACATAAAAAACTAAAATATTGATTTAATTTCATTCAAAAAATATTAAAATTATTAAAATTGTAAAATTAAAATTCTCTCACACATATACATATGTCTTAATGTATTAATATAAAAAATTTTATATGTTATAATATTATAATCTTTAATATATTTTTTCACATAAAAAGAATAAAAAATATTAATAATAAATACTAATTTATACAGACCAAAATGTATCTGATTTCTATAAAACGTTTTACATACAAATTATTATTTGTTGTATTATATTAAATTTATTCCAAAATTTATCGCGTGAATAGTTATAGAAACACGCTCATATTGCGCATTGATATGCATATGCGAGGAGAGTTCAAGTTAAGTTAGGTCAGAATTGTATAAATAATTCAACCAAATTTTCACGATCGAAAGCATAGGATGATGGAATTTCATAACGCTGGTTAAACTTCAGGAATAGCAATCGATCGAATACTCTTTTTCGACTAATATAAGCATTAAACAGAGCGCGTGGCGTCGCTGATTTAACGATCCCTAGAATCATAAAACAAGATATTTCCTCCAATCATCACTATTTGCTCATCCGTAAAAAAATAAATAGCTCCATCTAAAAATTGCGCATTTGTATTTGAAAGAATTTTTATTACAAAGATCTGTTTTTCAGAATCTTTCTTATCAGCTAAAAATGGAAATGTGATGCAAATTGTAAAATAAATATTTAAATTGATCCTCAAGGATATATCATTTTCATAGCATGGCATATTTTTATAATCATTTCTTTTAGACATAAAAAAATGTGTAAAAAAAAAAATGGACACTAAAATTTATATAATTGATAATATTGATTTTCAAAACCGATCTATTACAAAAATACATTATCTAAACGACGAATTGAGACATATAATTAGTACATTTTCATTAAAAATATGTTTCATTTCGCAAAAGAAGCTTTATGATCCTGAAATTTCTTGAGATAATAAGAGAAAATAGTGACAGCTAAAAATACAACGAAAACGTACCGCGCAATATGTGGGCGATGGAAAAAGTCAACGAGTAGTTATCAAAAACATGACAGTTATACGGCTCACAAAAGAATATAGAGCTTTGGATAATATTAAAAAAATATAAGAAAATAATAAATTTTATATAAGAAAATATAGCAAGAAAAGAAAAGATCGTAGAGCGTCAAAGGAAAGTAATACAAACAAATCGCGAAGATAAAACAAATTCTCATCATTTGCGTCTTTTGTTAATGAAGTATTTCTCATACATTTTATCAATAATCGTTGAAAGAAATGATCGCAAAATAACAGAAAATAAAAATATACTTCCCGAGACGGAAAAAGTTTGTACTGAAAAAAACTTTGTTCACAATTAAATTTACATGTCGTAAACAATAAAGTATCATTTTAAATCTTTTCAACAATTTAACTCGTATATCACGCTCGTATATCACGATTAAATTGAAACACGGCTCGATTATTAATCTTCTGGTGGCTCCTTGCGTTTTACGTCTTACAATTAGAATTCTTCGTAACGGGAAACTTTTTTTTTTCACGCGTTCGAAGAAACGTCACATTTTCGACGAATAGAAAATGCCTCTGTTGAATTTCGCGGCACGTGGAATTCAAGCCACGCGGGATAAAATTTTCCAACTTCCATTACTTTCGAGTCGACTTTGACAATGTAATTGGTAACGATCGTCATATAGACTGTATATTAGGGGCGAATCACGACGTACGGGTATATAGCTCTTTGAGACGATCTCTCTTTTTTTTTTCATTACCGTCGTTTTTCCATCACATGTCGAAACGATTTCCTGTTCCTGCCGTTATGTAATACGCAGCGCGCTAAAGCTACTGGAATCTAAATTCGCGGCCGGTGAAGTCTGCCAAGTGTCCTTTTTTCAGCTGCGAATAGATGCGCGGTTTAGTCACCAAGTGAGTAGCCAATTGGCGAAAGTGCAATGTTTACCAACTTTTGGTACCGGAAACGCTAAACATCGCGATGGAAGTTTAGCAAGACTTCCTCTTGGCCGATCTAAAGGCGCCTTGGCCACGTGAAAACCCACATTTTTCGTATAACTTAAGCAAATTTGTATCTTTTTTTCTCAGAAAATAATAAAAATAGATAATTTTAAATTCTTTTGATTCATGACGCGAGAAATAACACTAATACATTCAATATTTTAATGACATTGTCTAAAATGGATTATGCATAAAATAAAAACATAAACAATGTATTTTCAAAAATAATTAACCGAAATTTAATAAGATTATTATTTTACTTATCATTTATTATTTTATTATATTATAATATTATATTAAATATATTATATTAAATTTATTATGATAGTTTAATTTTAATACATCCTTTTTTCTCTGTAGCCTGGATGCGAGAAACGGTAGTTTGACCGACGCTAATCATTGGGCAGTCAGCGATGACCTCGGAGGACGAACGTACTTCCAGGTCGGCGATGGTCACCGAGCGAGATTGAAAGTCACCAAAGTGACGTTGAAAGATCAAGGGGTTTTCAGATGCAGAGTGGATTTCGTAGATTCTCCAACACGAAATTTTCGCGTAAACTTGACACTAGTTGGTAACTATCATGTTTTCAAGAGTGTGAACAAAAGAGAATAGAATATCATTATACTCTCATATTTTTGACTTTTTTAGAGCAACCAAGTACACCTGTGATATATGACGCTCAAGGACGAGAAGTGACGGGAGTAGGTGGTCCTTTTTTGGAAGGTTACAGTCTTGTTTTGACCTGTCAAGTGTCTGGAGGTATAAAACCCGCGATCTTATCTAGTTAAATTTTATTATCAATATATACCTTTGATATATCTGAATGTATATCGCTTTATTATTATATTTACAATATTATCGCATTATACGAGCCATATTCGTATAAATTTAAAGAATTGCATGAAAGCTGATTCGCAGAAAAACTGCATTCATAATTGTTTTACAGGTAGACCCAAGCCCTCGGTAACTTGGTGGAAGGACGGCGAGCTGCTGGATGGCGTGGTAGATACTGTGCCTATCGACTCACCGAGTAGATTTACAGTAAACGATCTATTTATTGACAAAGTCACCAAGTCACTGTGGGGAGCGAAGCTCGAATGCAGAGCTCAATCAGGACCAATGGGAAAACCTATCGTCCGCGAGGTGTCTCTAGACATATATCGTAAGTTTGCGTTTTAGATAATGTGCGTAGCGGAATTACATTCGGAAAATTTTGAGGAAATTAAAATTAATTTTAACTAATTTTAAAAAATAAAACTGAAGAATATAGTTCGCGTGAATTATATTCTCAAGTTGGTTTCAAGTCTCGGCAATGATTACGAGCTCGTAAATCTTTCAGCGATCGCATCCCATCGAGCACATCTACCGACGCTTTCTTGACTTATTCAATGTTTGAGCGACGATGAAATGCCAAAGAGCGGCATTTCGAAGAAGCAGATCATAAATGCTGCGTTAACGTGACATCTGCTTAAAATAAAATCGAAGAAACATTCTTCAAGGCCGTTCCCTCGATCCTAAGCACGTGCTAAGAAGCGGTTTCAAGTAGTGTGTGTTAAAGGGCACTCTTGGCACGTTTTATTCGATCGACGTGTCGCGCTTCCGCTCTCTTTCTCTCTTTCCTTTCTTTCTCCTCCATCTTGTTCTCGTATTTATTTTTAAGTCAAGCTAAACAGGAAGCTTATCGTGGTTTGCATCTACGAGAGGCATAAATAAACACTTGTTGCAATTCTCGAAAAGGTTGAAATCAAATATAAATATCAAGTTTTAACTTTGATCATTCAATGAAACTTGAGATTATATTAAATGTTTGAAATAATTTTTTATAAAATCACTATAGCATATTTAAATTTTCAGTTTATTTAAATTTTCTTAATTCTATCGTATAGAGTGTGTCTCTTCTCATTTTTTTTTTTAAAATAGAAGAAAAAGAGAAGTTTGAAAAAAGATCATAAATTATTTAATATATGTCATTTTTCAATCAAATAAGCACATTATTCAGTTTCTTTTTTAATTCTTTCTCTTCTTCTCCTATATCTATATGTTGGTATAGAAAGAACTTTAAATACAGTAACTGACACGTGGCGGAAGCGAGATGAATTCCAACGATTTCACGCGGGCCTCCTTAACTCCTTTGACGGTCGCATTTCGCAGAATTGTCGTCTAAAAGTAAAAATACGCGGTCGCGGGGTTCGGGACGGCGGGCATCTGGCCCTCTTTCCGCCCTCGTTATTTTTGTGACGCACCGCCGACAACGAAGTTCTCGGTCCCGCTTATAATTTTTTGCATCCAGCAACATCATTATCCTTCGCGTTTACATCCGCAGATGTAAATTTTTGACGACAAAGTGCCCATCTTTGTTAGACTTCCACACGTTTCTTGCTTCCATATTTTTTTTTTTTTAATTAGGAATCTAAAGCTTTTAAAGTAACCAAAATGATAGCAAAGGATATAGTAAAATATTGGAGAAAAATTATAGGAGAATTTAATATATTCATTTATTTTTTAGTATATTTGTTGATTTAATTTCCTGTTATTAATCCTGTTTGTTTTCGTTCGCATTTTAGTGAAACCGGCGATCGTAAAGATCGTTCTGAGCGAAGATCAGATTTTTGCCGGTCGTCCAATCGCCGCCAGATGCGAAACTTGGGGTAGTTCTCCAGCCGCCAGGATCATTTGGAGGCTGGGAGAACATGTGATAGGCGATCCCAACGTATCCACCACGCAAAGAAGTAATTCGACGGTGAGCAAGTTGGCTTTAGTTCTCAGTAAGGATGACGATGGCAAGGAATTGATTTGCCGGGCCGAAAATCCGAGGTTTCCCGGAGGTGTGCTCGAAGAAGTCAAAACACTTCACATCTCTTGTAAGTTCTCAGTTTTGCAATTCTTTTAAGTTAAGTCGATGGAATAACACGTCAAATTAGTGATAATAAAATGTGTAAATGTACCCAAAAGTACAATTTTGATTTTTTGTTCATAAAGAGTAAAACTTCTCACACATATTCTTCTTGTATATTTTTTGCTGATATATATATATATATTTCCTAAATTTAATTGCTTCAAGAATTTTCAAATAAATTTTTTAATTTAAACGACAAGGGAGTTTTAAAAAATATTTCTTCAGTTTTCTTAGTTTTTTTTCTCTTTAAGTGTTTTTGCCTGAGACAGCGACAAGAGTTGCGAAATCAAGTATTATGATACATAATGACGCAATTCCTCGAATTACAAACAGATGCTCCAGTAGTCGTTGCTCGTTTGGCCACTGGCTACGTCTTGGACACTTTGAGGGAGGGCGACGATCTCAAGTTAGTCTGCGACGTTCAAAGTAACCCGCCACCGTCGCGAGTAATTTGGTATCACGATGTGAGTAGAAATAGAGGGAAGAAGGGGAAAGAAGGGAAAAAGTCTCGTTATTATGATTCGGTATGATTCATTGCTATTCGTGTTCTTATCCGCAGAATCAACGACTGGGGCACGATGTGAGCGCGGGAATTTTGGTGGCTTCAAACTCGTTGACCCTTCGGGTGCTCGCGCTCGCACACGTCGGCGAGTATTCCTGCGCAGCTATGAACGCCGTGGGAGAAACTCACAGCCCGCCGCTTTTTATTCACATGAAATGTGAGTAGTCGTTTTTATTGATCAGCACGACGCTCGAGAATTATTCTTGTCACAATTAACTGTTTTTCTCAAGCAACAACGCGTATATATTTAAATACGTAATACAAATTAAATCTCGTATTAATAAATTATGTCAAGATATTTTAATTTAATTATTCTTTGAAGTTTGATAAAAACTTATGGTTTTTGTTAATTAAAATGTTACGAATAAATTTTTAATAAAGTATGCTAAAAGAAATTTATAAATAAAAATTATTAGCATCCTCTCTCTTTTTTTCTCACTCTCTCTCTCTCTCTCTCTCTCTCTCTCTGCGATATTTCTCTAAGAAAGAGAGACGAATTTTATATTGTGTCTTAGGCTTTTCTTCTATTTTTCATACAACAGTTTAAAACATTTGATAGATGCACCAAGATGCAGGGAAGGTAACGAAAGGAGAGAGATCACCGTCGCTCAACACGAGACAGTATCGCTCACGTGCGAAGTTGAAGCGCTACCTGACGATCACGTGCGATTTTCATGGACTTACAACGGTACTATCGGCGATGTTTTACCTATTCCAAACTCGAAGGTTGAAAAT
This sequence comes from Cataglyphis hispanica, assembly GCF_021464435.1. NCBI lineage: Eukaryota > Metazoa > Arthropoda > Insecta > Hymenoptera > Formicidae > Cataglyphis > Cataglyphis hispanica. The sequence goes on from NC_065956.1 coordinate 11,162,743, forward strand.
AAAGGCCTCATGAGTGTCTTGGAATATACAATTGGCGCGGATAATGATTACGGCACGTTGGCTTGCTGGGCGAGCAACAACATTGGACGGCAAAAGGCACCCTGTATATTTAACATCATACCTGTTAGTAAGTTATCCAGTAATTATATTTTTGCGCGCATTGTTTAATTTTCTTTTGCCTATTTCATAACAAAAAGATTAAATCGCTAAAAATTAAAACATTAAAATTTTTTTTTAATTTTTTTGAATAATTAGAATATTATATATTATATGTAATTCTTGTCAATTGAATTTGTATTTAAATCTTCTTGATACTTAAACGTCAACTTTTTATCGTCATCAGAACCACCACAATCACCATTGGACTGTGCACTGTACAACGAAAGCAGTTCACTAGAAGTTAATTGCATCCCGGGATCGGATGGTGGATCGCCACAGCACTTTTTGCTGGAAGTTCGAGGATCTCTCAGAAATTCCGGTATCGGCGAAATTGATCCTCATACTCTTCAAACGCCTCAGAGTGATCAGGGGATGGTCGGGGAATCTCCGCCTATTTATCAAGATATGAAACTGACCCCCAACTTCCAGCTTCACGACCTTGAACCGGGATACGATTATACGGTATACATTTACGCGATCAATGGACGTGGCAGAAGCGAACCCGTTCTTCTGGAAAACGTCAGAGTGGGGGAATCTATTGGTAGAAAGATGGAGAGAAGCGGGATTTTTTTGGAGGATCTAAAGAAAGCGCTGCCGCAAGCCAGTTCCGAGAACATGATTATCATTATTGCATTGACAGGTACAGGTAAAATCAATGTTTTTGGTTTAATTCAGTCTAATGTATTAATTTCGCATAATCACTTTGCAAGCCCAGTTCTAATTTGATGCAAATAAATTTAAATTTTTCATAAATTATTTGTGCATTATTTTTAATTTTTTATTAAATTTTTTTTTCTATACATCAATGTAATAGAAAAATTATTTTTAAAAGCAAAAATTTCGGGATATACTTTATCGCATTTATAAGTTTTAAATTTTAGATTTCTATTTAATTTATCTTCTCTCATTGTAATATCTTAAAATTTATTTCCTGTAAAATCAACCTGTATATCAACTTTAAATTTTAAAGGCGCGGCAGCGTTGGTTCTCATCGGCATCGGAATGATTATCGGTCTGATAATCTGTAGAAAAAGATCAAATACTACCATCATCGAAGGTCCGGATGATTTCACCACGCCGACCTATGTTCCGGCCCATAGGATCGAACCCAGAATCAGGTACTCTAACGAGAACAGACACTCTCAGAGGACAAGTCTTTACGTCGAAGAAAATCGAAAGGGTATATAAACGATTATTTACTTAACACGATAAACTGCTAGTTTGCGAGTAAATAATTGCTTAATTTATTTAATATTTTTCAGAACCGGATTTACTTAACCGAGTGGAGCTTGACTTGCGAGATTAACTCATCTGATTTTGTACAGCTAAAAATAATCAAGACACAAAGTGCAATGTAAAGTAGTATTCCATATAAAATTCAACTGCTTCGCATAAATCGGTATGTTCTATTCGTGTAATTAATATAATGTTATCAAATTAGAAATATCACGATTGTCGGCTATAACGAGCAACTATTAGCCATGTAAATTAACGCTTAAGCAGCGCGTGTTAGTTTTTATGATGGAGTCGAAAAAGTTGCCGATCTTCATGTAAATGGAGGCATTACGAAACATTCTATTAGCTATTTATATTCATTTTCCGCGAAACGCTTGGCCGCGCGACACAAAGAGGTCGGCGGTCGAGATTTGTACTTTAAATTGTATAGAGTATAGAGTTAAAGTAGCGTTAAAAATTGTACAGTTATTTTTACAACGTAGAAAGGCGCTAAGACGTCGGAGATCTTGCATACTTTTAAGTATTAGTATATTAATATTTCGACCCTTAAAAACGTGATCTTGCGTACCTTTTTTCTTTACAACAGACTGCTTCAAAAAACCATTTTTAATGATTTAGGGATTTTTTTTATAAATTTCAATCGTGCACACGTGAAACTATGAGTTTACGTATTTTATAAACAATAAATAAGTTTCTATGGTTATCATACATGTCTATGACATTATACTGCTAATCAATTATTTATATTTCGAATACATTCTTTTTTTGAAGCAGTCCATAGTTCATAAATTATTGTATAATTTTTGATCAGCGTAGTTTACGCTATTCCATACGATTATTGTAAATATTCATATATTAATATACACAATTATAAATAAAATAAAACCTCCAGATTGTATTATTAATGATTAATCAGATTAAGAAGATTATATAAAATGAATTGTTTTCTTTGTCGCCATTCCTATTTTAATTGCACGTCTAGTATATAAAAATTAATATTTGATTAGAATTGATATTTAAGTTATTTCGCGACACTTAATAATGATTATTGATTGTATAAATAGTATCTATACGTATTCCTGTGCTATAACAAAGCATTGAAACTATTGACGTTGAAGTCGTTAACTGCTAGCAATTTGCCAATTATTAATAATAATAAAGCTGCTCGGAGCAGTTGCTGATTTAATTATCCATTTCACAAACATGTCTGGCGTTATAACTAGCCATAACGCGTATTTGTCGAATATAATATTCTACAATAAGTGAACCGGCAATTGATGCGTCGCAATTTGATTTAAATAAATCACAAGATCGATCATAAATGCTTGAACTTCTGACCCCCGCAATATATTTACGAGTGTATGTTGAATTTTTAGTTTTGCTAAAGAAGCATTCTGTTCAAATTTCAATGTAAATAACAATTAACAAATTAATTCTAATTGTAAGAATGTTTTGAATCCATTACGGACAATCGATGTACGCAGAAAAATGTTTAAAAAAAAAAAAGACTAAATTATTTTTTCCCTCTATATCTTTTGAAAGCCAAAACGTGATCTACGTTATCAGCTATCAATATAACAATTCATGTGTCTCACATAGCCATACGTTTGAAAGCGCCACGTGTACAAAGAAGCAAATCTCTATCCACACTCACATTTTATCTGTATTATATATTTATTACAAAACTTAATCAAATTTATTTCTTTGGTAATCATTAAATGTAGATATTGAAAATTAGATGATCACCTATTTTGTTTAATTTTGTTTCAATTTTTTAAAATAGCATATATATATATATATAAATTTTGTAAAATTTTCAACACGTTTTTAAATTTTATATTGTAATGTCGTAGATTCAATTCAGAGGATATGATTTTATGTATTAAGGTCATAGGCATACATATTGGAATATAAACTACGCACATCGTTTTATATTCGTGAGGACGAACACTTTTCCATGAACAATCCATTAATGAAAACTTCATCAACGTCGGAATAATTATCTCGCTGCACATGACAGCTGTCCCATTCCCGTGAATTGCCTAGCAGTAGATTTAGAGTCATGAATTAAATATGGTGAAACACATAGAGAGTCATATTATAATGTGCGAGTTATAAATCTTTCGTAAAACGCATCATTACAAAAATATTTTCGTTCGCAAATCAATCATGTAAATTGTATCAGCCAATTGAATTATTCGACCTCTCTTGCGACCTCTCTTGCACTTAAGATAATTATATATTTAATATACAATGTATGTAGCTGTATCATCCATCCACGAGTATAATGTCACAAGAGACTCGCGTTAATTGCAGAATACAAACAAAATGCGTGATATAATAACGTTATTTTAAAATTTGGCAATGTTGTTATCGGAGAAGCGAGTGAAAAATGCATGTGCATCAGCTAATAATTATTTATGCAGAATTGAACAAAAAAAGGCTACTAGGAAAAATGAAAAATCTTATGTAAGGATACAATAATTAAAATTAATTATGAAAAATATTTTTTGTGAATATTTAAATTTTGAGATGTGTAGAGATATATTATCGTTGCTATTCCAAAAATCGCTGCGTTATCATCGCGTTTATACACTGCAATCGACGATACGGGGAAACGAGTTGCACAGCCATAATGAAGATGCAACCAACGTGCACCGTACGCTAGATGCAATTGCGCATTACGTAGCGCAAAGCGCGCTGGAAAGCGCCAGGCCGCGCAGATAATTACGTTATACTTTGCACTGTATGTGCGCTCGGAACTGACATTATCGTTATCGTCATGGGAGACGACTGCTGTACACGTCGCGGATAATACCTGTTATTTTCAGCAACGCCGAGGCACAATTCGTCCGACATTATACCAAGTACTTGTAAAATTGAAATCCCTACGAGTTATCGTCGTTACTGCTGTCGTTAGAGGCACTTGGCGTTTGTTGTATAATGAAGAACCGAGATACGGTTATATGTGCGAAAAAAGAAACAAAGGATGCTCTCGACTTTAATATGCGAAAGTAGAAATAATCCGCTCCCAACTGATTTAGCACGAGGGTGAAACAAATTGAAATAAATTAAAATGCAAATCTACAGGATGACTCTTCATTATAATAGATAGAAGTGTGATTTTTTTATTCTATATTTGAAATTCGTATAGAGCATATTATTTGAAAAATTTGAATTAGATCTAAAATAGTACAGCTTCCAACTAATTTAGCACGCGGGTGAAACAAATATTGAAATAAATTAAAATGGCAAATATGCAGAACGAGTCTTCATTACGTATAATAGATACAAGTGTGATTTTTTAATTTTATATTTAAAATTTGTATAGCGTGTATTATTGGAAAAATTTGAATGACATCTAAAAGAGTATAGCCTCGAACTAATTTAGCACGCGGACGAAACAAATATTGAAATAAATTAAAATGACAAATATACAGGACCGAGTATTCATTACATATAATAGATAGAAATATGATTTTTTTTTTTATTTGTTACTTGAAATTCGTATAGCGCGTATTATTTGAAAAATTTGAATTAGATTTAATCTAAAAAAAAAATATAGTTTTTATTATAAATATACGTTAAATATAATTGATTTTCGCATACATGATTAGAAAGAATAAATCATATTATGTTATATTTTATCTTTAAATTATTGTCGTAAAATCAATATAATATTTCTATAAATATTAAATTTTAGATAACTTTTTAAATGACAGAAACAACATAACAACTCATAAAAACTATATATTTCGGTCAAGAGATTCTAAATTTTCGTTATAAATGAATGATGATAAATGGATTCATTTGATGCGCGGGGGTAAGGCGAAAGGGAGACACTTGAATAAAGTAAAAGTTTACGTAGCAATTTTATTTGAATAACCTGCCGAATATAGGGAACCGAGTCTCGGATAAACCCGGCTTTGCGCGAGGGATGGATGGAATCGCACGCGAAGTAACGCGAATCGTCGGAAAATTCGACGGCAGGGAAAATAGTGGATTCTTGCTCGGCGCAAGACCCGACCGACCCACCTTCTTCTTTCTCACGGTCCGCGAGAAGATTGAACAAGACTGCTGAATCGCGCCGACTGTCTGGACCGGGAATGGAGCACCGCGGGGATTCGCAAATTCACCGTGAAATCTTTCTCAAACGGAAGTAAGGTAACTCATTTCCGTTTCATCGAGACTTTCCGTGGCATTAAAAGAGCTCGGCTGGGGAAAGCGGGAAGGAAAAGAAGGACGCGGGATCAAGCTGGGAAAGCAGTCCGAGATGGAGTGAGAAGAACGACGGATTAATTAACGTAACGTAATTACTGCGCACATTGTGCGCGTCGCGACGCTTCGAAGCCGCAGGTAAAAGAGTCAAAAAACTTTTAACTTTAACCCTTTTCATCTTCGGAATTTTATGAGAACATTCTTCCTCGTTTTTCATTTGATAAACCCTTGAGCGCAATTTTGAAGTTTTTTATTATTTTAATTCACGAACATTTAATTATTTACAATCAATTTTTGCAATTATTTTATCAAGCTATAAGATTAATCTATCCAATAGTATAAAAAAATTTCCAATAACATTTGTAGTCATAAAGAAATAATTCATGAGATATATCTAGAGCTTTTCCCAAACAAAAAAAGTTCTCAGATGAAAAGGGTTGAAGGAACATAGAATGATTAAAGCTTTTTCTTCTAGATGGATAAACCATCGGTCATACGACTGTGATCACTTGCGAATTATTTCTTAGCAGTTGATAGCTTTGATCGATGGATTAGGTTTGGATTGAATGATATATGATCGATAGTCGATGTGAGAAAAAAGCTTTTATGGCCACAGAAAGACTTGCTCGATATTAACTCTTTCATGTTACCCCTCTTAGATATTTCAAGAACATTATTCGATCAGAGCTATGTACTATTGAAAGTATAAAAAATATATTAGAAAATATAGTAACATACACATCAATAATGTTGAAATTAATTTTAAAACTTTGTTAATAAATAATTTATCTCAATGCTCAGTCAATCGCACTCTCTCTCTCTCTCTCTCTCTTTTTCTTCTAGCAACAAGCAAAATAATTTTTTTTAAATCAAATAAACTCAAATCTCATTTAAGATTATTTTCTAATTACTGCGCATGTGTATATAAAATGTCATATTTTTAAATATATAAATTAAAACATATACGGATTTCGAGCTTTTAGCCTTTTCAATTATCAAAGAATTTTCTTGGACGTAAATTTTAATTGCATGTCGAACTTGCATGAAAGTAGGTTGCAGAAAATGAAAGGTACAGTGAAGCGGTGCGGAAGATCGTTTACAGGAGTCGATGACCGGTCTTGTGTACACAGCGATCCTTGTATTCGGTAACCGAATCGAGGAGAGTGCGAGAGCCGAGGTGCTTGAATTAAGCCGCCGTTCCAGGTCGACCGATTTGTCGAATGACACAGGCGAGGCTACGAGAACCCCCGAGCTTTTCTCTTCCTCTCTTTCTCTCTCAGACTTGCAGTCCCCGATGAGCTTTATCGAGTGGACCTTTCTCACTTTTCAAGCTCGGCCGGATTTCCGTTCAAATGCACCGAAGAAAAGAAGATTTACCGAGGCGATCCGGAACCGGCTCGGCGGCGGCAACGGCAACGATGGCGTGGCGGCCTCTTCTTTTAGGGATTACGAAGTTGACTTTCGCCGCTCAGTGGCGGTTGTATATAAAACCCACTTCGTGTTGGAAGAAGGGATTATTGATTGAAATAGGTCACCTCCGCCGATGGCCTCCGCCCCCTCAATTCCGTCTTTCCATTTGTACTCACGGAAAAATCTTGTCGTTGACCTCTTTTTAAAAGATCCGATCACTTGAGCTTTTTTCTTTTGATGGAATTTTTATTATATTAGTCGTAATGCGCGTGTAATAGATGAAAAAGAATTACAGCAATCGATACGTAGAGCTGAAGTTATAATTTCTGATGTCAAATATAGTTGTATGTTTTTTTATAATACAGTATGCTTTTTATAATACATTGTGTTTTAAGTGGGTGTAAGGATCCTTTTTGTTACTTTTTGATTCAGATACTATGCAGATTTATCGCATTTGATTGAAATTTATAGTTCATTTATAGTTTCACAACATTAGACTACACTCTAACTAAAGGACTCGCATATTTTTCTTCCTGGGAATCTTCATATGCCTCTTTCTCTCCGGTGGCAACAGAAAAGGAAAGATCTACGAGGTGCAATCTTATCTAGCACCAATAAATTTAATTCGCCGACAGGCGGATTAAACCGTAGTAAATCTCGACTATCTGAAGGTCGAAATCAGACCACTAAATGAATGAGCAGTCGAGGATATCGTTTGCAATTGACATTATCTCTTTCGCGCGACTTCATCAATAGTTCACTTACTAAAGCTTCTTAAGTATCAGCTTCTTAAGTATCATGTTAAAGTATTTGTACATTGAGCTTTAATGTCAATATTATGGATTTATATATTATTAATCTATTATTTATGATATATAAATAATAAATAAAATCATATTAATTATAAGCGCTGAGGTCTAAGAACAAATGAACCAAAAATTAGCGCGCAAAAAAAGATTAAATGTCAGTCAACTTTTTCAGTGTCTTCTGACACTTGTTGTTGATGTCCTTTTCTGGTAATTATTAGAATTTCCTCGTTTTTCGGAAACGACGCGATTTCGAAAACGAAATTATGTACGATACAACAAACTTTATGCCGACATCACGAGTTAGCTTGACGTTAAAAGACGGGAAGGTGCACCGAGGCAAAGCCGTAAAACCAACTGGAACTGCCATTAATAACTTCGAACGAGAGTGCCGAAGTTTTAATGGAATTAATGTGGCTCCGAGGGCTGCTGTTGCTGCAGCAACGTGCCAACATTGGCCATGTGTGCAGCACGCATTGTATAAAACACAATGGTACATCATTTACGTAATACTCACATGTCGCTCAACAACGCGTTCGACACATTTTTCATATCTATACTCGAAATAAGGATTTATATAGTATCCGACTTATATCATCTCGGGTATCTTCAATTTTTCGTTCGATTGTCAAACAAAAGTATTATAACTAACATAAAATATAATTATCATCTTTCAATATTTCTTTTCCTACGATATATCCAATTATAACATATATTATTTTAACAAGACTTTACTTAACAGCTATAAAACTTCATACATTGCTCCATAATATTTTTATAAAATTTTTGATTGTTTGTAGATAATAAATGGAAGTTTTTAAGAAGCACCATATTCTAACTTAATAATAAACGTTATAATTAATTCGATATGTCTATATCGTAATAATGAAACTGGCGTATCATTCCGTGGAAACTCATTAATTGTTAAGAATTCTAGCTTTATTTTTAATAATTTAATAATTTAAAATATATAATTTAAAATATATAATTAAATATATATAATTTAATATATATAATTTAAAATATTTAATAATTTTTAAAGTTTATGATAGATTAAACAAATAGTTTTGGCGCCAAGAGATATTTCATGCGCTTTAAATCTGACAAGAAATGATAAGAAATGTCGGAGGACAAAGTGAGACGTAGCATGAACTTGACGTCTCAATTCCGAGCAATTTTTTTTTTTTTTGTTTAATGGCCAGAACAATTTGTTTAATCTATCAAGAACTCTAGAACTATTAAAAATAAAGAGAGAACTTTCAACAATTAAAGAATTTCCATGAAGTGAGAGACGCCAGCTTCGTACACTCATACACACACATTGTAATTAATATCAACATTTCTCTTAAGAGACAATAATTGTGTACGAGAGTATTTCGCGTAGCTTTTCACGCGTGCCTTGTCACGGACAAAATTAACACGCGAAATCCTGTGGTGGAAGAGATCCAAGTGCGCTAAATTGTCGGGTTCGCGTATACCGTGAGTTCTACATATCAAAACGTAGCTTCGAGATCAAATTTGTCCGCGCGCGATCCCAAAGGATCCGCCGCGTCGAAAGTATCTCGTCGCCTGCGCCGGAAGTAGCTGAAACAAAAGTCCGAACACATATATGCAGTTGATCGAGCGACGGGCGACGGCTGCGCAGACGGGAGATAATTCTGGATCAAATTTGCCACGTTCCCTCCCCGGGGAAAAGCGAAATCGCGTGCACCAGCCGTGGCTGCTGGAAATAAGTCAGAAATGATTTTCACGCGGCGTGCCGAGCGAACTTTGTTATTCCCGGTGACGTATACGCGGCTCCGCGAAGCGCATTCTCGCCCGTATTGTTCGTAATGCACGTGGTCCTCGGGCACGTGAATAGATTTATCGAGCATTGACGACAATTGACAACAGATATTGTTATTGTTTGCGAAAATGTTTATATGCATTCGCATAAACAAATGAAAATCTATTCACGCGAGATATATTGTAATGATTTAATTATTCAGATTTTCGCGTGTGTTAATTACAATCGTGCAAAACATAAGCAAAAGAAACATGCGATATACTCGTATGTAAATAAAATATTGTCTCTTGAAAGAAGTTTTCTAAATATGCTAGTATTAATTTTTTTTAAGTATATACACCGAATTTATTGTAACGTAAGTCCACATCGGTACTAAATCTGTTTATGTCGCAAATTTAAATAAATATGTAAATAAAAATTTGAAGCAAAAAGTGGGTCGCAATATTTATCTTTATATTTAATTGAACACACGCGCGTTGCGAATAACAAGAAAAGAATTTTTTCTTAAAAAACTTTGGAGCATATTCTTCTGTCATAATAATAAATTTCTTTTATATGCGTTGAAAATGTTATTTTAATGCAAATATCAAATTCTCTTATAAAACTGATATCTACAATTGCGATCCTATTTCTATAAAAAATAAAATTCGGTTGACGTGATTTTGCATCGTGATATGTTATTGTTAGGGACCAGCAGCCAAGTTTTTATCTTTTTTTCGCGTTTCTTTGACATGCACTTGTTCATGTGCCCATTCCGTGCAGAGAATTGCTTTAGCGCGTGTAGCATTGGGGCCGCTGCCATCATAATAACTCGAAATGGACCGAAATGGCATGGACGACCGACGGAAGTTTTGTCGATGCTATGGTCGCCGTTAGCAAATGGAATTTGTTGTTGTGCCGCCACGCCTGCCATTAAAATTATTGCTCACGTCACGTTACTTCCGTTCGACAACAATTGGCAAACGATTGATCACAATCTTGTCAAGGGACATAGTCCGCAAAAAGATTGCAAAATCTTCCCTCTCGACGCGTTTATATTTTTTCTTCTGATATAATAAAAAAAAAAAAATTTTTAATCTTAATTTGTTTTTTAAATAGAATCACAGTAGGATTAAACTTATTTCTATTAAGTCTCTAGTGCGTCTAGGAATGTTTTACAATAATTAAATTTTATTAATAAATATATACAAAACTCGAATCAAACATGATTATTAAATAAACTTACTGCTTTGTTCCTCATGTCTCTTTTGTATTTCTGGGATTTACTTGTGAAGAAAATTCGATGCACATAACATTTTAAATAGTATATTCAATTCTGCTGATCAATCGCGCTTACACGTTATCTCCTACGAAAGCAGCAATAAATTTTTGATCGGATACATGTACAGGGAGGACAATAACTTTTTGCGTGATTGCTATTGCTGGCTACGATCGTGAAAAGAGAAAACTTTAGATAAAGGTACCCCTTTATGGTGCGTTAAAAACTGGAAATGGGTCGTGCGGTTATTTCGTCTAGAAGATTTAGAGGAAGAAAAACTCGCCAGCTTCGAATGACGTGCTCGCGGCCGTAAAACTGCCAGGGGTAAATTGCATGTACGCCGTGTATATATTCAACACACCGTCGATTGCGATAGCACCCGAAACAATTCGGATCGAGCGCCGAGAAACGCATGCGCCAATTGAGAGAGAGAGAGAGAGAGATCTCATTCGCTTAGTAAATAAAAAGTGAATATGAAACCGATATGTAATCTTCGTCGAGTTCGATTCTCGATACTATAGATATGAAAGAATATATTCTACGCGTCAATGGTTACATTTCATTATCGTGAAGAAATGTAGAACTTACTTTTTTATTTTTATCATATCAAAATCTACTTTTTTTTTAAAATTATATCGTAAGAAGCTATTTTAATAAAAAAATATATATATTCCATGATGCACGATAAAAACTGAAATAATTAAGAAATTAATTTTTATATAAATATGTATCATACTTGATTTTCTTAATTTCTTAACAATTAAAATATCCGTCTTAATATCAGAAGTTTATTAATATCAGAGACGAAAATGTTAAGATGAACGCAAACGCACGTGCCTTTCGCATATTTAACGCGTCAAGTCACGTGTCTGTTTTCGGTATTGTTACGGTATTGTTGCTGTCAGTGTCGTAGGAGATTATCGGCACGATTCCAGTAAGAGGGCAGAAGTCATCCAATCTCCGAAAGGGAAACTAGTTATACCGTCGGACACGGGTTTGAACTTTGCCACTTCCTGCGAGATACCCCGGGGGACGCGAGGCTCCCCAAATGGACTGATTTGAAATTCCGCCGTCGCTGCGCGAAGCGCGATGCGACGCGACGAGGAACGTGAATAGATGTCGTACGAGAATAAACAAATGTCCCATGTCGCGTCTCCGATTCGTCTTGTCCGTAATCGACGTGGAAACCGTCTCGGAAAACTAAACACAGATGCTCTCGCCGCTGTATATTATAGCTTTATCTAGCGTACGGTAAAAAGGAAGAGAGAGAGGGAGGGAGGGAGGGAGAGAGAGAGAGAGAGAGAGAGAGAGCAGCTTTCGATCGATATGTCTGTGACGAGGATTTTCTATGAGGCATACTCAATATGCGCAATTCAATATATCTAAACACTTCGAAGCTACAGCAAATTCAATTTAATATATTTTAACGTGACATTTCAAAGAGAAAATGATGAAAATAATGACGTGTTAATTATAAAATTCACAACAAATCCGGATCGAGCTAATTACGCGCATGTGAGAGAATATTAATTAACACTTTATTGATATGGAAATAATAACAGCTATTCGCAACGTCACGGCCCGATGATACGATCGTCACAAGCAAATGAGGTCCTGTTTTTACTCTAAACATATTATGCACATGTCAAGCAGTGGCTATGAATACACGTGGATTTCAAATCCCTTAAATGGAATTTGCTCAATTTCACACGTTGCATTCCGACCGGAAGGGGAAAGAGGAAAGACAGGGAGGAAGGGGAGGGGAAGAATATGACATACCATCACGCACGATTCAAAACTCCTCCGGTGCTGTTTCTCGCGGTCGAAATATAAAGGAAGAAAGAAATGTGGTTTTAAATTCCACTTTTGTCAGCCGCGAGAGAGCGGAACGCGAACGGACACGTCACGAGAAATTCAATCCCGACTCTTTATGCCGCATCGCATCGCGTCGGCTAAAAGCATCCACACGATGACAGTCTGTTTTACGAACGGTTTTGTCCACTTCTTCCCTCTTCTCTCGCATCAACCCCTCAGGTTTCTGGTAGCAACAGTCCGTGCTTGTCTCTCCTATTATATCCACAACTAACTATCCACCTTCCTTCTCTACTATTCCAACTGCGTGGCTGTAGTAGTCGCGTCGCTTACAAGCAGACTTTTGTAATTCTACAGATACGGCAATAGGTCAAAAAATAGATTGATTCTGTGAGCAATCCCTTTGGGCAACATGATGAGAGAGAGGAAATTGGAGTATACTTCGTAAAAGTCAGGGCTGCCGAATTTCACGAACGATCCAAACACTAATACTAGATAAAATAAATCAATACTACGGATCTGGAGCAGATAACGCTATTGTAAGACTTGAAAGTAGACAAAATAAAAATATACGAGATGTGGTTTTGTTTCATTCATGTCAAAAGTAGTTTAATAATGCATTCTTCAAATTGGGACATAATTATCTGTGCTGAGAATTTATATCGAGAACAACTAACATACGCGTGTGTGTGTGTGTGTGTGTGTGTTTAAATATTGATATAAATAATAAAATATTCAAATCAATTTTACGAAACGCCTTGTATGTAATCAGATATGGAATACATTTTTAATCTCAAGTTATAAATTAATTTCTTAAAAGTCAAATTTTGATCAAATGCGCTTTTTATAAATATTTAAATGTTAATATGACAGAATACATAATGAATGTTTTGATATCAAAATAAAAAAATTTTTAAAAAGTAGAATTGATTAGTTTGACTTTTAAAAAGTTCAAATGATATTATTATATCAAATATATAGAGCATTGAAACGAGTTCAATCTGATGGTCGTTTCTAAAATGACCCGGCAATTAATAGTAGAACTAAATTAAGTTTATTGATAAGTGCCTTGATTGTTACCGCGATATTTTCTCTCATCGGAAGCTCGAATTAACAAATCTTCATCAAAATCTACAGAACAGCTGAAACTTCATCAATTGGAACATAGTTATTAGATCTGTGGATTTTTCCATGTTCGAATCGTATCTCTTTTAATTCGTAAAAAAAATTATTTTTTATTTCCGAAACTTCGCTCGAATTCGACAGGCGTCATCAAAATTTCGGCGATTTCATAAATGATGCATCGATTCAATTCAATTAACTTACTGCATTTGTACCTAAAAGAAATTATTCACGACAAAATGTCATTAGTAGCAATTTAGATCTATTATAACACGACATTGTTTCGAAATAATTAATTTATTTCATCCAATATTGCCAACAAATATATCACAATAAAGCTCGTTGCAATCGCTCGATAATGAGCAGAACAAGGGAGCACCCTTCCATTACTTTGAACACAATTATTTCGATCTGAATGCAAACATTTGAAACGCTTAAATAGAATACGAGACTGAAACGAGATCAGTGCAAAACTAATTAATAAGTTTGTCGCCAAATAATACAAGTATGTGCACAACAATTTTACTATAAAGCAGGTTAAATAGATTGTAGTAGATTAAAATATAATTATATTTCAATGTGCATTATAATTATAATTATTATAATTTACTATACAATCTTATTGTATGTATGTGTGTGTGTATCTGTACATTAAATATTTTTAAAAATATTTGATTAATTATATTTATCTTTACTAATTGTAAAATATTTTTGCAAGATAGTATCGCATCTCTTTCAGAGAGAAATTCACGTGATTTCTCAATTTGTTCGCACTTCAGAAATGTATGCTATAGCCCAGTCATATTTCCCGATCTCCTCCGGAAGAAGAAAGAGGATGATATTGATATATCGCGTCTATCTTAAATCGCAGACGAGAAAGCAACTTTGGTGCGTATCATCATGCGTGAAGACGAATGATGGGCGATCATATCCACTATATATATGCGCGCTTGTCCGATAAAGACACCGTTCAAGAGTCAGGGGAAGAGAGAGCATTATGATGAATCGCTCCACATAAAGTAGCCCCGAAGTGCAGCTGGCAACGTATATCCGGAACCAAAAGGGTACTCCGAAACGTGACTCTGCGCTGAGCAACATTTCACATCAGACAGAAGATGTTCCCGGCCGTAAAGCCGTTACTAGCGTCGGTATTTACTACGGCCGTTCTCTTTTCTCTCTTCTTCTCTCTCTCTCTCTCTCTCTCTGCATTTGGCATATAAAATCGACTCTAAACGCGAAAGTAGCAAGAACGCGCTCTGTCTCTCGTTTTCCTCTTTGTTTCAATTCCCGCCGAGTAGACGACGTTATTGTACAGCGACGTTATTGTATTCTCGCGATCACGAGACGTATTCTCGCCACGATTCGACGCTTCTATTTTAATGCTAATCATCATCATTTGATTCCGCGAAACTGATTCTCTAGCTGTTATCATATAAATAATATTTACTGCACGAAACGAGATGTTGATTCGAAATGAAATTTACTAATAATATCGCGAATAAATTCATATGTTTAAAAAAGTTTTATTACAGGTAATAAAAAAATTTTTGTTTGAATATTCGAGCCTCTTTAAATTGCGCCAAAATATTTACTGATCATTCTTAACCGAAAGCATAATATTCATAAAGCATTCATAATCAATGTGTTTCTTTCGTCAATTTCATAAAATTGTCGGAAGACAATAACATTTGCTGCCGTATGAGTGCGGCAAAGTATTCGCGCGTATAAATCAATGCGATTTTATCGTGACTTAATTAAATCGTAAATAATTAATTTACCGCAGTCTAGCGGACGATAATGAAATTGGTTTAAATTGATTACATTGCTTGATTCCATAAACGCTCGTGCGTTTTGTGTCGGCATACGTTTCACGATAATGAGTTACGACGCGTGGACATTTTCGAAGGATTAACTTGTACTAAAAGCGATTTAAACTGTTAGTCTTGGTCTCTCGAAATGTCACATATATGTGCATAAATCATTAAATGCATAATCATACTATTGCGGTTATTTAATTATTGTATTAATCTTCGATTCTGTGTGAGTGACATTATTTATGTTTACGAGCATAATTGTCAGTGACATTTTTATAAAAATTATTTACAAAAATCTGTGTTTATAATTGTCTGTATCTATAATCTGTACTTATAATTTACAAAAATATTGTATAAATAATGAATGCATAATATAGCATAAAATAAACGTTTAATATTTTCTATTTTCTTTAATTATTTAAAAATGATTGATGAATTATTTGGAATTTTGAATAATAATATTGATTTACTGATATAATATTCATTTACTAATTGTTATTTTAAAGACTTTTGCAATAAATTCATTAACTAATTATAAGTTAATAAAATTAATAATGAATAAAATTAATATTAAATAAATTATTCTATAATATTCAATATTTTTCTATTGCATTTAATCATCTATTTTTTTTCATTGATAAATATATTAGTTTTTCATATATAAAAAAATCATAAAAATTCCATGTAAATGAAATAACTAATGGTTATTGCGTGAAAATTGATACAAGACCGAGCATTAACTAAATAAAATAGTAAAAAAATTTTTTAGGCACAAGACTCACCGATTGTTGAATGCTGCCAATAATCCACTTCATCCGATTAATCCAACACTATCCAATTTCTTCAAGTAATCCCACCGATCCAGCAATGTACTTATCACTTTGTACTCACGAAATTTCTCGCACTCTCAAAAATTTTTTCGGCACTCCGGATTTTTTCAAGGCACATTTAATATAAACATATAAGAGCTCAACATTTTACACTCTCGATATCGACAAAATTCACGTACACATATACAATAAAATAACTAATTCACGATATCACTGTACTTTCGATCAACGCGAATGTAAAAAACACTTCAACGCTGTACTTTCGATATCTCTGTACTTTCGATATCACTGCACTTCACGAAAGTGCTTCGATGATGCACTTTTCAACATCGGTATACTTCACGAACGCGAACGCGAAAATACTCTTAACGCTACACTTTTCGATTTCACTGCACTTTACGAGCTCGAATATATCTCGCGACTGTACTTTTAATCTAGTCTAGATCATCGAGCGAGCGAGTAAGAGAATAATCTTAAGCGCCGTTATTTTAGAAAGACATCGTACTCGTGACGTTATTACAATGCTCCGACGTTTCCGAGCAAAGGTCACGGAATGAGAGAATTAAAGGTTAACGCGCCATCCGTGCGTTATTGTAGTGTTGATGTTATTGAAGTGTTCCATCTTCCTCTCGTGCATGACTTTATGATCCGAGAATATTTTTCGCAATATTTTTGAAATATTTTGTGTGGATCTCGCGAAAACAAACTCTTCCACGTCGTAAAGTCTCTCAGAGAATCTTGATTCGAAATCACTTGCAATTCTCGAAACATTATGAGAAAGTGTGTCGGAGTTAATTTCAATGAATTTTCGATCCTGTTCTTTAATCGTCTTTTGTAACATATCTCATAATATACAGGGTGTTTCGAAACTTTTGACACACCCGAAGTATGAAGGTAGATTGGGTCAAACTGAATCGAAAAGTCCTGTACCATTTTCCTCTATAACGCTTCAGAAAGAAGTTATTATTGAGTAAAGTCTGGCCAATCAGCGCCGATCTTTAGCCATACGTCAGTGAGCCGCACGCCTGGTAGTGGTGCGCCGCTGTAACAGCTGAACGCTCACGCACACTATCAGCTACTCAATAATAACTTTTTTATTAAGCGTCATACAAAAAAAAAAATGGTACAGGACTTTTTGATTCAGTTTGGCCCAATCTACCTTCACACTTCGGGTGTGTCAAAAATTTCGGGACACCCTGTATAAAAATCGCATATCTCTCATTTAATGTTTTAATAAAGAAGAAAATAACATAGAAGACTTGAATGTTTTTAAGAATATTATGAAAGGTTATGTATGTCGATCCAATCAGTGATCGTCGAATATTGCCGAATACTCGACTCATCTCAAACATCGTGCACGTTTTTCAAACGTTACAAAACATCTACGCGCTAAAAAAGCCTACTTTAAGAAAGAATACTTTACCAAAAAGCAAAATTCTTTCGCATGGATCGCGCGATGAACGTTTCGCGTAATAAACTGCAATGGTCGTTTGTTGTCTACTGACATATCATTGGAGCCAACTTCAGCTCACACGTGCACATACATATACGAAATTCTATCTAGATTTTTATTTAGAAGAAATTCGATTATTTTATAGATATTTCGAAGACAATTTCGGAAATAATCAATTCAGCGCAGATCCGAGTCGTGTACACAACCGTCACCTCGTATGTTTGCGCGCACGTGGCTAAAAATCTTATCTCACGTGCGATTACGTCGCGCCCCGTTACTCTCGTAGCATAGATCGATGCGACTAATTGTTTGCCATCGGGAACTTTGCCGAGACGACATTCCGTAGTCCGGTCACGTGCCACCGACGCGAAATCCGCCGGCAAAATGCAATTTAATTAATCGTACATTCGCGTTCAGGCGGCGTGGCGTTATAGCGTGCACGTGTAAGCCGCAAAACGCTTACGGGCCGCGCCGCTTCGTAATAAAGTTTTTATCCGTTTCGCCGTTTCCGCATCATTTCTGCCAACGATATCGCGGCATTACGTGCGCCCGTGTAAAAATAAAAATAGTTCCCGTTCCACGCCCGAAAACGCATCGTCGAGAATTTCCTTTCCTAGAAAGAAAATTCCTAAAAATTATTCCGTCTTGAATAATAAATCTTGGAAAGCGCGATGAAAAGTTTTATATAGTGATATGATAAGTCTATGAAAATAAGCGCTAGAAAGCGGATTCGTCATCTGAATCTGTATCGAAGTTCTAAGATTCTCCGAGAGACACGTGACCTCGTATTGATGTCGAACGGATCATTAATCCCGAGTGGGAAGGAGGCAAATCTATTCGGATTGAACCGCGCATGTCGATACGGGGATAAGTTACCGAGAGATGTCATGTTACTCTGTCTGTGTCGAGATGGTCTAACATGCGCTTCCTGCTCTGTGATCCGGGGCACTATCGATACCGTCGATTATTCACCGGAACTATCCAATTGAACTTTGCTTGCCAAGGGCGTACTTCGTATCCCAGTCCCACGAAACTTGTCTCACGTGCGAGCAAAGGTAATTCCACTCCAGGGTTGTCCGAAGGCGCTCCAATGTATGAAGGGGTTGTAGTAACTAGTCTTTCTTTAGTGGGTACATTCCCTCGATCTCCACGAAGTCGAGGGAACTCGTTGTTCTCCGAAGAACGATTCCGTACTCGATCCGAGAGGATCGATGAACATTCAAGGGATGTCGTAAATTGTGTGAAGATGTAATAAAATCCTGTATAAAATTTAAAAAAAAGTTAAGCTACTTAGATATATATTCGCAATGTTAAAGGATCAACAAGAGAATTTAAATCGAAAATTTAATTATAAAATTAAAAAATGTATAAAAAAATATAAACTATAAAAATATAATATATATTCCACAACTATTTAAAAAATCCTTAATAAAATATAATACATGTTTTAATTAATAAAGATATAAGAAAAAAATACAAATTATTTTTCTCATGTTATGTCTTTATCAAAATAAGAAAACAATACATCTACAATCGCTTGTCAATCTAATAGCTGTGACGTCGAGTACTTTTTTCCGGAAATTGGGTGCCTTATTGTTTGCACAATGCTTGCTGTCTCTATATATAGATTGAACGTCTCGACATATGGGGGACTATTTTGAATGGCTATAACGAAGGCTACGAGGAAGAAAGTCAATCGATAAAGTCAGCCGAAGAAAAATGACACGATTAAATATGCCGAATAAATGTTTGTATAAATAAAACAAAAAAACTGAATTAAACACAAAACCAACGATGTAAAAAAAAATAAGCAGAGAACAAGACTGATATTCACATAGTTGGCAAAAATGCATAAAAGAACTCACAATCATGAGGAATTTGTATGAAAATAGATCGAATAGACATAATAAGAAGAGCTCTTCAAAAATAAATTAAGATGTTTCAATTAACTTAATTTAATATTTAATTTATATTAATTATATATTACTTAAATAATATTGAAATCTATTTTTAATGCGAAGAAGAACTTCTATTGTGTGTTAGTTTATTGGAAGAATTATAAAAATCAAAGAAAAACAGTTTAAATAAGTGCTACGTAAAGAGCACAGCAGAAAGTTTTATTCCTGGCGGAAAAGTTTCATTCTCGTCGCAAATCTATGGAGAACAGTCTAACGAGATCGTCGCCTTTTGTTCCTGCCGCCGTTCTTCGCTGCGGTGTCCGAAGATCTCCATTTGTAACTTTAAATTCGTAACCGGCAGCATATTTCAGACGCGATATAGACTGAATGTAATACGATTACGTCGTACGTAAGGCAAGCGGGAAGTAAAACTCGAGAATCAAGACGGCACGGCACGAAAACTTTTTCATAACTATACCCGGAGCTGTCTTAACCGTTGAACTGAATGGGTTATAGCCCCCGGGATTCGACCTTTTAGTGTGCCAGGGCGCCACTTGTAATCTTTCTTCATCACCCCTGTTTCTTTAAAAAAATTTATTCTGATAAAATTTCACTACTATATATTTTATTCAAAAACGTAGCATTCGAGATTAATTGTTAAATATAAGAATATTTAATAATTTATATTAATACAATTTATATCATTTTTATATATATTTATATTTTATATATATTTTATATATGTTTGTATATAATTTATATATATATATATATATATATATATATATATATATATATGTATTATTATAATTTATATAATTTTTATTTATATGTATAATTTACATTTTCGTCGTATATTGTTTAAGAATTCCATATTTTCTTTCTCATATCTTTATTGACGATGTGCATACATCTTTATATTTTCTTGCTTTTATATATATGAGCCTCTCAAACTGATTAATTTTATTTTTCGTAAATTTTTTTAATTTTAGCATTAATTATGTTCAATTGGGGTACTCATCAGGGGTACTCTGTGTGTGTAGTAAAATTTAAAAATACGAAATTAATCAGTTTGACTTTTGAAAGGCTCATATGTATATGCGAAATACAATTATTTTAAATACGCATTAAATCCAACTTATATAATATTTTTCGATTGATATTATTTCGCGGACAAAATCACAAAGTTATGATATAAAATTGCCGTACGGCCCGTTATATATATATATATATAGAAGCAAATTTACGCGCTGCAGTCGACCGGATCAGCTCGTAAAGTATCCTTGCTGTCAGATTTTTCTCCTCGCTGACACGTAGAGCGGCTTTTCACGTTGCCGCGCCTTTTGCGTATTTTTATTTGCGTTTTCCGCGATTCGTGTCCCACTAAATCGCTAATCCCGATCCCCGCCGTATCCCGTTCGTCGTCGTGTCGACTTTTTGCGTCGAACAAACATCTCGTTTTAATCCGCATCGCGCGCCGTCGGATGCTATTTCATCCATCCGGACCCCGCCGAATTTGTCGGAAGATTCTTTACGTCGTACTTTACACTAGACGTGAAAAATATGAACGAAAGAGCGAAAGGAGAGTTCGCGTTGCGGTAGGACATTTTTCATTGCGCGCGGTTCATAGTAGAATAAATAAATAAACTACCAATCTTAACATATGTGTATTCACATCATACATATTTTCATTAAATTATGCAAACGGTTCACTTAATTTGATCGTCATATTTCAGTAATTTTTAATTATAAGTATCATAAAATGACATATAAGATTCTACAGTTGCATTAATGATTATTGAGATTTCGTATTATTATATAATACGTAATGAATATTCGCTTCGATTAAAATCAATGGCTTCTCGATAGTTGCGCGCCAATTTGACAATTAAAACTCCATTCTTGCGCTCGTCATGACAAACGAGAGAAAATAGGTGCCATCGTTACGTTTGCGTGATGCAACTACAATAAATGTTGTTACTGGTGTGTCGCAAAACGCACAAATAAACATTGCATATATATTTTATAGGGGCAGTGCGCAAATTCGTGCGTCGTTCATTCACGCATAAATCATCCTGTACAGTCATCCGATCCGAGTACGCGCGACATTACTGCAACACCAGAGAAAAGTCGTAAAACAATAGCGATAAAGCTCATTCGGTGAATCTAATCTCGAAGCAACAATAAATCGATCTGCCCAATTTATGAGTCTCACGTGTATACGACAAAATCCATTAAATCCTTTAAAGCCTGCGCGTACGACGCTCACTTTATTGTTGGAAAAATGACATATATAACGTAAAAAAATCGTCATTTTGATATCATCATTGACGTTTGATCATTAATCTTCGCCATATAAGTCTAAAGCAAACATGAAAAAAAGAAGTTTGAAGTTAACTTTTAAAATTTACAGCCAGGGTACACAAGTTTTTCAGTATTATCGCAATGCTTTCACAATTTTCCAGAGTTGTAATCACTTAGATTTATACTTTGCACACTTACTTGATATATCACATATTTCTTTTGAAAATAACGTGTGCGTGTATGTGTGTGTCTGTGAGTAATTTTAATCATTATTTTCTAAAAGATATAAATTATTAAGTATGTTAAGCATGCGCACATTTGTAGAAGCTATAACAAAAGTAAAAATTTTATTGATAGCACCACCAAAAGCGTTCGTTAAAATTCTCCTTATTAAGGTCAGAGCTACATACGTCATTCTTGTGGAAGAACGTAAAATCGCTCTATCAGTGATCAACAAGGCAGCTGACCGCCTCGCTGAGGAACTTTTCGTTACACGAAGAGGGTGAGTGAGGAAAGATAGACGGCTTGGATGGTAAGCCGGGAAATCGTCGGTGGCCCACGAGGGAATATTATGCAAAGTGGGAAACAGATGCACGACTCCCTCGAGCGCGATGCTCCTATTTTTTGTTGCTGCCACGAGGCGAGCCCTCGTCTCGTATCTTTTGTAACCATAGCCGCTTAAAAAAAAAAAAAAAAGCCGGGCATAAAAAGAACGAAAAGGCCTCCACGAGACACGGCTGGCCGACTTATCTCGACTGAGATTCTTGTGGCCCTTTTGCCACAAGAATTCTCCGAGAACTCGAGAATCTCGAAGGATGTGGAATTTCCGCGTCGACACGTAAACAACGCAATTCTTGCTGACAGTCTAAAACTCTTGTCGCTTTTTACTTTTCTACAAATCGTTATATATAATGTGCCAGGATTATCAAATGCTCTTTCAGCTGTAAATTTTTGAAAGACATTTCTGTACACGGTTAAAAATAATTGAAATGCCTAATTAATAAAATAATAAAAAACAAGAAAAATTTCCCAAAATGAAGAAATTATTTATTATTCTTTTAATAATTTACAAGTTTCGTTAAAAATTTTTAATTGGTTGTCAATTAGTTGTAATACTTATAGCTAATATTATTTCTCTCTATGCAACAAGATACATATATATAATAATGGCTTATATTTTAACCGATAATTCACGGCGCGCAAACATTGATCGTTATTCTTGTCGTACGATTTTCTTATCGTCTTCGAATCGTGCATAAATCCTCGTCGAAAAATGTTTTTCGCCGATTTCGCAGTCTCGCGGCGAGCGCAGTGAGTCGAACGTTTCGGCGCAACCGGAACGCATTATACCGGCGAATGCAGATTTTTTCGTCGGAAGAAAAGCGGGGCACTGAATTTAAATGCAGCACCGTAGCGCACACAGATCTATATTCGTGAATTTATATACGAAGTACCCGCAGAGGTTTACGTTAGAGAGAGAGAGAGAGAGAGAGAGAGAGAGAGAGAGAGAGAGAGAGAGAGAGATAACGTTCTCCACGTGCGCGTCCTCGCTCCGTACCTCTGAAATATTCATAACTCAAGATCATCCTTAACCCACTAATTGATATTCCGCGCATCTGGAACTCGCTGCACCAACAGGTGTGCAAGTCTGAAGCTTCGTTCACACCGCGCCAGCGTCTAACACATCGATCCCTTTCTCATTCTTCTCTCATCATTCATTTTCTAAGAATAATATACGCATCACTACCGATGATATCCTACTCTGCGCGTCTTGCATGCGGCTGCATATTAATCCAAAGCAAATCCGAAACAGACATTTTAAACAAATGAACCCTCTCCGTTCGTTCGAAAGTTTAGACAGTGATCCTATCCCTCTCTGGCACTTACGATGAATATTGATGCAGTAATGTACGCATTCTAAATTTATAGTGTCTTATTCACGCGCGAGTCCTATATTTATTCTTTAAACAGTTTATAAAAAGCAGCAATTTTCAACGCGACAAAGTTTTTATAATTTCTTAATCTCCGAATATTTTACAAGTTAACAAGAAAATATTCAGATGTATTCTTTAATACCGATAATTTACTCCAATATTTACTTCAAATCAGAACCATCAACTGTCAAAACATTCGCTTCTTCATTTTAGATGCACATCTGACATTCAATATTCGAGCAATGACCTTGCGATTCGAGAAAACGTGAGTGAAATCCTTCTCGATGTTGTCGCGAAAGTGAGAAACCGTACAAATAAAAGAAAAAAAAAGCAGGTAAGAGAGAAAGAGAGAGAGAAGGAGACGAAGTGGGAACACGTGGGAGGTACTCGAGTATGAGCAGATAACGAAAAATGTTCCCGCCATCTGCTCGAGCAGACTTTTGGGAGTGAGAGGGACTTGAAAATCACTTTCACGCCGATTCCGCGGACGGGTGGTCGCACATTCAGCCTGAAAATTTCATTTTCATAACTTACACGACGGCAGTTTGTCTCCTGATGTGTCGCACGGGTATATCCCTTTCTTACAATGACAGAAAAAACTGAATGGAAACGAATTTTTATCGCGCTATCTGACTATCGGCTCGACATTTTTTTTAGAGACGAATGAACGAAGAGATCTTGTTTTTAACATATAATTCCTCACAAAATTTGTATGCGCGTGCATATATAATTTAGGAATATGCTACGCACAGCTAGCATTCATTTCCATCTGCAATTATCTTCGACACCATTAATCTGTTTCGAAGAGAAACAAAGAGATCAATATATGTGAGGATCATTTATCCATTATCGTAAATCGAATTGAATCGTTACAATTAGGTCTCTTCCGCGTTACTAACGACGGAGCGAGAACTGAAGTTGACTGCTTTATATTCGAAGTCTAACAATCCCTCCTATCTAGTAATTACTAAAATCTATGAAGTTCCTTCTCGATAATGGTTCAACTTCTCTGCATAAATCATCGAATAGAGATTCCAAAATCGATTGCATGCGAAATCATTTCATGGAAAGAAATGCGTATAGTTATATATAATATAAATAGTTTATAAAAAAAAACGAAAATAAAAATTAATAATATATTTATATATACACATATATATATATATATAATTAATTTTAATTTTTCTTTTTTCATAAAATATTAAGTATGCGTATGTAACAACAACTTCAATAGCGAAAGTTTAATTATCTGATAATACATTCAATAATAACAAGAGCGTAGAGTCATCCTCTAATATTTTAATTTGTTACTATAAAAGCCTGTTTGCATTTATCGACAGATTCTCGATCAGATTCAATATTTGCTAAAGACCATATCGTAAACCGATTATAATTCCATAATTTGACAAATGATAAAATATACATCCATAACATAAACTAAATAACAGCACATATGCAGTCGCATTTGATCGGCGTCGCTGCGTAAGAACGCATATCGAAAACAAAAGTCATCTGGCGTCTTGTAAAATCTCGAAGCGAGCGTTCTTTCCACTTTGAAGCTAAAATCTGAGACGCGGTAGACGAGGGTTGCAGGCAGGGACGCGGATGCAGGTTAAAGAGCGCGAGATGGAAGAATGAGAGAGACAAGGAAAGAGGCAGTGAGAAAGGTCGCGCGCGCGATATAGAGAGAAGAAGACGGGATAAGAACGGGGGGAGAGATGGAAAAAAGACTCACGAGGAGAGCTTGAAAGATTTCACGTCGGCTTCCTCTTTTCTTCTACCAGTTTTACCTTCCCCCTTCCTCTGCTACGCTGACGGCAGCCTCGCGTTGGATTATTTTCCACCTTCAAGCATCCCGAGAAAGACTTTGCCGTGCTCGCGAGAGATACTGCGTTCTGTATCGTTTAAGGAAAAGAAAGAAGAGAAAATGCGCCGAGCGCGCGACCGCCTTCAGTCTCAGCTCGTGGCCAAAGTCGATTTTCTTTCTCGAGAAGATATTAAATAGCGGAATTCGCCTGCGAGACTCTCGTCGAATATATCTATTAGATAGCGTATTTGCGCAAGATTCTCTTTCTTTCGTAGTTGGGATATAATTATCCCCGATGGCGATAAGTAGCGTCGTTCGAAAACAACGAGGATAATTTTCTCGTTTCATTAATCTTATCTTAAAGCGATAAATGCGTTCTTGATTCATTCCAGCTACGTTTAAGGATATATATATTTTACAAACAGTTAAGAAGAACTAATCCTTTAAATTAATGTCCGCGAAGCGAATGTAAATAATTGTCTGCCGTGCAGCGAAAGACAACGAAGCTTATTGTGCGCGTCAAGATTATAGAATTTTAGCGTTCCCCATCAGGAGTTCTGTGCTGAATGAAATTTTAATGTCATTTTCGTGCATGCTTTAAAACGCAGGATCATGTCTGCATAATGCCGGCGCAAGCTTGTCAAAAGCTAAATCTGCGCAAATCAAAGGATTCAACTAGCCTCCCACCTTTGCGCATCTATTCTATCGCAATATGCCAAATGACATGCTGGGCGAAGGTAATCAATCGACGCACATATTTCCAATGAACACTCATCGTTTTACAAATAGCAGTGTCTCTGTGTAAATCGTTTCTCGTAAATCTTTCTCTTTATTTGGCAAAATTATATATACGTTAAAATTCTATTTTATGATGAACGATATAAAGGGGATCTAATCAACTTCAGAAAAATTCTTTTAAATATGCTATACAAAAGAAAAAAAAAAGAAATAATTATCATAATAAAATTATTATAAAGATTTATGTATATAAGAAAGTAAAAATTTTTTATCTAAATCTAAAGAATTTATAAAAATATCTGTTAATTTATAGAAAACTTGAGTAATAGAAAGATACTAAAGAAGATTTCAGAAAACTTTGCGTTCATCTTATTTTATGCTTTTTTTGTGCAGATCGTATTACTAAGATTAGTGCAAATATATTATCAAAAATTTATCAAGATCTTTGCATGCATTCATCAATACGAACACACGCGTGTATTCCCTTGCGTGCACGAAGAGTAACGATCGCTTCTACCAGATAAACGAAGCTAAAGGTGCCGTACAATCTCGAGGAGATGTTTCATGAATGAGCGGCTAGAGCGCTCAACGTATCCGCGAGCGCAAAATCGTTTCAATTTGGGAAACGAGTGATGGAATGGACGGCCGTAATGTACGAACGACGACAGTATTTTCAGATTAAGGCACGTAATCCGCCGATCACGCAACGCGGTGGTCCGTTCAATCTTCTCGCTCCTTACTTGCCGAAATTTTGGTCCCCGCTCTCATCCCATATATTTGACGTCTTGATTTTTCTAAATCTCTCTCTCGCATGTACATGTCGTCGCTTCACGTGAGCAAAGTATAAACGGAAACGAAAAAACGCTCTCGTTCATTGTCAGGATAGTATCAAATCGCCCAGGGTGATTTGCTGAAGGGAACTGTATCTTTAAATTTTCACATCAAGCGCGTTGATCTTTTCGCGAAAATATTTTTGCAAAATTCGCCGCGATGCATCCAACGCGTTTTACAAATATTGTCGCGTCTCGTAAATGCTTTTGCGAGTCTTTCCAAGACGCTTCGCAGCAACGAGATATTTGTTATTGTTGCTACGAAAGTGTCATGGCTTTTCAGAAACAAGAATTTAATATCAAATAAGCGGCATTTTTCTATAATATTTTTGTACTTAAACAATTTCTCCTGATACTGCCTCTACTGTGATGTAGATACTCCATCGTTATCTTAGAAACAAACTCAGTTTTGTTTGCACAAAATGCGTGCGAAATTTAGCATTAGTACGAGTGTGATATTACGTCGCTTGCTACGCGAGAATATCAGGAACTTCATTATGATTCATGTCTGATTCTACCTCAATTTCCTGTAAGCCTGCAAATATGTTAGTCAAGAGAATAGCGTTGAATATAATGTCTGCATTTATCTCCTATGTTGCCTTCTATGATAAAGAGTAGAAAATGGCAACGCGGTTAGCATTGAGATAAATATTTATGATAAACATATTTAATATAGATATATCAGATGTATAATATTACATATTGTGAAAAAAAAAATAAATTTGACATATGAAAAGTATCTATATATTGTTAATAATAAAAAATTTGCAGCATATCTTGGCTTCTTGCCAAGAATTCAGTCAATTTAAATTTTTGAAAGTAAATCGTTATCGTAAGCTAGGCTGCTTTGCTGTTAAAAAATAATTCTCAGTAAAAAAAAATAGCTCTTATAGATTGCATAAAAAACAGATGCGTATTTTTCGTGCGGGTTAGACCTTTGCCTGTCTCGTCCAGCATATTTATGATTTAAGCGAGTGTTAAAATCACGGGGAAATCAGGAAAATCGGATTAAGGTACTGGTCGGAGTCTCGTTCATCGGGATCGTCAATTATTAGTTCGTTAATCTAGCGAAGTGCGATTTTCAATTTTGCTGCGTCCAGAAGTGGACACGCGAGCTGTCCCCGGAGTTGCGAAAGCACCGACGAGAGAAACGGCCATTAGTTTGATTAACTGTCATATTTTCCGCGCGCTGATTTCGCAAAGAACGTTGCTGTAATTGCGTTTACGTCCGGCATCGAGCATCTACTGTACGTATGCTGTAGTTGATTTATAGCTCGTGAAGAAGACGACATTATTTTGTACGCAGTATGCCCGCTTTTATACTCACGGCTTACAATGCTTGCATCATTCGCTGCAAAATGTATATATAGACTGTTTCAAAACTATCGCGAAACTTTGATCAGACTCGGTAAATCGATTTTTCATTAGTAAATTAAATTGTATGACGAGTCTTTAATAAATCAAGCAATCAAAATAAATCGAGACAAATGCAATTTCGATGAATTAAAAATATAAAAATTTTATTTTCTTTAATTCCATATGATTTTTTAACTTCTCATTTAATTTCAAGTGTTGATGAATTTTACTTTAAGACAAGATATTAATTACAAGACTTAAAAAATATATATGTAAAAGATACTTAATAAACTAAATATTTTTCAAAAATTTGTATTAGTAATGTGTGATATTTATCGGTTGAGAGAGCGAACACGATTACTGTAGTCGTGCTATAACTGAAACTGAAATTGGTTATAATGGAGACATGTAAGTATCCTCTCTTATCATACGCTACGATGTTTACTTTGCAGCTGCTAATCATGACCGTGCACGTTGGCTTAATCCAGGGATATAGATCCAACAGACACATGCCAGTGGCGGAACGGCACATCTATATTACGCTTTACTGATGAAGAGAATCTTGAAACTAATTATTCAATTGTATACACTGTAAAATTTGCAAAATCTCTTTCTAAATTTCAGTGCACGTACCATATCGATCACAAACAGAGTATTTTATTTATGATGTATTTTTATGAGTTAAATAATACATTGCAGTAACGTCACTACTTTATTTAATCAAATAAATAGACTTGTTAAATATTTCATGTATTTCCGTGAATATGAATCAAACAGAAATTTATTTTGTTATATTTGCGCATATATTCGTGTTAAAATACGAGAAACTTTAATATCCATAAAAGTGTGCAGTGAATATTGAAATATTGTTTCGCTTTAATGCCAATTTAAAATTAAATATAAAGTCGCAACTGAGAAATTGCAAGCTCATTTATTTGTTATAATATCTTTAACAATTTATACAATCGATAAGATACGTTCATATAGAATATAAGTTATGCAACTTTTAGATCGTGAATTTTCCAAGCGAAACTAACCGTTGGCTAAATGGCTGTATTAGTCTCTGTCGATCATTCGTGATTAATGGTTGGAAAGTGTGTAATAAATGCCAGGCACTACAAACGTGCGAGAATTTCACTTTCGTAGAAACGGCAATCTCATTATGCATTCTTTGCTATTCGTGCGGTAAATAACAAGTGTTGAAATTGAACAAAATAATGACGCGTCACGATATTCTTCCGTTGTATACAAGTATTAATAGAATGCAAATAGAAATATAAGCAATGATTTATTCATATTTTTATTTTTATATTATTCATTTATATTTATTATTTATATATTATTTATTTATATATTTTTATATTTATCCTTTCTTTTGCATTATATATATATATATATATATATATATATATATATATATATATATGTACATTGCATTATATATTTAGTGTTTTAAGTAATGTTTTCATATTATTAAACTAGATATATATACATATATTTAATTATTAACCCATGAATAAAGAACTAATTACTATTTTTATATTATTAAATATTCTAACAACTAAAATATTTACTGAATATACAATATAAAATCTTACAAAAAAGTTTTACCATAGAGTAACTCATCTATATTGCGTAAAAAATATTTAATTTATCCATGCGGCAACAAGTATAAAACGGCACAAATAATTCCGCCTCCTATTAAATATAATATGACATATAATACGACAAAAATGTATTAAACATAGTATGTATTAAGCATAGTAGAATTATTATCTTTATATAAATATATTATTGTATAAAGATTTTCTATTTTTGTTGTCTATTTTGTATTTCTAAGATATATTACCACAAATCAAGAAATATGCCTCGTGCTAAGTAAACACGTAGCTAAAGGCCCTTGCACAATGCAAGGCAATAGCGATAGCGATAGATCATATATGTAATACTACTATATTGCTAGTCACGTATCTTTCCAATAAGCGGCGTTAGCGAAAACATTACAATGCAACGTATATCAACTTCATGCGCGAATTTTGTTGAGCCAATAGTATTATATATATGGCCTGTATGTATACTAGCGCATACGCATTGCGTCAAGTACACGAATTGTGGAAGCGAGAGGTTGATATACATCTGCACCGTTAATGTTAATATTTTCGATCGTGTTGAGCTTTGACTAGCAATATAGTAGTATTACATATATGTGATAGACAATATTCAGTGAGACTTCTGCTTTTTTCGAAAAGCAGTGCTCTTATATCACTTATCGCTATCGCTATTGCCTCACATTGTGCAAGAGCCTTAAAAGGTTGCCTCGCAACAGCGAGATGCACCGTATCTTTATGCGAGTCGGCCCATTGAGAATATTAAAATTTTCAGTTCTTAATATAATCGTTGAACGGATTAAGTTCATATTAGGCTTAATCGATAGCTTTAGTTTAAATTATATAAAGAAAGTGTCTTTATTTTTGCTCTACATGCTTTCTAAATTATGATATATCACGATGCAATGTGAAAATTTTCTTTTAAGAAATATCCACGTCATTAGCACTGGCCGCATTCAGCAGAAAAAATCGTTCAGTAGTAATCGCGAACGTGATTGGTTTTTACTTTTAGAATCGACAAATCAACGTCGAGTGTTGAGGTCTGCAGAACGCGGCCATTAACACAAATCGCCAATGCGGATGCATGAAACGGTGTATGGTTGAAGCTTTCGACATAAGATTGCGCTGGCGGCGCTTCGTAACAGCAACCATATTTGTTCTAACAGATATAGGGTAGTGCAAGAGTGTGGCGTTGTACAGCACGTGTTACGTAGCACGCTTTTATTTAAAAAAATTAAACTGTAAAATTCTTCGTGGTAGTTGTGAAGAGTTACATCAGGTATACATACATACACACACACACACACACACACACACATGTATATATGTATATATATATATATATATATATATATATATGTATATATCTTATAATAAATATATATAGGTTATGTTTCGATATTCACAGTACTGTAAATCTGTAGTAGATGCTTTCCATTTAGAGACTCAAGTTGACACAAGCATCATTTTATTTTTGTTGTTCACTGGTATTGAAAGAAAATAGAATGATACTTGTGTCAACTTGAGTCATTAAATGGAAAGCACGTATACGTAAAGTAAACTATAGATTTTCAGTACTGGCAGTGAACATCGGAACATCGCCATAGAATAGAATATTAATCTTATCATAATCATATTGAATATGTTGATTAGTGAAAAAATAAAATATATCTTATTTCAAAATCAAAAGTAATGTTTTGTGTAAAAAGAAAGAACAAAAATAATATTTATAAACTAATAAAATAATATATATTCTACATGTTTATGATAAGATATATTCATCATTTTTTAAGTTTTGATTTTTATTAATCTGATATGGACTATCTTTCTTAAAAGGGATTCTCAGCATCCATCAGATTAATAAAAGTACAAGTGCATACAATCAAAATTTTAAATCAAAAGAAATTATATTTTCATTAAAAAAAAATAGTGCAATCGCGGAAAGGATTTCCAATATCTATCAAGTTTTTCTTAATGAAAATATAATTTCTATCTATATCTATATATATATATATATATATATATATATATATATATATATATATATATATATAATTTTAAGTACGCTATTTTTTTCTCAGACATTGAATTTTTTTATGTCTTTTTTTTCTACGCACAGTAATATTTTATATTAAAATGTTCGTTTTTCTTTATGCAGTAAAGTATTTTGTATTTTAATATTTGTTTCTTTTCTATGCGTAGATATTTTGCATTAATGGTGCATGTATATATGTATGTGTATAAATAATATTCCTTCTCATTAACTTTCTAATATTTTATGTGCATTGCATTGTTTTCAAAGCATATAAGATTTAATTTTTTTTCAATATTGAGTTGTTTTACATCTCTTTGCTTCTTTACGCAGTAGAATATTTGATATCAAAATCTGAAATGTATATAAAGTCTGGTTTTTTTTTATTAGAATATTTTATGTTAAAATATTCTAGTTACATATAATTTGTTTTTCTTTATGTACTAAAATATTTTGCATTAATTTCCATACATTGGACTATTAATGCTTATTTTTTCTACGTATATTTTTATTTTACACATTCCAATTTTCTTATTCGTATTAAATTAATATTTTAATTACAATATTATTTTAATACGCAATAAAAGTATTAATGCTTTTTTCTATGTATTATACTTATTTTGTATTTATTTTCATATTATTTATATTCATATTTATAATCATCCTCTTTTTTCATATTAGATATATTTTTCATATTAGATATATTCTTAGCGTTTAAGACTTTTGTTGCGAATCAGCTTCTTTATTGGTAGTCTAATTTATTCTTTTTTTGGATCTATTTTCTGTTACTTCATCCTCCATATTTTTTGCAGAGCTTTTGTTGATTAACTTTATAATATTATATTAATATATAATAAAAAAATGATATAATTTCTAAAAATTTATCTTTTAAAAAAAAATTGAAAAAAACGTTGTAAAAAAATGTTATATTTATAAAATGTGAAAAATAGTTTATAAATTAGTGCACTAAATTAAGATAATACTATTTTATAATTTGTTTACAGTTTATTTTAATTTAATCTGCAAAAAATAGTTAGGTTTTTTGAATTATTGAAAATTTAAACTCAGAAAAATATTTTAACCAAAAGAAAATGGTACAAATATGTTTTACAAAAATGATGTCAAAAAATTGCGCTAACTGAAAATAAAAAATTATTGTATAAATATTTTAACCAAAACCAATTGTACAAAATAGCTGTTTTAATTTCTTACAAAAATAATGATATTAAAAAGTTGCATTAAATAAAAATTTATGCTATTTATACAAAATTCTATAATTCTGAACTAAATTAAGATTTAAATTAAATTTATTATTTGTTGGTTTTAATACATACTTTAAAAATGAGCAACGTTAAATCTTTTTAATTAAACTTTTTTATTTGTATTAATTTTTAATTTTTGTATAAATTTTAATTTTTTTTTGTATTAATTTATAAATGTTTTAATATTTCTATTTTTTTATTTTATGTTTTTTGTGTTTTGTATTATTGGATATACATATATTTTTATTAATATTGAAAAGGAATAAATTTTATATATATGTAGCATAAATTTTTATTTAGTTATGTACCTTTTTAATATCATTACATTTGTAAGAAATAAAACAGTTATTTTGTATAATTGTATAAATGTTTTCGATTAAAATATTTGAATAATTTTTTATTTTCAGTTTGCACAGTTTTTGATATCATTTTTCAATACTTATACAACTTTTTTTTGGTTAAAATATTTTTAAGTTTAAATTTTCAATAATTTAAAATACCTATTTTGTGCATTAAATTAAAATAACACTTTTTAATAAATTCATAAACAGTTTTTTACTGGGTAACCTTTTTTTTATCTTTCTTTAAAAAGTTAAATTTTTAGGGATTATATTATATATCGTGATTTATGTAAAAACATTTTTTATAAAAATACATTATATATTATTCGGAAAATGCTATAAAGTTAAACATATAGAAACATATAGAAGTTGTTTTTTTGTAAAAAAAAATATGTATGTAATATTTTTTGTTCAAAAATACATGATAGAAACAGGTCGTCTTTTTTCATTGCAAAACTTCCTAAAATTTTTAGATGTAATTTAGCTCGTCAGTATGCTCGCGCGTGTAACTTCAAAGTATCTTAATTACGAAGAATAATATAATTCTATTTTTTTACTAGCATTTTTTGCGCGCACTATTTGCATACGCTACTTCAGATAAGAGCAATAATAAAAAATAGAAGAAAAATTGGAAAATAAAAAGCTAAACAATTTTTCTTTTTGACATTATCTTGGCTGACATTAATCAACTGAAAAGTTATTTAAACGCAATCATACATATAAATTATTAAAAAATTAAAATATCTGTTTTTTTCTCTAATTTATATAATCATAAAATAATTAAAATAAATATTGTATGAAGAGTAAATCTTGTAATATGTATAAAATTTTAATCGATAATATTTAATAAAAATAGTTTGAAGAATAAAGAAGTATCGACTTTACTAAGTATATTATAAAATTACCGGGCAAGTTTGATACAGTATCCTAACCATGGGCTTATTTATTGCCGCAGTCACTTCGTACAAGTAGACAACGGAACGGTCGAGTATAGAAGTCGCAGTTTGCATACTAATGATAATGAATCTAAGATTCGATACAAATATCAGAACTCAGGCGATATCAAATTATTTACCATAGAATCTTTATTTGAATATACGGACTCTACAAAATATTGATATGAGATAAAATCATTTCCTCATTATGAATATTACGTAGTACAGAAAAACGGACGGACACAATAAAACATTACAATAAGTAAAAAACCATGAAAGTAATGTAAGTTGGTTATTTCGTGCAAAAGTTCTAACTAGAATTGCGCTCGAGAAACGACGTTATATCGAATAAAGTTTAATTAAATCAGATTAAATTAAACAAGCAACGAAGTGGGTAGCGACTTCGCGCCAACAGCGCGTCATATTTCCGAAACTTAAAATATTTGTGAGACTCGCATCTGTTTAATTAAGTAAATTTCAAAATTTAGCGAGGGATGATACGGATATATAATAAAGTTAGCATAGAAATTAAGTTCCATTAATTTTCATCCTTTCTATATACAGTCTGGTCTTTCTGAAAATATCTCAAAAGAGAATATTCGCAAGTAATAAAAATTATATAAATGTCCGTTTGTGATTATAATGTATAATAGAACATAAAATGTAAAGAAGCAAAACGTGTATATACTGTACACGTTTTCTCTGAACTGTAAATTTTTCCACAGAACTATTTATGCATATGATTCACACATCCAAATTTTATTTCTCAATAAATAAAATTATTTAAATATTTAAATATTTAAAGAACAGTCCATTTCTCAAGACAGAAACATGCTATTTGCAAGCCGTCGTATAAACACACTTCAGGGTAACATCACATTCGCTAAGTGCACCAAGATTGTTCGTAAAAGAGAAAGAAACATAGAGACAAAGACGAATAACGAGGAAAAAGCTAGTGAACAAATACAGCCGCATTAACCATAATAAAATATAATTTAATAAAATATTAATTAAATAAAATATATATACATATGTTCATATATTCGTATGATTTTTATTTATTAAAAATTACTTTTTTTTATGTTCTATTGTAAAGGATGTATTGTTAATCGATTAATATCCACATACAAAGTATTTAGTATATATATTTAAAAAAATAACTACATAACTATTTAAATTAATTTTTTTGAAAATTCTTCTGACATTGAAAGATTTTGGAATTATTAAAAGATTAAAGTGGCCTTGTTGTGAATAAAGATTGATAGAATATTAGATTGGCGAAAGATACGGGCGAAGGCGCGCTCTTTGTTCGTCTTGCTTTATCTAACATAATTCAGCACTGTATGTTGATTTGTGTGCAAGTTCCTCCGGCACGTTTTCGAAAACATTATAACTGTTGCGATTCTCCCGTTACTAATATTCAGATTTCATAGATACAACGACATTTCAATTTCCTCCAATTTCTTGTAATATTCGTGATGGCAATATTGCCGTAAATAATATAGATAACGGGATACAAGTGCAGGAATTCTACTAGCTGAAAAACTCTTGAAGTGATAAAAAGAGATTAGTATGAGTAAGGAGGTTTTTAGAAACGAATTTGCTTGGCATTTTCCCTACGCTCCATGAAAATCAGGAGAGCGAGATATCGAGATACGTAAAGCTTTTTGCTTGTATTAATTTCCTTTTTGAGACATATTGAAATTTCTGTACTATACGTGATGCCTTAGGGGCGAAAATCGCCGCTCTGGAAGAAGATCTTGTCGGAAAACGAGCGTTTGAAATGCATCGCAAACTTTTGCACTCTTGTGTGTGGCGAATGTTACACCGGCTCGAAAGCGTTATATGTGTTTGGGTAGTTACACCTCGTACCAATCGCGATTTCCTACTCGTTGAGACGCACAGCCTTTACTCTTTTGTAACCTCCATCCATTCGACCCGGAAGGCGTAATTTGGATAGATACTTTGAAAGATAAATGTTAGATGAAAAACAGTTTCAATCGTTTTTACCGAGTTTTTTTATATAAAAAGAAGATACGTTATAACATTTCTGATGTCAGTTCTCGAGTCAGTCTTTAATTTTAAAATCCATAGCTTTGAAGCTTATCTTAATTACTCTTTTATATAAAGTACGAAAATTTTTCAAAAAAAGAGATTACTTTATGAAATATTATTTCTTCACGCGCGCGATAATAATCTTGTTATTAAATAAAACTTTAACGATAAAACTATAACCACATTTTTTTTAAAGATTATTTATTTAATAATTATGATAATTATATACTATGTGTTGTTATGATAACGAAAACTTTGATATCAGGATTAATATTTTTAATATAAAAAATTGCTAAATATGTATGTGTGTTAAAATAAATTAGTATATTTTCTATTTAATAAATTACTATTTTTTTAATAATATTGTTCCTTTAAATCTTTTTTTTTCAGAATAAACTAACGCTTTCATATTAATAATTAACGGCCGCATAAATGAATGAATTCGCTCACACTTTGAGAATGATAGAATTAATAGATTATATCAGATTACTCTCTAAAGGAGTATCATGAGAATCTTCACGTTATCAAAGTTTCAAGAGCATGGATGCCCTTATTTCACACCTGATTGGTTCAAACGATTCTGTTTACTGTATCCGTTGCAACTTTATACGACACTATATCGTCCATCGTCATCATCCACGCTGTTCTCGAGCTCGTATACCGATACGCTGATGCGCGCTACAGTATTATTGTGTATTTAGCCCGCCGTGTTATAGCGATGTTCGCGATATCCTTGCTGTTGTCGTGTTCTGTACCGTTAATTATGTGTTCCTCCTCGCACTTGCAATATCCTCGGTCGCATGACGATTCGGGAGCGATCCTGCAACGTGCTCTCTCGCTGCTGTTGCAAACCGCGCGCGGTATAATTAAGCAGCCGGCTTATGGCGGCGTAATCTCGAGGAAACTTAGCGCGAAGGGACGCGTCCTCGTCCTCCGCGTGGGATGAAATATGGTCGACGTTAAGTCCGGGTTCTAAGAGGACCGTTACATTCTGCTCGCCGCCGAGAGCTATCCCAAGAGAGGGAATTGAGGCGAGACGCGGAGAACAGACATCGCGTGCTCTTCGATTCACTGTGCGAACTGTCTTGCTGTCTATTTTTCTTCGGAATTATCTGTTAATGCGATTTTGTCAAGCTCTTGGATTTATGTAATCAGTTAATTGCCCAAAGTTTTATCCAATTTTTTTTTTCTTTTTGGATAGTTGTAAATGAAAATTCTGTAATGTCGTATGAGAGAGATTTTCGTAAAAATATCGCTAATGAAAAATAGCATTGAAAAATAATTACAACTAAAAATATGCAAGAATGCAAGAAGTAGTTTTCATTACTGTCGTCCACATATTTCTCTTTTGTTCTTTCACGCATTTCCCCACTCGATATGCTTCTGATATTATGGAAAAATTTCAATATTGAAGTATTCAGCAATGTTCTGTGTCAATCGCACGAAATGCACGATATTTCATGTAGTTCGGCTAGGCAATAAAAATTTTCTGCTGTAAACATCACTCACGCTTTATTAACAGCGATGCTCGTAAAATGAGCATGCATTTTTCAAAGTCGGCCTTCTCGCTGATGGAAACGGCCGATCATATGGACATTATGCATGTAGGGCGAAGGTATTGAGAAGCATATGGATGAGCAAGTTTGAATATTAAAACCGGAGGTACTGCATAGTTGTATGACCATATCGTCGGCGAAATTACTGTACGGATCATCAAACGATATTTAGACTTTCTTGTCAATCTTTCGAGCATGTATACATGCAGACACACACATGTAGGCGCGCGTATATATATATATATATATATATATATATATATATATATATATACATATATAAAATATATATAGCTATATAAAATATTATATTTTATTAATATAGTTAAAAATATTAATATAATATAATATAAAAATAAATATAAAATATAATATAAAAATATTATATTTTATTGATAATAAAAGATTATAATTATTGTTACGTTTTCTTATTATATTTGTTTATTTAATCAATATTTTGACTAAAAATACGATCGATATATATAATGTTATATATATATATATATATATATATATATATATATATATATATATATCACAAACAGTAACTAACTGTCAAAAATTGAAACATTTCTGTGGAATTATTTTGCCATAAAGCCGATCGTATTTTTAGTCAAAATATTGATTAAATAAACAAATATAATAAGAAAACGTAACAATAATTATAATCTTTATTATTAATAAAATATAATATTTTTTATCGTAAAAAATAGAAAGCATACACATAATTAAACATTATATATATATATATATATAATTTTATAATTTTATATACCTTGGAATACAGAAAAGATTTACGAAGGTAGTAAGTGGCACAAAAATATTCAAATATATTCTTATTAGCGATGCAATAATTTTTCGTGACGTATTCTCTCTACAACACTCGCCACATGCTTTGAAAGCGAGAAATTTGCTATAATGTCTCGCGAGAAGAACGTCTCGTTGGAATTTCGTCTTACCGCCACGGTGCTCTCGGAAATATTGCACAAGCAGGTTTGTATTGGTGCAGGGGCATTAGTGTATCGGTTCGTGAACGCTGGAAACTCTGTCGGCGAAGGAATGACAAAATAATGGAAGCTGATCATGATGGATGGAAACATTTCTCGCTTGGCGTGTATCGGGCATTAAGTTACTCCCGAATGAAATTTCATCTGACTAAAACAACCGGGCGGCAGCAGCGGGTCTCGACTTTATGCCGAAGGGGAATATGGTTTTTCTCACAACGCGGGCCGTTAAAGTAAAATGACTCTTTCGCACACCTGATTCTTGCCAAAAATACCAAAATATATTATTTAATCGGAATAATCAAGTCTAGTTGGCCACCCCGTACATAAAGAGCGCGTTCGAAAGTCACGACTAAACTTTGACATCACCATCTACTAACTTTAAGAATGAAGTAAATTTATATAGACATGAATGCAGGAATGTTTCCTATCTAAGTTGAAGCCTACTTTTCGGTAAACAACAACTACACAGACGCAATATAACACATACGTATATATAACATCACCATTATAAGGCGCACAGATCGAGCAAACAGAATTTGCCAACTATTCGTCGCGACTATCAGTCATGAACTTTGTATTTACCAAAACGTAACAAACAGTTCGGCAATTTCGATGGACCATAGCTTGTAACAGCAGCGCATTGCCAAGATTTTTAACCAAGTAAAGCCGACACCAGTAAAGGGACCACTAAATATTGAGTATTGTTCGCTTAGAATTGATAGAATTGATAGAGTCTCTTCGCATATAAAGTATAATATAAGATATTTTGCAATCAATTTGTCATCAAAAAAATGTAATAAAAATAATAAAATAATATAATGATAGAAAAAAATGATAAAAATATATTTTGTATTTTCAAATCAATAGTTATAAAATTTTAAGATGAAATATGTATATATTATTTGACATAATATATATATATATATATATATATATATATATATATATATATATATATATATTACAAAGATATTAAGTGCTCATTATAGCATATAATGAATAAAGAATTGCATGCTGTAACATAATATTGCTCTAAAAAATCTAAATGATTTTTTTCAGACCTATTTATTTCAGTATGAAAGAAACAGAGTCTGAAAGATTTGTCTGATTCTTCAGGAAAATATCTTGTATAACGATAAAAGTCTCATTATAATCGCGGGAATCGTTCCTCGTTTTCCGTTCGTCATTTTTCATCCGCGAGTCTCAAAGGAATTCCATTTGTGCGAAATCTCGCGAACGCGTAATACGCGTCAGTCTCGCACTTTCGGATATTTGTCACGCGAGCGTCATCGCAAGGAGCATTCCTGCGTGACGTCCTAATAAGGCCAGCAAAACTAATTTCAACGACCACAACGACTCGTGATAATCGCTCGCGCCACCGTTTTTTCGTCGTCAAACCCAGTGAGAACCGGCGTCGTTTGTCAGAAACGTCGTCGTCGTCGTCGTCGTCGTCGTAGTTGCGAGTGATCTATAGAGTGCAACACGTCGACGCCGTTTGCGGCGTCTCGATACGATGTAAGTGGTACGGGGAACGACGCGGGAATACGCGAAAATGCATTTCGCGCGTCGCGAAAGCAGCTAGCGGAAGATGGAGCGAAAAGATTGATTTCCTCTCTTCCATATCTTCGGCGTCAGGCGATTTCAAGTGTGTACCGAAAGAAATCGCCGTAGCGGCGGCAGCGGCGAATTTGCCGCGAAGCTTTTTGCCGATATAATCTGTGACTATTCTTTTTTTTTAATTTAATATTAAAAATTATGATTCTCCATCCGTCATTGTATTTAGATTAAAAAATGATGTGCATTCTACTCGTTATTAATTCTTATGAAGGCTTAAAGGAAATTGATTAGTTGATAAAAAATTTATATAAAATGATTATTTGTATGTTAAATAATCATTCCTATGACAAATTAATAATGTAAATATATATATATATATATATATATATATATATATATATAATTAGCTTAATATTAATATTTAAGAAAATTTAGATTATATTACTAATTTGTATAATTGTTTATACATTTTTATATATACAATTTCAATTTATGTAAATATAAACTAATAAATATTAAAAATAAATATTAAATATTAAATATTATATTAATATAATATATTAATAACAATATACTATAACCCAAGTATTTTTAGAGATAAATAATTAATTAATAATGTTCAATTAAATACTAATGATATATCTAATATCATTAGTATTTAATTGAACATTATTAATTAATTGTTTATCTCTAAAAATACTTCGGATATATTATATTGTTATTAATATAATATATTTATTTTAAAGTTTATATTTATGGGGCGTTATTACTAGATATTCAGCATGATGTTTCGCCTAATCTAATCAAAGCGTGCGATATGAAATTAAAGCGAGGGCGTGATCAAATCCATTTTATATAATCAGTAAGTTTCGCATAAAAGACGGCAATCAGAAAAGAATACAGTCGTTTTACGGTCTTCCAGAAGCCAATGGAAATGCGCTTGCACGTATTAACTACCTCGTAACGGCCGGACACTATTGTCCTAATTCTTCGTATCCGAGCAACGACCGACAAAATTGACAGGCAATTTTTTTTTTATCACAAATCGAATAGACGCAATAGCAGTTAGATTGAGAAGAATTTCTCGAAATACAAAGAACGCTCGATATGCAATCGTTCTTAAAAGAAAAATAGCCGGTTTCGATATAATGAATATTTCTAGCTGTTCTCACATCGCAATATTTCAGAAAAGTTGGACTTTAAATAATGTGCGTGTATTCTTATATATCTTTCAAAAAATGAAATATATTTATATAGAAGTTTTACGAGATACTTTAGATATACTCGGTTAAGTTCTTTAATCAATATGCATCAACAATTTTCTAGATATAAATGATTGAAAGCAAAAGATTTTTTAAGAATTTTTAAAATTACCAATAAATAACACAATGGAATGCGTAAGAGAGAAGATAATTTAAAATAGCTGTAAACGTTTCGGTGAAGCGAAATCGTGTATGTTCATTCTACAAAGTGACATTTCAGAGTTATCTTTAAAATATGCATCTTAATTATTCTGCAAGTCAAGCGCAGTTTGTTCGACTTCTGGATCGGAGCGCGAGTATATGTTAATTTAGCACAAAGTTGTTTGGTCCAAAGAGGACACTGACAAGTGTCCGAAGCACACACTCTCATCGTCCCTTTGAAACGATTTGTACGCGTGGGCGGTAATTACATGGTCCGAGGCTTTGTACAGAAGGCAGAAACTAGCGGCCGCGGCTCGAGTGGAAGTTCATCAGCAGCGAATGACCG
Source organism: Cataglyphis hispanica (assembly GCF_021464435.1). NCBI lineage: Eukaryota > Metazoa > Arthropoda > Insecta > Hymenoptera > Formicidae > Cataglyphis > Cataglyphis hispanica. Next base: position 11,205,615 of record NC_065956.1, read on the forward strand.
TATTATGTACCCCTAGTTGAGCAAATCAAATCAAGTTGAGAAACCTAGCAGCGGTATAATTTCCGCCGAATTTTGGTATCCCGAAATAATGCGCAGCAGAATCGAATTCGCTTCGGTTTCGATCTACAATGCCAATCTCGCGAAATGGCCAGGTCGATTGTCATTAGGAAACAGACGAAGGCCGATCGCGATAGGAAGGGAAATTTAAGGCTATGAAAAGAAAACTCTCAGAAGCACCCAGGAAGAATTAATGTTAATTTTATACGGTTGATGTTCGATAATAGACCTCTTTGTGATGTGGTTTGTATGTGTTTGTGTTAAATGTGTGCGGCAAACAGCGATGTCTATTGTTGAAGAGTGAATTGTGACTTTATCTGTACAAATTGCGAAAATGTTGAAGAAAATTATTGAATTATGAATGATACGAAAAGTGAAAAGAAAATAAAAGTTTCCGAGATGTGTAAAGATATAATAAATCTTTAATCATCAATATATTTTTTGTAATATACCGTTACAGTGATATTAAATCATTCTTCAAGAGATGCGCGTATTAAGAAAAAATTATTTAAGCAAATATAATATTTTTTATAATCAATATTATTTTTTTTCTACATTTTTATAACATAAAAATGTAGAAAATATAATTAAATTTGCCATGCACATATATCGTTAAATACAATTTTCAAATTTTAAGAAGCTATAAGAAAAACGCGACTAGAATATCAATAATAAACACAAATATGTAAATTAATATTTTATTACTATTTTATTATTATTGAGAGACGAGCAAGTACTTTTATTCGCGAGACTCATCTAGACGAAAGTATATGTGGATATTTCGTAGTTCTATGAAAAAAAAAAGGTACAAACATTGAACGATATAGGGGAGCGCATCATAATTTGCCTGTTTATCGCTATCGTAAAGTTCCTACTCGAGAGGGCAGAAACGTAATTTTTTACAGTGAGCCGAAAGCGGCTACTTTTTACGATAAGACGATGCACTTACCATCGTCCTCGTATCTCATTCGGCGAACGGAATGACTCGCGCCTGCCTGAATTTTTTTGTCGTAAAGGATTTTTGCTATATCAATAGTAAATAACACGAGTAGGACGATAAGAGCTATTCCTAGACAAAATATTACAATTTTCCAATGTAAGCTTTTTTGTCATATTCAATGTAAAAGTTAATAAAAATTTGTTTTATCATTTTACGCAATTAACCGCGTAATTAGACTACACTTAAAAAGAATCATTTATTTGAAATATAAAAATATAGATTAAAAAATTGTATATTATTGTATATTAATTGTATATTGTATATTAATATAATATATTTATTTTAAAGTTTATATTTATAGGGCGTTATTACTAGATATTCAGCATGATGCTTCGCGCAGTCTAATCAAAGCGTGCGATATGAAATTAAAGCGAGGGCGTGATCAAATCCATTTTATATAATCAGTAAGTTTCGCATGAAAGACGGCAATCAGAAAAGAATAAAGTCGTTTTACGGTCTTCCAGAAGCCAATGGAAATGCGCTTGCACGTATTAACTACCTCGTAACGGCCGGACACTATTGTCCTAATTCTTCGTATCCGAGCAACGACCGACAAAATTTGACAGGCAATCTTTTTTTTATCATATTTTCGAAATATAAAGAACGCTCGATATGCAATCGTTCTTAAAAGAAAAATATCACAATTTTATATATCACATGAAAATTTACGTCACTTCACATATTTCAATTTTCACATATTTTAAAACCATATATCTCTAGACTTTTATTTATTCCACTCGATTTGGTGTTTTCTCCTCTTAATAAAACAAATAAAATAATTAACAAAGCCAATTTGAAAAGCCGATGAATATGATACTTAACTCCAAGAAACAAAAAGAAAGGATTTGGCAGAAATTATTCCGGCCGGAAGAAGCGCACAGCGTCTTTTCATGGAAAAGCACGTGTGAAAATTGGCACGACGATCACACGGGCACTTGGAAGAGCTCGGAAGAGCTAGGAATGCATGTGCCGGGGGCAAAACCGAACGTCAAGCGGCCAATTAACCCTATACCCGTTCCCGATTCTCCAGTTGCCAGCCAGCTTCGGTATGTACTCAAGTTACTGTCTCTCTTGCCGGCGTGCGCTCGTCTAACGGACCGATCTGCGAATTCTCGTCGAGCAATTGACGTAACAGGATCATGGCTTTCTAATGGATCCCCGGTGATCCGTTTTAGCGTTAGCGTCCACTCGATAGGTCATTCCTTATTTGCACTCTTTAGAATCAATATTACTTTTACATTTACATTATGTCGATCAGACAAGATGCACGAACCACAGTAAGTGGTTATTTGAACATTAAACAATTAAAGAAAAACGTGATAATTTATTATAAATAAATTATGTAGAAATAGAATTTTTATATTTCGGAAAGATAGAATCAGAGAAAGTTATGTTTTCAATGCAAAAGTTAAGAATATTAAGACAAGTATTATGTCATGAACAGAAAGTAATTTTAATTTTATAAAGATATTTAACGATAAATATTAAAAATTAATTAAATTAATTTAAAATAATTAAAGATTAAATATTTAAAAAGTTGCGAGAAAATGTGTTTATCTTCTGAAATCATTTATGAATCTGTAGATGAGAGAAAAAAGCGAGAGACATTATCTATTTATATAAAAAAGTAGCATCTTCCTAAGTACAAAATTTCCAATCTACCATGCTGCTAAATTAATATAAATGTTTTAATTCAATGAGTAAATTTGACGTAAATCACGTTAGGCAAAATACGTGTGAGAAAAATTAAAAAATCTGTGTGTACATTCACATGAACATAAAATGCACACACATGCGTCAATTTAGCGGAAGGAAGCATATGTTTGTCAAATAAATCTAAGCACGCGCTTAAGAGAACGCTTCATCTCCTTATATTATAATCTGCGCCGCGAAGCACACAGCTTACGCGACGCAAGCGGACAGATATTTCTTTACATATATCTTACATTGCGTACTATATTACACCAAGAAAGCGGAAATACTTCTTGGATTTTCTTTCAGTGAGTCCTCGGAGAGGAAGGAAATATTTTCTATTTTATCGTGACATTATTAACCACAAAAGTCACAAGAAATAAATATTGCCATTTCATCACATTTACAAGATATACGCTATTTACATTAATGATATTGATTTTGCTACAAAATTTCTTTCTTCTGTTACAAATTCAATTATAATATAAATAAATTTATATTTTAGTTGTAAACGTTTATGTAAAGAGAAATTTGAGAATTTATCAAATTTAGCTAAACTTTTTTTATTTATAAAAATATTACAATATCAATTCATTTTCTTGATAAAATTTATTTATGTCCGATTATATTAGATTATTTACAAAAATTGCACAAGATAATATCAATTACTTAGTAAATAGAGCAAGTAAACATAGTAATATTTTGGAATTGAAAAATCTAAGAATGTTTCGCGCAAATGCTCGTAAATGGTCTAGCAATATACTATGCTTTTTAATGCGACGCTGACACATATAGCAATTAATATGAAGAAATATGTATTCGCGAGCGGAAGAATCTTCATAACTCGTCACCTATGGGGTCGCCCGGAAGTTATGAGTAATAATCGACATTCCAAGGTGAGAGCGAAAGGTAATTGTGAAATCCTGACGTAAAAGCACAAAGAGAAGGTGGGGAAAAGATGAAGCGGCGCATTCCTTCTATTATACACATTACTGGTTTAATTATCGCTCTCGTCAAAGTATATGACGAGCTAGAAATGGGAATGGAAAACTGATTTCTCACAAACGTAGAATATAAAAATATGAAAAAAATTAAAGAATTCATTAGAAATGGAATGACATATCGTATTTAATAAAAAAAAGCCAAAAATTTTTCATTTGTAAATGTTTTTTTTTTTTTGATTTTTTAATTTATTCTTATTCATACATTTATCTATATATTTTATCTTTTCTTTCTATTTAAATACGTACGTTCGATTTTGTATTGTATAATGCAGACTCTGACTATTGAGATGTTTATATCCTATGTATTCCGACGAGTATTAATTAACGCCATAAAGCATCACAGATTTCATCCGGTTTAAAAATTTTACGAAGGTTGGTCTCGCGTTTCGTTACGTGAATGTGTAATGTGTTGAAATTTAACTGACTAAATTTTATACGCATAGTTGAATAGCGATATTGTAAATACATTGTCATTATCATAAAGCGTCAGAAAAGTTTGAGTTATTGAGATAGAGAATATCAGTGATAACCGTTATTGAAAATTTAAGATACATATATGCAATTCTCTCTATATTATTCGGAAGAGATTGAAAAGACGCGATGTCACACAAACAACGCCAATTAATTATAATGTTAGCATGTTGTTAGATCTTTTGATTAAAAACGAAAATGATTTATATATAATCATAATAATGTACGTTCCCGCTTTCGTGTTAAATTATTAATTCTGTAAAACATAAAAAGCTTTAAATACTATTAACCGATATTCATAAATTAAAAAAGAAACTGAAATAAAAATTCGTGACTAATAAATTCGTAATAATAAAATGCATATTATTAATAAGGCTTAAGAAATTGTCATTTACTGAGACATTGAGATCCAAGTTTGACAAGTGATTCGAAGGATGATTCGAGAAATGTGGTTACGTTTACTCGAATATCCTAAATTACCCGTGCTTAATCGACTGCGATGCGACACGTGTGTATAATGCAACGTGTTCCATGTATATTGCATACGGAATTTGCGCATGACCTTTGCATGGCGACGGAAATGGCGCGCATCACTGATCGAAATGCACTTGGTGCAATAATGATTCAATATTATGCGAGAACATCCTGTGGTTCTTCCTCGTGTGAATAAAAAATACAGAGCACGCGTTTGTTTTCAAATCATTAAGAAGACGAAACATTGATAAGCCATTGGCATTTTATGTTTACTAGCATTTTTCTGTCGATGTAACTATAAAAGTAAAATTATATCATATTTTACAAAAAATTCTACTTAAAAATTTTAATTTTCAATTAATCTTTTGTTTCTCGCTAATTATCTCCCTTGTATTAATTGTATATCATCTTATAATAATTTTTGTTTCTCCTATAAATATCGGATAGAATTTTCGACTTACCTCTTATACGTTTACGCGAAAAATAAAATAACATAAAAGAGAAAAAAGCGTGTATTAGTGTGTGGTTTGCAAGTAGATAGAGACGATAACGGCTAGACAGACGATGACGGCTTTTCGCGACCTCCGCGAGATCCCCGCGAGGATGGAAACGCAATGGAAATAGACAGCTGCGAATGAGGAAGGTTTATTATGTTCCCGGAATAAAGTCCCCAGAGTGGAAAAACATTGTACAATACGGAGATACAATGGTAGATACAAGATAAATACCGAGGAAGAAAACGCAAGGCACAGTGATGGCGACAGTAAAAATGAGTCTTGTTACGCCGCGACGTTGAAATTAATTAAAGGCGAACAAATATTGAACGAGACACAATGCGCGCGTAGAAAGCGACTGTGTGCTGTATAAACGAATGTTCGTTTTGCATGCGGATATTTGCAGCCGGATTTTGTGTAAATCGTATGATTTATTCTTAAAATATCCGAGTACAATTGAGATAGCGCGTTTATTCTCCCATCCATGCATTTTATGACGATAATTATTAACCTGTAACGTTTTGATAACACAGTTCAACAAGAAATGACTTTTTTTCGAACACCGGAATGAGATTAATGTCAAAATTGTTAAATTCAAAATGATAGGCTCAATATGGCGGCTGTCAAAACTTAAAGTTTTCAAAATGGTGGATTCAATATGGCGGCTGTCAAAACTTAAAGTTTTCAAAATGGTGGATTCAATATGGCAGAATTAAAAAAATTAAGTTTTGACATCATATTGAACCCATCATTTTGCAAATTTAAATTTTTTAAGTTTTGACATATTGTGTCCATCATTCTAAATTTGACAATTTTGATTTTGGATTCAGCGACCTTAAAAAGGACTTCACGATAAAATTCAGCGTCCAAAAAACTATAAGAAATGACTAGTGTTCCGGTGCTCGAAAGAAAGTCATTTTTTGTTGTACTGTGTAATCGATAGGATTAATTTGAATTTGCATAAATTCTTATTTGGCAGGTGTAGAAGCCTATACATACATGTATACGGATAAATTATTATTTTTTTCAGAGTATGCGTAAAATTCTATTTTTATTATATTTGTAGTATTTTGAATTATAATTATATTAAAATAAAAAATTTTAATTATGTAAACTTTAGAATAGAAAGGACAAAAAAATTTTTAATTATCATAAATATTCTTTGAGCTTTCTACGTAAATTATCGCAGATAAAAAGTATGCTCGGTTTCTTGATATATTGCCATCGTTTCTCCATCTGCTTTCCCGATTTCGACGGATCCACGAGCGCAAAAGAAGAATACAAGAAAGTGGAAACGCGATGATAGAATGATAACCATCGCGAAGAAAATGCAACATTGCAGGATGCGCGGATAAATGCAGCTGGTCCAGGGCAACTGCGGCAGCTAAAATTGCAGCGGATATCTACTGGCCGATTGCGGAAACGGATATACAATATACAGATATATGACGAGTAAACATATATCGCGCGAATCAACTGGATGCTGCATCCAGCTGGCGCGGGCTGGAACAACGCGTAGAATAGAAGAGCAAGAGAAGCGCATGGAGTTTCTCAGTGTACATTACTCCCAGGGGCATCCTATCCCATTATACAGTCTCTAAGTTAATAGACTTGGACTTGGAAAGCCGGCCGCCTCGTTTCCACCACAGCCATATTCTCTTCTCTTCACAGCGGAATAGATCCCGCGAATGTAACAAGTAGAATTAGCGCGCTATGCTGCTCTCGCGGATTGCTCGGTCCTCGCACGAGATTGGCATAATAAATAATCGCGTTTGCGTTTTAATAATTCTTTTAAGATAGACAATTTTTTGCTAGATTGACACTCGTGATTGGATTTGTATATCAAATTCAATATATCAGAGTTTCGTCGTACGTGTTATATATAAATTAAGTAATAATAATCTAATAATGTTGTATATAAATTAAGTAAAAATAAAAGTAATAATAATTAATTTAATAATCAAATGATTATTAAATGTATATCGCTTTGAATGATCGATTAACGTGATGTTATTGTGAATCCCGTTTGGAATAAAAAATACTAGGCAAGTAATCAGTAATTGTTAAATGGGGATAAATAGATACTATCAGTAAGCAAATGATATTATCCCTTATAATTAGTCATTCATAATTTAGCTTCTAACGATACATAGAAATTTGCTTTAATTGTTAGTTTAATACGTTAAATGTCAAGGCATCAAATTTGAATTATTTGATTTTCATTGTGTGTTATATTATCAACAATTTAGCGTTAAAATTTGCGCGATCGATGCTCGAATGCAATAATTAACTGGGCGTTTCATGCACACACACACACATGCATAGTGTGTAACCAGATCTCAAGACGAAAATCTACTTTGGAATTGTTATCAATCATGTTTTAATTGTAAGGCATATCAGGTAAAAAAAAAAAAGAGAATTATTTTTTTTTGCCTTGCACGATATGAAGTTTTTTGTCAGCATTCTTCGATCGAGATATGCGTGGAAGGAAGGTACGCCATAATAAATCGCGAGAGTTATTCACACATCGACTTACATTAGCGCGATATATCGAAGTAACGACGGACGTGTATTCATCTCGCACTTGTTCGACGGACAAAGAAACGTGACCTCAAGCATATTTTTTATTTTCCACATCGACCGAGCGACTACATCCAACCATCGACGACGCCTTGCGGTTAATGGATGTAAAGGAACAAAGAGGAGAGACCAGTGGCTGAGTTGCGGATGCGGTCTTCGTGGATTGGAATTGGTGGTAAGACGCGACAAAAAGATGGATTTAATCAATAATCAATGGATACCGAGATAGATGAGCCGACAGAAGCGCGGCTATCTTTTCTTTTCTTTTTTTTCTTTTTAATTAAAAATCCCGAGTACATTCTCATGCGGCCGTTATTTATATAATCTCAGTGCACTTCCCGCCTACCAAGTAGGAATGCCGCATATACGGGCTTTCTCTCGCGCTATTAATTGTCGTTATTAATAAAGCCTCTCTAACGAATAATCATCAATTTTCTACCGTCTAGAACAGAGAGTTTTTTAAACTTTCTAGACGTTCATACATATAACACACATGCACACATTCGCACATTTCTCTCTCTCTCTCTCTCTCTTTTTTATATTTCATTGTTTTATATCCAATTCAGATATATTTGGATTAAATTGCAGTTTTCTCTTGCATCTTCATTTTTCTTCAATTACTCAAATCAGATTTCTAGATATCGTATCGTCATATGAATGATATTTTATTTCTCTGCCTCTCTAATTACTTTTACTAAATAATTTTGCTGAAACTTTTACACATAAATTATAAATCTTGCCAAAGAAGAATTAAAAATATAACGATTAAATTTCTTATATATGCAAGCGTTGTAAATAAAGATCAATGCATGGAGAAAATTGCGGAGTGAAATTAAAATCCAAGCGGCGAATCGGGAGAGAAAAAGATCCGCGCATTTTCGTGAAAATATCACATTGTCATTTTCGTGACGGCTGTCCGCCTACGCGACCGATGAGAAAGCGCTTTCTTGCACCGTGAAAGACCTATCCGGTAGAAAGCTTTTTTACCAATAAAGCTTCTACGTTACGTCCTCGCTTCACTGCCTCGAAACGAGACGCGAGTGTTATCCCCTGGTGGCGACGAAGTGTTCCGTCGACAGGACAAACTGGATTCGGTCGCTCGCGTGTCGAAAGCACGTACATCGCGTCACAAAGTAAAGTACTATCGACGTAAATGCGACGCGATATAATACACGATATAGGACACGTGGGACAAAATGGCTAATCGATCCGAATGTAATTATCAACGTTTAATTTTCCAATCGAAAATTACAAGTTTTAAGGAGAATATTTCCGTTTATAAATTCTGTTAATAGATAAATGTGAATCTGCCATATTGATATATTTTTCTTATCAACAATTCGCATTCCTCGTCGAGTCACGAAAAATACATTTCAAAAGCGCCATGCGGATTGGCGCAGCGCCAGTACGCGAAGTACATGCAAATCACGACAAAGCTCAAAACGAATCTCCGTTGAACGATTGATAAATTACGTGCTTGCAATCGATCGATTACTAATGATACTGGCGTTGATGATAATTGTCGGTCATATAAATTGATTGTAAAACATGGAGAATAAGAAAATGTCAGTTACATTATTATAAAGATTTTTATAGTAAATATTTTTATAAAGAAACTTAGTTGTTTTCAACTATTTTGTTTAAAATAAACGACAGTAAATATTATTCTCATCCATTTTGTAATGATTTTATATGGGCAAAGTCATAAGTCATTTTAATATAAAATCTATTACATATATATTTTGCGTATGTTTATATTAAAATGGAAATAACATAAAATCTATTAGATTTTTCTACTTATATAATGATAAAAGAAAGAGGAAAGCATTGTATTTAACATATTTTACTTCAGTTATTCATTTAATTGCAAAATACTATAATTTCATTAATTTATTTTATCATGAGATTTTAAATTAAAAACTTTTGGCTAATTTTTTTCTCTTTTCTGATAATGCACGTCACCGTTCTAATTGCTCTAATTGCTCATAGACAGTCACGTAATCTTTTCGGATAAAATCGCAGAGAGGCAATTCATATTGTGCTCTCTGAACAATGTATCGCAGCGGGAACATGCGGCTTTGTGCGGTGCGCCCCTTGGAGACGCGTGTCGAAGACTTAAGGTGTCCTTAATCCAACCGTGATAAGCGAGACGCGGCTATGTCTCCGCACTCTCGCTGCTTGATCCTCGGAAATTGGATCGATAAGCTCTTATTTCAAACGCTGTGCAGCACCCCGGGATCGTCCCGCCCGAGAGACTCCCCCTTGCTTCTCGTGTGCACCCGCGTGTGCATATTGCATAGAATATTTAGGTGCGCGTAAACTGTTTGCGGTACTCTCGTAGTTATAACTTGTCGAGCTAAAAGCTAATACAATGTAATATGATTAGAGGATCCGATCCTAGGGCTTTCGCGACGAATGTAATTTCATCTTTTGCGATTCACGAAAGCTGCTGCTTCATCAACTCGCAATTTAATTGTTTTAATGAAGACGGTGCGTAACGAACCGTATAAATTTGTGTAGAAAAATACGACATCCGTCGCCGATACCTCTATTGCGATTTCGGCAGAAACACCAATGGGGAGATATTGCGATAAAGAAATGTAGAATATATAGATTATGTTTGTATAAAAAATCATATATACACTTTTCCTCTTTCAAAAATTTGATCGTAATTATCATTTGTATTGACTAGTGTATGACTAGTTATCATTTGTAAACAATTTTCTCAATTCAAATATTCTTCTATTATTACTTCTTTATACTACTTATTCTTTATAATACTTATTATTATTTCTTCTATTATAATTCTTCTATATATACCAAATAACAGAACTTGAAATAACATCAATCTTGAAATAATACATGGTCACTGCATTATTAGAGACTGAAAAGTGTGTGATATAAAAGTAATATTTTTATCCAACAAATCGTCTAATAAAATATCGCTTAACTGGTCACTCGCGCATTCAAACATCCAATCTCTTTGCGAGCTGGCCGTAAACGCGACATAAATGTGTCTCGCACGGGACGGTTAACCGTATCGTAGCAATACGGAATTTCGCTCTTTCCATATAATGCACTCGTCTATCGAACCTAGCGACCAATGTATTATTCGCGATTTTATTCGCGGCGCCGCGCGCGAGCGGGGGATTTAAACTTAAGCGCGGCGCAACGTTATGAAGTACTATTGCCCGCGAAGGAAATAAAAGCGATTTAGTGTGCCGGCGCATTGTTGTCGACCGGCGCGCAGGTGAGTCCCCCGGTATAATTCTACGCTATCGCCCGTGCTAGCTCTCCGCCTCCGTTATTTACGAAAGAGAACCCCACGAGAGATAGAATAAGCGAAATTGATACGGATTAACTCAAGAACCCTTTCGCTTCGTCGGCGCAAAAAAAAAATAAATATGAATGATGAGCACTTTATATCCCGCGATAAATTATTCGCTTTGAGAGAGAGAGATAACGAGCTATGTTAAAGTCTCTGTCTAATATAGAAATGCGCGTTCGATAAATTCATATCACAAATGCATTTTCTCATTACATCTCTCTCTCTCTCTTTTTCTGGCGTCGTGTAATTCCATTAAATTAATTCTACATTGCTTGAACACGATATATTTCCAGCACTATATCCGATTCCGAACGAAAATACAATAATTATCTTGCATTTCGTGCTAATATTCCACAACACATGTTTTTATAAAAAAACAGTAAATATGGTTTTAGTTCGATATTATGTCACTTTGCTCGACGTTAATGTTAATTATTACTGGCGAAATCACAGGGAATAAAACTTTACTTCAAACACAAGTTAACGGGTTTTTATTTTTACGGATGTCTCTTGGGTACGTCGTGCGCGTGAGAGAGTCAAATTTCATTGCAAAACTTCGCGCAAGATATCCCGCGGGATAAGCCATCGCGGTTCGTTAACACGGTCGTGCGTGTCTTTCATAGTGCAATGTCAATGTCGAATATCTCTGCGAACTAGTCCTGCCCGTTAGTTGGAGCCTGACAAACATCTATTTCGACTTTACCTTCGTCTTGATGTCTAATTAATTCGCCATAAAACTTATCGCCGATTTTTATAACCGACGGTAAAAAAATGTCACACTTAAAAATGTTAATTAATTTTGTTCGATGGCTAGATTCACTCAACCTTACGAGCACGTAGCGATCGTTGAAGGCTGATATTTTACTGACGCCAGACATCAATTCTTCCGATCAATTTTCCGCTATTATTGACGTTGGCTGATTTGAATACCGGCATTACACGTTTACACGGTCGAAATTTTATAGCCGCGCTATAGTGAAGCAAATTCTTTTATCAAATCTGACATGCTTGATGCGATAATTTAGCTCACAATATTTCACGATCTTTTTATTCTATATATAATTCTTATTTTTGTTTTCAGCGTATCTTTATTAATCATATCTTACCATGTGGATTAATGAGCGCGAAATAGAGCCGGTGTATCTAATATACACCTCGGTTAAAAATGAGTTTAATATTTCGCTGTTTTAAATTCTATGTGACTTGTAACGCTGCCCGTTTCAGTTCCGCGGAATTTGTCGTAAGGGAAGTACCGCCTTTGCAAATTTTCCTCAAAATGTAATCCTTCCCGTGCATGCGGATGTTATAACTCGCGGTGCTGTACGGCCGGCGTCTGAATCGCGGAGAGAAATGCCGGTGGAACAATAGCATCCTGTTTTAGTAATTCAACCTGCGCCACGCTTTTCTGTCATTCTTCCTAGTGCGCGGCACGGCGTTGCATTATATCAAAAATTTTCGCGGAGAGATATCGTCGACGTTCTGTCAAACCATATCAAATTTAGTGTTTCACAGTTGTTACAATTGATTCAAAATAGGTAAAAAAGGGGAAGAGAATTGTATGAAAAAAAATTAATATTAACTATAAGACTTACAGATTGTACACAAATTCGGAAAATATTTTTATTTTTTAAGAGAATAAAATATTCTTTTTTTTTCTCATAATACTTGAAACGCAGAGACTAACGAAAATTATGGAGGTTTAGTGTAAACAAAATATTCGATATAATATCGCGATATAAAGTAATTCTTTCGAGAAAAAAAATCGATACCAATACGTCAATTAAAATCAAAACTTCTAAGATAAGATTTGTAATGCTGAGTTTTTCTCGCATAATTCATCGATGGATTTCTCTTATTTGCAGAAGTTTTAAATCCTCTCTCTACCTTTTCTATTTATTTCTTCTTTTTCATTCTATTATATCCTGGCATCGTTAGTAGAAGAAGTCGTTTTAGGGCGGACGTCTCGACGGGCAAAAATGAGAAAATAAGTACAAAGTAAATGGTGGGCAACAGTCGTGCCACGGAACGTCGCGCGGACGTTGTATGATAAAAGCAAATAAGCCGGTGGGTATCTCCAAGAAGACGTGACGCCGGCGGTAAGGCCCTTCCGTTATTAGAAGCCGCTGTTCCGCTATACCGAGGAAAAGCCACCCTCTTTTCCTCGGCCCTGGCTTTTTCTTGCCGTCGCTTTCGCTGAGAGAGAGCTTTACTTTCACTTATCTTATGGTCCGGCTATCGTCTACGTGACACGGCACCCGCTCTCCTCGCCGGTTCCTAATCCCGTTTCTGTTAGCTTCTCCTCTCACCAACAAGATACTCGTGCTTGTTACGAGCAACTTTAAGGGACCGAGTATCGCGGTAACTTGCGCTCCTTAAATCCTGCTTCTTGAAAGTGGGATGTTGAAGCGGATTCGTGATATGAAATGACGCGTGTCAAACTCGATTATCCCAAATAATTGGATATATCGCGACGTTGTTGAGTTAATCAAGAATAATCACATTTTAATGTGAAGAAGAATATCTCTTTGACTTTGGGTATATCCTACATGACGAATTGACGTAAAGCGCAATTAAATACACATTATTAATATCGAGAAATCAGACAACAATGCGGGTGGCAGAAATCAGAAACGTTCCAAATGTAAACGCGTTTATTCCCAGTCGAAAACAACGAAGGTAGATATTTATCAGCATCCTGGCAACTGTCACGACACATCGGGGCAGGTCGCCATCATCGGGAACGCACGCATATTTGTCGCGAATAGATTGGCTCTTTTTCAGGGCGACAGGCACGAAATAACTTCTGAACGAATAAACCGTAACGGATGGCCATAACGATCGGCGCGCAATACGCGCGTACATACGCGCGATCGGCTGTCACGGCGGATTTTCGCGGTGCACGTTTGTACGCGGTACCCGTGTGTCACGAAACAAAACGAAAAAAAAAAAAAAAAAAAACAAATCGAAACGAGTAAAAAAAAAAAAACAAAAAGAAGAATGCTTGCCAATTTTCGTTGTGTAACAGTCGTCGCGCTCAGCGATGTTCGCCGATTAGCGATTTCACATTTTCGTCGGAAGGGAAAGAAACTCAACTTCCTCGGCGAGAACCGCGTCGCGTTTTCGGAGCCGTTCGTGTCTGAGTTCCATGCGCTGGAAAGTTAATTTATTCATGATAGCGTTAAAATATTCATTGGATACGAGACACAACGCGCGCTCGCGCGCAACTCACCGTAATTTCTTTCTCGACGACTCTTTCGCGTTTATATGCGCGTGCCCGCGCGACTTACGGCGCGCGCGAGCCCCTCATTTTTTATAGATAGCGCGCGCTTTCGTGAATTATAAACGACGGGTCGTCTGTATTTTATAATAAATAAAGTCTGATTCTTCTCCCCTTCGCTTATGAGATACACCACGTTGCAAGAGTCTGTCGTGAACATCATCATTGTATATCAATATATTTCTTGATTTTGAATTGATATTTGATTAAAAGCAAAGGAATTAAGGGAAATAGTATGCTAATTATTACATCTAATTTAACATTTCATTCATTTACATAAGTTCACAAATAATTGCTAATTATGATATTAAGTATTAATTTTAAAGTGGGGAGAAAGTAGTAGAGATTCCATAGAGAATTAAACCTGTACGTTATACACTGCTGCGTTATGTAGAATGTACAGAAATGATATCTTTAGATGAAATCGGCGAATTAGTTTGAATTGTTCGAATAGAAGAGATGACGGGGACAGGAAGAGTGTATATCGGCCCCATAAAGCAAACTATTGCAACCCGGAATTAATCCATTATAAACGCCCGCATTCCGCTGGCGATTCGATTTAAAAATAGATCAGAGGGAGAGTGCAAAACACAAAATCTATTACTATCTAACCCCGTTTCTGTTAACGTCTCTCGTTTCGAACGAACCGATTGTACGCCGTCACGCCAAACACGTTGCCGTAAAATACTCGGCACCGCAAATGTTGACACGTTATTCCGCGATTCTGACCCTGCGATTTCATCGACGACCGACCCGAGCGGTTCACCGAGGGTTTCACCTTTGTAAATTAATTAGCAGTTATAATTCAAACGCGCTATGCAATAACGCAAACACACGGCCGTTCGAGCGTTATGAACAATTTATTCAAAAGCATATCGCTTATTATTGTGGAAAATTAGAAAATTTTCAAAAGTGAACTTGAAAGTTTACACTTCCCCGATCACTCTCTCTCTCTCTTTCTCTATTAAAATAGTATTTATTTTTACACAGTTATTATTTTATTATACTTTTGCTATATCCCATCTCGCATTCTCTCAGAATAGATTCTTTCACAAATATTGAATTAACAGTCATTATCGTAAATTGAGAGATTTATTTATTTGATTGTCCACTTACCTTGAATTTCTGTCTACGCCTCCTCAATTTGTTTTCGTCGAAAACGAGTGCTTTCATCATGCTTTGCAAACTTTGCTCGGTCTGCTGGCTTGATTTTCACCCCTGCAGCTTATTCTTCATCATCGGGGATCTTCTTCAGCAACATGGAAAACCTCTTTTCTTCGATGAGGTGACAATGCAGGAAAAAAGCGACTGCTTGATTTCCGAAATTGTTCCTTGATGGAATTCCGGTAGAGTAATAGTAGAGAAGTTCTGAAATCACAACACAAGATATTCTCGCTTTATACATGTTCAAGAATTATCAAATTAATTAGATGTTGATCAACTACATTATTTACTATAAGTATTTACTATTAAAATCTTTACGTATATTTTTTAGATTTGTTTCTATTGATCAAAATATGATTTTATACTGCTATTAATTATATTTATAAAAAAAATATAATATATTAAAACACACTCGACGTTATTATGTGATCGGCCGGCAAAGCGCATGCGAGAGAGAGAGAGAGAGAGAGAGAGAGAGAGAGAGAGAGAGAGAGAGAGAGAGAGAGAGCAAAAGAAATTTCGAAGCAAGGCGGAAAAGCACAGCGGCACTATCACACCGATAATCGACTCGATTAGTTTTTCGATTTCGCGCGATTTCCGCTGTCATCATCAACGAGGAGATCGCTAAGAACTCTCTACTCCTCCCCTGGCTCTTTTTCCATCCATTTTCCGCATAATCCATTCACCATGTCGATCGAGACCGTGCGACCAGTATGCAAGGCAGGAACACATGCGACGGAATTTACTCGAGGAATATGGAAAAATATGATTATAATGGCAAAAAGCCAGACAAAAGGGGAAAAGCGGGAGGAAATATGGAAGTGGCGCAGTCAGAGAGTTATCTTCCATTGCGGAACAATCTATTATACGGCGAATGAACAATATTGATTTATACCAGCAGATCGCCTTCTTTAGACTATACGTAGCTGAGAGTAAGAAAATAATTTATAAATAAGTAGAAAGAACTAGGTTATTAGGAGCTGAATGCTGTTAAAAGTGCGCAGATATGTGTATTTAATAAAATGTACAGAGTAAATTTTAATGAAAAAATATACATTTTGGTCATACATTCAGACCATTTTCAGCGCGTAAACATAAAAAGTAATTTACACTGTTTTGAGAATATTATATGTTGTTGAAAAGTTAAATTACATAAAATTAAGGCAAAACGCTGCAAAAAATATTGTATAAAGTTATGCGCGTATGTGTGTGTATGAAACATATTTAGAGAAAAATGGCAAAATATTTGCGACTAAAAATAATGAAAGTTGTTCTCTGAGACTCCGTATAATTCCGCAGTCATTAAATGTCGAATACAAATTCAACATGTGAATGATTTAATTAGCATATTCTTGTCGCTCGGGATTTCGCTGATAAAATCCCCAAACGCGTCAACGTTGTATGCGGAGAGATAAAATTGGAAGGAAAGCACGATAAAATCGCGAGAAACGTAATTAGAAATTAACTGTTAATAATTTGCGGCGAAGATAGATTATCGCCGCGAACATCGTAATTACACTCTCGGAGTCTGTGAATCTCTCCATTTGCTGCTCGTAATTTGCGCTGTGGATCGATAACGCGCGACAATGAGCTCGAAAATGTAGCAACACGCGCGCAACGCTTCGGGAAAAAGAAACTGCAAGACTCGGAAACGTGATGAGAGTGGAACCCGTAAGGTCGATAATCGCGAAGGAGAACGATAAGAAATAAATACAATACGTCTAATGGAACAAGGGAAAGACCATTTTACGGCAAAAGGACAGTTGGGTAGATGATCAAACAAAAGGTGATGAAAAAGAAGAGGACAACGTAGGGATGGGAATATAATAATAATAAAAAAATAGGCAGTGAGAAAAAACTGCGTCGTATGTGCTATGACAAATAAAAGCTGAACAGACAGATAGATGGCCGGGCAAAAAGCAAGCTGACACGAAATAAACGGGAGATAAAGAGGCGCCATCCATCAGCTTTCTGTTGCGAAATCCCGTAAGAACAATGAATGCAATTAGCCGGGAACGGTTACAATGGGGGGGAACCCGGCTTGCTCTCGCCGGAAAGCGCGGAATAAAGACGGAAAACATTTAGAGGCATTCGTTACCAGCCCGACGAAGTGTGCTGATGACAGCTAATGAAAATCGCCGGATTCTTTAACTATTACTATCGACGAAAGTCAAAGGCGCCCGAGCGAGCGAAAGGAAAGATGCAGATGGCAAATAATCAAGACAAGAAAGACAGGAGGAAAGAAACTTTAACGTCTTTGTCACGTGCAATTATAATAAAAAACAGTGATCAAGATTCCAGATAATTTTCATTAGAGGCATTAAACAACCAAAATATTCTTCTAAAATATATAATCTATAAGATTTTCAATTCATTTTCGTACAGAAGCTCATTTAATATAGAATATAAAAATATTATACAAATAAAACATAGAGAAATTATATCCGCATAATTTTGATTCTTTCATCTATGCACAATGAACAAAAATTACATGAATATTTTAATTAATAAAACTTTCCGATTTCATAAACTGTCATTAAAATGAGATTAAAAGAGAAATTTGAGTGAAGAAAGATGAGAGATAAAGGATGTAAAGTAAGAAAAGTACGAAAAGAAAAAAGGATCTTTAGCACCCGAGCCGAGTAATCGCGCTCGTAATCAAAGTGGATGGTCCGGGTTTCATCGCGTGGAATTTTAAAATCTTTCGTATAATATCACGACGCGATTTTCGTGCTGCATCATGCAGTCCCATATAATATTTTCATCCATGTAAGAATTAAGCTTTCGCTTTAAATATTTTCTTTTCAAACATTTATATGACCCGTTTATTTTGAAACCAGTATAAATCTCAAAAGTTTTAAAACATCATATTTGCTGCATCTTTAATGCTCTTGCAATTTCGCTCGAGTTGATATTATCTAGTCTATTTTTATTTCAGATTTATCCTTTAATGTTCCCTTCTTAAATTCACTGATGATCGAAAAGTGTGTTATTGTCGTGTAGCAGAAGCGAATGTAATTGTTGGTAATTTTAGATTCCGACAGATTAAAATAAAATGACACGCTCGCAATGTTAGCCAAGTCTAGGAACTTTATCCCACAAATATGTTTTAACTTATTCAACACTTTAATAATAAATGTAATATCTCGTCACGACTCTCATGTGACATAAAATTCTTTTATCGTCAAAGAAAATGCTTGAGAAAAGGAAGTTAGCCAAAACTCGCTTTTTACCTCTTACCAATAAAAAATGTAGAGAAGAAAATTATGATGATTCATAAAAAGAGCTTGTTTAAATTTTTAATATACATTCTCGTTTTTATTAATGAAAATCCATAAATGAGGAAATTAATCAAAAAATGTAGAAATTTAAAGTAAAACTGAAAAGAGCATCAAAATAAATATTTAAAGTAAAAAAAAATTTCTTTCATTTTCCTCCTTTACTCAATATTTTTCTTTAAATTTTATCTCAGAATTAATCACACAGCTAAATTGACTGAATGCTACAATTTTCGCTGTTGCTGATGCAGAATTGTGCGAATGGTGTCATACGTGTCGGGTGGGATGCGCGATAGAGATTCAGCTGGGACAGAACGAGGGTGAGTTCCATTCGCCATGACTAAGTGATCGCGTCAAAACTGCCGTGTGCAACCCGGCGGTGACAATGGCGCGAGTAATGAACGTAACCACAGAATTAACACCCCGGACGATAATCGAGTTTCGTCGAGCTGTTGTTAAGCGTCGCGTGTTCGTATCGCTTCTCTCGTTGTCCGCGCACCGAATTATGTTCGAAACTCATGGAAACTGCTTCTTAAACGCTTACGTAAACGAGATATCACCTGTTTGTCTTGATAATGCTTACTTATATATTGCGATAGAATTTAATTATGAGTTTTTATTAGTAAAAATAAAGAATATAAACATGTGTGTAACTTAAAAAATTACTTTTTTTTAAATTTTATATATATGTGTATGTATATATATATTATACAAGTTAAAATATTTTTTTAAAAATTTGTATCAGTTGTCAAAACAAATAAGGTAATGAGAGAATCTAATTATACATACATGTTTGTACAATTTTTCCAGGTTTCCTATTATATGTATATGTTTTATGTCCTGTACTATATGTTTTGTAGGAGTACTTATATGTACAGATTTTCTATCTCTCTATTCCAAATTAATCAAAATGATAGCTGACGCAAGAAAAAATATGAACGCGACAAGAGACGTCCACTACTCCATCCTCCTACTTTTCTCGCAACTATCTCCGCATCCAAGACACTAAGATTGACCAAGAGGAAAACTTCTGTGGGGGCCATTTGGACATATTTTTCCGCCTACGTAAGACTCCAACATCTTAAATCATCCAGAGTTTTCCTCGGCAGGGTATTTTCCTGTCCCTAGGAAAGAGCGAGGCATGAAGAAAAACGAAAAACGCGCTTGTGGGCGAAAAAAAAAGAAGACGGTGAGGCGAACGGAAGCGGCCAGGTTCATCTGACGCGGCAAGGGATGCTGCCCTAAAAGATCGTAGATCGATGAGAGGTCTCTCGCGCGCGCACAGGAAGAGGAGGGTGAGGAGAGGGGAGGTACCTGCCAGTTACGCCCGCCGGACACGCAACGCTTTTTGAATTATGATCGCGCAAAGTTAGTCTCTATTAAAGTCATAAATTTCGAATTCAATAACAGCCTGCGGAGAAACGAGGATACACTCAAGCAGTTCTCTTCCAGTCTCCGACAAAAGAGAACCACTCTCTATCTTTTTCTCTATCTCTCACCGGAAGCAAAACCGACACACTTCCGTGCACGTGCGCGCGATACAGTGTGTGTATGTGTGTGTGTGTGTGTGTGTAATATGTATATATGCGATAAAACTTCCCTTGGCTCGACAAATTGCAGTGCCCCGGAATTCAGCCTATTCGTCTCGTCGCCACTTGCTTCTCACTATCTTTTGCTCTTCAAAGTGCGATGACATTTTGTTCTTTTAGATAAAATCAAGACGAAATATTAATGTGCTAGTGCACAGAAAATTTTTTTTATGGAAATAACTAACTTCTTCGAAACACATGTCAATTATTGATTGTAGTCATTTTTAATTGTATGATTTATCTTGAGAGAATTTACAAATTTATAATAGAATATAATGGCACAATGTAACACGTAACATGATGACAATGATCTCGTAATTTAAACGGTTATTAATTTGCGTTCTACAATCATCAAAATCGTTAATTTCCGCATAAATAATAATTTAAACAATTTCACATATGTTGTACCGACGAATCGTTATATATGCGATGTGTTTTTATTAGCGCGATGTTAAATTTTCCGAAAACTGTTGAATGTTTTTTATAGGTAAAATTATGCAACATGCGTACTATTGGCTATGCTTGAAAATTTTACTTCATCCAAACTGTTATTGTTAATTAATATTATTTTTTAACTATTCAGTAGTATAACATTCGTTCAATTTCGCAATTTTATTAAAATAAAATTTGGCAATTTGGCAAACATAAAAATTTTTAACGACGAAAATATCCCCAATATTGCCTCCCACCTAAAAATTATTTCTTCTTTGAAGAGGAAAAAAAAAAAAAACAATTATTAATTTGCCAAGTTAAAACAGATCGCGTACACAATAATATCGCGGCTCTTGCGTTTATCTTTGCAATAATTCTCGGCTGCATCGAAATGCAAAGCCGTTGGGCTCTCTTATGTGCCGCAACGAGTGCTCTCAAGTTTTGACAAATGAAGCCCTTTAATCCGCGCAATAAATTATAATCGTGCATCCTATAGCCTCAGTTAATGACTCCTGACCTCGTTAACTAGACTATGTATAACGGCCGAAACAATGCAGCGCAAGTTTGCGCCGCGCCAATGCACAAGTTTTCGCCAAGTAATTTCGATTCGATCAATATATCTTGCCGTGTAGATTGCTGTCTCAAATCTCCGTGCTAAACATAAAGGCGCGTGTAATTTCACGTGTACAATATTACTAATTCTTTTTTAATCAGAATTGCATAAATTAATTTTTAGTCGCGAGCTCACCAAGTGTACATTCCAAATGTGTTACGATTGAATATCGATATTCATCAAAAACTTTATATATTTCGACGCATTAAACAATTGCTGAACTTTTTGAGATAATGTAGAAAAAGCGTTACTCCTAAGAGAAAAATTAACAGGAAAATGACAAAAAAAAAAAAAGAGAAAATTAATATAAAAGTTAAATTACATGATTATTTATAAGTTATGTTATTTCTTTAAAAATTAAAAAATGTAAATATAGTTTAGAAAATAAAACACATCTCACGCAAGATTAATATTTTGATTAAATAATTACATTTGAGAATAATATCATAAAATTTCACTCATTTCTCGGATTTATATTTATGATGTCGCAAGAAAAAGGTCAAAGCTTTCCATTACAACATAGTGATTCAAACTAACAATTAATGCATATACTTAATTACGGTTAGTCCGATATTCGCAGTGCGAACAAGAGGTTATATTTACTCGCTGCGCGCACAAACGCAAGATACAGTCTGCTGTAATTAATCGTGCGATAACCGCACGAACTCGGTCATCAGCCGGCCGATCAATTGGCCGCGTGTTGTTTAATAATTTCTAGTGGCAATCATGCGCGCGCAGGCTAGTGTGCATCGATAATTCGCCATCTGGATTACCCGGCAATATTATCCGGGATTATTAAGGTTTTCTCGCGCGCCCCGCGCCGTGAAAGCGTTCATTATCGCTTCCGCGACCCTTCCGCTTTTCCTCCCTCACTGCACCTCCCCCTCCCCCTCCCCCTCCTCGCCACCTCCCTTTCCCATCCCTCTTCTCGACAGACCGCTAACCAGCGGAATTATAATCGTACACCCTATAACTTCGATGGTTAACAACGTTACCGATGAATTGCATCATGCGCCGCTGAACTGTAATTTTGCAGGCGCACAAGTACCGGGTCCGCGCGACTTATACGAGCTCTCGTTACGAAAATTACAACGTCCACGGCGGCATCCCATAATTCGGCCTGTTATAACGCTGCAATGCGCTCGAATACGCTCGCGAACGAATCTCAATCTCGTCGAAGTTATTACGACACCGGTAACTGACGAATCCCGCAGGAACGCGGTCATTGGTGCAATAGCGATTCAGTATATATATATATGTCTAATATTATATCTTTGAAATCGATGAAAATAATCTTGCTTCGCAAAGTAAAAAGTAAGATAAAAAGCGAATGAAACAATAATACTCATTTTAAAGAGAGAACTTAGAGATAAATTGAAAATGTGATGGTTGGCGAAAATAGAATTTTTTTCATTCTTTTGTAGGCAAATTGTGTCTTTTGTAAAAAAAATTATTTTATAAACTGCGCATAACAAAGAATTAAGAAATAAAATAATATATTGAGAAAATATATTAAAAAAATTAAAGTTTCAATTATTCTACATTTTTTTTTATCGAGATGTTGAACATTGTTTACTTAAACATAATTTGCTCTATAATTATTGCAAGATTATTAGGATTATCACGATTAAAGGTTATAAAATATAAATTCGCTAGCACGTGAATTAATAAAATTATACAAATATTATATATTGTGTAAGTAACACACACACACACACATACACACACGCACACGCACACACACACACACACACATATATATATATATATATATCATTTGTCGGGTTTCATCACGTGTTTTATCATATATATATACACACATACATATGTAATATATTATATATATATATATATATATATATATATATATATATATATGTGTGTGTGTGTGTATGATAAAACACGTGATGAAACCCGACAAACGATAACATCTTTTACGAAACTATAAAAATGCATTTAAGCTAGCGAGTAAAAGTTTTATATCTCTGTGGCAAAGTTCTCATAATGTTTCAGTCAAAGTACTAGCAAATTAATAAAGGCGAAGTAAACGCGTCGATGGTCTTTATAAAAGCAAGTTTCTTAATGCAACAATACAGTCACTCGAATAAACTTTATTGGAACACAGTTAACGAGCAATTTTACGACGTGTTTTGGGATGCAGACGCAATGTCATTTCATGCAGCGCGTCCTCATCTCCTTTCTTTCCACAAGATCTTCGTAAACTCTCGCACTGTGCGCAATATTAACGACGTCGTTACGTAACATTCAGTATGTTTTGACACAAACGAAAATAACATATCATCAAGTTCGTCTCTAAAATAAAAATTTATAAAAAATAAAAAATCTCCTAATAAATTATTTCGTAATTTTTCGTAATTTTCTTCCTCATAAAATTGATGCGACACTTGTGTTGCTTGTGTTTCATTGATGAATTTTGTTTAGAAAAAAAAGTCCATTTCGAATCTCTGAAATTTACATCGAAGATAATGGGAAACAAGACTGCAACGGGTTATGAAACAGATTACTCGAGAATTTATGCGTAACAGTGCCGGAATTATGTCGGAATGCAATGTCGATTGTTATCGATCGTATTTAAGCAACCGTATGTCAGGCGAGACGCAACACCCTGAGGGTTAATCACGAGCATCTGTCGCGATATTACAAGTTTCCAATTACAAGCCACGTGACCAACCAAACCATCATCTTCCATCCGTGTTCTTCGGAGAGGACGGAAAGGAGAGACGTGCGGCATTACGTAAGAGGCGGAATTACAAGCTTGGCATACGCATTTTGACGACAGTGCATTCGTTTTATTTTCACCTCGCCACTCGACCCACTGAATGCCGATGCAAGAGTCGTCATTACATAAGCCCCTTGTTGAAAATGTATTTTTGCAACACGGGAAGAATGGGTCTGCCTCTTTCAGCGTCAGGAAATAAAGAGAGCAAAGAGGTGAAACAGCGCTTTGCTTCGTTCACAAAATGGTCGTGTTTCCGTCACATTCTCAGACTCTTGATAGACCACGACACTCTTATATAATTCGTCAAGGGCTTTGTACACCCGTAGAATTTCACGGGCAATGGGTGTGAACAACTGCAGTAGTGACTAACAATATTTTGAGATTAAAATTTGAAACTTTCGTTTTTGTTTTAAGGATGTATGTGACATATATCGAAATATTAACAAAAGCGTTAAAATTTCATAGATTGTTCTATTATTTCTTCTGAATATTTGTGCAAAAACTAAGCATAATTCTCTTAACGGTTTGGAAGTTATTTAAATTTAAAGTTACTATTGATTCTTATGGAAAATCGCCTATTGTAGCACTCATTGACAAATTTGACAAAGAAAAAATATTATCAATGATATAAAAATTTTCTCATATATTAAGGAAATTCTAATAAATATTTGTGCAAAACTTGATTTAGATCCACTAATTCGTTTAAAAGTTATTTACTAAAAATTGTAGAAAAATATTATCTGTCTCTTTTTCTCTTTCTGCAAATTACTCGTTTTTCATTGTTTTTTGTAGTTAATTTCAGAGAATATTCACGATCAAAAGTTTTTGCTATAAATTAGGAAAAATATTAATTAAAACTATTTTCTTTTACGAAGACGTCAAAATCCATATTATTTTGCGATACTTTAATTTTTTTCATAACCCAAATTTATTTTTTTAATTTTTAAAACAGTATAAACGTAAGAAACATGTTTTCTTTTTAATTTTGACAATCTTTTGCTACTATTGTACATCCAGAATATCCTTAAAATCATTCTTCATTTTTATCCCGTATATTCTATGATATCTAGCTTTCTTACAATTTCTACAATCTGTATATACAGAATACATGACTTTGATTATATGATTATACTTTGATTACTTGATTATACTATCATCGTACGCAGTTTTTTCATAAATGCAATGTTTTTTTTTTTTAAATCAAAAAATTAGAAATTAATCTTTATTTCTTTTTCTCAAAATATTATTTCATCTTCTTTCGTGTTATTATCTTCTCAATAATTTATCCACCAAAATTAAAATTAAAATTGAAAGCTTCACGTATGAAAGACTGCAAACTTATACTCTGAAAGTTATATCTTTACTGAAAAAGTTTAAAAGAATAAACTGTCGCGAGTTAGATACCTTCTTGTAACTTCTTGTAACTTTTTTTCTTAAAGTAAGTATAAAGGTTCGAACAAAAATCCTAACTTTTGGATGATTTTTAACTTCAGTCTTTTCCTAAACTTCGCCCTAAAAAATAAAAGCAGAAAATATTTCGGATTTGGCCGCTAGTATGTTTATCGTCAAGTGGATGAAAATGTCGACGTGCCGCGGCTAGATCGTCGATCAACCTCGATACATAAAAATGTTCCACTCCAGAAAGAGAGTGAAAAAGAAAAAGAGAAAGAGAAAAAGAGAGTGAGAAAGGACGCCGATGGAATCTCGCGGTGCCCGTCATGAATGGGGCGAGTGAATCGAGTGAGAAAATTCTCACAGGGAAAAAGGACCGAACGAAGATAACTCGTTCTCAAGATACGAAACTGTCTATTTAAGGGAGGCGATGCCTGGCTGGTTATGAACACGAAACAACAAAGCTGGAGAAAGAACAGTGGGATTTATCAGCTGAATCCGTAACAATACAGGAATTTTTTTTTTTTGTTTCTCTGAAACAAAGAACGATATTGAAACGCTGCAATTCCTAGCTTAACTCATTATCTATCTGCCATTATTGTATGATAAATTGGCACTATTAAGCAAAACGACCGATCAAATAGCTCAAATTTCAATTTTGATAGCTCTGGATTATTATTAGTTATATTTTTGCCGATATAATATCGTTATAATTATCTCTTGGTGAACCAAAATTACGCGAAATGTGGAACTAAACAAACAAAATGTGTGCTATGCATTTCAGTTTTTTTTTTTTGCGGTGTACTTTTCATCGACTCTGTTCGTCAGGTTTGTCTTTTTTATCTCGACTGAAGTCAACGTTTACCAACTCGTAACGAGACTTCTTTTCATAATATTGGCATAATTATTGCAATGATCTTTGAATACTATTCTCGACCCTGTAACTGCTTTAAACAGTATCGTGACTGGCCGACGACCGAGAGAATTTCCATTTATTAATTATGGCAAGCCGATCACTCCCCCTCTCTCTCTCTCTCTCTCTCTCTGTTTCTCTCTAGGAATATAGCATACGTTGTAATAGTAACCGTGAAATTTGTATAGGAGAGTTCAAACTTCTCTTGCCGACTCGCCAAAGTCAACGATAAATTTGCGGTGCAATGTCCTTCAATGATTTTGTATCGTTAAATAAACTAAATAATGTCTATTTACAAAACAGCTGTTGACAGACGATCATTAAAAAAAATGTTTGCTTTATTTTGAGAAATGTACGAGAAGTTTATTGCAGTTGAAGTCTAAAATAAACAAGAAATAAGAATAATATAAAATATTTATAATATTTAAGATTATAAAAAATCTTGAATTTTTTAAATTTTGATACTCTTGTAACGATTACTGAAAAAAGAGAGAGTGTGTGTGATGGCAATAAACATATGTTTAAAATTTGCACAATAATAATTCAAAATTTAATAAAATTTCGTAATTAATTATTGTCCAAAATATTATAACAAATAATATTGAATTTAATTAATTTGATAGTGTAATTTGTTTATTTAATGATGCTGCATTGGAAACCTATAATAATGTTGTATTAATTCAGCTTTAATTGTAACAGCGAACACATTATCGGAGACTATGCAATATGGCATATCGATTAACGCAACTAATTATAAAGTCGTTAGCGATTAGATCTTAAATTTCTCTAAGATGCATGAGATTTTGTAAATTCCTTCCGTGTCTATGTTTAATCACTGGGCTTTGAATTTTTTGCAAAAACGTTTTAGCTATTTTATTTAATTCACAAATAGCTGTTTCAAAAGCTTGGAAGTTTGTATTCGCGCAGATCATATTATTTTGCGTAGCGATCCTTGGTGATAAAGATAACAAATTTTATTTGAACGTCATTTGAATGGAAGCATCTTAATGTTAGTAAGATACATTTCTTAAATTAATCCGACCTTATACCAACTTTATAGAACTTATTTTCTCGACCGTGAAGAATAAGTAACCGTCATGATAGCAGAAAGATAAGTAAAAGAATTTAATCTGCCCCATTGATGGGGGTTTCCTCGACTGTAGATTTTTCTCTCACGGAGTGAGTTTCCTCGACTGTAGATTCTTTTCTCACGGAGTAAATCACGCGCCATAAATATAATTTGCCTAATTAATTAAGCATAATTGATTATCCTAAAATAGCGCGTCTCCAAAAATAAAAATATAATATTATTACTTGACAGCTTCACTAAATATTCTTATAAAACATACATATTTTTTAAATTCCATTCTTTTAAAATAAAAAAATATTATAAAATAAAATTATGTACACAGTTCTTCAGTGTGTATCTATGTCATTTTATATGACATAATACATTTTCTCTCAATGTTACAACTCGTAAAATCGTAAAGAAGCACATGTGACGAAGGAGTCAGATTTTACTTCATTTCGTACATATTTGCGCTTCGATATATATGAGCAACAATTTTTTCTCTCCTTTCATCGTACGCTTGCATCCTTATCGCTCGCGTTCATCTTACTATTCTTGTTGCTCGTTTCCAACGTACTTTGTCCTGCTTGCATAATTCAGCTGCAACAAAACAACCGGACAAACGTAGTCGGAAAAATCGTGTCCGCAGCCGGAAAACTTATTCTCCGCTCTCTCATATGTAGAAATTGCTAGCGGATACGGCCGCGGTAAATAAGAAAAGAAAAAAGAAAAAAAAAAGAAATGCTAAGCATACGAATAGCGCGCTTGCGATCGCATTCGCGCTCGTACTATGCAAATGTGGCTCTGGCACGAGTTTGCTCTCGAATTAATAATGTTCGGTCCATACCAATGTCCGCTCTATTTTACGCAGGGACTGCTTGCACAGCAGTTCTAGTATCAGCCATTATAGGATTTAACCCTATAAAGTATGACTTTTCTAAATCATTGAGAAGAAAAATTTGCAAACCTTCCGCACGCAAAATGTGCAAATTCTTAAAAAGAAGAAAAAAAAAAAATAATTTTCCTATATATCAATTTATTTATGTAAACAATATTTTTTCCAAATATTTTTTTCTCTATGATATCGTCGACTAATTAGAAATAAGCTGAATGCTTATGATATGTCTTTTGCGTACAAGATTCTACATGCTTTTGAATCTTTTATCCTTCCGTGTTCCCTCATTCGTATTTCTTTTGACAAGCTGCAGGATTACCATAATTCCAAAGCTTTCCTTCTTATCCTGCCGCTTTAAAGCGACAGCCGCAGAAACTTTGAGACAACGGACGAACATCGTTGAGGAGAACATTGGGAGGGAGAGTGGGATACGTAGGAAAAAAAGGGAAAAGTTTCGAGGACCCGCCTCGGACTCGTAATTCATTTTTACGTCCGTATTCGAGCCATAGGAAAACGAAGAGAAGGCCACGACGCAAGCCGCGACAAAACTTTTCCATGCCATTCGCGAAAGCGTCTTTTGATAAATGACGAAAGCGTCCCCTAACCCCAATGCCGCGAAAATTCAACCCTTAATCCGACGACGATCGTTCATACCGGCGATATACTTTGAAAAATTCATCGGTCGCTCGGCTATCGTGATATGGCGCGGAAATATATTTTATAGCTTGCATATATATATATATATATATATATATATATATATATATATATAATACATTTATCGTTACATATATATATATACACACGCACACACACACACATAAATCTAAATAACTTTATATTTAATATAAAAATTAGTTAAATACTTAAGAATTCTTATTAGCGCATACAAAAATAATATTTTTCTGAATAATTTGTTAATTAATTAAAAGATTTAAAATAAAAATAAAATGCAAAAACTCTCTTTTACTAAAATATTGTAAAAACAACTGAATCCTTTTGTGAAAAGTTTTATGTTTGCGACACACTCAGAAAAAGAGTGAGAAAATTCTCTCAAAAAATAGATATAGTTTTATCCAATAAAATAAAAAAAATTAGCCAAGATAGTATTCGATAATTGTTACAATTTCTAGGATATGCTGTTCATTAGAAATCTATTTGTGATCTCTTTGGTGCCAATACAAAGTAAAAGTACAAAGATTTTCCCGAATGCAGTAGCTGGGTTATTATTTGCGCAAAATTTGTCCGTAACTATCCATTGAAATGGACGATGCGATTGAATTCAAAATTCTCACATTTTTTTAAACGATTAAAATTAATCAAAAGGGTTGCGGATAAAAGAAAATAAAATTAAAAATAATTATTAATATTAAGAAATAGGATATTGGTTTCATATATAAATAAATTTTTATTTAGTAAAGAATATTATAATTTTTTCTATCTTGAATTATGAATTAAAAATCTCAATGATGGAGCGATAGAATAACATTCCATCATTGCGATGCCTCCATTGGTTAATCAAATTAATTTTTTAATAATGTTCTTAAGAAAAAAAAAACGGAAGTTTAATTTCCGACAACAAATAAAGTGCTAAATAATTCTTGATCTCGCCGGGGTTGAATATAATCCATCCACAAAATTGTAGCCAGTCGAGCGAATCGAGCGCGAGGCATTGATCGAATTAAGGAACGGGCTGCAAGTTTAATTACGTCCCGTTCCTCGACATGCCCTATTTCTTCCAGCTCTTTCATCGGCGCTTTCTTCTCGCTTCTCTTAATGGCTCTTTGATCGTCTCGCTATAAAATCGAGCCGCGTATTAACGCCTTTGCGCACTGCTTTTCTCACAGCCGCCGTAATTCAAGGCAAGTTTATATGATCACTCGCGTAAACGAGAAAATTTTAACAGAAAAGAGAGACGCAAAAGATGTTATGCGTAAAAGCCATAAATAATAATTAATATTAATTATCTACCTTGCGATATTTTATCATAAACATGATTTTTATTTTCTATGTTAAGTGAAAGATATCTTGCAGCATACTCACACACAAATGCTCAAAGCATTAGAAAAATTACATTAATAATAACAAAAATGAACATAAAGAATCGTACAAATAAATTTGCAGAAGTCGATAGCTCCGAGTTACGAAACATTCCTAACAACCGATAACGAGATTATTACTGTTAGCACTAATATAATAATCGATATCAAATCTCTTGCAAGAGCCGTCCCGGTATTTCACGCAAAGCATATATATTGCATAAAGTGCAACACGCGTTTACGTGAAGCACAAAGTTCCGCCGATCAAATTAAGCTCCGCGCTACACGTTTAATTACATCACGTCGCAACGACGCGGGATGTCTCACCTGCATCTCTTGTACGAAACTCACCCACATATTCTCGGAAAGTATTTTCCCTTTCTTCCTTTCTACTCGCGTAATCCTGTATATGTCAATCTTATCAAAGAGCATGGCGAGAGAATTTCACGCGGATTCTCACTCTTTCGAAATCGCGCCAACACGTGACTAGATCTCGCGAACGTTCGTCTCAATCGAGTAAACGTCATCGGACAGAATACAAAAGCGAGATAAGCGCGGAGGTTGCAAAGTTTGCTTGTTCGAGGACGCGAGATGTCCTCGGGGACATGCGAAACGACTCGCGTATTAGCCAGGACAGAATACCTGACTCGGGATGGCGGAAGTAAGTTCGTTTCGTATCCCCATTGACACGTAATGTAGCAATAATAATATTTTACTTTTCATTTTTAAAATAAAAAAAGAAAAAAAAACAGAGTTAAAGGAATATCACGTGCATGCTTTTTTACCAGCTTAGATTTATAATTTGTATTTTGAAAACTATACAGCTTTCAGTGACTTTTAAAGAGTGAAATGAAAAAATATCGCGATCGGTTTTAATTACACAAATCATTTGTAAGATTTTTATTATTTCCCAGGCATCTCCGTTTATTTCCTGAAATTTCGCCGGTTGCTCGAGGAGCGTATTTCTCTATTTCCGCTTCGTTATGTAAGCGCAATTTGGAGGAAAAAAACATGGCACAACTTTCGCGAAAACTTCTTCTCTTCACGAAGAAAGTTGCCGGCGAATAGTTTCCTCGTACGCTCCATCAAGTTCATCATCGCGCTCGTAACCGATCGATGCATCGATTCTATTGCTACCTTGAAAACTTCCCTTGTATTATTACGACGGTCTTTCTCTCTTTATTTGGTCATGATTTCAGTCGATTTTATCATCGATTGCACAAATCATCGATCGTTTCTCGTTACACGATCACAATTGTCACTCGAGAACTCTCGATTTTACAGACACTCAAATGCCACTGGTAACATCAATATATTCTATTTTCTCTTGTCTTTTTATTAATAGTAGAACTCGTTTTATTCACGTTCGTCAAGCTGATTTCATAAATAGAATTGTTTTTATGAGACTATTTGAAAAGCTCATATAATCGATGAGTCTGATGCTATCGCAAAATAAGCTGATAACGCGATATAAATGAGCGCGCTCTATTTTTATAGAAATATTTTCAGCCATCAAGTTATAACAAATAATTTTTTGTAATCGTAAACAAGTCCTCTTTTTAACATTAATATTACATGTATATACTATATAATACAAAAAAAAAAAAAAAAATTACAAAAGTCATGTAACATAATCACTAATATTATGCGAATATTCTCATTATTATTAATTTTTTCATTAATGCGTTAAAGATAGTTTGAGAAAGTGAGCTAAAGAAAGATCTAAATTCGATTTTTTAAAAATGTTTTAAACTCGTAATTAAACATTCAATCTATTAATTAGCGGCGTAGACATGATCGACAGATTTGATGCCGATCTGTGACATTCTCAAGGAAGCCCGCAAGAAAATTCACATGACGGCAGAGATGCGTCTTCATTCGCGTCTCACCACATTTCACCCTTTAACGAAACTGTCATTCCTGCTTCTTAACGCGCGCTCAAGTATTCGATAATCTCAATCTCTCTCCGTTAGAGTTTACTTCGGTAGTTGTATCTGTATTATATACAGTCTTGTACTATCCTTGTAAGCCTGCGACATTCTTATCACGATCTTGTCGTTTAAATTGATTTCTATTGCAGAATTTATGCGATAGCATTTTGTGTTACAGAATGTAGTAAGATTCTTTTCAAAAAATAAAATATAAATTGGATATATGTATATGCATGAATATGAAATAATTGTAAACTATTCTATTAAAACAATGAAAAATTATGTTATTAATAAAATTGGATCAGTAACTCAAAAAATATATACTATGTGATTATATATACTATTTATACTATGCACTCTATCTAATAAACGTATATATACAGGGTGTCCTAAAAATTTTGACACACCCGAAGTGTGAAGGTAGATTGGGCCAAACTAAATCGACAAGTCCTATGCCATTTTGCAAAATTTGCAATAGTTTTTGCGTTATTAATTAAAATATGTGAGCTAATGAGCGCGTTGGAAAGCAGTAGGTCGATATCGGCAGGTATGTACGACGGATTACTTGTGTACGTCTCTTAATAACAAAAGCATCATCTAAGCGAGAGGTGGAGTCACGCTGTCACCTTTTGCTAGATGATACCTTTGTTGGATACCTATCTAATAAACGTATATATATATATATATATATATATATATATATATATATATATATATATATAATTAAATCATTTTTAAATTTCTGTAAAATAGCAAAACATATAAAATTCCAAACTTAGATAATGCTTTTGTTACTAAGAGACGTACACAAGTAATCCGTCATACATGCCTGCCGATACCGGCCTATCTCTTTTCAACGCGCTCATTAGCTCACATATTATAATTAATAATGCAAAAACTATTGCAAATTTTGCAAAATGGTATAGGACTTTTCGACTCAATTTGGTCCAATCTACCTTCACACTTCGGGTGTGTCAAACTTTTTAGGACACCCTGTATATACTATTTATACTATGCACTCTATCTAATAAACATATATATATATATATATATATATAATATTAAATCATTTTTAAATTTCTGTAAAATAGCAAAACATATAAAATTCCAAACTTATACTGAGAGATAAGAATACCAATGAGAAAATAAGTCCTTATTTTTAAGATTAAATAAAAACTGACGAAAAATATCTATTGTATCTATCCCATGATTGTATCTCGATTCGAAATTCGACTCGTTTATGTTATACATTATGACATATATTTAATTATCATTTTATTATTGTTTCAGAAATAGTGCAAAAAAATGACCGATTCCGATTCCGATCCAACCTGGCATCCTTACTGGGCAAAGACAGAGAAGAAAAAAAAGAGAGATAAAAAGTGTTCTCCCATCATATTGAGAAAATTCTCAAGGAAGGCAGATGGAAAAGTGGCCTGGAAAATTGCTTCAAAGCCGAGACATTTGAAGCCATCTTCACAAGAACGTTTAAGTTCTTCTGGTTATTGTTCTGACACATCAAAATCTTCCATTCCGGAATCTCTCACATGTCCAATCGACGCAAAACTTATAGCGTCGATCAACGATTCAAATATTGATATCTCGCCGTTCAAGGTAAGTAACATTTTATCGCGCTTTTAATGCATTTAATATTGACCATATATTGCAAATAATTTTTGAAAGAATATCTATTGTATCTTATCATAAGTAAAAATATTAGCAAATTTTTTAATCAGAGGAACATTGGAACAAACTAGGGCTACTCAATAATATTGTACTAGCATGAAACCAACCAGCACTCTTATTTTATGAGAATAATGTAATTTTATAAAAATATAAATAAATTAATAATCATATTACTTTCTTGCGCACGTAATTAACTAGACTCAGAAAATGGGATAATCTACAATTTTATTCTAATTAAAATTAGCTAAAAAATAATGTATAGATTTTTTATAAGAAATTGGTAGTAATATTTTTGCAATTAAAATTAAAATAATTAAAATTTATTACAGCATTGAATTAAAAAATAATGTTTTTTTTTTTTCATTTTTTTAGCCTGGTGAGTTTATCGTGGAAAAATCATATTTGGGAGAGAAATATCCTCCTCTTCTTTGGAGAATAGATGGAAAGACTATCCTTCAAAAATTCGAGCCATTTGAATTGGATGGGAAAATATTCTACAAAAGTAAAGCTAAGGTAAAGTTAACTATAAATATAAATATATAAATATATATATATATATATATATATATATATATATATATATATATATGGTGTGTGTGTGTGTGTGTGTGTGTATATATATACACACAAACACATTATTTATCGTTTTTATTTGTTTACAGTACGCTGGATTTTGCATTCAAAATCGCCACTTAGTTAAACAAGCACTCGTGAAAATCTACCAACAGAGTAGTTTTGAGGTCATAGTAGAATTTTTGGACGAAACGAGATGATCTTTGACGAGGTAAATATTTGTGTAGAAACATATCTTAAGATTTCGAAAAATGCAACTTTTATTATACAAATAATAATAAATTTTTAAATAAAATCAAATTTCTTTTTTTCAGTTATAAACATATGGACTGCAAACCAGTATGATAAGCAGGCTGTGATATTTTACTTGCATGTACATAGTCACTCACGCACACATACTCATATACAACACACTATGTACAAACTATGTAAAAAAATGACTTGAGTATGTGTTGTAAATATTTTTATCGAATAAAGAATTTTTTAGAAAAAATTCTGTTTTTTCGCGCAATTGATTTCAGATACATCCCACTATTTTTTATGACACGGAAATAAAAAAATTACCAATCTGGTGGCAAAAATGCTTAGATTTTAGTGGAAACTATGTAGAAAAATGACTTTGGTGTGTGTTAGAAATATTTTGATCGAAAAAATGTTTTGGAAAAAATTGGTTTATATTTGACTTGCCCACGTATATATATATTTAATTGGACATATAAATATAGTCTCGTTTCTAGTAAAGAATAAAATTTTAAAGTTCTCGCCAAATATAGAATTGAGAAAAGCAGCAATATTATGTAATCCTTGCTTTTCATAGACCTTCTAATTTCATAATGTGAAAAGAAACTCGACTGTTCTTTGAAATAAACACTACCGGAAGAAAACAGTTTGCAGATATTCTAAATTATTCGCACGCTTTTTAACGCGCGCAAAGAATCCGAAATAAACTCGTAAACTCGGGATAAATGAAAAGCAAACGAGGCGGAAGCCTGGCTCGTTATGATCGCTTAAAACGTTCGTGCTCCCATCTCACGAAGCTCATTAATGATTGAGAAGGTGGGAAAGTGGAGTAATTCATTTCTGCCACGCGGCGGCGGCGCGCGCGATTCCATAATCCATAGGGTATAATTCAGTTGGTTTCTTGGCCTCGGGAAGGCTCGCTTGAATCCCGCAAAGTATTTACGACAATACAGCTAGGAGATACGCTAGCTCTATTATTGCGTCCTATAAGATCCTTCAAACATCGTAAAGTTTCTCGTTCGAGCAATTTATCGCTTTAATGATACATAATCCGCAAGAAATTTTATGAAGAGTCTCGATAATACTAATTAAATTCATGTCGATTAAATTTCCACGAGTAAACAGCCCGAAAAAAATTGCACTAAATGAAACTAATGCAATTAATTCTTTCGTCGTAAATTTTCAAGCTTTTCTTACACAAGAATCTTGGTCTCATTAGTATAATATTTGAATATTATTAAGTTTAAAGGTAAAATCATGTTTTTCATTTCGCAAATATCGTTGAGTATCTCAATGCGCGCAAATCATCATATATAAATAAAATTAGAAACGTAGAAAATTCAATCATGCGTATTTCTGCGATTTGCGTATGCACATGCAAATGCATCATATGCACATCTTGCATGTCTGAAAAGCACTCATCTCAGGAAGCGTATATGGAGTGTGCTTCGTTTCCTGAAACTATTTTAATTTTCAAACATAAATAGCGATTCATTCCCTTCGTCGTTAAATGTCGTTAAATGAATCCGAAAGAGAGAGAGAGAGAGAGAGAGAGAGAGAGAGAGAGAGGAAAAAGGAGGGAGAGAAACGTGCGCAATTCTCTCTCGATGAATTCCCGGCATTATATGAAATATTTTCGGTCTACGTGCGCGCGCGTTCGTGCGCGCAAACATTAGCGCATTGAAATATTCGCGGACCGGAATGTCGAATGCGAAATAAATTTCTCGCGGCCTCTCCGATTTATGCTCAACGCGCACCCCACCGAGCACGTTTCTCGATTCGCTCGATACACTACTCATTTAATATCTGTCTGGAGAAGTAGTGGAATGCGCGACGGCCGATTGGCAAGCTTGGGCTTTACCCGAGTTTACCCGGAGTTTTTCTAGTGTCGACGATGCCAGACTACTTCGCATCCACTCAACTGCTTTCCGGCAAGTGTATCTCTCGAATGTATCTCCTAAGAAGTCCGGAGATATCCCGACGATGCCCTCGTTAGAGGGCAAGTGCCGTTAAGCTACTTTTGTTTGTCGTTCGATAATAATACTCTACGATTGCTAGCGTTTGTTTAACTCGCGATATCCGCTATCTCCATCGATTTCAAATATCAAATGTCGATTACAAGGAATATGAAGAGAGCATTCTAACGTTATAATACAAATCAGATGGCATCATTA
This sequence comes from Cataglyphis hispanica, assembly GCF_021464435.1. Lineage (NCBI taxonomy): Eukaryota > Metazoa > Arthropoda > Insecta > Hymenoptera > Formicidae > Cataglyphis > Cataglyphis hispanica. The sequence continues at coordinate 11,242,720 of NC_065956.1, forward strand.
GAATTGAATAAATTGTGCGTTAACATAACAGATCTAATTGCTGAAAAACCAATTCAATCATCATAATATAACGAGGAAAAATTTAATATGTATTTTTTATACAAATAATTAGAAATTATTTGAGGTATTGATTTTATAACAATTTAACATTGTTAGAGTTGTGTGTATTTTAAACAAAATGAAATACAGTTTTATTAATATTTTCTAAAATATAATAAATATTTCTGTTAATAGAATTTCAAAGCATACAGGTTACGCTGTTCCATTTTGACGGTTCAATGACAATGGTACGAACAAAATTAAACCATGCGAAAATTGCAAACATGTTGGCGCGTACAAGCCTATGTCTGTACAATTACCGCATACGATTGCACGGAAATGTAAATGTATGCGATAAAATGTAACAGATTGTTCACCGCTTAAATAACCACCGGCCACCTGGACAAACAATCGTCATTTGTAACATTAACAATTATAGCCTTTCCTACCATGTTTATTTCATGTAGTTATTTTATTCATCGAGCGCCAGATATATAATTTCTCTCTCTTTCTTTTCTTTTCGCGGGCACAAAACTCTACTGTAAAGGCCGCAAACAGAACCGATGGCCAACCAACAATGCAAATCTGAAAATTTAATTACACGCTCGACAAAAGTTGTCTCCTGTGAAACGCGACGAAAAGGTGAGAGTGTATTTTAACGAGACGCTCAACGTAAATCGCTCTCTTTCCACGAATATAATCACGCCGGCACGCTTTTCCACGAGCGCAAGATGTTGCTAATTATTTCAAAGAGTTACGCTCTTAGAAGAACGAAACAGGCGACCTGACTTAAATTGGTCGTGCAAATTACATTTTAAAGCGGTCCAAGAAGTTGCTGCCTCGATACGGAAAGTTTCTGAATCTTTCGGTGAGAGTGCCAGTCGCGAGAATATTTTCGTGTCTCGTAAGAATCGCGTATAAGATTTTTTTATTTCTTCATTTTATTAATCCGCAATTTTGGCTCTTGTCGCCTACAATCTAGTTGATCTCGTTTCCGACATCACTTTCAAAAATTCGAGCGGCAATTTTATTTTACATTTCTAATTTTTAAAGCCCTACACATACACGAGATTTAGTGAGCAGAAAAGAAATATAAACTTTTAGAATAAGAAAATTAATTTCATACACGCTTAATATTCAACTCTAGCTTTCCATAAATTGCTACAATGTAACCAAACAGTGATGATCAAAGTTTTCAATTTTTCGAAAAAATACGATATATCCAGGTTAAAAGGAAATTCTAGTTCCGCGAAGTTCTGTTATTCCGCGGGGATTAAAAGTACATTTTTTATATTGGCGCAGGTCTTTCTTGAAGCTACAGGCATGAATAATAAATTTCAACCGGGAGCGAGCGAATAATCACCGCTCGATCGATGTGGTTGTAACATGACATCAAAAACTTTTTTTCTTTTCCGAGGTCGATCTAAAATTTGAACAGGTGAACACGTCACCTGTCACAGTTTTCGATTATTTTTTTATTCGCAGCTGCGCCCCGGCTCGATTACGTCAATCTTTCTACGCGCGCGTGTTCGTATATCAATCGTACAATCCACTAATTCCGCAGCCACGAAGGCCAAAAGCTGATTTCTTTTAAACTCGATACATCACGCGTCGCTGAGCGATCGAATAAATATATCTTGCTATTATCAAATAAGAAAAGTTTGTACCTTGTAAATTGATCAGTGTCAAATTTTTCATACAGACTTGGCGACCAAGTCTTATCAAACTCTTGTGTTATATAAGTTAATTAATCATTTTAAACAAAGATCGAAGAAATTAAATGATGAGACTCTTATTTCAGTATAAAAAATACAAACATCTTTTTTCAGAATGTTTCACATATATACACAAATTTTATCAAGTTTCTTTTGAATTTCATGTTCTTCGTGGAATTAATCAGAAAGAGAGAGATATAAATACTTAGCATTTAGTTACAATAAAAATATAATACATTTATACAGAGTATTCGTTGAAATAATAAGATATTAATAAAAACAATATTTTTATTTAATTCTTTAGCAAAAAAATCGCTTTTAAAACAATTAATCAAAATCAGCCGGCAATTCTTTTTATGTCTTTCTCTATATCCTTCCTTTTCTTAATTCTTTCTTTTTCGAATAACAACGCTAGTCTATGTGTCTAAAGGAGACAAACGTCTTTTTTCGTCACTGTTTCCTTCACAACGAGATTTGAAGGCGACGAAATCATCGAACCGGAAGCAGAGAAAGACGCCGGTAAAGGGGCGAATCCAGCAAGTAAATAAGGAGATGCTTCAAACACAAACCCTCATAATACTTATGGCGGGCTTTTAATATCACGTTGCTTCTTCGTTATATGAGAATTCTCAGCAACGAGAAAGATGAGAGACATCAAGAAGGTTGAGAGTAGCGGAGGTGTTGGCAATGGAAAATCGCAATGCAAGGTGAGAAATATCCGTCTCCATGATGGGAAAAGTGACGTGGCGCGGGGATGCTACGAGATAAGATCGAGAGACATCGGCGGTAAGGAGGTAAGGAGGACGAGAAATGCAAATGCCATGATTGGTGATGAGAGGCATCTGCCTCTCTCCCGCGAGGGATCTGAAAACGCGACGGGAATGAGCTTAACGATGTTCGTTCCCACGCATTTTCCAAAACAACTCTTATTTCAGAACGGACGGTCGCAATGAGAGAGAGAAGAGAGGAGAGAAAGAGAGAAGAAGGCGCGTCGCGACACGCCATCGGGGAATTAATAATAAGCTACTGCAGTATCATTCTCGTTCCCGTCGTCGTGGGAGTTGCCTTCGCTCAAATTTCTTCTTACAGACGTTACAGAGAGCGTAGCAGCACGCGCCTGCTGTACGTCGAACTAATTCCGCGGAAGCGGCTTGGCGAAAGCGATTTGATGTACTCTGAGCACGAAGCGGAATAACAAATATATAATAGAATGTTAAGAGGAGATATTGCAATTACATTCTGTATACTTCTATGATTTCCACATTGATTATATAACGTACACTCTATAGTCTCGCATAATATCGAAATTTGCAATAAACCTAATATTTTTAAAAACTGTAAACATTAAACATTAGTGGATTTAAACATATATTAATAAAAGCAACTCATTAGCGCGGTTCAAAGATTTTTCCTTTACGCTTTTCAGCTCTTCGCATTTTTCCGTTTTACTTTTAGAGACACGTCGCGCTCGTAAGGTCGCGTTAATGAAGTCAGGAATACATTATACATCCTTCATGTTCATTATGTCGACGGATAAGCCGCTGTACATCCGGAAAAACGCTCAGCCAAGGTTGTTCCAAGTCGCAAGCAAATGCGTGACACGATTTATTTTTGCACTGCGTCCTCTTTGTTGAATGCTCGATGGTAAACTCTTTTAAAGCGCCAACGACAAATTTCTACACGATGTGCAAAATATGAAATCATTTTTGTACATATATATATATATATATATATATATATATATATATATATGTATATATATATATATTTATTAGAGCTTTCTTGAGTGATAGTAAAAACTCTAGACAACGTTATGATTTTTACACAACTTTATTCAAACTGATTATCAGACATATGTAATTTCTATTATAACAACTCTCTTAACGTTCGCTGATCGATCTGATTATTGTTGATTATTAAACGATTGACACATGTGTAATATCGAGGGAATTAATAGAAAGCAGACATTGTAATTTATAACATTAGCTTCTCCAACGCTAAATTTAAGCATTTCCATCAAGCCAATAATGAATAATTAACAGCGCGATTATTCCGTTAAGCTCAGCCAATAATGCGAAACACTTGCGGTGAGGAAAATGGACGTTATTATCAATTACATAGATCCATTAAATTAATAATATGCGTGCAACATCTGGTGCGCGTGCAAATGTCGGCGTGAGGGAAACAGCTAATGATATTTTAATCTAATCGATAAGAATCGAAAACGTTTAACAAGAATTTCTTGCCTGTTAAGTTTCATGGGTGATGCTGGCCCGATATTGAAGCAAGTGCCGTATCCCGGCATTGCTTAATCCCGCTGCGGCTCCTACGGAGAGGTCCTGCGGGACTGCCGATCCTCTCTTGGCTAGTCGTTTATAAGTCGCTTGCGGCCAACGGCTCATTAAAAGAGATTTAGTAAGTCGTTAACTCGCCCGGTCGGGCCGCAAATGAAATTTATACAGTTTATTTAAGAGGCCGGATTAAGCTTTATTCACGACTAAATTCTGACAGCATTATTCAACGTCGGTACGCTCAGAATTTTCGAGATCGTTGTTACTTCAGCTTTGAATTTGTGTCAATAATGTCGATGATGAAAAAAACTTGATTATAATTTGAATAACATTTTTTTTAATTTGTCTTTCAGTCACACAAAAGATCAATCTTGGATTCAACACAAATCCTTTCAAAATTAATTATTGGATTCAAAGATTCTAGAACATTGTGAGTATAATGTTATATGTTTAGAAAAATTAATACATAAAATATAGAAATATTTATATGAATATAATATAAAATACTGTATATATAAAATATATCATAATATTATTTAATATGTATTTTTTGCGTAATGTTTGTACTTTACGACTCAAAATTAATGACAACGTAATTAACGAAGCCTGAATAAACATAAATAGATTAACCGTAGAATATCACTCTGAGAAAGATCGAATCGCTTATGTAATTAATCCAGATTATTCTCCCTTTAGCTCGTTATACTTAATTGGCATTAATTAAGAACGCCAAAGAATTCGTTATATCTGCCATCGTTATGTAAGAGGTGCCATCGACGCGACGTTAATTAAAAAGAATGTCGATGAAAAGAAGACGAAGGAGAATTGAATATGTGAAAATCGATTCTAACTAGACGAGCATCAAATAAATCACGCGCAATAAAAGTTTAACGCATTTTAATATCAAATTTGTAGAAAATCTCTAGAGATTTTCAATTTTTTATTCAAAAAATTTTTTGACAAGTATTTATATATATGTATACTGTTATTTTTTTTTTTTAAACAAAAGATAAGCAGATTTACAGATAAAAAGAAGTGCGATAAATTTGGAAATACCTTATATCTAATTTATCATGCGTTTATATCTCTATTGCTTTCCAACTTATCGAAACATATCGCAAAATCCCATCAATGCAATCGCGACAGTTGATGCGACTCATACGCGATGCAAAATGCGTATCGCGAAAGAAACAAATTCGCGCAGTTATACATCAAAAAAAGAGAAAAAGAAATATTAGAGGAGGTGAGGGGGGGAACAGTATGCGCGAATCATAAATCAGCAATCAGTCTGGTAGATCTAGCACCATCGACAAAGAATGAACAGTGACAAATCCAACAGCGGTAATGAAAAATCACGAGCAATAGACATCGCTCACGAGACCGAAGAGCTACAAAGGGGGGTGGATCGATGAAGGGAGTCGATCGATGAAGGGTTCGGAGACGAGGGGAGCAATGGATAGACGGGTCAGCGGCGAACGTAAAGCAGATACTGCACTGCTGACTTTATGGATTCGATTATTCGCGCTTGCTGCCTGTGCAGCAGTTCTCTCTCCATGTCGTCTCGGCATCGTCGATCGTTGCACGTGGAAAGGGACAAAGATGGGAAGGAAAGAAAGGCAAGGGGCTTCGCATAATTTAAATTTATATTAAGCCCGGCCGGTGAGTTGGCAAGACTACTTTACTTGTGCTAAAAAAACAATCGGAATTTGACGAGTTTTTTTTCTCAAGTTTTAAGCCCGTTCTCTTCTATCCCATCTCGCGAAAAATATTATTCATTTTATTTCGCTGTAATTCTCCACGCAATATGTTTTATGTATGTAAATATAAAATTGTTGTACAGCGAATGCGTTTACGATTCTATCTGAATATAGTAATGACGATATGATGACGTGTCGCTAATGCTGTTAATTCTTGTCAAGTTTCGCCATATTTTATGTTGCGTTTTGAATAAACAGTCGACACAAAACCGTCCTTTAAGTGCAAACTTTGCGCCGACATCAAGTATAATAAGCTTAATTGATACATGATGTTGAATCATTTCGGTTATGCAATATTTCAATTAATTTCAATACATTCGATTTTCATTCCTCTCTCTCTCAAGTTAGTGAGATATTTTCAAATTAGGCAAAAAACATAATAAAAAAATTCTTAGAATAAATTGAACGTAGTATAAACGTGCGTGTGTAATAAACTAATTTATAATTTAGTTACTAGCCAATTTAATTTGATAAATTATTTGTTTAACACGCTCATACATATCAAGAAATGTATTATTTATGCTGTAATAACTATTACATTATTTTTTCAATTATTTCATATATTAAATTAATAATAAACTCATATAAAATCATCATGAGCTGTCACGTAATAACATAATTAGTTTCCTACATGTGACGATCGGTATATTTATTTATATAAAACATACATGAAATAATAGATTAATTTTCCATCATGGCAATTAGCATATCTCTGTTTGTTGATATAAAATATATAATAGCATACACAAAAAGAGAATATTGTATTGTCATGTCACAATGTATCATTTTTGATACACATGTATATAGATATATACATACATATATATGTCGCATATCAAAATATCAATATGCCGTGGCGTATTGGAAACTTAAAACACTCTATAACATATTTATAGGTACTCTATTACGTTTGGAGTACCTGAAGAGAAGTAGAAAGAAAATGAAAATTCTTATGTTCGCATTTATGCTGATCGTCATTATAAATACTAAATGTATAATTCTATTTCTAAATAGTACATAAGGGGTCGATTAATTTATAATTTTTTCTTCGCTTCTTTTAACTATTTTTATCATTAGATGCAATTATCACGTACAGCGTTTTAATTTTAGAATAAATGCAATTGTTTCATGTTAGCGACACAATCGCTGATTGTGAATAAGAATTTAATAATTTTGTTAATTTATCAACAAAGACGGATCAAATTGCAGCATGAGAAATTGAAACGCATACCATCGAGTCAGATATTTCTTTCGGTGTTTCCGCGAGATATGATTGCTCCAGGGCGGCAGCCTTTGCTCTCAGACCATTAGAGAGGCAAAAGAGACGAGAATAAAGACTTTTCAATCGGGTTTATTCAGACCGGCGATACCCCATTCCCCTCCTCTCTCTCTCTCTCTCTCTCTCTTCCTTCTTCGACTAGCATTCACCTACACTCTAGTTCAGAGAAATTGGAAAAACACAGAGGAAACGGAACTTGAAACGCCGCGTCGTCCCGGAAAAATGGCGCACCGGAAATTGGGACTTGCCCCCTCTAATTTTACGTACCAGAAGTGTCTTGATCGGAAACGAATCGAGGGAGAAAACGGCGTGAAGCATCTGAATACAAATAGCTCGCCGCAAAGGACTCCACTTAGTGCCGGGATGCAGTCGGCATGATTGCAGATCACGATATCATTTTCGTGACTGCATGCGTTCCATGAAAATTTTAAATAAAATTCCAATTTTATCCATATACCTACGTTCCCTTACTTTTCAATGAACAATTTCTATTCATGCATGATTTATATTCGCGTGCCTCTAAATTCATTGCGTTGTCAAATTTACCTGCTATTCTTATCATTTGTACATTGTACATAAAAATTTAAAAAAAAAAAAAAAAAAGAAAAAAAATAATTTTTAACTAATTTTTAATTAAAATTGAAATGGTTTTACGTATAAGTAGCAGCAGCAATGACTCCCTACCAAGCGATTTATGATAAAAGATATTCAAAATATATAACAGAGATCCAATTTCGTTAAAATGCTAAATTATATATTCTTGTGTCTTTGGAGTATGAATAAATTATATTTTATAATCTTCCACGGATATCTTTTGGAACATGAATAAATTTGCATCACAATATAACACCCCGGTTTCAAGAAAATATTATAAATTTTAATCGAAAATGTTTTTTGATACTCTCTCTGTTTCTTGGAAAAATTCGTGTGCTCATCGGAAACTTTTCTTTGAACCTTCCTTTTTCTACGTGTGTATTTGCGCTCTCTGAAAGATTATTCAACAACGAGTTTCGCCCTATACGAAATCGCCGTTTACGTGCAAACATCAAAATATCTATATAATCACTTGTAATGTTTTAGATCCGCATTTCGGCCTAGTTTAATTACGTAGTTTCGCACAACGCTGATGATCGAAGAAAACCGGAGGGAAACAGGCCGATATTTCGTGTAATCTAGGAGGGGATGGGGAAGACATAGAGACGCCCCAGCTGCCTCCGCCGCTGTTCAGACCATCCTGCCGCGGACAAAGAGGGATTAGCATGGGAATTACTTCCGGCCGGACGATAAAGCCCGGGCGCGTGGAAAGTTCAAAGCCGAGCCGACGTAGTTCGTAAGCGCACTCGTTGCACGCCATGCACGACGGAGAAGCGAGCGCGTTTCGACGCAAATTGACGCCCGCCCCCTTCGCCCATTCGCTTCAGCGGCCTTTCGGCGCTCGCCCTGATATTATTCCAGTTTCGAAAAGATCTTCCATGCACCGCTGAATGCACTACAGAAGGACCAATGGTGCTCTCGATGCTCACGTTGCTCGACGAGACCCCGTTTGATTTTGCGGAATGAGGCGCGAGCGGGAGATTGTGAATTCTGTTTTTTCTCTCCAATCTTTTTTCCTTTTTTTGTCATTTTGTAATTTTTTTTTTTTTTTTACATCGCACGTAACAATGGAGACAAGGGCGTTTCGTCGATCGTGTTATCATGCGGAGATTTTGTTAGATAGCTCGACTTTTAGCGCCGCTAGCCTACGCAAGCGAGAGGAGACTACGAGAGTAGAATAATAACGTGAAGCGCTCTCGAGCGAGAGGCTCGCGTGCTCTGTAAATTGCTTGTAGAGCGAGAATTCGATACGCCAGGCAGCATGTGCCATGTAAAACGGTGTTTGTTTGCATTGTCGTTTATTGCGAGACGTGACTGCGAGGAAGGAGGAATTCATTCGCATAGCCGATGACCGCCCTGTCGGATTAATGTCCTCCTGTAGAGGCCCACTTTCCTTTTAATCGTGCTGAGAAAAAAAATATGCAGGGGAAAATGAACGGTATAAAAGCGGGAGTTGTACAGAAACAATCTTCTTATGAGCTTTCGTTTTCTTTCTACTTTACTGTTATAGTATATCAAACTAACTGAGAGTTCGATTGCGATATCGGTACAAAAAGATAGATTTAATTCATTTGTACGTAGAAACAATACGCATTTCCGCGGTCCATTGTGATGCCAGATACGAGATGCAATATAAACTTTTACGGCGTGATTGGAAAAAAATGCGACAACATCGCGTCGTCGGCAGACGATTTTACTTCCAAGGGATTTTTCGCACTGCACAAAAAATACATAAAATGTACGGAAAGCGTAGGAAAAAAAATTGAGAATTAGGAGAAACGATCCTTCGTGTTTTGAGGTTTAACTACGCTCTTGCTCTCTTTTCTATAAATTTTCTACAAATTTTATATCCAATCTCATAAGGAAGCCACAGTAAGAGAAAAAGGTAAACGTTATTACATCGGGAAGAACGCAATCGATGTTTCATGAGCTCGAATCGACAATGAAAGTTCTCGCAAAATAAAATTGAAGACCAAATACGCGGAAAATCACCGCGTAAAATATGAAAAACAAAGATGATAGAGAACGAGCAAAATTTTGTTCGATATGTAATCAAACGCGAGCATGTTCGCGGAAGGATATAATGAAGAATCAAGCTTATTTCTCGAACCTCATCGTTGTTTTACGATCAGAAGGATCCAGATCGGTGGTTGTCTGGTTTTAAACCGAGAAAACCGAGCGGTAAGAAATATCTTTAGCGTTTAAATAGAGAGAGAATCGTGACAGAAAAAGAGGAGAGATCGAGAAAAGGAAAGGATGAAAAATAAGAAAAAAGATGTTGACACGAATGATGAAAGAAGAATGAAGAAATTAGTCGCGTTGACGGTCGCGAAATATTACTCCAAATACAGTGCAACGTTAATATTCTGTTTTATATCGAATCGACGAGACAAAGTGAAAAAGTTTTCTTCGATGAAATAAGAACGCTTTTCCTGGTTCTTTCGGACATTTCCTCTCCCTCTTTCCCTCCCTTTATTGGACTTCATTTTGTCGAACAACAGAAAAAGGAAAGAGAAATTGAGAAACGGCAATGCAATAATTAATGTTATCATAAAACAAGATTAATAAAGTGATATTGCTTGCGAAACCCTCGTAGCTATGAGAAATATTTGTGTGATTCCAAATTTTATTACATCTTATTAAATCAATGTACGAAATAAAATCCACTTATATTCGTAATAGAAGAGAAAAATACATTCAGAATCTTCACAGATTCTCTTCCTTTAATTTGTACAAGATTTCGTCATAAATTTGTTACCGAAAATAAATTTATTTTCTTCTTCAATGAAAAAAAGTAATAATTAACTTTCTTTAATCTACCGTGTTTAATAGATACAGTATTTATAGAAAGTAATAATATTTTATAGAAAATATTGGAGAATGAATTTAACTTTATACGAAAAGTTTTCTCTTGTATGCGCCATAATTTATCGATTTATATCGAGAAAAATACTGAAGGAAAAGAGTATTGACGCGATTGTTATCGTTACTCGCGGCAACGCAGATGGAATAAGTGAAATAAATTTAATGGAGCTTGCGTCGCGGTTCGTTTAGGTGATTTCGAGCGCGAAGGTTTCGACGGTTTGCGCGCGAGCCTGCCTTTTCCACGTAAATTTATAACGTGTCGTTGCGAATGAGGAAAGTTAAGTGGTCGGCTGGGCGCGTCGTATCTCCGAGTTGAAAATGTCTCCGAGGTCTTTAAAAAGTCCCGCAAACTTCATTAAGAAATTCGGCGCCTCGGGGCACGAGCGCATCCATTCTCGCTATATACATACGAAAGTCCGGCGCGGCGGAAAAAGAACTTTTAAATTTAGTTGGCTTAACTGACTCCGCCCGGCAGTTTAAATGAAATTACATGATTTTGGAGCGAGACGAGACTTAACGACTTGCTATTCCCTCCCCCCTCCCCCCCTCTTTCTGGCGGCTCGCTCATAACGTAATCCCCGGTTGATATACATCGAGGCGAGCAAGATTCCCCAGATGAACTAGAAAAGTTGGCTCACTCCGTCATTAAGTCGGCTTTGTTAACTAACTTGTAACATCTTTATTCTTCCGACGATGTTCACGATAACGGAACGTGCTGCGAATTGTTCAGACTATGTATATGTGTGTGTGTGTGTGTGTGTGTTGAATGGAATGAAATTTTAGTGTATTATGAATTAAGATTAAGATAAATCAAAAAACAGTTATTTCTTATTATTTAATCTATTTAATATTGTAAAAATAAAGAAATTATTTTGTCATTTTAAAGTTGTTAAAGCGCAAATAGTTACGAATAATTACAGACTACATGCTACGAATATTCCGTACGAGAAGAATTTTCGAATAAATCGTTATTATTACGATATCTGTCATAAAAAGATTCTGTAGTTTAATCAGAAAGAAAACCCTCTCTGCACAAAAAGAATTCTCTCAAATATAATAGATATTGCGTTTTTACAAATATTTGTCAAACTCAATCAGTTTTGTTTTATTGTTGGCGAAAAATTAGAAATCATCAAATTTTAGCAAAATTTTTATTATTTTTCTTAAAATAAAGTCAAGTTGAAATAATCTTATTTATAATTTCAACGTAATGTCAAAACTCATTAATATGCTTAATCAAAAAATTATACGCATAATTTATTATACTAGAAAGAATTGGAATTGCCTATTTATAGGCAAAAATGGCATTTTCCTTATTTCATCAATCAAGTAGTAATGAAAAGCGTGCGACAACACCAGAACGCTTCGTATATCCGGCCCATCCTCTGGCCAACTCTGTCCTATCGATTGCTCGTTGCAATCAGTAATTCGGTTTATGCTGTCCGAGAACATTGCCGTTGATCGACAAAAGCGAGGCCGCTAAAGGATCGAGAAACAAAACGGTAGCTTTGTCGACGATGACAAGGTGCTCGTGTAATCAAGGAAACGATCGAATTATAGCTGCTTGCGAAAGGCTGATTGCTCGCCCACGGGGAAATTACCCTCTCTTCGTTCGGTCGACACTACTCGGGGACTGGGATCTTTAATTGGCGCTCGTAATTAAGCGTTTCCTTTCCCGCTTGTTCCAATGCGCGATGTGATCATTCTGGCGGTGCGTATGCGAGAAATAGAATGCAAAAAGCAGAAATAAGAGAGTAATAAAGCGTTTGAAATATGTTGGAATCATCATACGATTTAAGCCCTTGTATAAAATTGTGAATAATTGTATCATGATTGTTGAATTTCTCGCTAACAATAAATGTAATTTTTGCGAAGCAAAATTTTTGATCTCACTCAAAACTATATCTTTTGACGTGACTTTATTCGGGTTCTTTACAGATTTTAAGTATCATTTGTTGCAGCAAATAAGAATAAAAATAAGAAAATTTATGAAAAATTAATTTATATTAATTTGAGAAAAGTTAATATGTAAAAAAATAAATCTAGTTTTGTCAGCGATTTTAACATTTTAACTAAACAATAATATTGTACAAAATTTTTATTTTTAAAAAACGTTTAAAAAAAAAGCTGATAACACAATACAAAATAATGTATATTATAATAAAAAAGTCTTAAAAAAATTTGATATTCCTATTAGCTGAGTGACAATCCACGATTTAATATAATTGTGTTGCATTGACAATTACCTGATATTTCGAGTGCGATATCATTAAGTTGATGGAGGCGAAGGAATCTCGTCGCTCCAAGTTTCTCCTGCGACCTCTGCTATTATTTCTCCCGCCGTCAGCCGCAAATTGAGGATTCCCAGGTTTATAGACAAGATCGAATGAAATTAATGGCAACGAGGGAAGGATTACGAGGAGGAGACGCAAGATGGACCGAGCAGGTGACCGAGGTCGAGAAATAGCGTGGAACGTCGTTTCGTGAACAAATTCTGACAGCGAGGAAGGAATGCCGAGCTTTCCGACGCGAATCGTGCACGTTAAATCCGGTTACTTAGCAGATTGAACCGCTGGAATGGAATTCGAACCGATAGTTTAGGGGATGTTTGATCAAGCGACGAGCGCGGGACGATAAACCAGATGGAGAAGCGACATGGAGAATTTTATCCCCAGTCGTTCCGCTTCTTTCATCAAATCAAATCGACGCCTATGTTCGCACTTCCCGGATTAAAAATTTGATTTCATTCATACATTATATAGAATTATAGAATTAATAACGCGATACATGATAATGCGAACTTTTAGGGTATTGTATATAAAATAATTTATAAAAAAATTTAGAAATTAGAGAAGCATATAATATACTAAATATACATTTAGCAAGTATAACATTCAAAATGGATGCAAAATATCTTGAATGTTCTTTGAATTTTCTTTTAAATTACTCTACATACCTTTCTCAGAATCACGATTATTTTATCATAATCTTATTTGCTTACCATATCAGCTGTTGTCTTATTTCTCCTTTCGATATCAGAACATATTCTGCAATCTGCTGTCGCCGATAACAGTCGTCGTTCATCGTCAAGAAGAATCTGTCAACATTGATTAGACGGATGTTAGAGCGTCTACTTTCAACAGCATATATTATCGAGTTAACAGCGCAAATCTAATTATATCCCCGTCTAATTAGCTGTCGTTGAGCGCGTTGCGTCGTCGTGTAAACATTCGAACACGCCCGTATCGGAACGAAGCGTGTCGCGACGATTAACGGCCTCGAATTGAATTCTCTGTATCGCTTGGATCTCGGAAGGGACATGAGATAACCCCGATGACCGTGGGGCAGCGACCATAATTACGGGCCGCGTAAACGTATCGATAAGGAGGGGAAAGGGGATGGGGGAGGATAGCATATTGATAGAGAGAATCGCGTATCGATAACGGGGCACAGAGCAATTCCACATAATCGGCAACAAACCATAGTCCTAAGGCAGGTCAACTATCGGGCAGAAAACGCATCTGGTCGAAGGGAAATTCTAGATTTCCCCCGAGGACTTCTTTGAGAATCACCAACCGACCGATGCCTCACAAGCCCTTCATCTACAGCTACTTTCGTATCGCAGTCACAAATACTACATCTTACTTGAATTCAATTTCATTTCTTACTTGAATTTAATATCAACTCATGTTGATAGTCCGCTTTGCAGCTCGCGACTGATCAAAAATAAACAATTTGTCTTCAAACAGCAGACTGAAAAAACGGATCATAAAATTTTTCGTATGAATGTGAATTATGTAATCGAATATATATATATATATATATATATATATATATATATATATATATATATGTTTCATTCTTTATTGCGAACATCGTTATCTTTTTTATCTCCTTAATTGTTGATTACGCGAATGAGTTTATTATTAAGAAATATAATTTTTCTCTCCTTTATATTGCTCGATGTGCTCGATATCAGAATATGTATACAAATGTATACGGGGTGATCATAAAAAAACAACAACAGAAATTGTTTTTGAATCAACAAGCCTACATATTGTACGATCTATTTATACAAAGAAATTATTGTATATCTTTTTAAAATGTTAATTTCTTAAATCAAAATTTAAAACAAAAATTATATAAATCAGACACATTTATTATCTTACCAAAAACCTTTTGCGAAAATGAGAACACCATTCAACATGAAAAGGAAACGCGCACGCACACGCAAGAGAAAGGGAGAGAGAGAGAGAGGGGGGGGGAGGGAAAGAATAAACTGAGGAGCTTATTTACCACTCGTTAAATTCCTCCTCGCTGGTTGAATTACATGGCACATCAAAGCTCGAGTGAGCACTGGAAGTGGAATCAACGTTACCAGAGTTTTCAGGTAAATACAGTAAGCTTGCGCGCCGCCTTCTATGTGCCTGTTACCTCAATATTGAAGGATTGGAACTCCCTTGTTTGAAAATGCTTATGGGAAATTGTCGGATGCCATGTTGTTCGACCATAGCATGGACATACTTATGGTAAATCATATAATATATTCTATGCAGACACGATGTATATCAGAAACTACAATCCGTTCCACTATTACATACCCTTGACTCCTAGATGTTTCTGTACATTTATATATATATATATATATATATATATATATATCAGGGTGTCCGATAATTCGCGGATTACACTTTAAGGGAAGGTAGAGGATGTTATTCTGAATAGAAAAGTCCTGTACCATTTTGTGATTTTCTCAATATTTAAGAAAATATTAATTTTAAAGATCAGCCAACGAAGTGCTGCGAAAGCTCGTGGCGCGAAAATGCCTCCACTGTCAATTGATACTCGGTCCGCGGCGAAGCAATGGGAGGAGCAGTTTGCGAGCATGCTTCGCTATGGCAACCGAAAAAAATACACACATAATGAAAAGATCACATACATAAAACGGAGCACGCATTATGTGTGTATTTCTTTTGGTTGCCATAGCGAAGCATGCTCGCAAACTGCTCCTCCCATTGCTTCGCCGCGGACCGAGTATCAATTGACAATGGGAGGCATTTTCGCGCCACGAGCTTTTCGTGGCACTTCGTTGGCTGATCTTTTAAAATTAATATTTTCTTAAATATTGAGAAAATCACAAAATGGTACAGGACTTTTCTATTCATAATAACATCCTCTACCTTCCCTTAAAAGGTAATCCGCGAATTATCGGACACCCTGTATATATGTCGGGAGTGTATTTTGTGCATGTAAGTTACATATTGTACAATACGAATATACATAGCATTATAACGATTTCTTATAATAACATAAACTGACATATTAAAATTATTTGATAATGCTTAATAATGAAAAAATGCAACATTATTATTTACATTTTATTATTTAATATTTAATCTATATTGTGAGCTCTATGTACATATATTATGCATTAGTTATGAGATTATTTTTGTTCTCTTTCATACACATACACATATATGTATATAGACAGAGATAAATAATTACATTAATTAATGTAACATTCTTTCTTCTAAAGCTATTTAGAGTAAGTTGTAAAACGGCAGTCGTGCAACTTAGAGATACGCAACTTATCCTTGTAAATACCGTTTTGCCGAAAACAGTGAATAGTTTATTTGTGAAACCATTTCCCGATGTGTAAATGAAACAGCACAGGGAATGGATCTGAATAATTAAATATGGACATAACAATTTCTCTGAGATTGCATTGCAATATTCATCTTCATTGGAATAACTACCCATCAGGCAACGAAAATCATAATATTACATAATCGCAATCGCTAGTTAATTTTCGTTTTCAAAAATATTCAAAATTTTACGATCCAAATTATTGTTTCGAGCGTGTATGTGTGTGTGTGTCTGTGTGTGTGTATAGTTCAGATATAAATTATATAAAATTTGAATCTTTATAAAAATTACTCGTTAAACATCATTATCTGATATCGTAATATAATAACGTTATATGATATAAATTTAAGTTCTCTGTTGGAAGCACACAAAACTTCCTGTGACATACAACGAGAGGAAGATCAGTCAAGATCAGTCAAGTAGAATCTCAGGTTGTTTGACTGAACATGAGCCATGATGCGATGAAAGCGTTGTATCGTTGCGAGCGTAGAATTTCTCGATGCTTGTTAAACTTTTTTTACACTAATAACGCGTCAATGCAAAATATTAATTCTCATCGGTGAATGAATGAATTTGTCTCGATCAAAATTCAACTTGGCAGTAAAATAGAAATAGCACGAAAGCGCACGACATACAAATCTGGAGATTTGAAACGTTGTGTTTACTCCGTTGGATAAAAGTGCATTCATGATATCATAATCAGTCGATAAGAATATTCTGATAAAAGATATATTCTGATAAGAGAATCCTTCGTTCAATAAATAGATACTTATATTGAAACAATTAAGTTTCGGCTTCATTGATGTTGTTATCTCACGTTGACATTCTCATAAATTTTACTACGTTCTTAGCGTTTTGCATATAATATCTTCAAATATATAAGTAAGAAAGTTTTTGGCGATTGTCTCAAGATTACGATCAAAGTGCGGACAGTTTAAAAATTAATGGTAATGCCGCGAATGTAGAATAGATGGACAAGATAGTGGCTGGATGAAGAGAGAACATCGAGATTGTCGATTGTAAAGCAAAGTTCGAGAAACAGAAACCGTTCCCGTCACCTTGAGTCGGCGGCGGCCGCATAGTGCACTCTCGTGTCACGTTGCCGCATTCATAAATTGGTTAGAACTTAGGACAGACGACCAACGGTATCCAATTAGTCCTTTAACGCTGCTTAATGCAATGATAAACTATGCCGGGTTAACGAAAGAAACATAAGTACGATATATTATAATTACAAAGATATGCATAAGAATATAATATTTAAAAATTATATCCATTATATATTACATAATCATGATTCTTATCAAAATTTTAATTAATTAAACATGAATTTTTAATACTCTTATAATTTTTTTCTTGATTAAAATTATATAATATTCAAAGAAAAATTTATTTATAAAATAATGGTATATAAATACTTTTATTTAATAAAAAAATTTTTTCAAAGAAATATTTACTGCTTGTTTCTCCCTTCTTACCTACAGTTAAATATTTTTTTAATGTAACTATTTTCTTTTGCGACATTTCGTTAGAATAAAATCGGATCGCTGCATTAAATCAAGAGTTTTTATTCAGAGAGACTCGGAATTACTCAACAGAAAGAGAGACGTTCGTGGACGGGACTTGCGCACATCCGAGCTTGCATACAAATATTTGTCTTTCCTCGGTATATCACGACAGCATTGTTTCGCAACGCATTTGCGAATAGTAGGTTTTTTCCTAATGGATCTCTTGATAATTTCCATCGTAAAAACAAATTTCTGAGAGAACGTTGATATACACTCACTGTTCGTCACAACATTACTTATCCCTTCCACCCGCATGGAAATCGTTCACTTTAATACTTTATCGCAGTTTTATAATAGTATATAAGTATATAAGTGAATTATTGTCGCAATAGTATCAGTAGTAGAGATGTGATCGATAACAAAAGCTGTGTGCTCATCTAGTCGGTTATATAAGCTTTAGATTTGTTTTTAGAATATATCGAACATTAAATATAGTGTCAAGTATATTTTTATATGATGATAAACCTAAAGAATCAAGATATCGTCGAAGAGGTACAGATACAAAAAATGTTAAAAAAAAACTTGTAATGTTAGCGTCATACATGATATTAAATTTAAGTTTAAAATCTCTTTATTTGAAATTCTTGGAAAATTTCATCGTTATGGCTCTCTCTCTCTCTCTTTCTGTATATATATATTAGAACTAACTACATTTAAATACAATAAAAAAAAAATAAATCGAGTTTGCTATGAAGATTCTTTTACGCTGCATTGCAATTTGTCACCTCCGGCGTTTAAATTTTCAATTTATAATCGTCAAATATATATAATTGCACTTGCCACAACTTTTTAGGATAATCTAAGGTTTAGGATAGAAGACAATATATTGATTGGCAAGGAAATACCGATTTACGATCAATACACAAACGTCGGAGCGTTGGTTTTGGAAAAGCTGCGTAGCAAACCGGAATTTGTCGCTCAAGTAAGTAGATGTAGTCTACTTCTATGAAGAGAGTGTCGATAAACGTACGATCGGATCGACTTTAACGTAAATTTCGCTAACGTAAATTCGCCTTTAAACTTCCCACTCGTTCGATCCATAATGCGTATGTGTGTAGGTGGAAGCGGTTACCGGCACAAAGACCACTTTCGCGGAAATGACGGAGAAAAGCGTGAAATGCGCGCTGTGGTTGAGAGAGCAGGCTGTTCAACCGGGCGACATAATCGGCATTTGCACTCACAATCACTTGGAATCATACGTACCGCTGCTGGCGGCACTTTACGTCGGCGCCATTAGCAACCCATGGGACAATGAGCTCTCCCCAAGTACGTTATTACTTTTCTCCCGTTTTTCCAGCTTGTTCTTGATTCTTTTTTCCGAGCATTAAACCATCGACTCATCGCCGAATGAGATCCGATTTTCCGCACGTACAACGCGGCAGTGCCGTTGTTGCGGAGCATTTCATTTCAATCTTTTTCCCTTTCGATTATCTACCTTTCTTTTCATTTTTTTTTTTCTTTTTAATCAATCGACGTGACGCAGCACGAAAAAAGCTCCCGAATTACTCGGACTCATAGAATGTCGCTTTTATCTTTGTCACGAATCCGCAACGAATATGACAGATTAATGCGTACAAATACTATAACGAAAGTAACGATGACGTCGCGTGGAAATTTTTTTTCAAACGCACGGAATAAATTTACATAGAAATTTCTTCATTTTTCAGCGACCGCAAATTTTTTTCTCTCGCTAACAAGACCGAAAATAGTGTTTGCGAATGTTGAATCGATCGAATGTTTGGCACGGATCGTCGAAGAGGACCACCTGGACACTAAGCTCGTAATATTCGGC
Source organism: Cataglyphis hispanica (assembly GCF_021464435.1). Lineage (NCBI taxonomy): Eukaryota > Metazoa > Arthropoda > Insecta > Hymenoptera > Formicidae > Cataglyphis > Cataglyphis hispanica. Next base: position 11,262,266 of record NC_065956.1, read on the forward strand.
GAGCTGGCGGGATTTGAGAATGCGTCTTTGACGAGCGTTTTACGTTCCCAAGATATGGCAAGGATCGATGAATTCGAGTGTTCGAAGCTGACTAGTCCCGATCAGATTGCTACGATCGTTTGCTCATCCGGTACCAGTGGTTTTCCGAAGGGCGCCGAGATCAGCCACGCATCCATGATCAATTACATGACTCACGTCAAGATCCATGATCTTAACGGGCACATATCCATGTGGACGCCTTCCATGCGTTGGTATTGCGGTCTGTTCATCATTATCAAGGCTATTCTGGATTACTCTAAAAGGATCATAGCTCCAGATTACGATGACGACGACCAACTATGCCACTTCATCGAGAAGTACGAGGCAAGTGATGGAAGATTAGCATACAATCGTGTAATTGCCTATTAACGGCGAATCGGAATCATCAAAACATATATATATCAATAACAATGATAAATTAATAAATTTGTAAGAGATGACATGGTGAATAACGTGTTATTCTACTGAGTAGTTTTAATAACAATAAACAATTATTTAAGAGACAATCTCTATAAAACATTTTTTAGCGACAAACACGGGCTTGTCTAAATAATGTGTACAGCATCTTATAAATTAATTGCAAATTTATGATAGAAAATTTGGCGATATAATGTGATTTATTATGCGCTTCTCGCACACAGCATCTGTGTTCGCATTATTATTTCCATTTAAGAATATTCTTGCATATAAAGGATATTATTTCATGCGATATTACGGTCACGTATTCGCGTTAATTTGTGTTAATTTATGTCGCGTGGCGAATTTACTAAAGGATAACACGATGCCCGAATTGAGGCTCATCTACAACTGAGTGTGATAGTTGCGCCGAATGATTTATTGCCTCGTGCAGGTAATACCGCGTGAGAACGTTCGAGTTTAACGGCGTCGTTTTGCATTCAGGTATCCTGGTTTAGATGTGATTCCTGCTTCCCCATTCGACTGGTAAAGTTCGACGTATTAAGCAAGTACCGGTTACCGACATTGAAAATCCTTTTATTTGGCGGCGCACATTTTCAGAGAGAACTGCAGCAGTCTCTGGTGAAACTTTTACCGCACACCAGTGTCATATTGTGTTACGGTGAGTTGTACCGGACTGTCATAAAGATGACAAATAATAAATCGTTATTACAATCTTGTGAATTTCGTACAAGTGCGATAGCGCAAACAAAGCTTAAAACACATATGATGAAGATGCGACGCGAAAAAAAAAACAATTTTTGTACAAACTGCCCGCAGGAATGACGGATTACGGTGGATTATGCGCCCGTCAGACGAAATATAGTAAACCGGGCAGCTGTGGATTTGTGTGCGAAACAGGACGGCTGAAGGTGGTCGATCCTAGCACAGGAAGAATCTTGGGGGCTAACAAAACCGGAGAAATATGGGCCAAATCGTCGTACATGATGAATGGATACTACAACAACCCCGAGGCTACGAAGAATGCTATCGATTCGGACGGTAAGCATGAAATAGTTCGACACGTCATTGTTTAGAACAAATGTAGAAACTTTAATTTGAAAATATATAACATCTCAGAGTTAACATATTTTTGTCCCATGTAGAGCGCTCTCTCAAATCAGAAATAATAAAAATAATTTCAGTTATTAATATCAAAACATCGATAGTTTTTACATGTTATAAACAATTCGAAAAATATAATATTAATATAATATTAAAAATATTATATTATATAATATAAATATAATATTAATATTATATAATATTAATATAATATTAATATTAATATAATATTAATATTAAAAATTGTAATATTTTAGCGTGTGCAACTTGCTTTAATTGTAGGATGGTTACACACGGGCGATCTAGGCTATTATGATGACGATGGCGAAATCTTCCTCGTCGATAGAATATCGGAATTCATCAACTATAGAGCTATCAAAATATCGCCTGCGGAAATCGAAACTTTGATTCAGCAACATCCCGCAGTTCTCGAAGTTGCTGTGGTGGCAGTGCCGCATGCTATCGAGGAGGAACACGCTATGGCTTTTGTCGCAAAAATACCCGGCAAAGAGGTAATATTTTACTAAATGAAAATTCGTAATAATTGTAATAAATACAAACAATGACAGATGTGTTTTTATAATCTTCATTTTATATTAATTGCACATCTCACATCTTTTGCAAAAATTTTTTCTTTCATATATATTATAAATTATTCTCAAAAACTTATTTTTATGCTCTCATAAATTTTTTCTATTAATCTGATAACACAATAACATGTTTATTGAATGTTATTGAATTTTTATATTTTTTATAAATGTATTTATGTAAAAAAAAAAAAATATCCAGAATAATTTATGTTGCCCAAATTTTTCCTCCAAGAGCAAGTAAACTTATAATATAAATGATCTGCATTTATTGATTTGTACCAGAAAGAGAATTGACCTGTTTTTGCGCACACAGTTTCAATTTACTGCAAACCCTAAGAGTTTAACCGTCTTGCCCTACATACGTTACATTACAATTTCTCACGTAAATTCCAGGCGACGGAGCTCGACATAACCGACTTGGTGAAGCAGAACATGCCGTGGTATTGTAGATTGCATGCGGGAGTTAAATTCATGCAACGGCTGCCTCGCACGGCTACGGGAAAGATCGCTAAGAAGGAACTCAAGCAGATTGCTAAAAATTATGTAACAAATTAAAATTATAAAGATTGTCAATATTATATTTACATAACTCTTTTGTAAGCAGTTTATAATATAATATAATTATGCAAAAAAAAAAAAAATTTTTTAAATATATCTGATAATTTTTTCCGTGTATTATAATATATAATAATAGTATATAAAAATCAAATAATATAAATTCTTTGTGTATGTTTTATTTCTTATAAATTAATTTAATGTGATCAATGTTATAGAGAATTACCCTTTGTTTGCAATTAATAAATATATAGAGTGTAGGTATATTGTATTATCGCGTATCCTCGTGGTTTATGCGTATATTGTTAGGTAATTATCGATGAAATATGATATGATAATATCATGATACGTTAAGATATGTGTATCTCGTTTCATATTTATAATAAACCAATTAATAAAGCGGTACAAGGTAATTATAAATAATATTTATAAAAACAAGCATTTTTTTTATACTTATATATGAATCAGTTATGTATATAAAATACTATTCATGAATAATAAAAAAAATATATTTTTTTTATACATCTTAAAAAAGTAATATAATAGAAAATTAAATTAAATAAAAATAAAAAAAATTTAATATTTATTCCATTTGTATTTATTTTGCTGGGATTACTTAGATTACATTATTTCTCTACATAGAAAAACATTACGATATAAAATATTGTGGCAATATTATAGTTTAAAGTAATAAAGACTATCGTCAAGAAATGTTAGAACGAAACCCAAGAGATTTTCCAAACGTCTTACTCGTCTATTTCACTTGTCATTGTTGAAAGCGGATTTTCTTTCGCAGGACATTCATGTTACGTCGTTCCTATTACGTATGTCTACGAGTATCACGATGCATATGCATCAAAAAGAGAAACTCGAACGAAGCAAGAAAAGCTCCGTGCAATACCATAAAATATGTCTGCCTCAATTACTTCTGACGTAAGAAGAGCAGAGAAATAAAATGAAGGTAAATCGTATACCATTTAATGAAAATGCAATTTAAGAATATGATATAATGTTCAACTGTGTTAACAAGCATTTAAAATGACAAGTGATATAAAGGCGCATATGACGAGAGAGCGAGAGAGAGAGAGAGAGAGAGAGATTCAAAGCCGATAAATTATATTTACTATTGCAGTTTATGTATTTATGGGTATATAAATGGCTGACATAAACGTGATTGTTTTAATTGTGAAGTATTTTATTGTTCATTAACACAATTTATATTTGTGTAATTTTAATGCTAATTATCTTTGCGAAAAACATTATCAAAACTGATTCAATATAGTTAAATTAAATATACCAAATATCATTTGAACACTTATTTGTCGCGGATCTAAACATTATCTAAACATTTTTTCCGACCAAATAAAATATTAATTTCTTCTTGCCTTAACGTGCTTCAATTGTTTTAATGTTAAAATTTCCCTAATTAATATAATACAAGTATAAAAAATATTTTGTCAAGATTGAAACAAATAATCAATTAGACTTTGTCTCATGTAGTAACAAAAATTAAACGCACAGTGTGTTTAACTTTCGTCTAATTTTTCTCGAAAATATACATAAAGAAACGCGCAGTGGTAGTTGCCGCGGTTATGCTTTCGTAATCGCCTTCAAAAGTAAAGCGCGCTAAACTGTAGCAAAGTTTTAATATTTGTTTCAAGGTGTGTTTATAATCTGACTACGCTTTCTCCGTTCGACAAGCGAAGAAAACTCGACTAAGTAAGTGTTCGCGAGTAAGTAAACGCGAGGTTTCGAAAAGAAGTGCGCTGAAATAATTTTCTTCTCTCGCACAGTTGGCCAGCTTTAAAATCAAAGTAGTTTAGTGCCGTCGGATTAAGTAAGTCGGATTTAATTGAGTGTTATTGTGGGTCGCACTAAAACAATTATAAATCTAAAATAATCCGCACGATTGCTCGTGATTAAGAAATGATAACGAGTATTAGTTATGTGGAAGTACTAGTTTTCCGCGCAAGGAAATCGCGTCGCGATCGGTCTTCTTTAAGATAAATTTATCTTTTGCAAGTGACAGCCGAGAAATTGATGGAGCCGATGCAGGGAAATCGGGAAGACTTTTGCAGACTTTGCGAGAACGTTAAGTTTGCCGAGACATTGGTCCGTGTATTCTCATCTCTATTTTATCATTAAATGTTCCAATAAATGTTCCCTATATGATACAATAAATGTTGTCCTATTTTATATAAAAGTAAAATTATTTTAGTACGATGTAAATATTTGGTGCAAAGCGTTGTATGATACTCGATCCAACTGAAATTATTTACTTGCTTTTCTGCTTCGGTGTTGCCGCGAAAAGAAGAAAAGAAAGTGACAATTGCGAAATAAGAATAGAAGTCGCGGAAGATTGGATAGCCAAAGGAGAATGCGCTCATGAGTAGAAAAAATATAAAATTTCACATCGACGTTGGCGTCGAGAAATTGTCATGTCTGAGATAGGAGAGTCTCTCGTGAAATCGATTCCTTATGATTCGCTCGAAATTCATCAAATCTCTCTGAAATACGCATCGTGCAATTTTTTAACAAGAAAAAAATACTGCGAGATAACGATGAAGTATACAAATTTTACGGAAAAATAGATTATCCAAAGGAAAAGATTCAACGATGAATGATATTACAGAATAGAAATTAAAAACCATGAACATAATAAAATCATAAGATTACATTTTATATTGATTATATCGTTACATTGATTTATTTTTACAGATATATTAAACATTATTCGACATGCTTATTGTGATCTTATACTTCCATAATAAAAATGTTTATTCTTTGAATAAAATAAAAATAAGCGTATTGAATAATGTTTAATATAAAAAGAAATCGATATAAATTTGATCTTATTATAATCTTCTGTTTGCAGTTCTATATTATAACAACATATAATAAGTTTTTATACTGTAATATTATCTCACGTTGAATCTTCCCTCACAACTAACTAGAGATAACATTGCATTTTATTAAATTTTATTAAATTTGTTTACATCATTAATTTTACAAACTCATAGTTATTCTATTATTATTACTATCTATCTATTTTAAAGAATTTATTAAAAATTGCTTTTTTTATATATAGCTTTCGCTATAACCGACTCTCCCCAAAAATGAATATAAATAGATAGATAAGCGCTCTCTTAGTATATATGTTATTTAACATTACGCAGAAATATGTCGATTTCGCCTTTTATGCGTGTCAGATGGAATGTCATTTGAGAATGAACATCGAACGTTTCTACGAAGCATCCAAAACAACATTTTTCAATGTTGTCAAGGTAGACAGTAGTTCACGAATGCAGCGGAAAAATTTCATCATTTTATACGGCTGCAATAAATTACCGTGGAATCGAATAGGCGCGATGCATAGATATAGCAGCATCCAAATGCAATGCCGTTTTCATAAGCATATTTTTATCGCCCGTAAATGCATTTTACAGACCGCCAAATGGGAATCTCTTCCCTCTCTCCTTCCTTCTTGCGACATCATAAATTTATTACGTATATCATTGAACACAAAACTTTTCGAATAAAAACCGATTCACATTACGATGCGACGATACAACGACACGACAAAAACTACCGTGCATTCATATATACTAACAAACATGACAATAACAATTTTTTTGAATTATTTTTGTAACTTATGAAATTCCTTTACTTTATAATATTTCTTATAATATAGCGTGCCTTTTTTAAAGCCTTTATCAAAAAGTTTGAATTTCTTAGCTAACTTATCTTCACGATTCCATGTTAACGAAACATCCTAAACGTAAACATCCTAATTAGACTTGCGTTATAATGGATTCACAATCCAGTTATTTACAAAATGACGCGGTGGGAGACTTTGATAAAAGCTCACGTAAAATGTCGATGTTTTGTCAACGGGACTAAAATTTTTTAAAGACATAATGACTAGCAGAGAAAAAAATTGATGAACAGATAAGGACGTGTTGTCGATAGAAACGGCAAATTGGCATTTGCATCAATGGAATTATTGTCATGATGTATCATCGCTTTTCTCTAATAAATACCGTCGTTCAAAATCGATAACGTATTGATTGGCACGGAGGAAACTCATCCGATATGCAAGAACATTAGAAAACTGTTTTTCGATAGGTTGATGAATAATCCGGATTTTGTACAAGTATTGTGCATGAAATCTTATGACTGATTAGATTTTATAGCGTTCATAACTTTAACAACTTTATTTAGATCTGACAATGAGCTTGGCAATATTAAATAAATTTCAAAATTACATAAATAATAAATTACAAAATAAAGTTTATTTTTTCTAATTTTTGCATTGCTTAGATAGTATTAATTCATAATTTTTAAACATTAAAAAAAATTAAAAAAAAAAAAAATTTATGTGAAAAAGAATTTATAAATAAGATGCAACATCTCGAATATAAAATAAACTAAATCAACATAAAATTCATATGTGTGTGTGTGTGTGTGTGTGTGTGTGTGTGCGTGTGTGTACATTTATATATATTTATATGAGTTTAAGCAATGAAATAGTAATGTAATTAATATCAATTTTTGTCGTCTAATTATTGTAAACAAACATTATCTTAATTAATGACTTAAATATCTTTTCAACGCACAATATGCTATTTTTAAATTCTTTGTTATATATATTTAATTTCATTATATATATTTAATTTATTAAATTCTTTGTTATATATGTTTTTATATATCTACAACATGCGCTCATTAGAAATTCTATCCATTTTCTCAATTTTCCATTAGCATGTATACAGTAGAATTGTGTAATATTTCGAATTGTTCTTTCTACTATCTGAATACAGCTATACATTTAAAGTTTGATATTTAATTTGTACTCGAAAGCTCTTCCTTTCAATTTTCCATCCTTTTTTTCACGTGTTTTTGCTTTATTTTATTTCTTCATGTAACTTGTTATTATTTTAAAAGCATTTTACGCACTGCTTCCTTTTTAATGTTAACAACTTTTTACATAAATTATATTATTATTCTTATATAACTAATTTTGTTCAGAAAATTTTATTCAAAATATTGTTTTTAATTCCAAAATAGTATAAATAAAAATTAAGCATAATCATCAAATAAAAAGAATTTTTTTCAAATATTATATTTTTTATTTCTCTCTCTAAAGTAATTAATAAAATATGTTTTCTAATAAACATAATTTTACAATTATATTTCTAAGTAATAATTCGCGTAAGTGATGTTTGCACTTTAATGCATTTCCTCAAGTACAATACTTTGTAAGAATACTCTCGGTGCTATATTTGAAAAAAATTTAACTTCACTGATAGTGAAGTTAAGACAAAGAAGTGACAAAGAAATTGCAAAAAGCTCTCGCAAAAATTATGCATAACCAAGTGTTTCTACCTAATTGTTGATAATGATAAAATAAATCAAATCGAAAAAAAGATCATAGGCCAAAAATCAAAAATATTATAAAAAAATAATTTTCTCTGTAAACAAAAATATTTTAACTTCAAAAAAATATTTTATCTTTTCTTAAAAAAATTTTTTATTTAAAAATATAACTTTATTATCTTATTATATAGGCCACGATATTGTATAGCGATATAAGTTTTTTCTTTCGGAAAACTTTTATCCATTTTAAAACATTTTTTAAGGACTGACAGATGCTGAATTGTGCGTGAATCAAGCCAAAAATAGCAAACCGAGTTCATGGTGGTTTCACCATCAAGATAAAGGTGATGGACGAAAAAACTGACGAAACTTTGAGACGTAACAAGAGAGATGAACTTTGTATAAAATCGGTACTCCTGAACGATTGTTACAAGAATCCAGAAGAAATTAAATCGATTAACATCGATTCGATTAGCACTTTGAGAATAAATGTATGTTGAGATTAGCTATAGCTATATTTTTAATATTCTGTTTGCAAAATAAGTTTTTTTAATACATTTTATGTAATTATATTTTTACTGTTATCCTAATTTATCCTAATATTGTTTATTTCTTTATCTTCTTATGATATCTTACGTTTTATGATATCAATTTTATCTACCTATAAAAAAATTACAGTTTGTCAAAATTTATTCTATAATAATAAAACCAATATACAAAATGTTCAAAAAAATAAATAAATGTTAAATAAAGTATAACTATATTTATTAGCATGGCTGCATAATATATTACGATGAGAATAAGGAAGGGCGAGATTCACTGCGTCAGCAAAATTTTGACCCTCGTTAAACTAGCAACTCCCACCACAACAAATTAAAATAAAACATATGCCAAAATTAAATGTTGTTTAGGCGTTAATTTGGTATTCTATTCCTGATTTTAGTTTTCAAAATAACCCTAAATAGCACTTAATTTTAGCATATCTTTTATTTTATTGTTTTAGTATGGATGTTAGTTTAATGAGAGTAGATTTTTGAATTTATCAACTACAGGTGCATCAAATTGTCACCTGCGGAAACAGAGAGAGTATTCGAGCTTTTTCCTTCGGTCTTCAGTGCTATACGAAATAGATGAACATCTAATGACTTTTATTCAGAAAGTAATAGGAAAAGCAATGCGAAGTTATTTTAGTTACGTTAAAATAATATTATATACACATTTTTTTCACAAGACAATTATATAAAATAGAATTATGTAAATATACCTTAACAAAAACTTTAATAAAACTTAAAAAGAAACATTGTAAAATAAATATTAGATATATTATTAATTTATAGAAAAAATCTATACGAAAATAACATTTACTGAAAACATGTGTGCAAAAAAATTAAAATATTAAAAAAAATTTTTTATTACAAAAAAGTTGATTAAAGTCAGAAACAAACAAATATAACTTGTTTATGAAGTTAGTATTTCATTCAAATAAAAGAAGCGTTCTTGCATTTCATTGATTAAATTTCTCTCTTTCTTTCTCTCTAGAATCTTTTCAAAGAGATTCACTTCTACAATTTCCTCTTTACGTACATTCTTAAAAAAAAAAAAAAACATCTTTTTATGAAAATTGTCAGGAAATTATTAAAAATTTATAATCCTAATAGACTATTCCTTGTTTTTTTGGCTACGATAACTCTAATATATTATTCTTTCGACATTTTTGTCGATCACTTGCACTTTTTATTTCGCCATTGACCGCGGTCCATAAAGATTTCTTCTAGTTGCGGCTCTTTCCTTAGAGTGGTTTGTACGTTAAAAGCAACGCTTCCCATATAGTTTCCCTTTTTCTACTTTGTGACCCGGCCAGCTCTGCGCGTCCGGTTTCATTTTTCTACGGTGAGAGAGGATGACACTTTAATTAACTCTTTGAGATCCGGCATCTACGTAAACTTAACGACGGTAGTTTTTAACTTTTCTGCATATTTTTTTCGAATATGTCCAGTAAATAATTACAACTTCTGAACTATATTTTTAGAATGTATATCGTATCTAACGATAAAAACATGCAAGTTTATTTTGCAGAAATCGCGCTGGAAATCTGTCGATATCATATTGTATTATCTAATCTAACATATAGCAATAACTTTGAAACATACACACATACATATCAATTCTGCAATATATCTAAGTTATTATTTTTATTATAAGTTATTATGGTTATTATGGTTATTATATCCGCAAAATATTTAAAAATTTTGATAGATTATATATATTATATATTAATATAAATATAATTTGGATTTTTTACTTCTACAACTACACACATTTAGATATTAAAAATTTTCTTTGTACATACTTGATGTATTATTAATTTCGATTGTTTTTAGCTGCGTTTTTAGTTGCTGTTTTTAGCTGTGCTAACTTGTTGATTAATTATGGTATAATGTTTAGACAGATAATGCTAACAATGAGACATCAAGCAATTTATTCCATCGGCTGAATGCAATACTTCAAACAAGTCGTTTTAACCTAACCGCGCTAGCCACTGAAACAACACAATTGTTATGCCTGCCTGCTGTTTCTGACAACAGTGAGTTTGTTTACCTTTCGTATATATAAATAGAATTCTTGTTCTCTACTGAACGATGTAAAACAAGTCATAAAATCCGAGCATAGATAATAGAGGTTATAGCTTTGCCGAACATATTCTCTGTTCCTATAAAAGCAGCAAAAGCTGTTTGCTCGCATAACTTCAAAAATACAAGTATTAAGATAAACTAAAAATATTACATAGAACAAAATAAAAGAAAGCTAATTCTCCTCTAAAATATATTTATGTATGCGTATATATATATATATATATATATATATATATATATATATATGCCGTATTTTTTTCTCCTTATTCTCGTTCTATTCTCCTGACTATATATGTCGATAAATTGTCATTCTTATTGACGTAAACATCGTGATACATTTTTGTAATACATATGCGATGCTTCTTTTTCATCGCATTTAATTTTCTTTTTACACAAAAAATATTATTAGCACATTAAGATTTTATGTACATCTTCGAGAAATATTTCGGCGCTATTGTCGGATTGTTTCGTAAGAATTTTTGGCAAAAACAAATTATCAATTAAAAATCAATAAGCCGACAACATATCATAATTTCGATGTGTTTTCTGTATTTTCTGTTCTCCCTCATTATGTCTATTTTTCTCTAAAAGCAGATCTTCTTTGTCAATTTATCTTGAGAGCCTGGACGGGGCATCTTTACAAGCGAGTATAAAAGCACGCTGAAGCAACAATACTTTCCCCGTTAGTCGCGCCGCGACGTTTTTGCATTTCTCGAAAAGAAAGAGTTACTTCCCGCTAATGCTTCTCGACGGCATGCATATTTATTATTCGAGAGTCAAGAGATGGAGACTCGCCGTCTCTCAGATTTCAGTGCTTCTTCCGTCCAACGCTGCGTACGCGGTTCTTTCTGATGATATCAGAGATTTGTAGTACAAGTTTGAGGGTTAGCAAAATTTCTTCGTAAAAAAATATATTTATTAAGTCGCAATGACAAGTTCCGGATTGGATCGGATCGGATACAAATGGTGAGATCGCAATTCACTTTTAATCCGCGCAAACGTAATTTTTTTTACACGTACAAAGCGTTTCATAAAACTAACATTTTTCACATTTTTTGACGAGAGCGAGAGAGAGAGAGGAGATAGATAGATAGATAGATAGATAGATAGATAGATAGATAGAGAGAGAGAGAGAGAGAGAGAGAGAGGGCTTCTTCACAGCAAACTGAATTATTACTGATTTAATATAGTTTTTATCTAAAACTGCAAATGTCAGATCGGGCTCTTGCTCGCGTCAAATTATTTTTCAATTAAATTCTTTTGCAGCAAATGCGCGCACGTTATAAGAACTGCAAGGCGCAAGGATTTTACAGAACATAACGCTGAGACGTAATGGAAACAGCTGGCAGAAGCTTACAGCGATTTCCATAAAATCGGACCATTAAAATCCTGTACAGCTGCAAGCTCACGGCAGCCGTCTTCATCCCAAAGAATGTTTCACCAGAGCGAAATCGATATTTCAAGAAGTAAGAAATATAAAATAACAAAATGTTTATAGTCTCGATGTAATTTTGTCGATATTTTTTTTAACGCTTTCTTTCTGAGATATTTATTCTTATCTAATTACAAGTTTAATAAAAAAATCATCATCATTTTATAATGATAATTTATATCATTTCAATATCAAAAATTGAATTGTAAAGCAACCGCGAATGTTGCCTTGCTTTCTTTTTCCCTTATTAAAATAAAATATTTCAATGTATAGCGACCGCAGTTCATAACAGAATGCGTGGTCTTTTTAAGCATTTTGAGTAAATTTTCGTGCATATGTGCGATTACATACTAAACAGAGCGAGAGATATAAAGAAAAGCCAAAAAAATAGAAAGGAAAACGTAAAAAACAAGAACTGAAATAGAAACGCAGCAATTGTATGGGCGAAATATTTTTCAGTAAATCTGCACACGTACATCTTTTATATCCTCGTCCCGTTCTCAAGATTCGTTTTCGCTATTTTACTGATCCAAACGAACCAAAATCGCGCGAGCTTCGATTCTGTTCTTTGCTTTTCTTTTCTTGCGAATATATACGCAACGTATCTCAATGCGAGTGAGAATGCTGTAATAGTATATAATATATGTATTTTTTAAATATATCTCGAAATTTTTCCATATGTGTCTCTCAGAATATATGAAATATATGATCGTCAAATCTCATTCTTCAATCTTCATTAAGAAAGCCAAGAAGAATATAAAATAGTTATTACGTTTTTCATTCTGACAGATTTCATGTAAAATAAGATCTTTACATTTTTCTTATATCCCATTTTTTTAATAGATATATTTACGAATAATAGAACGTACATCTGGTGCTGCTGGTTAAAGCGACAAACGAGAAAGAAATGTCATAAATGCTTTGCGTTACATATAACGTAATAAAAATGCGTAATACTCTCGATATCGACTTCATAAAGAATTCGATGTTTAATTTCCGGCTTTCGAACTGTCAACGCATTCAAACTTCTTTCAATATCGAGAGACAGCTGCTTTCAAGATGAAGCTGAAGCGAGCTACTATTCTCTTTGTCATAAAAAAATACTGATAAACGTTAATTAAAAGCACTACTTTACATACCTATCTATTCTCTACAGAAAGAGATGCTCTAAAAACAATAAAAAGTAAATATGTATGTATTATGAATTTTTTATGTTATTTAAATCGAAATATTATATTTACAGCCAAATTATTAAAATATTTGATATTAAATATAATAAATTGTAAATAATATGCTCTTTAATGAAAATATTATGTAAAAGAAATTAATTATATATTTGCCACACACACACACACACACACACACACACAATTTATAGTTAAAAAAAGGGAACCTATTTTATATTATGCATGAGTTTATCCTGTTTTTCCATCGCATTTCTGCAGACTCTTCTTAAAGATTACAAATTCTATCATTGTATAATCACAATCGAAATATAACAGCAGACAAAAAATTGGCTAAAAAAAAAAAGACAAAATGTACACTACCGTACGCATATTAAATATCGCGCAACACTTTAATTGTTGGAAGAACTTTCATTTCCTTCATAAGAAATCCGCAAGTGTAGGTGCGATAAATCAAAGCCAAACCTCGTTCCCTTTTCCCATTCGCACGCACTAAAACGGCAATTCCATCGAACTTGGGCACGCGGGAACACTTCGCGGCACCAAATTGGATTATTCGCTTACCGAAATCCCCGAACCGTAAACTCCCCAACGGCACTTATTCCCCATAGTTTACAGAACAGAAAAAGGTAAGATGACGTCGTAAAAAGTCCATATGGACACACGTTCCCATATTCTCGACCTGTAAACGCTCGTCATCACCGTAAGTTTTATCCGAAAACATTTCACCGCTCTTCTCGAATTATATGTATTTATATGTGTATACAAGAAAATTAATATACAATTTTTATATTCATAATTATATTAATTATATTAATTATCAACATATCTTATTAATGTGATTGGGTTATTTAAGAATCCGATATAAATATATACGGCTGCTTTATCATTCATCAAGATTTTATCACATTTCCATATGTAATTTCAATATTTTTTAATTGATGCTTAAATTGTGAGAAATTATTTATTAAATGTCATTCACAACTAATTGTAATCAAATGTGCGCCACATTATATGTATATATCGTAACAAATGTCGTATCTGCAAAGTTCTCGTTTTCAAAGTATACGCGGGTCGCCAACAAACTAAGCGTTAGCTGTTAAATATTCATACGGGCCCCGTCTACGGTACCATTATAATATAGTCTTAGCTAATTCAGCTCGTTATCGCCGAGAACCAGTTCGAAGTAATTCCGGCTCAGCGAGTCAAGATGACTTCGCCGATTATTGCAACTCCGAAAAGGCTGGAAGAGACGCAAGACATTTATATCACGTTCCACGTCGGCAAATTAGAAAGAAGCAAAGAATTCAGGATAAAATTAAAATGAACTTTGTTATATTTAATTAATTTGTTGCTCGCCAATATGATACGCGCACATGAAATTAATAAATTCGACGTCGATCGAAGTATCTTCGACCTGCTGACAATACAAATCTAAATCTTCGATGAGACGGAGTTCTGATGACAGTTCCGTTTGCACCCCGAAGAGTTCTATCGATTATTATCAACGTCCGAAGCTGTAAAACCAAAGATGAAAAAGTTCTGGCCACTTTTAGTTATACGCTCTTAGAAAATTTCTAAGTCCCGAGGGGGTAAAATTGTTTTGGGGATTTCGGAGTTCTGATGACAGTTCCGTTTGCACCCCGAAGAGTTCTATCGATTATTATTAACGTCCGGAGCTGTAAAACCAAAGATGAAAAAGTTCTGGCCACTTTTAGCGGAAGATGAGGTGCCAGCTCTGAGATTCAAAAATTGTTTAAAAATATTTAGAGGCCGGAACTATTACTAAAACCTATCAGGAACTGTAGAACTCTTCGAGAACTATAGGATACGACGATTTAAATGGCATTTTTCGCATTTTGCGGTGCCACGAGAAGTTGGCACCTCATATTTTCAAAATGCAATTTTTTTAGGTTTTTCGCCGGAACTATTTCTAAAACCTATCAGGAACTATTTGGGGTGCAAATAGAACTCTATAAAACTTTCGATTTTTGAAAATGCGGTGCTAACTTCACACCGGTATACATATATAGCAATTTTATTGCATTCAAGTTTTTATTAATTTTTTTTCTATATTTCTTTGTTATTACATTATCATAAATCTAACTTTTTCTATACGTCGCATACGTCAAACATTATAAATTTTAGATAAATAAAATCTTAATAATATGATATATTACACACAGATTGCTTTTTTAGCTTAAAAAAAATTTCTCTCATTACATTATTATAAATAATAAAAATTACATGTGATTCTTTTTCTTGAGCACTTATTAATCGGCATTCTATATATAATATTTTGATGGTTGAAGCTAAATTTGTGCGCGCGCGCGATCAGAATATCTATCTATGACTCATGTAAATTTTACAAAGATCGCAAAAAGTTTTACGATTAGCTCTATATTGCAGTTGATTTATTAAAATCAAATGTATCATTAATGAGTTACGAGTGAAATCATAGCATAAGAATAGCTTTATTGGACGTCTCAAAATCGCGAAAGAAAAGCGCGCTTTGAAAAATATGAAAACCATATGCTATTATTGCAAATCTTCAGTTTAATTAGGTTTAAAGCGCTATATTAAAGACAAAGAACCTATTAGTAATTCGTGGAAATTTTGCAAAGGACCGAACAAGCCCCAAATGCGGCTCTCGCCTGCAGTCCGCTGATGCATCTGGATTAATGAAACCCTGAATGCAACTCTGACGGATTATGAATGTTAACTCGCATCCCTTTGCCGAGTTAAGCCTCGGATATGGTTAGGATCAAACTACCTTTGCATTCACGCTACTTCAGAATGTGTTTATATACGCTAGAAGATCTACTCTAGATATCCTGTAACCTAGACGTTCTTTGAGATTTAAAGCCGATATTTCCTAAGACTAAGAAAAATTTTAGAAATTTGTAATTTTTTCAATTGTAAATTCAAAATAGCAAATTTTGTAGATATTCCTATTTTTATAAAGACAAAATAAAACTGAGAAAAGTAAAATTTCGTTATTTAATTTTACTTAAATTTAAAAAATTTAAATCTCGGGAAAGGAATAAACGTGATAAATATATTCCTTGTGCTGAACGTACAAGGAATATCTACAGTTCTATAGTCTCGTATTGGTCGGGCGTTTTAATATCAGATAATCGTATAAGTCGCGAGACAATTCGAGCCGATTCGATATTACATAGCTCAGAAGGAAATGAGGCGCCACGAGTGGCACGGCTCAATTCTCTAACCAAGCTTGATCGATGGCTGCATTATGGCCTAGTCCTTTGTATACATGGCACTTGCATGTCACAAATTGCCTAATCTCTCACTGCGAATTTGCGCCTCTTGTGACTAATGCCGGTAGCCAATTCTGTTTCGCGGAATCGCGGCTAATTACGATTTTACGGGATCGAATATATCATCATGCCGTGTAGGTGGATTTCGTTATACGTGCCAGACAAACGGAATATTAATCGGAAATACGTGCTTCCGTTCGGTATCACAAGGCGCGTCTCGTATTTAACGACTCCTCATAAATCATCGATTCATTTCCTCTTGCTCCAAAAATTAAAACAATTGATGAATAAATCAAGTTTGTATGATTTTATGCAAATACTTAAATATGCGAATATGATAATAAAGTAATTCAGAAAAAAAATTGATTCATAAATTTGTGCTATTCAAAATCTGATATTATTATACATTCAACGTTATTAATGTCTTAAGAAAGAAAGAGAGAGAGAGAGAGAGAGAGAGAGAGAGAGAGAGAAAGAGAGAAAGAGAGAAGTTATATTTCATACATTTTTTTTTAAGAAACTAGCTCATTTTTTAAATAATTATTTCTCTCAAAAAAGGATTATTAATTGTCAATAGAGATAATTGAATAATGTGTATTGTCTTTTCCAATATTAAAGTATCAGGGAATTTTTCTTAATACAACGTGGATATTTCTACAGACAACTTTTCAATGAAATATCAACTGAAAGTGCGTTCTTTCTCTTTCTTCCTCTTTCTCTGCACACCCAGAAAATGTAATATATATAATTAAAAAACCTATCGATTCCATTTAATTTCCGCGCTTGCGCGATCACCGAATTATAAAAAGTCGTCCGTAACCATAACAGTGTGTAATGTACACCTCTCTTTCAGTATTTTCTTCCTCAATTTCTGTAACGAGGTAATGGACGTTCCCACGAGACACGAGTGTCCTTGTGCGGGAGCGAAATTTATGATTGGCTCGCACTCCCGAAGTAGCACGGCGAACGTAGAGCGCGTGTTTATCCGCCACGGATGCTGGTAAGTCTAATGGGGTGTAAAAGGGCCGAAGGTATATGGCAAATGGACGAATGGGTCAACGAGCCGTATACCGAAGGAGAAACAGGGCGAGAAAATGCACTGGATCCGAGAGAAAAGTGCTCGCGCACCAATCAAATAAATCACTCGTGCCGAAGCCTGATCCGTCTCTCTCTCTCTCTCTCCTTTTCGCGGTTTTTTTCTCTCTACGCATTTTCCGCCGAGCATCTCTCTCCGCCTGCGCAATATAAATTGCGACGCAAACTTCGGTTCGCCGAGAACTCGTTGTACCCAGCTGGACCGATTTTTCTCGTAATTACGTTTCCATTCTCGCGATGATTGCTTGCTACGTAATCAGAGTTGGGAAAAGAGCAGATACTTTGGATAAATCCAAGAAATACAAGCGATCGACGATTTTTCATTTTTATGCTTCTCGAGTAAAAATAGAGGGCAGATTATGAAAATATATTGTATACATAATCTCTAATATGTAGATAAAAATAAAAAATTTTTTTTAGTAAATTTTGAACTTTGCACCGTTTTAAGGAGAATGCTTGAAGCCGTTCTTGTTTCGTAACATTAACCAGATTTACTGAGCAGTAATTTTTTATTTCGTTCCCTCAGAAATAATATGCGGATGTTATGTCAGAAACAGTAGTTGTAGTGAAATAATTACAAGCTGCTTACTACACATGGAAATAAACTTATCTGTATATTGTAAATGGATTTTGCGCAGTATGGATTTATCTAAACAAATTTTTCAGTTTCTTTAATTATAATAAAGAAATAATGCATTTATAATTTTTACATAAGAAGTTTCAAATTTTTAATTTTGATACCTTAAATTATATTTTTTTTTTAGAAAAAAATATTTTTCTACAGAAAAATGTTAAGATTTTTTACTTTTTTTGTTATGTGCATATCTTTTTTTATTATAATTTTTATTATTCTAATTTACTTTATAAAGTAGGTATATATATTTAGAGTATATATTTGGAATTTTCTATTCTCATTACGTAATTTGTTAACTCGCATTTGTAAGCTTGGACAAATAGACAATTAAAATTCGAATTGCATTTAAACTCGGAAGAAATCCTCAGCAATTATCATTGCAATTCAAATCGCGTTACAAAAACCAATTTCCATAAATCCCGCGACAAGCTTTTGTACTGTTTTAACTGGTTCTGCATGGCCATATAGTCTAGTTTAAAATTCCTTTAAATACTAACTTATACAATGGCAAAATCTCTCAGAGAAAAAAAATATTTTAATAAAATGTAAAAATTATTGAAAATATATTGTGAATTTCGTCTTTGAAAAACTTGGATTAAAGCGTTAAAAATTCTTGCGCTATCAATTAATGTCGCAAAGAATTATTACAAATAAGTAATATTAAAGTTTAACGATTTCATTGTATTTTTCGAAGTAAAATAACATGAACCAAGCAATGCAACGCCACAAAAATAAGCGGTAGTCTTTCGTGTAAGTTTGTACAACCCAATTATATGAAAATTTTGCTACAAAAATCAGTTTTATTTCACAAATTTTCTCACGGCATCACGGGTAAAGTCGCTGGCGCTTTTGTTTGATTTTACATGATAGGGACATCACCCCGTTAGCTAAAATCCCGTTAGAACATCGTTAAGCGGAGTGGAAATTCTGCGAAAGCGACACTTTTGTCAAAATCAGAGACACATGTGACATTCGAGAACAAGAAATACGATTTCATGCTTTTCAAACTTTCATGCTTTTTCAGCCACGAATAAATAAAATCGTCATACGTGAGAAAAAGGTTCGCGTCGTAAGTAATCGGAATCACAGTTGTTTTAATGTCTCTACTTTTTTAATTGTAAAAAAAAAAAAAAAAGTAAAAGTGCTTTTAATGACAAAAATCTTAATCAAAACATTGTACAAAATTTTATAGATTTTTAATGTTGAGTTAAAAAGATCTAAACAGCAATTTCTGAATGAAACAAAAATTTAGCTATAAAAATAAAAACGGCAATTTTCCAAATACATGCCATGTAACAACACGGAGCAATTTACCGAGATTTCTCGGGCGCTTTTCGTAATCAAGCGTACATAGAGAGCAACGAAGAAAAGTGCAATGGAAAAAGAAAAAGAGACAAGACGGGGGAGATCTTTGATAGGACCGATAAAAGTGTCAAGCAGTAACGGCAGCGACGTGCAAGGTTTCGTTGAGATCCTAAAAGGCGAAGGGCCAGCAATAGCGATGGCACGAGACGAGAACCGATAGAGCGCGGAAAGAGGAACGCTATTTGCGACAGAAGATAAATTTTACGAGGCATAGACTACGACCCCGTAAAAATAGTGGCGACGTTAATTCGGCGACGGTGCATCGAACGTAAACGTGTCTAACAGTTGTATTATGTCCGTTCGTGTACAATACGTACATGTTTACGCACACTGCACATACACACATATCATTTCGGAAACTCTTGATTTTAACCGATGAATAAAAAAATGTTCTATCGTGAATGTGAAATTATGACGGTGCATATTTTCTTAAAAGCGTAAAAAGGATAGCATGTTAATTGACTATTAGAGATTATCATATAACAAAAAAAAAATATTTAATAAATATAAAATATATAAATATAAATTATAAAATATTAAAATTGAGAATGGAATGTTAAGTTAAAAAAAGTAGAGTATTCACAATATTACGCAAATTATTTCTTTAAAAAATAAAATTAATGATTATTATAAGAGAGTAACGATAAGAATAATCACAATTAATTGATTAATTTATCATTAGTATTATATAATATGAATGAATACAATTATTATGATGATCTCTCTAGATAAAATCTCAAATAAACAATAAATATTATTTATCGCCTGTTTGAATTACAAGATAGTTTAGATATCCTAAATGGAAACTATTTCTAGACATTCGACATTAGTAGAAAACCACGAGAATCAATTAACAAACGAGATTGCATTGTTCCGAATCACATCGAGAACTATTCCGTTTTCCATAGAGAGGACGCGGGAGGGGGAGGAATCGTTGTTTATGTAAGTGACATAACTGTTTCCCTTAGGTATTGATATGCGATAAAGAAGCAACTCACAAATAGCTTTTTCAGCTCTTAAACGCAATTTTTACGATCATCGTTATTAAGTAAAATTTCAGAACTTTATGTTTAAAAATCTATCGGATCTCTGTAAAATTTGATAAATTTATAATGAGCAGAATCATTATTTTTTTTACGACAAAAGCTGTAAGATGTAATATCACCTTTAATATTAAACGTTTAAATATAAAAATAATTACACAATATTATCTTTTAGCATCATTTAGAATTATCAGAGAAATTTTGTAAAATTTAAAATATATAAATTTAATTTTAACGTGTATTTTAATACCGCTCAGAATGAAACAAAAATATAACAATATGTAACATGTATAAAATAAATAAATAAATTAAAGTATTTATAAATTATCGATACATGTAATTCAAATTTAACAGCTTATTCGAAACGATGCTTTACCTACTTAATACCAAATAATATCTACCCGAAACATTGTCCATTGTATGTGACCATTGTATATTATTCAAATCAATAATTGATACTACAAATAGGATTTACATCATTCATAGTCTTTTTTGTTATCAATATTTGTTATTTAAATCCGATTCATCTCTTTTGCTTAAAATTAAAATGGACATACAAAACTATGTATAGCCTTATCTTTAAATAAGGATATAACAAGATAAAAGCAATAATAAGATAAAAAAATCCATTCTGAAATATTCAACGAATATATGTAATTGCAGAAAAGTTTGTGTTTTTAAATAGTGCATATTTTATAACAAACTTTTTTCGGAAATCATCTTTTATATCAGCGCGTTTCATAATTTTGGCGCATTTATTTTTTCCTTGTTTCCATTGCAGAATTATAATAACAAATGATGTTGCTGTACTATTTAGATGATAGTTTAGATTCTAAAAGAATTTCCATCATCAAGATAGAGCAAAAAAATATATAGAAATGTAGATCGAAAAATGATACGAAATATATTCATCTGAAAAGTAAATTTTTAAAATTTAATCTTTCGTTTTTATTGTATTTTAGATTTTTCTAAATTGGAGAGTTTTGTTGACAAAAAATTTAATTCATTTGAAAGATGTAAAAGTTAACTTTTTTGTATGCAATATACAGGGTGTTCGATTTCTGTCTATGCCGGTATTTCGAAAACTATCACAGCTAGATAAAAAATTCAAAAAGTCCTTTCTTTCAAATTCAAAATAAGATTACTTTGAGATGATTTTTAGCATGATTATACCCCTCCATATTGGATTTCGGGAAGGGGGAGAATTTTCCCGAGACAATTTTCAAAAATTCGTTGCTAGTAATATTGAAGATAGACCCTTTTTTATGTCATATGTGATTGGATTCATTTTTTTTTCGAGCCCTGTCGATTGATGTTATTTTTGTAGAAGTTTCCCATTTGAAAAATTCGACTATCCTTCCTTCCTGAAATCCAATGCAGAGGATTGAGGACTACAATTTAATCGTATTAGAAGTCATTCCAAAGTAATCCCATTGATGGGGCTTTTTGAATTTTTTGTCTAGTTTTGATAGTTCCGAGATATCGGCGTGGATAGATTAAATTTCAGCTTCATTTATTTCAATTGCATATTTTTATTTAATATTGTAAACTTGTATCTTGTTGTATGTGATACGCTTCTCGGGTGTCGGAAATCCTTCATTAATGGCAAATACTAGAGAAGAAAGGTACGAGAAGGAGAGGCAAACATTTTTGATAAAGCTATCGTGTCGTATCGCGTGTCTGGTGAAAAGCGAGCGCGGCAATCGATTCTCGGGTTCCTCTCATGATTCAAATTTCGGCCTGAGGTAAAATTATCGCTCGTGTATTGCGTTAAGCGGAATTTATAGCTCAAGATTTCTGAGAAGATGCCACACAGTAATGAAGCCATTATTTCAATATTCCATTACACTCGCGTGCATAAAAGTTGTTAAAACTTTAATATCGAAATAAAAATATTATCAGAAATGTCAAAAAAACAACTGTCACTTCCCGCATGGCTTCTTTAAAAGTGTAACTTTATTCGATATAAAATCTCAAACAACATTATTCTAATTGAAATTAATGTAAATTTTTGCATATATACGGAGATATTTATATTAAAAATTAAAAATTAAAAATATTAAATTTTTTTATTTTAGATATCAGAAGTTGAGTCATCAAAATTATATTACGGACATATTGTATGAACATTATATAGATGAAAAAACACAATTTTAATTATTCAAGAACATTATATATAATAAATATTATATTCAATTTAAATGACATCATTACAATTAAAGACACTATTTATAATATCTGTTAATTTTTCTACTTTATTTTTACATCAAAAATTTTCCATCACTCATTTAGTTGCAAAAAATTAAATTCGATCTCTAATTTCAGAAGAATGAAAAAATAAGGCATGATTGTCGAATTGCCATTTGTCCGCGCAATTTTCCAACTAAGTTAATTTCGGGATATCTATGTGCGATCTGCGTTTGCGTTGCCATAATCACAAGATCATTATATAGATGAGTCTACGCGCGATCGCCGTTACATTCGCTGCTCGTAACGATTACGTCTTTATTAACCGCGGAAATCAGAATGACCAGAAACGCTCGGCCGCCAGCGCCTCTAATTAACACAGCTAAAGCGAATTACTAGCGCCCGGAATTTCATCGCTAAAACGAGTCCAGGAAAACACGGAACGGCACTTTTGCGCGGAGTTCCGAATCGTCTGCTGGCAGTGATACGAGTTTCGCATTCAGTAGCAAAAACCCACCGGTCCCCTGACAACTCGCAATCGCACTTCGTTTCCCCTCGTCCTTTTTGTCGCGTTCGCGTCTTCGTGATTATCTTCCAGTGCCTCCATATCGCAGCCGCTTTTTTATACAATAGCGCGCGGGTTGATAACAATGGTATCATCATCGGTTAATTGCATTTTTTTTTATTTTTGTATGGAACAGGATCATTAAGGATGATGGGATTGACGGCTGATAAGAATGCGATTTCGTTTTTTTTTTACATCTATAAGTTATTAAACGAGAAGAAAAATTGTATAATCTTTTTTGTATTCTCTTTAGTATCATTTCTGAAAACTGAAAAGTATTGTTTTCTAAAAATTATGGTAAATATTACGGTACGAGATAAATAAAAGAGAGATTAATTATATTTTTTCGTAGCTCTATTAATATTATAATAATAAAAAATTAAAAATATAATATAGAATAAATTTAATTTTGATGACAGTATATTAACATATTATTTTGAAATTTTTTTTTCGGATAATTATCTTCGATTTTATTACATTATTAATTTTTCTTCTCTCTTTTCGAATTTTTATGCAGAAAAGGATATATATGATATATTATATATCAAAGAATAAAATTACAAAAAATTAATTTTTAAGTTTTGCATTATAAACTCCTAAATTAAATTTTGATTTATATATTTAAATTATCTTATTATAATAAAGTATATAAAAATAATATATTTTTTAATTTATGTAATTTAAAAATTTTTTAACTTTATAAAAATGAAAATTTGAAAATGTTGGAGAATCGTTGTGTTAAACTGACATTAGCTAACGTGCATCATTTGATAGCTGTCAAAACCAACAACGTGGTCAACGCCTAATGCGAGTGAACCATAACCATACGTTGTAGTACACTTTATTGGTACACGACGTAATCAAGCTTACATACCGGTTTCAATCATGTTCGTTGCGGTTATCGATATCGCCCCTCATCAACCGTCAATCCCATATCGATCCTATAAATTAACTGTCACAAACGCATAATAAATCTGAGAAAATCATATTTTAGACAATATGTCGTCAACAATTAACGACAGCTTAACAAAAATCAATCAAAAGCAGTTTATAATACGTTATAAAAATAAAAAAAATTAATAAAAATAAGACTCACCATTATAGAATAGTATTGTAGAATAAATTATATCTCAAGCGCACATTACAGAATAAAGCTGCAGTATCCAGAACTAAAAAAATATATAAAATAGCCATAATTCATGCCTTAATTGATAATAATACTGTAAATTTTTGTTAGGCATTTCTAATCATAAATTAATATACTTACATTATATATGGTGACTCATGATCTCATGATCGGCGGATAAGAAGAGAGGTATATTAATCGAACGAGTGCGATTCGAGATCGATCGAATACACGAATTAAAGACGATCGTCCGATATTTCATTCGGCATTTTCGAAACACACGATACGCGACATTCGTGACACACTCGACGTTTCCGAGACGTAAACAAAAATTCTGACTCATACACTGACTGACTGACACAATTTCATTAATCGATACTTTTCTCGGCACTCCCGAAACATTATTCGATGCTTTCAGGATCTTATTCGGCATTACTGACTTATACGCGAAGTGATTCACGTACAGCAAATGGCACGACTTCGTCCTTTAGACAAAGGTTTCGTAGCGATCACATCGATCGTGTACATTAATTACTGCATAACGACGATCGCTCGATATCTCACTCGAGATGCTTCCGAGATGTTTTTCGGCACTACCGATACACATTCGCATATAAAAATTACTTCGACGTGTAAAATCCACGTAAAATACAGAGCGATTCCGTTACACTTGCTAATCGATGCGACGCGAATATAAAACTAAGATGGTGCCGCGAGGAGGGAGGGAGGGAGGAGGGAGGGGGAGGGGGGGGCAATGTGTAGCCAACAACGCGGTAACACGATCCGTGTATAATGTACGGAGTATGTCGTTCGCAAACGATACAATTCTTTAACATAATTCCTATCAGTCATATTGACAAATGATCAACGTAATAAACGCCCGACGTCTTAATCGATATTTCCAAGACATTATTTGACACTGTACTAAGTTACGGTATATATAAATTTCTCCGATGCATAAAATCGACGGCAAGTTCAGAGTGATTTTTTTTCCCGCCAAATAACCGATGCAAATGGTGGCGCGAGATGGTAACAATAATCAATCACGTATCGCGATCTATGTAAGGACGTGTGAATGATACGATTGTCTAATTGACAATCTAATTGACAGTCTAATTAATTTCGTCGACAATTTTTTCGTGCGCGAAATCGTGACAGCAAACGGAGCGTTTCGTCGACGGAGTTCACATTACGATCGAACGAATGCGATTCACATCGATCGCGTATATCAATAATCACACAACGACGATACGTCACTCGACACTACCGCGACCTTATTTGACATTACCGTACTCGCTCGCATGTATGAATCACTTAGATGCGGTAAAATCAACGGAGAATGCACGGAGTGATTTCGTCCCGCCAAATAACCCACACGACACGAATGCAAACCGAACATAGGTGAGACACATGTTCGAGCACAGTGTAGACATCTTTTCGCTATTAGAGGCGCTATTAATGCCGGAGCGTTCGATCAACCAATTAGAAGAGAGTCTCAATCTTCGCCCTGATTGGTCAATCGAAAGCACTAGCACTTGTAGCCTCAAGATAAAGATCTAATCGCTGTCACATGTATGCAAAGAGTATATCATTAATGAACGATATGATTATTCAATTATTATTTTTTTCAAATCGTCAAATCATGAATAATGACTATTGCTCGATATCTTATTTACGCTCTCAAAAGAACTATTCGATATATCCGATACTAAATCTCTTACTTAGCATACAAAATTATTAAATGCAATATTTTTCCGCACAACAGATTACGATCAAGCAAATGTCATTCGCATCGATTGCGTACACTGATTGACGTATTGTAACGATTATTTGACATCTTATTCGATTCTTCCGAGACGTTATTCGGTGATACAACTGATATTTATTCGCACGTATGAATTATTCGGATGCGTAAAATCAACGGGGAACGCGCAAAATAATTTTGTCGCTTCAAATAAGCGATACAATATGAACTTAATTGGCTCTATAAACGAACATAATGATCTAATATACATTGAGATCTATACAAGGAGTATACATTCAAAAGTTATACGGTTAATATTTTAATTGCCAATTTTTTAAATTATCGTTACGATATAAATTGTTATATGTATATACATATTAAACGTAATATACATATATATTAAAATGATGGAATTAGCCACTGTCTTGAAATAAATCTTTTTTTTAAGAATATTGTTCGCAAATCAAATTGACGAATGCATTTGTTGCTCGACATACAGACTTGCAAAATTTTGGCCAATATATTTTTACTTTTAATCATTATTTGAAAAAGATTAAAGAAACTATAAATCTATAAAATCTATAAAAATTTTGTGTCTTGTGACATTATGCGGTCGATTTATTTGTTGGAAACCACTATTAAGTTGGATATTCGAGTCGTCATTAATAAGACCGTTTACAGTGCAGCGAAAAGCGTCTACGTAGAACGTTAGTAGAGGATCTAAGCAGCACTTCCGGGAAACAACGGGGCGGCAACTCGGTAACGCGGAGCGACTTTGCAACAATACATTCGGTTTAATCGGGCAGAAAACCACGCTTCGTGTAGGGACCCGCGTATATTCAACAGCGAGCTTAAATGCACGCTCAGCTCGACGTTTCTCTCCGTCTCTGTGTCTCTCTCTCTCCCTCTCTCTCTCTCTCTCTCCCTTTCTTTCCGTCTAAATCAAGAAAGCAGACAAAGCCTGTTTAGTCCTTCGCGATCTATGTCAAAATAAATTCGACGTGATTTAATCGAGAAAGCTAGAATCAAAATTTTTTATTTTTTTCTCAAAAGTTATGATAAAAGTGGAAAATCTTTCACATATGCAAAAATTTTTGTATAAACTGTCTTTACATTTCTTTAGCAAAAGAAAAAATGAAAATATTTTATATTAACTTTGTTTAATTATGTCATTTTTAGGAAACACCGAAAAAAAGAGATAAATAGTTTTTGTCTTCATCAAAATCCTATGTAAACTCGATTTTCAATGCATATCGGATATGAATTAAAGACCATTTAGGTGAATTTTTGCATACGTTCGCTCTTATATTCTGCTGTATCGCTATAATACATATTCATATACGAATTGATCAATCGCACGATTAATATAAATATAGTGTAGTGTATTGCTATCTTCATATTTGATTATTCATGATTGGCCGACGCATTTTCTATGCATTGTATTACTCCATCTGTGTAAGAAATGCTTCGAAAAGTTTGCTCGACCAATTAGGATAAAGTCTCTCTCCTGATTGGTCAATCAAATGCTCTAAGGTGCTATTACGCTATACTAGTGCTCCATCTCGTCTCCCCCTATGTTCAGTTTGCATTCGCGTCGTGTCGGTTATTTGGCGGGACGAAATCACTCCGTGCATTCTCCGTTGATTTTACTCATCCGATTTACACGTGCGAGCGAGTACCGGTAATGTCAAATAACGGTAGCGTCGAGTGAATTGTCGTCGTTGTGTGATTATTGATATACGCGATCGATGTGAATCGCACTCGCTCGATCATAGCCTGAATTTCGTCGATGGAACTCTCCGTTTGCTGTGACAATTTCGCGCGCGAAGAAAACTTTTTCAAGTATAAGTATGAAATATCGGAGGCGATCTTCATTATCGATGAAAATAATATCAGTCAGAGAATCGTTTATCTCATTTGTTCCGATTGGCTGGTCAAATCATTCGAAATATTTTTAATGCGGTGAAGTACACTCTACATGACGTCACAATCTATATTTTTTGCGTCTATGGTACAGGCAACGACTACGCGGTCGCGTACACGTCAGTCTGTTGTGTCTCGCGCGCGTTGTTTTTGCTCGTCGCGAAGGTTGCGTGTTTTCACTCCAAATCGAGTCGAGTTAGTTCTTGAATCTCGGGAGTGGACGTGTGGCAACTAACAATTATATGCGGAAAAGTGTGTAAAATGTCGCGAAAATGGAAATATCGCGTCGCCAGAAACATCGCGGGACAACAATTACGTCGCGAGTATATGTGACGTTGTACTTGCCTGTGGCCGGAGCGAATTTATTCTGCGCGAATTTATTCTGATATCTAATTTCGTCGCATTTCCTCGTCGTGTGTGCCGAAACCGTGAGGAACGCAACCGAGTGAATTTCGACAGTAAAATTGACTCACACAGGCCAGAACTATCGAGTCATGGACTAACTTCACGAACTCGTTGCGTCGCAAAAAAGGTGGAAATATAGCGCTTCTTGCGCGGGACGACAATATTTACGTCATACATATAGTGACCATCGCCGATGGCATCGCGTGAGTTTACTTCAGTTTCCTATTTCGTCGCGAGTGCGTGTATGTGTAGCGTGTATGCCTGTATCAAAAGTGGCTGCGAGTAAATTTTGAGAGTAGATTTAGCTTTCGAACTCGAAACTTCGAACTTGAAAAGTGCGAGCGGAAAGTATCCCATTACGTTGCATTAAAGAGTGGGATAACGTATGTGCGTGAAGTACGCGCGAAATCGTCGACGTCGCCATTCGAATTTGAACGCATCGTCGTTAAGCGATTATTTGGACGTGAGATATTCCGAATAATAAATGATCGCTCGCGGACAAATATTCGATCGTGAAACATCGCCCTCGAAATGAATATTGCGTCGCGGACTGTCAAAATGCTCAAAAACGGGGACGACTAGGACATTCGTTATAAATTTTCTGGTCTTGTTGGACATTGCTCCGAAATGAAAACGACGTCATGGATGTGAACGTCAAACACAATCGATGAGAGTGGGGGGCCTCGTACATCGTTTTGATGCTCTCGGGTTGCAGTTTTGACGATGATGGTGAGTGTCAATTTAAAATAAAAATGATCAAATTTAATAGAGTATCGATGCTTTGCTTTATTTGATGTCAAACATTACACAAGCGTCAATATTATCTGCCATTTTATTATAGTTTGATTATTAAAATAAAAAAGATTTTTTCTCTAACATATCAAACGAAATCTAGCGAAATTATCGATACTGTATTAAATTTAAACAATTTTTTTTCATTTTCTATACAATCCTGCGTAATCGTATTTCGTGTGTATTGTAAAATGGCACTATTTGATGACAAAATGTATAGGAAAAAAGTACATTAAAAAAATATCGATGTATTAAAAAAAATATCGTGTACTATAATTTGGAATATGTTAAATTATTATTTTAATATATATCTAGAATTTGAATTTTTAGGATTTTAACAGCACACGTAAAAAAAACCATTTAAGCAAATATAAAAATACTTGCACCTGCTGAATAAAGAACTAATTTAAAATAAAATATTAAAAACACATCGAAGAAAAAGCAACTTGACACAAATATTACTTTCCATAATTGATAGCATTAAAAATTAATATTTTGCTTCGAAATATTTTCTGTGAAAAAAATTGTATTACTAATTTCATGTAATTTTATACGTATAAATGACATCAATATTATAATATTGGTAAGAAATTATCGATTTTGATAAAGTATTTAAATATCAAAATATAAAAAGTGTAAAAAAATATCGAAATATGTATATATCTTTCACGCGCACGAACACAAATACTTTAACATCAGTATTTACATTAACGGATTTTACTATCTTTTATTTTATTATTTCGCATAATTCTCATCAATTATCAAATCATCTTTTCGAAAGAAGGGAATAGCGACACATATAGCAGATATAATCGTAATCGAGAAGGAGAAGCAAAATATCCTACGTATCTTGTCGGATACTTTAAGCTTGTAGACCGATCCGTCGATGAGTACGAGTGGTGCTTCATCCATATTCAGTGATCGTCGAGGAAACGGACGGAGAAAACGGATGTTACGGTGGATTCCGGAAGTGCACGGA
Organism: Cataglyphis hispanica; assembly: GCF_021464435.1. NCBI lineage: Eukaryota > Metazoa > Arthropoda > Insecta > Hymenoptera > Formicidae > Cataglyphis > Cataglyphis hispanica. The sequence goes on from NC_065956.1 coordinate 11,292,732, forward strand.
GCAAGCGAACGAGCGTTACACGCTCGCGATACGAAACACGCTCCTCAAAGCGCGTACGATCAATATTCCATTTTGCGACCCTTTTGGAATGCCATCTCTCTATGTCATGGTTTTTTCTTGTCTTTTTTTTTTTATCTACCCTTATACTTAAAGTCGAACAGAGTTTTCCGATTCTTTTCAATGCGTACGTCTCCACGTCGAACCAGCGAGATCTTTCTTGATAATATCGTACAATGGCAAAAGTTATTTTTTTTTAAATATTATGTACATTAATTTTAATTTAATTTTAATTTTAATTTTGTAGCCGTTCTTCCCATTACGCGTATTGTTTGTCAAACACGATCGATGTCTTCTCACGCGGCAATTATAAGCGAAATATCTTCTTCCTAGAAATATCAAAACAATGCTAATAATGTCTCTGGAATTTGTTTACGTAATAGATATTTAATAATATTCAGAAATAGCGATGTAAATTCTCGAGAGTCAAGATAGCTTAGGAAGAAAACAATTTTATACTCGAGATTGTTGCAATAAGAAAATAAAGAGATGGTCGAGAATTTATGGACCATTATAGCTCAGATTTGTCTCTAGACAACAGAAATGGACGTCTCAGGCATCTTTGAAATGAATGTGATCTATTTTCCATTCCGGTCTTCTTTCGGCGCAAAGTTTCTCCTTCGTTACTCGACATCTTTATGTCGCACACATATTTTGTTTTAATTGCTGCTATTAATTCCTTTTATCGTTACCAAAGATTTATCCTGAGATTATTCTTGAAATTGTAATAACAAGAAAAAGACTGTATAAGATAATTTCGAGTATAATTACCTTATAATACGAGTTTGTAGTCGTAAAATTAAAATGAACAGACCGGTGGTAAATATTTGCGTCTAAAGTATCTATTGATTTATATTCACTGTGACTATCATTTTCTTCTTGAAATATACGGAAAAAATAATTGTTCTACATTTATTTTTCAATAACTTTATTTTCAAGTTGATTTTAAATATTTAGAATAAAATATATAGATTATAGAATTATATAGAATATAATAATATAATTTAATATAATTATGTAGAATTTATATACTATATAAATTGAATTATTTTTTAATTTTCTGAAATCTTTAATGATAAATAACTGCATAATTTATTGTTTCTTTAAACTTACATGCTTGGATTTCAAATCTGTCAAAGATTTTTATTGTTAAAATATTTTTTGACAATAGAGTATGTATGACGATATTTCGATCGAATGTGCTAAAGACGGGATAATACACGAATGAAAGAAAAATATGCGATACGCACAGAAAGAGGGAGAGAAAGAAAGAAGGAAGAAAACTTCGTCGAATATAGAACCAATAGGATATAAATTGCGTCTGCTTTGAGAATGCTTGCGACATCTCAGACGACTTTATTCGTTCTTACGCGACTTACAAGGTATCTTCGCCTTTTCGCGTTTGTCGTTTGATCACTGAATATGGATGAGAAGCCTCGAATATGAAAAACTCATATTTTAGCCGCTGGCAAAAAGCAAATAAGTTTCAGGCGCGAATAACACGCATGATTATATGGATATTTGTGTCGTCTTACGTCAGGGCTTGTTATTTCCTGAATAAGATATAGAGAGTGGAAGACATCTTTCACGATATCAAATGTCGGAACATCTCGTCAGACGGATGTTTTTTTCTTTTTTTTTTTTTTTGTAGCGAATACTGACGCATGCGCAATACACATTAAATTATTATTTTTGATATAGTATTTAACAGTTTTTTTTTTATTTTTTTTAAATAAACATTAGCTTTATCTTGAGAAAAAAATGTAATAGACTTATTTTACAAAGTTGATTTATTCGGGAAAGAAAATATAGGAAATATAAAATTTTTATATCCAAGTTCAATAACACAACGCAAGATATTTGTATATCGTTAGGTATACTGTCTCTCCAATATCAAAGGGTCGAGTGCGCTATCATTATGCAGCTCAGTTCGCATTATCTACATCGTGCTGCTTTAATGACCTGCTCTATTCCCGGCGCATATTAGAGACGGGCGGGATTGACCGGATTGAACATGACCGCACGAAAAGTTTGCCTCGAAGATATGCAATCGCTTTAGCGGCGGAAGCGCTGAAATGGCAATCCCTATGCATCGCCCCGGGGAGGTTGCCGGTCCCGCTCTCCAAAACTCCAAATCGGAGTGGCGGTGCGCCTCGAAAGCGATTGGACAGCGAAACTCCCCGGTGAGCTTCGGCCCGGCGTATAACCGCGGATTAACCTCGTAATGCATCTCGTGCCTTAACTTTACATACTAACTCGTAATACAACGCGTGTAAATTCGCTCCGGTTGTCCAGTCCAGCGTGCGCTCGCGTTTGCGAATTTACATAACACAGGTAAAGTCTGGCACATGGACCAATGATACGACCCAGCATCAGTTTCGCGAGAATAATGTGCCGGCTTACGCTGCGCGTATCAATGGGGCTCGACGCGTGTAAACTCGTTTCAGTCATCTGATTTTCCGCGTGTGACGGATAAAATCCATTTCACACAAATTTATGCAGGTCTGTAACAACGCTCAACTCGATCAATGGAAATTTCGACGTAAGCTTCGCATAAGTCAAAATGTCAACTTATGATGCTGGCCACTTTAATGATTGATATTCTTACGCCTCAGGCTCGTGTTCTCTCGTCCATTTCATATACAATAGGCCTAACGCGTAACTATATTGGTCTCTGGGAATATTACAATATGACCTCAATATAAATAATGTGGTGCAAACAGTGCAGCAGTGTAAAGGTCTGTTTAGATGGAGCAAATTTCATCGAGCTTGATTGGAGCAAGTTACACTATTTCAAATTAATATCACGAATCAAAGAAATTTTAAAATCAAATATATATATAGTAAATTAGATTATCCAATATGGTCAAAAGTGTCAGTTAATTTGAAGAGTTAATATATTTAAATTTAGGAACATATATTCGTTATGAGACATTTTCTATGGTTTAACGGTTATAGAAAAAGTATTTATTTATTTAATGCATCAATTATATGTATCAAGTATCACAGTACTATTAAAACAAAGCTAGAATTATAAATTTTTACGAAATGATACGCTAGCTTTACATACTATTGTAAAATATAATATTATGGTAACTAAGTATTTCTTTCTCTTTTTTTCTTTTTCTTTTAATTAGTGACAATAATAAAATAGAAATAGAATTTAAATTACCGTAAAATATATTTATATTACATGATTACTGATAAGAATAGACCGGAAGCAACCATAATGATGGATGAGGAAGGCGCGGAGGAAATTTCACTTATAAATCTTTCGCGAGAAATTATGCGTCTGGAGAGGACATGCTATTAATTCCGCATATATGTAATATAGATATGACAAACTTCTTATTATTTTTTTTTATATTTTCTTCCGAATATCTTGTATAGTCAGTTTTATCGAGGACATCATAGCGTTCTCAGCATACTAAAGATTATTTAATATTTAAAGCTTGATAATTATTCATTCATATATTGTGAGTTAGACTCGGATGAAACATAGTTATGGAAGCTCAAGGATCGAGGCAGAAACAAACAACTCAAATGGGATTTAAAGCTGTCAATGTGTTGCTCGACAGTCACTTTGATTGTTAAGCGGCAATAATAATGTCGATCTCGTCGACGATAAGGCCGATAACGAGCGCTCGTCAACTTCGAGAAAACGGAAAAAATGTCAATTAACAGGGAATAATTAAGTTTCAAAGTAGAATGTATTTAAATTACGTTTATTTTTTGAATAAAGAAAATCTAGATGGTTTGTATAAAAAATAATGGAGTTATATCGAAACTTGCATGATAGATTAAGGTTTATATATAAATTTAACGATATAAATAATTTTTTTATAATATTAATAATAATAACTTTTGATAATTATTTTTTAATAAAAGCGTTACTGCTAAAATATGTCTTTAGAGAATAATATACATATAAATGGAAATTTGAAATTCATTTACAAAAAATTATTGATTGTATTTTAGAAAATAATAAGTAGATATGTGTGTGTGTTTAAAACTAGAACTGTTCAAAGTATGAAAATTTAAAACAAATGGCGCATATCCCAAGGGTATTCTCGCGATTAAACGACGAAAATGATTTTCGGTGTTTCTCGATGCGTGGAGTTGCCGGCGTAATTATATCGGTATCAGTCCCTATTACGGCAGGAACGGCTGGCGGGCGTCGATACTTTCCGATAGAACGCGGCTAAGGTTAATATCGTCCATGGATGCACTCAGCTCTCAGCCTGGGTAACGCTGATAGCGAGCGGAAGCGGAAAATCGATTCGTTCGCGGCCAATGTAACCCGTCGCTGTTTAAGAGATGCACAGCATGGAAAGTAGCACGGCGGATCACTCTTCTCGTGAGCGCATCGATGCCTTAATGCAATTTGCAAGTCGATGCAAAAAAAACACACTCGCAACGAGCCATGTCTCTTTACCAACATCTTGGAAAATAAGCCTGCCGTCAGCGATGATAATCGTATAGAATAAATCCAAGTATAACTTTTGCTCCTTAGCAGAGCTATTTCTTACGGTTTGATAAATGTGTCGCTGCAATATTGCTTGGTTTATTCATAACAATCGATTTTCTTTGAATTTAAAATCGAAGTAAACGGATTAAAGATACTTTGTTGGAATTTTTCCGACAACTACGAACTTGCAATCATTCTCGTATTTGTTGACAATAAGATTCTAATTTTGAATCGCGATACATTGGAATCTTAACATTTTCTGACTTTGTCCTGCGATGTAATATCGCGGTTCATCCTGTCTGGAATGAGTTGTAATACGAGCTTCTTGTGCCTCAGGCGTATAATAAATTACAGTTTCCAAGATGATTAATTTATTAGAGCAAAATATACATATAAAAGATACATTCTTTCATCTCGCTTTTATTGATACAAACGTTATTACTTCAATGCTACATCTTAATATGTGAGATTTTTATTTTACATTCTTAAGATATTTTTATGTTTAACAGAAATGTAAATCCGATTTTTATATATCTATTGTGATATGGATATTAATATTGATTAAATACATTATTTTGCAGTTTGCATTTTGTTATAAAAATACAAATTAAATTTATATTATTCGATATTTCACGATTTAGTAATATATGTGAATTTATACTAATGTGAAGAACAGCTTTCTCTTTAAGTGTTGCAATGAAATACATACTTGCGAAACATATACTTACAGTTAAGATAGTTGAACAATCGATCGCGATGGTCAATGTCAAACTGTTTTGGCTACAACACGAGTAGCTCGTTGAGGCCGAACTGTATCCCAGGAGCGAACCGGTGGTTCGCCACAGCACTTCCTCCTCGAGGTTCGCGGTTCCACTAGGAATTTCAGGTCCCTCCGCATCACTCTATAGAGACTCTCGGAGCGCCTCAGAATGACCGTAGAACGTTGGTCGAGAAACCGGCTATATATTTTAGAGACTCAACTTTGCAGCTCAAATTGCGGCGGTGTCAGTTTAAACGCGAATTTCCTAGCAACTTTATGACTCCACGTGCGTGCCATCCGTAATAATTAATTTATAATATAAAGTAATATTTAAAATAAGGAAGAAAGAAGTACGGAAAATTATTGGAATTAAGTTTGTGATGAGATAAAAAAAGATTTTTTTTTATAGAAATATTTATTATCTCTTAGAAAGCAATTGAGAAAAAGAAGGGAGAAATAATTCAGCTTTTCTTCTATTTGTTTTTCCGCTACACGCTTCTTACGCTGCCGTAACAATATTTTATACGAAAAATTCCATTTTGTTTGCCGTGTGTTTTTGTGTGATAAAGTTCACGCTTGAGTAAAGTCGCCCACGACTCACTTAGCGCGCCAATGTCGCGAATAACGGGTAGCTTTAATTCGCTGTAAAGTAAACGCACGCGCCGGTATTTGTTGATGAGAAAGGAAAATAAAAGTGCGGCACAGGCCGCCAGTTAAAGCGAGAATGAAATCCGGAGGAGAGGATCTAAATATTCCGCACGCCGGCGAATATTCGCGGTTCGACGAAACTCTATCCGTTTGAATAACGCCCGACTCGATTCGAATGAACTTTTCGTGCGGAAGAAAGCCGTTGGTCGGAAGAACCGCCGTGCCAGGAAGTAAACTTCATCCCCTCTCTTCTTCTGTCTTACGTTGAGGTAAAACTACTTGCCGAGCGGAAGCAACTTGAGTCGATCACCGTGCTTGAGAAATTCGCTCTTGTACGTACGACTGTGATAATGTTTCGAGATTTCCGCTCACAAAGACTGCTACGAATCTTCAAGCAGAGTGTGATACGACGACGCGTTCCGTTTACAATTCTGCTCTTTCCCAAATCTCGAACTTATACTTTGTCGAAAAATTGTTTCTTATAAAGCAATTATAAATTTTCAAATCGTATATTCCGCGTTAAAATTCTAAAGTTGATTTGATTATCATTACGATAGAGCAATGATATTACTACTAATCATCCTATTATTGTCACGCGAATGTTTTTACATTTTTTAGCAATTCGCGCAATGGAAATTAAGAATAAAAAAGGATACACACACACATACGCATTAGGATTTAAGAGCGGCGATTAATAGGAGACAGAATTCTTATACAAGGAAAGGGTGGAATTGAGAACAGTCTGGTGCATGCGCATTTGCAGAATTTAACAGATTGCTACAATGTTGCAGGCTGGTCGATAACAACAACAGAATTTGTAACATAGTAATATGCGAGTTCGCATCCGCTGCACATTTCCGCTGTAGGAAATTCATTGTAGGAAATTCATCGAATTTATCCAAACAAAGAACTTTCTGTTGCCCATATTATTAATATATGTTGTGTATCATTTATAACTTCATTTATAATACAACTCGCAAAAATAGAAAAAGATTATTCATAAAATTATACATATCGTTGATTAATTTTTACAAAAATATTATTATGTTTATATTTATGAGAGATTGTCGCAAAAATGAAAAGATATGCAATCAATAGAAATTTATAAACAAAAATTATAACAAATTTTTATATTTTGATTGCGTATTAGTAGATATATAGTATATTAAATAAATTGATTTTTTAAGATTATAGTAAGTATTGTGGAAAAGTAACGTCTCGCAAGCACGCTCGTCTCTATTCACGATCATCATGTAAACGTTGTTCCTCGTCAAACTTTACGATGGATGACAGTCGGGAGGAGATGATCGATCGCAAAAAAGTAACGGATCGACATCGATAGGGTCGGACACGTTTGTCACTCGAAGCCGCGATCGATTAGCCACGACGGTATCCACGACGACAGGATGTTTGCGAGGGTTCGTCAAAAGCCGGGCAATAAAAAAAAAGCGAGAACGCGAGAAAAACAAAAATGGAGACGCGTCTGTCGATCGGCCAAGAAAAATTTTAAAAAACAACGCGAAAGCATTGCGAAGAGAGTTGTAAAAATCGAAGGACGGGGCAGCGAGCTGATGAAAATGAAAAAGGTGTCGGTCTGATCGAGCGAACGCATACATACGGTGCTTCGGTGCTAGGATTATCGCTGAGGAAGGGAGGGTGCAGTGGTCAAAGGGCGAAAACACGAGCCAAATGCTTAATCTTCTTTGTCATTTAAATCAGAGCCGATGCGTGTGTCACGCGGCCGTGCCGTATTGTCAATCGTTATTGGAACGATTATCGATTTATTGTGATTCCCCTCCTTCTCTGCACCGCAGAAGGGGTTGCAAGGGTTAACGGGTGATGCTAAGAGATGCGTCGATGATAATTAAAGTTCGAACAGACAGTAACGGGATGTATACAATATTTATTACATTATTTATATAATAATACGAAGAGACCATAAGCAAGTTTAAGGCAGCCGTTAGAGGTTCAATATTGAACTCTTCCTTCTATTGCAAAATTTCTCTTTTGGATCGAAAATTCTTTCTTTTGTGTGCTCTATATATTTATATTTTAATTGTTCGTCATTTTTGCACTTTCCTGTCAAACTTTAGAGTGTTAAATTTTAGAAACATACTACTTGAAATACCAAAAAAATTAAATAATACAAAATTTTATATATATATATATATATATATATATATATATATATATATAAATTAATTTTTTAAGATAATAATCATTTTTTAGAATAATCATTTTTTGGTATATATAGGTAAAAAAATTAAATAATACAAAATTATATATATATACACATGTAGGTATATATGTATATATAAGAATTTTTTTTGGTAAAATGTCTTAAATAGCTTTCTGGTTTTTTATGTTTGTTTTTTTTTTCTAAAAGGAATCTTTGATATTAAATTAATTTCTAAAATTCTTCATTTAACATTACAAACTTTAATTTTAATTTAGTAAAGCAGTCGCTTAAATCTAACAAAGCAAAATATTTTTGAAGTGCTCAAAGTACTGAAAATTGGACGTTTGGTTTATCTTTTATAAAATTCTTTTGTCTGATTTTCGCAATTTTGACATAACTACTAAACGCAACGAGAAGATTTTATTTATCCACGCCGGAAGACTTTGATTTTTCGAGGGAAAAAAAAATCAACACAGCCGACGTCGGAATATTGGCGGGGGGGATACAACGACTCTATTTAAGAATCAAGATTCGGCAAAGTTGCAACGGTTAGACGTCATGCCGGAAATCTAGGGAGTTATGTAAACCCAATTCCGGAGCGGCAATCGAATGCGCGGCGGAACCATTCGACTTTTCAACTTTTCCGGCTACGGGACTTACGAATTGTTGCAGAGCTTCGAAGTTTCGTATCGCGGAATCAATGGCGATTACAATAGGCCGCCGCCGCCTGACGTTGTTACATGAAAACTTTGCTCACGTTACTTGCGCTACCGAGCATTTCCTGTACTCTCGAGGACAAAATCTCGAAATTCGACGCGACGATCTGTCTGAATCTAGCTGACAAAATCTCCTCTGTGAATCTTAACTTTCGTGCCGCTTCTTTCTTCCGGAAGCATAAATGAGGTAAAAAAAGTCGGTAGATTTTGAACAATACGTTAGAAGTTTTGATTGTATTGTATCCAATTGTATATACGTCAAATACGAAAATTCCGCACAAAGTAAAAAGTGAAACAATTCACAAATTATTTCTAGCGTAAATGAGAAAAAAAAATACAAAAAAAACTTTAAAGGTGGCTAACTTAGCTACGGTTAATATTTATAACTCCAATAGGAAAAGTTTATTGAATCTTTCACTCTTCTTATATAATATAAAAAAGTCGAATTGTGTAATATTTATTAATCTTTAATTATTTCCGATATTTAATATGCATTAATTACTCGCAATGTCTTTTATACATAAAAAAAAACATATATGAATGTTGAATTTATGCATTGATGGCTTTGGGAATTATTGCTGTATTTAAATGTATCTATCCAGTAAAACCATAATTAATTTTGATCATGGTTTGACGATTCAAATGATGATGCATTTTGGATTTAGTCGATCGATCTAGCACGCGCGATAGCGGTCGAAAATAACAAGATTGGACTTTGGTGTTGGACGGTATCAGTATTAATGAGAAACAAACTGTTTCTCTCGATAAAATATGGTCGATTAGACTTTTAAAATTTTGCAGGACCTGCGTGTCGGAAACTACATTTCTATCTCGATGTATAGTGAGGTCTGCGATTTATAATTTGCAGTTTTCTGTCAATTTTATTTTTTCATTCTATCCTTTCTATTTTTTTTTGAAGTTGATATCGTAAACAGTTGATATCGTAAATAGCTCTTTTCTTATTCATTTGCTAATGCAACAAAATTGCAAGATTATTTTCAATGAATTTTCTATAAACATTAAAATATTTAATATAATAAGATTGATATATCTTTTCTTAACTGGAAACTCTTTGACAAATTTTAACTTTTCTTACATTTTATTTATATATGTCAGTTTTTTAATTTTGGAAATTTTTAAGGTTAAATTAAATTATTTTTATGCATAAAGAGATTACCTAATAAATTATTTAAGAGAAAACAAAAACAAATTTGATAATAATTGTATGAAAAAATACAATGTTTAAATATTAAAAAATATATATTAAATAAGAAAAAAAGATTTAATATTTTAATAAATTAAAATAAATATTGAATTAAAATAAAATAAAAGTTGAAATATATTTCATTATTAATAATGAACTTGTATGTATTTTTATTTCAGTAAACATTACATGATTAATCACATATAAAAATGTAAAAATTGTGTTTATATTTGCAATGAACGATGAAATATTTTAGCAAATAGTAAAAACAGCGAAAAAATGTATGTTTGGGTAACATTTTTTGCATGACGTAATTTTTCTTAAATATTTGCAGTGACCTGAAAATGAAAAGCTTTTAAATCTTAATTACTGAAAATAGGTTGTTCTTGAGAGAACGTGTCTGAATAACATTATTTAGAAGCATGGTATGCTAGAAACACTGCATTTCTATCTTGCATTTTCCTGCATATCATATATTCTTCCTCGCGTTTCTCATAAAATTAATAGTACATTAATATAAAATGTAAACAATAGAATTGAAATATAATAAAATTGAACATGATGATACTTTTATTATTAAAGATACAATATAATAAGAAACATACACAAAATTTCTAAGATCATACATTTTGTCGATTTCCATATTGTGTCTTTAGTATTTATCAGTGATTTATTTTATTGCAAATTATTTGACGTAAGGTATATAAAAATATAGCCACCAGTGTTTATGAAAAAAATTGAGCAAATGATGATTCATGATATCGAGCTTTTAAAAGAGAATCATCTCACACATCGTTTAATAATGTTCGCATAAATTGGTCGTGCGAAAAACACTTGAAAAATAAAGGTTGTTTGGAAATTGTATTAGTCACGGATTAAAAAATGTCCAAAGATTGAAATTAAATATGAATTCACGCAACAAAATGGTCGGACTGCGTTTTCGCGGAGAATTATTAAACAATAAATGGCATATTATCGACGATTAATAGCGCGAACAATGGACAACGCATTAATTCTAGTTTAAATAAACGTTATTTTAGAGTGCATTTCGTATAATAGCAAACTGCATTTTTCTTTCCATACCATCTTGAGCTGTTGCGCGTGTTCGTATCAGTTCGCGGATGCAGCTGCAATAGAAGCATAGCAGCAGCAGCAGCAGCTTGCCGGAAATAGAGCTCGACAAAACTAATTTCTCTCGAAAGAGAGCCGACTCCTTTTGTGCAGTTTAAAGTATACTACTTCTCTTTTTCGAGTGAAATTAAAATCCCCGCATATCTTGCAAGAGCGCGAGAGCAGCATATAGAGTCACCTATTTCCAAAGCCACGCGTAAACCAGGATCAAAGAATGCATACACACCTTAGGCATGCCATGGCATAATTCTAATCTTAGCGACCCATAAAAAAGAGGTTGAGAAGAAACGAACGAAAAAGAGAAAACGAGAGTAAAATGCAATCTGTTAAAATATTATGGAATATAACGTTTTCTGAATGAAAAGTAATCACAGCTGCAAAATTTTCATTTTTAAATTAAAATATTATAAATCTTGATTTTTTTCAAGTTAGTGTTTTTGATATATAAAAAGAATTTATGGTTTTTTCATCAAAGATAAAATAAATAACTTGAGATTATTTTTATATATTTTATTGAGAATCTTTTTATTCTATCTGTAAAATTAGAGAAAGAGAGAAAGAAAGGGAAAAAGAGAGAGAAAATAAAAAAATGGATACATATATGTATTGTAACTTATTATTATTAATTTTATAGCAACGTGTTATGAAACTCCTGCCCTGAATTAATTTTAATTAACATAGTAAACACAAAAATATGAGAATAAATTAAAAAAAATTTAATACCGTGAGTGGAGATAAAACTACTTTAAAAAATTAGAGATAACTTGTGGATAAAACCAGAAAATATTCTAGTTTATCTCTCAATCTCTTTTATTCAACGTTTCATTCTCGAGCGGTTATCGTCCGCGCAATTTTTATTAAAATCAGCGATTACTCTCCGGTGACAATCTTTTTCAGGTAAACGCAAAATTATCAATTTTTCCCACATATTCTTAAATCACTCTATATTTTAAAAGTCACATACAAAAGATCAGGTTGGAGAAAAGAGAGAGAGAGAGAGAGAGAGAGAGAGAGAGAGAGAGAGAGAGAGAGAGAGAGAGAGAGAGAGAGAGAAGTAAGGCGATTGCAACGGTCGCACGCAAGCCGGATACAGCACGGAGCCTGTTTTATAATGGCGTACGGCTTAAAGCCGATTTGTAGCATGCTCGTGGAGGTACTGGCGCGAGATACGGCACGATTAAGGGTAAAAGTTTCCGTCGGGCTTGCCGTTGCAGCTCGCGAGAAGAATCTCGCGTGATGTAGATGAGTCGCGGTGCATCCTCGAAAGTGAATACGCAGGAGTTACTCGTGGCTAAAGAAGGCACACGCATACGCGCTTTCTCTTTGTCGGCTTTATCTGCTGGTTTATTTTATGGAACATAAACTCGCATTTCGCACTGCGTATGTTCCGGCGAGGGTCCGTTGTATTCGGAGCATAATTCTCACGGCGTATGTTTCCGAAGTTGTTACGAGATCGAGCAGCATATGAGAATTGTTGCACTGAAATGATATTTCCTGATCTGATACGGTATCGTATTGCTTGAATATTCGTGTGTGAGCGATTTTTTGTCGATTAATGATTACTTAGAGTTTTAGTTTAATGTTGAAATATCGTTTTACTGTGCTTGTGTAATAATCGAGATTATAAATACGGAAAAGTATGCATTATATGCTTGTTTAGTTATTTAAGCAAATATAATGTTTTTGCTCATATATATTTAGCAACGAAATTTGTGTGGAACTTATAAACTAGTACTTTAATGATGCAAAATTGTTATTTTATATTCTCGCATATATGAGAGGTTTAACGCATAATATATAAAATATCGATGAGCTTTTCATTACATTGCAAATGCAAACGATCGATGTAAATTGTGATTGCAATTACGTCGAGAAGATTTGCTTTTTACTCGGGAAAACATGGGAAAACCACCAATCAGCGAGCTGTTTTGTTTCGCTCGTAATCAGTCGAATAAACAGATATCCTGTTACTGCATTATTGTCAGTGGAATTTACATATAAAAGGGATAACGACACGCACGCCAGTGCTTCGCATTAGCGGTGATTAATCAATTATGGACATTTAAAACCGGAATCATCAAAATGCTAATTTCCACGAGTTCGGGCACTATACCGCGAATTCATTTGCTTAAATCAGCTGTGCGGAAGTTCGACGTTGATATTTACGACGTGTAATTAGGCATCGAGTTCATCTACAATAAATGCATTACGTATATATTCTCTGTCGCTGTTATTTTTTCATATATTAAAAAGATTTATTTTAGTTTGACTGCATTATCTGTAATTAAGACAACATCATTAAAGCTATTGTAAGTTAATATTTTTTTCACATAGATTTTAGCAGAAGAAATTTATAGCTATATAATAAATATTTCATTACTTTGAAATTCATGCGAAATCGAAAAGTTAAATATTTTTTAAATAATTGCATTGAGTAATACAATATTATTCGATAAAAAAAAAATTAGTAAAATTACATTGATAACACAATGAGTTACATAATTGCAATTTTAACTTTTTCGGAATTATATGCGCGCAATCAAAAATACATGTTATATGAGACTTTTTTTTTAATAAACTTGCTATATCAAATTATTAAAATATTGTACTGCCCATTTAATATTTATGAAGCACCTCAAGTTATCAATTGTATTATTAATTGTTTACATTCTTTATAGTTTTAAAGAATTTTTTTTACATTTAAAACAATTATCAATACGTTTATTAAATCGAGAAAAAATCGCGGTAAATAATTTTGCAAGATATATAATGTACAACTTTATTTGCCGCTTTTGATGTTGTGCATTAAACTTTTATAAACTTTTATGACAGTGTTTTAATATTTTCTTTTTTTTTTTGTTAATTATTGTTATATAAATATAAATCTACAGAACGGGCATATCTAGAACAATGATCGATTTAAGTGTCTTGGATGAAAAAAGTCGTACCACTTTTCTTTTTATCAATTAAAATGAAAGTAGGTCGGTTGCGATTCCCAAAGTTTCCAAGTTGGTGGATGCCTTCTCTCCTATTCAGCCCTTCTTCGATGATCTGGTTCGGGTAGATAGGAATCAGCAGAATATCCATGGGATCGTTCCTTATTCCTACGAGAGCGGGACGAAACCCTGTTGCCCGGCTGCCGAGGGCTGACCCGAGGCTCATTTGGCTCCTTCTGATTAAACTCGAGTCAGCACAATGTTTACGTTACCCGGCGTTCTTCTCTCCCCTTCCACTTTCCGGCATTCTCCATTATTCGCGAGATTACTCATTTTCCGAGCAATTTAATTCCTCAAAACTCACGCAAACGTGCGCGCGCTTATCTCGCAAAATTCCGTGCTCGCGACATTCGTCGTAACGCTCGATTTAATATACACAACATAATGCTTTTGATAGCGCGCGAGCTCGAAGACGGTGCGCGAGCTCGTGCGAATTTGTGTGCGCGATTTTGAGACGAACACGCCGCGACGACAAATGATGCTTATGAGACGACTGTCCCCACTTTACCGTTTGTCCTCGCTTCCTGATTTTCTCTTTGTTCACCCCTGCGATTACTTATTCCGCAAGGAATTCAATCTCCCAATGCGCGGATTCGTCTTGCGCGCGTTACGCGTCGCGCTACTCGTATTTCCTCGTGAAATCAGGCGGAAGGCATTTTCCTGAACAAGGAAATCGCAATTTTCGTTGGTGACGTCGGAATATAAAATTGCCATTTTTTTACTCTGTGAGAGAGATGTATTTTAGCAAAAGGCAACAGATAGAAGCTTTCCTGATAATATGATAGATTTTAATTTGTTTAATTGTATTTATGTAGGTCAAACACTTTTATTATAATAACACTTTTATTATGAATTGAGAGAATTTTATTGAATAATAAGTGGAGAGCAATTATTTTATGTTCGGAAATTTATTTTCATTGAAATTGTTTTTGCATATTAAGATTGTTAATCCGTTTTAAAAGACTATACATATTATTTACGAGAACGTAGAATAAAATATGATATTATGAAGACGTGAAATATAAATTGTAATTTCTTTCTCTCTCTCTTCTCTTTTCCTTATATATTTTCTTCAAATAAGTTAAGTACTGCTTTTATAAAAGTAGCTTTCAGTATGATTCTCATTTTGGATATTGCAGTCTCTTCTTTCACATAAAGATTAATAACTCGGGAACCAAGACCGTGATTCAACGGAGTCATTCGTGATGAAGTTGATTTAATAAGCAGAGCAGGTATAAGGACCGAATTTATAGATAAAACTTCGCCGCTGTAGTTTCTGAACTCTGTGAACTCTACGTAATCTCGTTGATTAAAAGGGGAGACCATGTTTCCCATTAACTGCAAATGTTTGCTGCTACTGTCCATAATTGGGCTACGATTGGAATAACTGTGTTGCACATAGCAGTCGTAGCATAATTAGGATATATATATATACATATACAGGGTGTCCTGGAAAGCAATAGGCCGGTATCGGCAGGCATACATCGGATTACTTGTGTATGTTTCCGAGCAATGAAGGTATCATCTAAGCAAGAGGTGACAGCGTGACTCCACCTTTCGCTTAGATGTTGCTTTTGTTACTAAGAGACGCTGCTTTCCAACGCGCTCATTAGCTCACATATTTTAATTAATAACGCAAAAATTATTGCGAATTTTGCAAAATGGTATAGGACTTTTTGACTCAGTTTGGCCCAATCTATCTTCACACTTTGGATGTGTCAAAATTTTTAGGACACCCTGTATAATAAGCTAATACACGACTATTATATATACATCTCTCTCTGACCCATAAAATTTTCAATATAATTAATAAAATATAAATGTATACAAATGCACAATTACGTGATTTCTTATATATATAAAAAAAATAAAAATAATTGTGGACGCTCAAGATATAAAAATAGCAATATTTTCTTACTTATTTTGAAACAACAGAACGCATTTTTTATCTAACATGCGATCATAAAATTTATTTTTGTACACATTATTGTATACACGTTATTTATGTAATAAACACTATTGCATATCGTATATATAAAAATGCAATTTTAATATCATTTAAAAATATCATTTCATTTTCTTTTATGTTTCTACCAAGTCAGGAAATTGCAGCGTATTTTTTGCATTTTTTTCTCGTTTATAACAATTTGCATTTAAAATTTTGTTTTTGAAGGATTTCGATAAATCAATATACGATACGCGAGGTTTCCGATCGAAAGAGAATTATTCGTGAATATGACAGATGAGGTGTCAGAATTTAGCGAGAAGTGAGCACAAGAATGACATAATTGGAGAGAAAATCGACAAACCGTCGCGTCGATTTTACTGTTTTTTTCTCAGGCGGAAGCTATTTAATTGAGGCGTTACTTAATTCACGAATGAAGTTATGTTTTTTTAAAAACAATGTTACTAATTCTCTCAATCTATAAATATTTCTTGATTTTAATTAAAACATCAAATAACAGCATGAGATATTTTCTTTTTTCTTTATTGATATTTTTTATAGATTTGATTCTGCAATAATTAAGATTAATTATTAAAATTTATCATAACAGTTAATCTTTCTCACGTCAAGAATGAAGTCATGGAAAAGTGATGATATAAAATGCTTACGCGAGAACGAGTTTGGAATTATTAGTTATCGGCAAAATTTATTCAACGAAGAAAAATTTATTAATACGCAGGATATATATTTTAATTTTATCCTCGCGCTTTCTCAGGCGGAATTTTATTCCGTTTCTTATCGATGTGCAGGCAGTTATTGGAAAGAA
This sequence comes from Cataglyphis hispanica, assembly GCF_021464435.1. NCBI lineage: Eukaryota > Metazoa > Arthropoda > Insecta > Hymenoptera > Formicidae > Cataglyphis > Cataglyphis hispanica. The sequence continues at coordinate 11,309,662 of NC_065956.1, forward strand.
TCCGGTGATTTATTACGCCATTCCTGCTCGAATGTTCCAAGGGCTGAGTTCGAAGGAGAATGCACAGGCGAGGAATTCTTCTTCAAAAGGGCTGTTTATCGGGAATGTTTTTACAGGCATCTCATCGGGTTTACCTTTCTCGTATAAATTAAGTCTTTGTAAAGTGAAGCTCTCTTTAATAGAATAAGCATTATATCATAAAAAAAACTTGTTATTAGTTACGTTTTTAGTTGTATGAATAACATAATTTAAAAATCTGTAACGATTTCCATTACTTTAAAAAATCATTTACAAATGGATTGTGATTAGAAATGTTTATTTTTCTAATAAATTAATATTCGTATTTCTTATGTTAAATTGCAACAAAAATAACAGATTAACAATTTAAAAGGATAAGTTTTGAAAAATTGGGAAGATATAAAATGAATGATCTTTTTTAAATTTTAAATATGTGGATCGATTTTTACGACTAATGTAAGCAAAGTCTTCAATCTGATATCGTTGTGAGAAAAATAATTCAAAAATATTTTTCCGCTAACTGTCGTAACGCGTGTCAAATCGATAACTTCATTGTCGAGAAAACCACGTCACATCTCGTACATTTCGACTTTACCTCTACGCGACTTCCGCATTACGTTAAGAATTGCATTTGCTGCCTGGTTCCTCTGCACCGATTCCCCAGCGGAAATCAGGTCAAATAAAATACGGAAACCGTCGAAAATTTCATAACATTTCATGCGTTTTGCAATCGTATTCCACAAAAATCGCGCTTTTTTTCTTTTTTTCTTTTTGCTCTTTTTCTTTCCGCGGGACTATTTTGAAATATTCCTGTATCCGCGTAACATATACTTAATAAAATTCTGATATATTTGATAATATATATTATGTGAACGGATAAGTGTGTTCTCTTCAAATTTAATATTAAAATCGAACAATTAAATGTAGAATTAAATAAAAAAGTTTGAATTTTTTATTTTTTTTATTCTTTGAATATCGTCAAATCAATTCAATCTGATTTAAATATTCAATTACTTACAAATATTGTTTTGTTAAATAATCTGAATATATGTGTGTTATTAAATAATAAAAAAATATCTTCTATCAATCGTTATGTGCTGAGAAACACGCCTGGACACCGATAAATTTGATTCATGAATACGATTTGAAAATTGATTTGCCCGAATAATGCGGATCCGTCTAGAATAAAACGGAAATCATACGAAATGGAGGTGGGATGCAAAAGGGGAATCAAGAGCTGCGAAAACAGAAAAGCGACCCTCGGATTCGATGGTCCGAGAACATCCGCGTGACAATGAGAAATGTCTTCGGCTATTGCGCGTGTAACGTACGGGAGGACATGTACTATTCACAAGCTCGTACTTTATGCCTATAATGATATCTATGGGAAAACATACATAGTGTCCGATACGCCATATACAAACCTGCAATATGATGAAAATTCACATTATATATAATCAACGACAGAATTCCTTTATTGTTGAAAATCAATTCTTATTTATGGCAAAATGCTATAATACATATTATTCCAATAAATATTAATTAAAATTAGATAACACTTAATTAATTTTTTATTTTATCTTAAAGAGATGTGATTAGATTAGTTTAATTTTAATGTACATAGAAATGAATTTAATACTTTATAAAAAGTTTAATATTAAGATTAATCTTTTTATTTGAATATACTTGCTTATTGTTTGTAAAAACAACGGTAGAAAAAAAATAATTTATATAAATATAACAAATTTTATCGAAAAGTATAAAGACTTTTAAATTCATTCGAATTTTTGCACTAGTAGGATTTAAAATAAAAATAATTTCATATTTCTATTATTTACAACTAATGTTAAAAAGAGTATAAGAATTGATAGCTGTATAGTTTTATTTTCTGAGCGTGTCTCTACAATTTTACATGTACGAATCATATTATTGAACTTTTAGAGATAAATTTCATAAATAAAAAATTTCTCTCTCTTCCACAAAAATCGTCTCATTATTTTGCTGGTAATTGTGCTGGTCTCGTATTCCGCTATATCATTTAATCGCCGTTAACTTATATGCGACAGCGATCACATGTGAAAATAATGTTTGCTCGGCCGGAAACGCGGGCAGGCGAATTATCGGTACAAATAAGCGGACGTAAATACCGTGACGGTTTAAATCGCGCTTGGCCGCGCATGAATTCGAGTTTTACGCAGTCGGAGAGCGCGAAATGCACCAGAATCGCTGTATTATGATAATCTATCGCCCATTCGGTTCTTCGATACGCGCTTTTACATCTATCTGTCTCAATTTATAGCGGGGTTATCGCCAGACTGTGCGTCAGACAGAAATAGAGTGAAAGAAAGAGCACGAATCGCAGAATGAAAATTCCGCTACGATTATAATACCGTGCGTAGCTTCGGGTGAGTGTTGACGGATTAGTTTAATTTTAATTTTGCCTACTGTACTGCAATTTAATAATATTGGAATTTTTGTTTCAAAATTTTCTGCTGGCGGAAATCGATGTGGATTAAAAAGATACTGTTAAAAGAGCATTTATGAATTTGTCATCTCGCGGTTGCATCGCGAACAATGAAATGAGCACGAATTAAAAAGTTGAACGTTTACGTTGTTACTTTTTCATAATACGCTTTTTTCTTTATTTCAATAATTTTTCGAGATGAAAAAAAAATGATCGAAACTCAGGAAAAACAACAGCGCAAAATTGCATTAAATTTGCGGTTCGTATATCGTATATACATTATACATCAATTCAATTGATTCCTTATATAGATCGACGACTCGTTCATCGATATACACCGGAATTTCCGTCGCATGCACCGGAATCACTGTATTATGGTAATCGATTGCCCATTCGCTTTCGCGATACGCGTCTTTACGTTCTTTCCGGACCATACAAGCGTATTATGATCGAACGCCATCGTAATGTTCGCAAAAATTTCTATGGATCGTAACGCGTGGCGAACATGCATTCAGCTATGGAAGCTTCATTGCACCATATATTCACTTCTTTCTCGTGATAACGTAAAATGCATGTGCCATACGAGTTAACGTTATCGACTAGCAGAAAAATCAAAGTTGTTTTTATTATATATTTTTATATATTTAATTATCTCTTAACATTATATTAGTGCAAGAATTTTACTAAAATATGCCAAAATGCAGGAAGAGATAATAATAGATCCACAGAAGTAACATATTAATGCTTTCCGGACACCGAATATAAGAGATATGCTCATATCCATTATTCAGTACTTTTTAATAAATTTAATAACAGCGTTATGAAAAATATAATAAGAGAGAGAGAGAGAGAGAGAGAGAGAGAAATGTATCAAATAATGCAAGGTTTTCTAACCGGCCTGATTTTCTGCGAGTTCATTTTTGTTATCGCTGTAACTTTGATGGGTAACCTGCACCTCGATACGCTATCGAGGTACTCGTACGTTCATCATTTATTCTTGAGCTTTGAGATCACGTCCGGCAATAAAAGTCATGCGACAGGAATAAAACTCGTTTCACTCTACTTGTACAAAGAACAAGTCCTTGGAGTTAGCAGGACTCCGGAAATTTTGACGGGCGCAATAAAAGTAGTAAGCGCCCTTATGGCGTCTTGTCTTGTCGCGGCGAATTCCTTTCCTTTCAAAACGAGCAATTTATCCGTGTTCTTGCTGCGTGTTACGACAATTTTGACGTACGTGATAATGACGAGTATCACGCCACTTCCAGTTGAAGAATATATATATCTGATTTTCGCCAAGTTTTGCGTGCGCTTGCGACTGCTAAGTTAAGGAGCCCCCGCCCGAGGACTCTCTAACGAGGATGTTTGTAGGATGATACAACTTTGTGTTGTCGTACTCGACGCATCGTGCGGAAACGACGTACGGAAAGTCGCGAGTTTCTTTAGATTGTCGAGAGATTCTCAAGTGGAATTAACATTGTAGATTTCGATATCGCAAACTCAGCTTATTTTCTCAAGTTTTCCCTTGGTTTAATACAGGATTTGTGTATAAAATACAGCAATATTTTTGGATATGACGTTATTAACAGCAAAATGTGAATGACATATGAATGAGGAACTTAGGTTGCAAGATTATGCTTAATATCTGTTTGAAAATATGTTATTTTAAATATGTTACTTTATATTGCGCACTTTTAATTATGTAATATTAATGTACGTAATATTTATGAGAATGTGGTTATTAAAAACAATTTTTAACAAATTATTTATTTATTTTTAACAATCGCTTCCTCTCTTCTCTTGCATCTATGTTTATTCAATTTTTTCTTTTGCATAGCATGCACATTGCGAATTAGTTTTAAAAATATTGTCAGTTAAAAATATTGACATGATAAATATTTATCAGTTTAGAATAACTTGACTGAGGAGAAAAGTTGTGATGAAAAAGCTAAACTATAAAAGTATTCACTCCAGAGTCCAATTATTGGAATCTGAACGAAAAATCGAAAATAATTTCTCGCTTTAATAGTTGAACGATTCCCATTCGTGCACGAAGGCGCTTAGAAACGTGAGAAACAGGACAAAGCGGTGCGTGTATGAAAAGCCATGCAGTATTAATCGGAACGATCAAACGGTCCGCCTGCCGAATAATTGCGTACTGTTGGAACGGAAAGTCCAGCGACGACAAGACGAGTTCTTTGATATTTTTGTTTCTATTCTCGCGATACAGCGGCTTGACAATGACGAATAATGTACGGCCATGAAGAAGCCTAATGTTAGCCAAGAGCAATGCCGGAACAGCCTAGAATGAGAAGTACAACGGTTGTGTTCGATTGTGTTAGATTCCCCTTCTCTCTTTCTCTTTTTCTCTTTCTCACAAACACCTTTATTTCCTTTTGCGCGCAAACGTTCGCTATTTTTCCACTTCTCCGCCGGCCATTTCTACTTTTCTCTCACACTTCTCGCGAACCGAGAGCTCGAACTTCTCGTATCGAGCGTTTTCGCCTCGCTGATTTTACCGGATTCAGGATTCCGATCGCCTTCTACCGCGAAGACTTCGGGAGCGCTTGCGAAGTCGACGGTGCCGAAGTAAAACCCTTCGGTAAGATCGTCTCTTTCGGATCCTAGGACGTCCTAGGTGTGGTGCGCGCATCAGGATCTTTTCGTAGGCGACCACACGTGGGATTTGGAAGGAGTCAAATTATCTGAATATAATTTGGCCGTCCGATTCGGATGGATAGATCATTGCTTTCACGGATCGTGATCAGGAATCGACGTATCCCAGAGAGATTCTTTTAACCGATTTCAGATTTCAATCAGAAAATCTGAAACGTAGAGAGATTTTGGCTTGAAATACGACCTTCTTACGCACGATGACATCGCAATCGACCCATCTATCAGTTGATGCAAATCAAAAATGTTCACGTCAATAAATAGAAAGATATTGATTTTCTCTAAAGATTATTTGACTAGAATCTCAAAATCTTTCCCTGTAGAAAAACATGTTTGACTGATCAAAATTTATTATGATTATAAATTATCAAAATCATTATGTTTATGCTATTTGTTTTTATGTCGTTTATGCGATCTACAAAAATATATTTACGCAATCTAGAAAAAATATACGCGATATATGTATATGATACTTCATAAATTAGTATTCAAATCAATTCAATACCAATTAATATTATCTAAAATAAAACAATAAAATTAAAAAGTATTTATTTAATGATATTATATTATTTTTAATAATCTTTTTTTTATTCTATAATAAAGATTAATTTTGAAATACCTTTACGCAACAATGCATTTGAATTGATCACATACGTAACACTTATTTTTATTTGTTGAATATTCGAGTTTTACAATTTGAATACAACTAGGAGTATTGATTGAGTTCAACTTTGTCAGAAATTTCGAAACGCAAAGATTCCTTAGATTTCTCAAGTACATAGCATGATATATTATATGTGTAATAATTTAACGGTTGAATGTTATTTAAGCTCGTAAAAGTAGGATTACTGATGAACATTTTAGAAATACGCGAGTTAAGGAGCTCTATCTTTTGCGTGTCTTGATAATGTGATATAGCGGAATGTATGAATTTACTTTGTTTGCACATACGCGACATTCATACATATGTATACTTACTATGCAAGTGGAAATACAAGCTGCCTGAAATTGAATTAATGACGTTTATCTTCGGTAATCAAAAAGCCACCGCCAGTCGTGATTGTGCGAAAGTCACAGCATCAAAATGTGAGTATGGCAAAGATTCGCTGTTACCTCAATTATCTTTGTTATATATTGAAATATGTTAGATAAACTACAGATGCAAGATGCGATATTGATATAATTGAGATACAAAGATAACAATATGACGAAAATAACTAAAAATATAAACATTTTTTACATTGTAATATTTTTAAAATTTATGAATAATTATTTCTTTTCTATAGAATTATTTTAGTATATAAAAATATGAAATTAAGAAGTACAAGAAGTTGTTTTAAATTAAAAAATCGTAATTACAGTTAAAATGATAAGTAAGAGTCAGAGCGGAAGTTGTCCAAAAAAAAGGACTGAAATGTTCGTAATTATTTTCTGTACGATTAATGTCGAAATTTGAATAAAGTATGCGCTTTAACTTCCACGCTGGTTTTTATTTGCCATTTTAATTGTAATTATAATTTTATAAAAATATGAATTAAAACAGAAATGTATTTAGTATAAATGATATACATTTAAAATAATATGTTTCAATATTCTATACCTCATTCAAGAATGTGAACGTCGTATATCATATTTTATGATTTCCTATCACGTTTGTTCGGTGAGATAACATCCAGATTGTGGATATGTTTTCGCATTTGCGTCCGTGTTCGCATATTTCGAATGCATCGAGCTGGCATGCGCGTGCTCGACTGCATTTTCGGTGTCTTCTTGATCAGAGATATCAAGCTCGCATATATATTGAATTGGCAATCATTTCCGTTTACTGAATTGACCGCAGCGATGGCGCTTGGATATGACAGCATGATGTTGTGTATGAGCTTTATTGAAAGGGCAGATGGAGAGATAAACAGATAGAGATACAGATACCTAGGTAAATTTATTTATGTATTCGAACTGTTATTTATAACTCGAGGAGATTTTAAAACTATATAACATTTAATCTATGTTTAATAAAATGAAAAATATAATTGCATTTTTTGAAAAATGCGTTGTTTAAGATGAAGAAACACTGTAAAATAATGCGGCTAATAAACATAGTAATTATTAATTGAGCTTGCCATAGTGTTGTATTTCAATCGCAATATGCCACCGTGATGCAATTTATATCGCAACATGCATGCCAATTTTTTATTCGTACCGTGAGAAAAAAATAGCATCGTTGCCATATCTTTCGACTCGTGTGTCACAAAGTCATATTAAGGTTTCCTCGAGAGAAATATCGCCTTACTGGCAAATGGCAGAAAATATCAGCGTGCGCGCATTCTAACGCAATGCGGATTCGATTCGCGCATATAAAGTACTTTTCACCGACGAGAACTGTCGTATGTGCAATCGCGATTAGAACCGCGCAAACTGCAACTGTTTTCAACATGTTGCATCTATATGCATAACAACCGGTCAATTGATACGGTAATTAGCTTCCTACTTGTGCGCATTTAACTACTTTATAGTCACTGGACAAAGCAATTCCCTTTTGGGCTTTCATGCTTATTCGCGTTTTCTCGTAATCGCATATACAGTCGACGTCTAAGTTTTGGGAAGCGCTAATTACGAATGACGGACTTGCTCGTTAGCGTCCGCTCGAAGTTTGCTGCACGTTTCGAGCGATTCGGAAACCAGAGTGATTATAACACAAATTAGCTCATCAGAGAGATAAGAAAGTTTTTCGTCACGCCTGCGATGCACGCCATTTACAAAGTGGGTCAAGATGAAATATTTCGTTTGCTTTGCTCGAGATTTTTGGGCTATCTAACAAGTAAATGATAAATTTGTTTTCCAAGAGAAATTTTTGGTTTATTTATTTGGCGAAAAATTTATTGTAAAAATTCATTGTAAAAAGAGAATGTTAAATTTCATGATAAATTGAAACAATGACGATAGTCACAATGACAAATGCATTTGGATTAGTACTCTTGACTATCGATCATTATCCAGTCGTATTTATTTGAACATTTCAAAGGCGAAATCCATTTTGAGAGCTTTAGTATTCTCTCTGCGCTTAATGTGCTCGTTTATAATAATCCCAGTGGCGATTACGATGAATGCATCATGTTATTGCTGAAAGATATATAAACCGTTTAAAACGACGATGAATTCGCGTGTCTATCGAAATGCTGTGTTTTGGCGTATTGACTAAAATCCTCTTATGTTCCTGTACACATTTTTATCAAAATCTGTTATTTTTGACCCTCATTAATACAGGCATCGAGTCAGATAGTATCGTTTTACGCATTTCAAACATTGAAATTATGTGCACATCAAATTATTTTACGTTATCGATAAATTTTTGAATTAAAGCAATACTTATAAAACAAATTTTTGTATAATTTTCAAACATTATCTTGGATATGAGAAAATTTAAGTCAATTTTATATTTTAACAATTAATCACAATAAATAATGTAAAAATATTAATACACCAAAAAAGAAAATTATAATATATATATAAAATGAAACAAGTATTTATTGTGTAATATTTATCACTTACGTAAATGTAAGTTTTAAATCTGGCAAGTGATCTTAATTACTATCAAGTAATTGCTTTAGCTAGAGGCGAGGAAGTTATCGCGCATCGTGTTTCTTATCTCTTTCATCTGCCATAAATTCAACTCTATCAACGAATCTATTTATTTTAAAAATCTGAGTTTAATCAATTTAATTTTTTAATTAATTATTATTATAAATATATATATAAACACACACACACACACAATTCCATTCTAAATAATTTTTTTTTTAAATATTTATCAATTTCGTGAGTGTAAATATACTCTGATAATATTTATGTAATAATACTATTAGATTAAGGCAATGTATTTATAATTAATTAATAATTATTTTTATATCAATTTTTTTTAATGCATATGTATTTATGTGTATAATATATTATATAAATCCAAGAGAATAAGCATATCAATTCAGCTACTTGATATACAAATACTTGTTATTCACTATTCTACCGTCGCTCCGTGTTTATACAAGAGTATGCTGGACGAAAGCGCGTTTCCCTCTTTCCTAAACTGCCTCCTGATTATTCTGCTATCCCCATAGCACTCTCAACCCCGTATCTCGATTGAAGCTCACGAGCTTGCACGAAGATTATCGAGCTTGCGCGAAGCACGGGTGTCGGCATACGGGGGGAGTGAGCTCGGACGTGGGGGTGGATAGCGCCCCGATCGGGCGGAAGAGAAATAGCGGCGTGGGGGAAGGGGGGGGATAGGTCGGCGGACGCTTGTCCGTGCGCGAAAGTTCACTGGCAGCATCCAGTGACATCGCGGAGCTCGACGCGCGCGCATCGCTCATCGCGCGGGAGGATCGAATCCGTGATTTCTGTCGCGAATTTTCTCGAGTAACTACCGATCAAAAACGTAAGATGTGTTAAAAATCTCGTCCGCGTGCGAAACAATCGTGCAAGTTTTCGATTCATCGTGACTTCGAGCGACGATCTTTCTTGGTTCTTGATTCTTCTGTTGGTATATAGTGTTTGTTCGCCAAGTGACATACGCGGTGTTTCTAATTTATGACAAAAAACCAACGATAGCAAGGAGTACGTCGTGCGTGATTATTAGCGCTCTCAATCGATAAGAATAATACGTGACGATGCGGTACACGTTTGAGGGCGATGCGACGAGGAGATGATTACCGGGATCGAGTGAATAGTGTGTTGGCGGGAGGATTGCAGATCGTTGCGATCGTCGATGACAGCCCGTGACACCACGTGTTTGCGACGTCATTCCAAGACGACGACGGCTGGGGTGACGTTGGTGCCGGGACGATCTGTCGCGGCGATGCCGTGATGCGTGTAATAACGTGTGTGCAAGCTGCAATTGGCAGTGCGTTTTGATCGAGTGTTAAAGGATTGACGGCTCAGGTAACAATCCTAATTCCGTTTATTTTTGTGATGCTGCTCGTGATGCGAATTTTATAGTAATCGTTTGAAGTGGCGAGTGTGTGTGAAACTCTGATTAAAAAAAAAAAAAAGAAGATTATCCGAAGGTGTAACTCTTGCAAGTTTAATCATGTTTAATTGTCAAATTTATTATTTTCATTTTATATATGGTTTTCCTCGCCATATATTTTTTTTCTCGAGTCTTTTTAGTTTTAATGCAAAAGATTAGTTAATTCTTATATATTTTATAATGTGTAATTATATCTATTATTAAATAATTTGCTTCAAACTATTATAAAATGCGCATTATTTTATATATTTTAATATTGAACAATTTGTATTTTACACACGCCCACACAGAAAAAACTATTTATCACTAATTTTAAGAGAACAAAAATAATAGCGCTGCTTTTTGTAATGGAGCAAAATTAAAATATAACATGCTATTACATTTTTTTTTTATTTCAATATATTTAGCATTAACTTGTTTTATACATTTCTAATTTATATATTGTTTTATTTTATCAATTTAAGAATTGATGAAATAATAAATTTTTTCCTGAATTCTCCAAATAATTATTAATAAACAATGATCATAAATGCTTGTCATGTATACATTAACATTGTATCGATGCAAGAGTTCTCTATAGCGGTTAGGTTAGCGGTTTAGCTAAGGGGCGGCTGCTAGCATGTTGCTTAAGTTATCGGTAAGTGACGCGATGGTAAATCTACATCCTGTCGATATTCGATACAAGATTTAATCGCTCGTATTGGCATACTTCTTGAACTGAAAGCTGATTCAATAACCATGTTTAAATATGTTGAAATTTATGACAAATTATTGATTTTTATTGGCATATTCCTCGATTATTATCCAATTTGCAAACATTTCAGTAATAATAAAATTCAACGCAATGCCCAAAAGCAGGCTATTTTGCCATTAAATAAAGTTGTGATGTATGCATTACAAGAAAATAAATGTGGCCCGGGAAAAAAACACTGAACTTTACTCGTAAATATGTTGGACATTGTGCATCCAGTGTGTTCTCGGTTGCAATATTACGAAAGTTAAATAACAGCGGCCGCAGAAAATCAAATACATAGCATACTGCCAGCGCCAATAAGCCCTCGTCGAAATGATATTGACAGAGAATACGTCAACGGCGAGCCGCAAAAGCATTTTCTCTTTCGAATTCAGGTAAAATATTAACAATCAAAAAGGTGAATGCGCTACGCTTCGGTTGTTATTCAATTCCTTCCGTCTCTGAATGATTGCTGCAAAATAGCTGGTTTTCGATAAATGTATGCAAATAAAACAATACGCTCTTCACAGTTGCGAAAGGATTGCACTCAAATAAAATGAATAGTTTTTCGACTTGTTGGTTTTTTGATTGATCGTTTTCCATTGACGTTGTTTGTTGATAATAACTATTAAATTTAAAATTCACTAAAGTCTATTAGTGGATTTATTTATTAATTTTTTATGATTGTAAATTAACTTATAACAAGCAATTTTATAAGATTTTTTCTCTATCTTTATATGTCACAAATTTTATTTTCTATAGTGACATAGATACGCTTTGTTCAATTTGTGTAATTAATCATACTCGATGACTTACGCGTCGATCCATAAATCATACGAGGTAGGATCCATGGATTAAAATATAAATAATTTTGAACAACAATTTTTTTTAATTGTTTTTTAATTGTCAATATACACACACATTTGATTTTTTTTATATATATATTTAAAAGTGATTTTTTGTCGAATAACAATTATACAGTAATTCATCAAAATAAAGAAATCAATGTTTTTCTTAGTTAATTAATTTATGTTCATGAGCATTATCGATACGACATTCCGCAACAATATTGTTGCGGAGACCGTTTTCAGCAGATGGCATTGTAAAGTTTTAGCTTTTCTTCCATTTAAATCTTTTTATTCGGGACATTTGAACAGACAACAGCCAAACATTGAGATGCAACTTCTCGTTGTCGAACGAGCAATGCTCTAAGATAAAGAGAAAAAGAGAGAGCTCTTTCTGCTCGTGAACTTGCAAAATGTTACAAAAGCATAAGCTAACTGCCTGTTCGAAACTTCCGCGGTACAATGTGCGTTGCGATGTAGCGAAAAAAAAAAAAATGAGGAAAGAGAGGATGCGCTTTCATCGGCGAGCCGCGCACTTAAGGCAAATTAAGCGGCCGGCGCGCCATAAACTAGGATCTCTTGCGGAGACACATTTGGGGAGGCAAACGGGGAACAACGTATTCTTCGTAAGAGGAGCTAGCACGTTTATTCGAGAGGAAGAAGTTGCGCGAGCGATTGACCTAAAATTCCGAGAGCGTGTTTCGTTTGCGAGCGAGCTTTCGACAAATTCGTTGCCTCAGTTTCGTGAACGGGCTCGCCTGTCCTCTATTCGTGTTTCGCGAAAACTTGTTAGATCTCTATTCTCGCGCTATCTCGAGATGTCGAAAACGTCGTGCTTGTTGTTGAAATGTCTTCTGTTTACGGAAGTTTCTGCCAAGTTGCTAGATTGCACCAAACACGGAAAAATGTGCGGAAAATATTATGTTTATTTTTTTTTTTTTTTAATATGTATTTTTCATTGGTGAAATTTAAATATGATAAATGAGTATTTATAATCTAAATATGACACACACATTAGAGAGAATAATTTATAGATAAATTGAAATGGATAGGAGTAATATTAACGCTATTTCGTGTAACGTAGTAATATTAACACGTAACATGATAATTAATTACATTTTGTTGATATTATTTGCGTTACTTCTCTCATGATTTTAATATTATAAATGTTTAATTTCTAGATTTACATTTATAAACAGATATCAGTAAACTGTTTGCTTTTTGTTGCTTCGTCAATCTCGCATATGTCAGTCCCGGCAGGAAATTACAAGAGAGGAATAACTGATCAAATAACAAACTAACAAAATAATAAAATCAATTTGCCAAAAGAGAAAGGATGAGGATTGCTCTTTATTTCGTCCCGTGGAAATTATCATCGTCTTAAATACATTAATTTGATACCACTTAACATTACCCGTCGATTCCATTCGTTCGCTGTCGCCAAACACGTTCACCTTTGATGTCTGTCAGAATAGTCTGGCGAAATTTTCCTCCGGTCTTCACAGTCACCCTTTCGAGCCCGAGCTCGGTTAATGGCTATTTAAGAGCTTCGTGAAAAGCCCAGAAGCGACTTCGGGGCTCCTCGATATCTCGTCTATCGGAACTTCCTAAGGTAGTCATTCTCCCAGTTCACTCCAGGCCCATTATTCTTCGCGCTAATTCGACGTCATGATATTAGTCGGGAACTTTCGAGTTTCTTTCCAGTCAACTCGAGCTTCTGTAAGTGGCACATAAGATTTTATAGATTTTACACGTGAGAAAATAATAGTATCTTTTTCAGTAAGAGTTTAAGTTTATAATAAGATAAGTCGAAAAAGTATCATTTTATTCGCGGGTGAGAAATAATTGTGATAAAGCTATTCTATTTTATATCTTGTTGCTAAAGCTATCAAGACCATTTTCCGAATATTTAAATCGACATTTTAAAGCTAAACACAATTATTGCCATAATTTAGAGAGATGGAAAGATGAATATTAATATGTGTTATATAACGACATTTAGATATTCTAAATTCTTTTTTGTTTTTACTCCAATATATTAATTATACATATAAATCAACATAATACAATGTCAATCAGATAACTCGATAATACAACTCATAAAATTATTCATTAAAAAATTGAAATAATATATATTATCCCGATTTAAGGATTTGCTCGATTTTCTTCTTCGACAGTTTTAGATGCAGCAAAAATATTATCGCAAGAATCACGATTTTCGTAAAACGGTCATTGTCTTGCGACGTGCACCTTTTTCTTCGAATGAATCTCTTGTCACGTAGCAGTTGTAGCACGATGGTTTGGCGCGATGTGGAAATGTCGGTGGGACAACTCTCCTTTCCGTAGCCGGCCGTACCAACGTGGCCTGTAACCACTTTCCGGTATTCGCTTCGAGTGCGCACTTCGATAGAGACGAAGAGAGAGAATGGCCTGTAAGAACAAAAAGCGCTTATATATATATATATATATATATATATGTAGGTATACGTGTACGTAATGTCGGCGGAAGGCTTGCGTGTTAGTTTCGATTCTCACCAATATCCGGTCGTTAGAAATCAAATCATCCACTGTTTCCTTGTCTAATTGGAACATTCTGAAATTTCTTAAACGAAAAATCCTGTGTTTTAATTTATTAATATATCCTCCGTTTTGTTAAACATTTATTTTCATTAGACCATTAGGTATGAAAGGAAGCTTAACGCTTTTTAATATGAGATAAAAAAAAAACAATTGTATATGGAAAATGAAATCTATTAGAAATGTTTGTAGACAAAAACTTGTGAATTTCAGAAATAAAAGAATGCTCTTAAGAGAAAATTGGTTTAAAAGAGTTTCTTAGTACATTTAATTAAATAAAAATTATTCGAAAAATATTACTTATAAAAAATTATAAAATGGAAAATTATAATTATTAAATTATAATCATTATATTATGTAGTAAAAAGAATAATGTTATTTTTATTATTATTGTATTAATATCAATAAGTTTTCTCTGAGAAATCATTCTGAGAAATAATATTGCAGAGAAAAGTGGTCGTGAAAAGAATTGTTTTCAAGAGTCTAACATCGATACCTTTTACCAGTCGTTCGTTGCACAATTGGTCTCGTAGAAACCATCGGAACGAAGCAAACACGTTCTTCCAGTCATCGATTCATACATTTACTTTGGACGGCAATGCTTGCTGTCACATTTTCCGCCTCTTCGACCGGAAGCAGAGTTCATTTTGCTCAAGGCGTAAAAATACGAGAGAGATAAAGCATCGAAAGTGGATTCGAGATGAAAGGAATTTCAATTATTACCCCGGGCTCCCTTTATCTCGAGAAGCAAGATAAACTTTCATATTAAAAATATCACATCGAAATTTCGCGAGTTATAGACGCGAAAGTTAATCGAGCAAATAATGCAAAAGCCAACGGTGGTGTTTCGATAACCAACGTAATTATCGAGAGAAATAATAATAATCGCTGATAATATTGGAAAAGCTATACGTTTTATTGGAAACGATTATTGAAAATAATAATTTTTTTTGAATAGTAAGTTTTATTCCACCGTATTTTATCGATAATCGGAACCGTGATAATCAGAAAAATGCTTTTTAAAAATTACAGACATATTTTATATACAATCGCTGCGTGATAATTGTTTTGACGATTGTCATTGGTGTGACTATGCTAAAATCTTATACTTAATATTTATACATGTATCAAATAACAGTCGTAACCAAAAGCATTTGTATTTCTTGTCAGAAATGAAAGATGTAAATCTTGTTATCTATAGCATTCCTTATTAGGCGTAACATGATTTCAATCTATGTTATCTTTTTTGTATTCTTGTCGCAAAATCATTACGCTCGCAAAACTCTTTGGAAGGACAAAGCGACGCAGTTTGCTCGCTAAAACATCGATCTCGTGCTCTCCTGCTCTCGAGGGGTGCAGTAAGCTCTGGTCGCTTTACAGTTCACCAGAAATGATCGGAAGCCCTAGTAGCGCGATCCACTCTTTGGACAATGAGGGAGGAAAAAGTGGGAAAGTGTGGATAAGGATCGAGGATAGCGAGTCGTCGACGGAAAAGAATTCTCGATTAAATCTGGCAACCGGCGGCTCTTCGACTAAACCGACCGTATAAAATTCAATCTCGTTTTTTTTTTTTTTTTATCTTTTTTTGCCTCTTTATCTCTATCCGGTCAATTTTCAATTATTCGATTCTCACGGAAGCTCTTTTAAATCGGTTCATTATTAACATTTGCGAGCTTGTCTTTGATTTTTGCGAATTTGTGAAGCAAAAATTCTTCGAGATTTATGTTAATAGAAGATAAGTTGTGCATCTCTCTATACACATCCAAACATATATCGTTTTAATCTTTATCGTTGTATTATTAACAATGAGATTATAAAATGTGACTGAAAAAATCTGTTGAAATCTATTGAAATCAATTAAAATTTTTAAAATTGAAGACGGGATTTTATGCATATTTATGACATTCTGCATATTTTTATATGTTATACATGCCTTAGATCCGCGTAGGATATAAAAGGATTTAGGATAACAAACTCTGTGCACATTTCGTTACGTACAAACACCGCAACTGTTACATATCTACGCAGATGAATGATACGTGTGCGTTGGCACCGATTTTTTGCGACTTTGTTTACTCACGTTGGACTACCGCGAATTTTTTCTGTCAATAATATTGTCGCATTTTCACTGGATGCATTTTGATTGTAGCTCAAAGTTTATTTTTTTTATCAAATAATACACTGCAAAATGTTTATTGTCAGTGTCATTGACGACAGAGACTTTTAGTTATAAATTAAAGCTACGTTATAAATTATATAATTATAGCATTGGAAAAGAAATGAAAATCTCGTAATCTTTCAAAATCAAATATCGTACGAACGGGGCTACTATTTTCTCTAAGATTCAAATATTATAAGAATTATTCTTAAGTATGTTAATATTGCTAGTGTCTATGTTTATCATAATATTATTTTACGTGTTTTGTTTTTTAATACATGCTTGCTTGAATTTTGATTTTGTGCGATTAGATTTTTTACGAATTTATATCGTTAGTTATAATTTCCCATAGATCGCTATATTATATTTCTTTCTAGAATTCAATAAATGTGTCGTGAATCTCTTTCTGCGACAATGTATTTTATAAATTTTTATTTCATGAAATAAATCTTCTTCATGTCGAGTAATATTTATGCTGTACAAATTACATATGCAAGTGAAAATATATTTGATTTTTCTTGTTGTATACGTCTATTTCTAGCATACAATAAATGTGTCATGCATTTGTCACTTTGCAAATTTATTTAACTGATTGTTATTTTATGAAATGTATTAATCTTTTAATACTAGGAAGCGTTTACACCAGATGAAAATGGCAATATTTGATTTATTGCTTTACGTCTGTCTCTCTATGTAAACCAATTAACTATGTCCTGAATTTATTACAAATTTGCGCTGCAAATTTTTATTTCACGAAATAAACGGATTTTTCCAAACGGAAAAAATCGCGTAAGTTTCGATTATGGTAATGTTTGATTGATTTCAATGCACAGAATACTTCATGAATAGTGATAGAGAGAAGTGGAATAATGATGACGTAATAATCAGAACGGCGGAATGTTGCCTTGGTAAACTGGTCCGCGAGGCCCCACGTGAATAAGCTAGCATTGTCGCCGTACAAAGGATACTATTCACCTGCTACGTTTCGTAGATTTCCCACGAGTTTCACGGTACGAGCGTATAGAGCTTCGAAAGACCTGAAGCATGTTTTTTTCCGTGCGTCATCATTACTCTCGCATTTGCGATCCTTGTTAAAGCGATGCACGGAAAATCTATCATCAAGAAAAATACATCGCGAGATGCGGCCGATTCGTTATAATCGGTCGATATCTTGCGATCGATCGCGCATATATTCGTTCAGCTTTGCTTTTTCTCGCGCATTCCATAGAAATCCCATTATTGTTTCGCCTTTTTGCAACGACGTGTCTTTTTGACGATCGCAATAGTGGAAAGAATAAGCGGAGTGTAAAAAAGGAAATGTCTTTTCTCGTTGAACTATCGTTGAATCGTTGAAACGATGTTGAGAAAGCAACCAAGAGAAGCTTGACAACTTCCAAAAATTCTGAAAAAGTTTGGTACACAAATGTGTGACAGTTTGATCCAAATACACGGCCATTTTTTGTTGTGGGTAAACTAACTTTTTCGATTTTTTTAAAGTTATATGATACCTTCAAACTCATCAAAAACGTGTGCATCGGAATAGAAATTAAATTTGTGGACAAATATTTTGTTGACGCAAAAAACGTTGATATCACACAACGATATATCTATCTTATACAGTCCGTATTCCCGGGTCTCTACGTAAACTAAAGTCTCTATGTAAACTTTTTTTTTTTATTTACATAAATAAATGTAATTGTAAAGTAAATTTATTAAAATTATTAGACAAAAAAAAAATAATTTGTCTCCGATGAATCAAAAATGACAAAGATGAGTCAAAATTTTTTGAATCATATTTGTAGCGATCTTGAACAACTTGTTAAAATTTTCCATTGATTATACGAATATTCGAAAAGGGCAGCATGTTTGATGCATGTTATGTTATTTGGAGTGATCGACCCGACTTTGGTTTTTAGTTCATTCTGATAAGTCCGTCGTTGTTCATCCGATATTGTAGTGTGTACGCATCGAACGCGATGGCGAAATTAACAATAAACGCGTCACGCGTATCAAACGTGACTATTGCTGCTAAATGCCAGTTACACGTGTCAATGGTATCGCAAAATTTTATTGAAAACGATCCGAGTAAAACATCATCCATCTAAAAATGCGTAGTTTTTCACGTAGCTTTTAACGTCATAAAAATCTATCTTATTTAAACTGTAAAGGTACAATATAAACCATATTTTCTATTTTAAGAAATAAAAGGTAATATGAAAAAAATGTTTAACGTCTATACTCTATAAAATTCAGTTCTTTTTCATTGTAGTAATTTTTTTATGACTTTATAAAAGGAGACAGGAAGATTTAAAATTTTTTCATTATATAAGTGAATTTTGCTTGATATATTCAAGGATATAAAAGGAAAAGACTTTTAAAGTAAATTTTATATATTTTACTTTATATATATTTTTTTTAACAAAAAATTAATTATTTGTTGACAGGATATCAGCTGAGAGTCGAACGAGACGCGAATCACATTAGAATGATTCGAGGGTGAAATCGCTAAAAAGACGTTCGTCAGTATGTTGCGGATATTGATAGTGGTGACGTGCATCAAAATATCGACGCTCGCCAGTGCACAGTCGAAAGGGACTACATCTTTCGACGAAGATGCGAATAGCGACGAACCTGATCATCCAAGTGAGTACATAAATATATTCTACATAATTATTGTTTAGCTCATAAGTTCGTAATCGAGAATAAATGTAAAAATTTGCTTGGTGCGTGTTAAGCAAGTAATTTATTGTTTGACTTGTCAACACGGTCGGTGTCGCGCAAACCAATTATTTAGAATACATATACTTAGTAGTTTGGCCGAGTTTCGAGCTACTTTATCTGGAGTGAGTAATGGTCGAGTGGATATTGACAAATACAAGCATCCGTGTGGTGCCAACTAGTCTAGTTACAACTCCGACTTAGCTCGTTAACGTGCGCGTTAAAAAAACATTTAATAAACAATTTAATATTCGAGCAAATATTAGAGCGAATGGATTTGTAAATTCGAGAAATTCAAACATTTCCGGTCTGTTGGGAAACGCGAAAGCACATTTCCGGCTTTGTTCGATGTAGTAAACGAACGTAATGCATTTTTTCCCACACTCACGCACAGATATGTACACACATATGTGTAAAGCGGGTCATGGAGAAATGCGCCGGAGAAACAATTTGTTAAAATAACCAGGAAAACGTACAAGAATGCTTCTTTCTTTCGGCAATCGTGTTGTGCAAATCGCGAGAAGTCGTTTGTGCGACGGCAAAATGGCGAGGAGGGCAAACTACTCGCGCAAATTGCCGCGGGCGCGCCCGCGTACAACTTTTTCCCGAATTTATTCGCGTTTTTCGCGCGAAACGGATATCAAGATTAACGTTCAAAGCGGATAAAGAGAATCGGAGCAAAAAGAAATGAAAAAAGCTCGAGAGAGAAAGAGCCGATTCGCGCGCTAACTTTGACGATCAAATTCTTCGAAACATATTGAAATCGCAATTACCGGTCGGTCCACAGCGAGAGATTCGATGGCGAAAGTTGCAAAGATCGTGCAGCGAAAGACTTGGTCCCCTTTAAAATTTCTACGCTATACTCTTGCAGAATTTTATCGAGAAGCTTGATGATCTCGACACACGAGTCGTCGTTGACACATGAGTGACATCCTCCTTTGGAGTGAAGGAAAAAAATGGAGATGGGATAACTTTCCGTTTCTCGCTTTATGCTGCGCGTTCTCTAGAAGCAGCTATCAATTTGCTTGAGTTCTATGAATTTTTTTTTTCTTTTTTTGCTTTTTTATCGATATTATCAAGCGACCTTTTATATTCTGTTCGTTATCCGTTTTGGCTTGTATCCACTTTATGTCTTTGAACGTATTTTGCACGGATGGAAAAAGAACCTAGTCTGCTTATTATTTTGATTGTGTCCATTTAGTTTCTAGTATTTTTGCAAATATTAAGTACCGGTTCAAGTTGTCTTTTGTTTCATATGTTCGCGTGCTGAATGCACGTTTAACTGAGCTCCTTCAACTCGAGAAAGTATATTTTAGAGTTCTTTACTAAAGTTCATAAAATAATTAGTCAGAATGAAAGCAACCGAATTATGGGACGTCGTATGTCGACTGGTCGTTGGAAGTTTATATGAGAAAAGCTTGGCGCACTTCATAAGTTCCCCGCACGAGACCAAACTAATTAGATATGTATGAATAACCTGAGCGTCGGCAGGGAACATATAATTAATGCAGCCCACCGGCTAAGTAAGAAATTAATTATAATATGGAAATTGGAGTTGTCCCTCTCTCTCTCTCTCTCTCTCTCTCTCTCTCTCTGTCTCTCTTTCTCGTTTTTACTTTCGCTCTCACGTTCACTCTCTTCTTTTCCGTCTCTACAAAACGCTAAAACTCTGACCACAGCTCTGAGCTTTTGCGAGTAAAAGATTTCTCGATGCAGCTGCACGTGCGAAACGTGCAGATGCAACCACGCACGTGTTTCGTAACGGCACATGTGACGCGCAATGCTTTTTTGTCGAATATATCTCTTGTTGAGAAAAAAAATTCTTTTACAGACGATAAAACCATCAACTTTCTTTGGGAAAAATTTATCATTGCGCTTGATTGTTCACATAAATGTCAATGGAAAATTTTATGTAATTTTTTTCCATAATTAATTTTATGCTTGGCTTTTCTATCGCTATTTTAATGTAATTAAAATTTGCACCTACCTTTCCGAACTTTCAGAAATATTGTTCTATTGTCTATATATATTTCATGTTTATTAAATCAAACCGCGTAAATATAAAGATTTAATTATTCCGTGCAATAATATACATAATAATATTCTATACTAAAATGAAGTGAAAATAGAATCTGGAATCGATAACGTGAGGATCCCACGCAATTGCATATTACTTAGATAACTATAAATAGATATCACAAATAAACGAAGTTTAAGATCTTGTATACAAGAGCACTCTATGCTTTTGTATACTTTTTCTGCTATCTCGCAGATACGAATTTTGTGTTAGTGAATTTGGCGAATTTTGTACATTCTTAGGGAAGTGTTTGCTCTGCTACTGGCATTACGTACTTCCTGTTTGTACAACGTCGCGTTGTATAGGTCAGTAAAGGCGAGCAGGTCGATTCGCATTCCAGTCCCACGTCTGCACGTACGCTTTACATGATGCCTTTTCTCTCGAGTGTGCTACTGAACGGAAAATTCGCGCAATACGCAGAAAAGTTATTCTTGCAAAATGTATTTGTAACATAATCAATTTTTGTTGTATCTTAATTATTATAATAAATATCTCGCTCACAAATTCGTACTTGAGATAAAAGGATGTAAATGTAAAAATCTGAAATCATTTGTATGATTTTCAAGATTAAATATATATAAAAAAAAAATGATAAATTTTGTGTAATCTTTTTATAAATCTTATTCTGTTGATTACAATAATGTAACTATTATAAATTGTAAAGAACTTATTTTCTTTTTTTCTCAGATATAGTAAAATATTTATATGTTGCGAACGACAAATTGTTAAACATTGTTGCTAAAGAAAAAGAATGATAATGACGCATAGAATAATAACGATATAGAAAATGAATAGAAGTATCGATATTGTATTAAAGTCGCGATAAAAGAAAAGAAGATTTTGACCACAATCGGTTTAGCTCGTTGGTTAACTACTAGGGTTAACGGTAAACCTTGTTGCGGGATCGAGCCCACAGGAGCTTATCCTCAACGAGAAGCGAGTTTCGGACGAAACAACTCCTCGAGACTACCTCGTCGAAGTTACGGTTTAACGGTAATCTCGTTGACGAGAGTCCGGCACACACTGGGGGCCTTATAGCGACGATTTTTGAAGTCAAAACCACAACGCGCAAGAGTGTGAAAGCCTGAGCTCGTTAAAAAGTTCCCAGGTGGGTAGCTTATCGCGATTCGCGAACTTTGTTGGCCTCTTCGGGACACTTCACGATGATCTCGAAACCGTTGGTCTTTCAGTGTTTTTGGAAGAAAGAAGAAGAGAGAGAATGATAATTAGATTTTTTATGTATATATTTGTAAAACTCTATGATTGGGGAGGGATGCGTCATGATTAAAAAAGGCAAGATTTAAAATGAGTATTATTATACTATATTATTATATTATAACAATTTATAAATATTCTACTATATTATTATATTATATTATAATAATTTGTAGTTTGATAAAATAATACAGGAATAACATAATAGAGGAAATTAAAATTCTCAAGCAAAGTCTCTTTCTCTTTTTCGAATGAAATAACGAAAATAAAGAGGAAGCGAAAGGCTTTCTCTTTATTTTGCTTTTAGGCGAAAGACCATTTGCGCTTCGCAACTTGAACTTTTTTTCTCATTTAAGCACGAGGAGAGGATAGTTGTGTTCTAGAAGCTAGTGAATTTTATAACAGCGATACAAGATCTCATTTTCATAGTTTGACTCTCGGGTGCGGAACTTACTCGATTAAGAGCTCGGCATTCAGAGTTGCAAAAATGCGTCGCGCTGTTCGGTTCGCAAATCGAGGTCGCCGCGGTCAACGGGCATCTCTTGCTCGTTAACGAGTTCGCGAGTTTGCCAAAGTCCCGTTTTGGGGTACCCCCTGACAACAAGTTGGGGATTCCACTTAACTCGTTGCTTTGGTAAACTCAAGGACACTTTGTTAAGCTTAATCTCCTTTCACAGTTATTGGGCTCTGCTCTTTACAAGCAAAGAGATACGAGTCTCTGGTGAAGGGGGACTTGAGTCCTCCGGGACTGCATGTACTGACGGCCATATTGCACGGGACCACGCGGAAAACTCATTTCGGTTTTTATCAATTTTGCATATTTTGCGCGAAATAATCTTTATTACAATACTTTCTTTATACGAGAATGGAGAGATCAATAGAGTGAGAGAGAGAAAGATGGCGTTTTTGCAAGAAACTAAAAGATGCATTCGCGCTTATTACTGGGCAGATGAGTTTTCATGCAGACTCGTTTGAATAGACCTGCCAGAGATATAAAGGTAGATATAGCGGTGCTTTGTTTTCTTAAACAATTAATTGTTGATATTCTATTCGAGACAAGACTTAATGTACTGAATAAATCTTGAGAAGATACGCGGTTGAGAAAACGGATCTTTAAATATTCTTTTCAACGAGAAACGTTTCTTTGAAAAAAGATTTTAATACTTTTTACGTCATTGTTAAGACGCATCCTGGGAACGCGACATGCATAGCCATTTTGTTACGGACGGTCTGACAACCGGTAGCGGTCTTAACGATTATCATCGTTTTAATGAAATTTTGCTTCATCAGCATCTCATAAAAAGTGGTTAAGAAAAAAGCTTCTGCCATGGTGGTGACACAAAAGAGCTAACTTGATAAAAAGCACCTTTGTGAAACCCAGTAGAGATGATGCCAGTGGTTAACATAGTACTTTACCTAGGATCTAAAATTCTCCCTTTGCCTGCGGTTGAAATAATATAATTGAAATTACAATATTTTTAAATGTTACATTAACGAAAGAATGCGGAGACAAATTTAAATTTAGTAATTTTTCCTATTCGAGAATTAACCGTCATTTGTTTTTTTTGCCATTAATTATTTTGAATTTGCTCTTCATTACATTGAGCGACGATCAATTATGTTTTTTTCTGTCGTAAGTTTGATAAAATTTGAATGGATAAATGGATTCAAATTAACAACGTACTGTTTTTTTGTGAAATCTGGACTGCAGATATTATATTGTACTGTTATATTGGCACATGGTCGATATTTATTAATGCGACGTCTTGAGAATAATGACACGCCAAATATATCAAATATATCGATTGTATGCACAAAAGTATTATATTTTATAATTTTTATTTTAATTTTCTTTTTTTATGAAATAATGCATCTATTATTTTCTCTCGAATACTTTATTTTTTATAATCGCGGAATAAATAATGAAGCATATCCATTGTTTTCTTTGTTTTTTGCAATATTACGTATTTGTTATAGTATAGCGCGAATATAATTTATGGAAATGTCAAAAAGTATTCAATACTCTTGCGGTTGCCAGTTTTCCTGTTTAAAATGCATACTCGAAAAGCATGCACTGCTAAAAACAAATGCGTCAAATGCATAAAAAATGTCCAAAAATGGCACGATTGATGCTGCCAAAAAATACAAAGCTAAGAGGCATATCGTATCCAAAAATATCGCAATATTTTTATTTTACAGATATTACACTAGAAACATCATTCTCTACTATATAGTATGTTCCTGTGTTTTCCACTATGATAAATATTATGGTACATGATTTTAATATATTTCGAGTTGCAAGTCTCTGGCGCATTCAGTAGACTCGACATCGGACACGAAAATCTGGCAGATTAAAATGGGCGTGGACAGAGAGAGAGAGACGATAAAAGAGCGGTTCATCTATGTAGGTGCCGCAATTTGGGTCGAGGCGACAGGGTCTCGCGATAAATGCATGACCCTTTAAGTGGTCGCCTTCGTGGCGGCATGAGAAGGGTTCTCTTCTCGCGGAGAGAGTCTGGTAGTGAAATACGGCGAAAAAATTGTCCCCACGAGAGCGTCAAGCGGACGAACGGGCACGATTTAGATAAAAAAATTTCCGACCTTTGTCACGCTCTCTCCTAATTAAAGGCACCGGTATTAATGGCAATCGTTTCTCCCCTCCCCTCAACGTACCCTCGATCGATTCGTTTAACCATTGGAGCTTCTTTCCGGTTCGGCATGGCTCACTATCTCTGTGTTATTCGGGAAGTTCCGGCTCATCGGCAACACAGGAGACATCGTTGTCGTCGTTGTCGGTGGTCGTTCCGCCTCTCCGACTCTTGAAACTTCGTCAGCAGTTGCAGTTGTGCGCAAGCACCATCAGCCCCCCATACTCCGCGCGCGTGAAATTAAACTTTTTACTTTCGCGCAACGAGTAATCAAACGAGAAAGAAACTGCGAAAAAAAGCCCGATAGTCGTCGATGCACTGGCTGTAAATTCGTTAGCATAATGAGGCGAACAGCGCGAATGTACAGTGATGTATTTTGTTAATGGTATTGCTAATCCTATTGTGTTTGAATCTGACTCATGTATGTATTGATGGCAGAAACAAGTAATCATATACAAAGCTATGTATTAATGATATTTGGCTTTGTTGTTGCTTTGTGCTCATCACGAACAGATGAAGAGCCCGCTAACGAAAATTCGTGAGAATCCTTATCGCAGAATCTTTATTAACGATAATGACAGTAGTGATGGACAAAAGCCAAATAAACATTTTTTGTCTGAATAATAAATATTTAAATATTTGATTTAAATATTTTAATTATAGATATTATGCGGTCGTAGTAGTAAGAAAATTATATATTGAAAATTAAAATCTTTTCTTTAAGAGTAAAAAGTTGCGTAAATCTGTTTTTAAAACATTTTTTATTTTGAGATCAAAATTCTTGGTATAATGAAATTTTAAATTAATATTTTATTAAAATAAATTTTATCTTACAGTAATTGTGTGTATATATTTTGTTGCTCACAATATTAGCAACATGATGTTTGATTTAAAAAAAAAAAATACTTATTTGCGATTGTTTATAATTTTGTCTCAGAAAATCTATGTCTTCATATATTACTTTTAAGTTAAAATCCATTCTCAAATATATATGTATGAGCCAAAGAGATTGCAACAATTAAACGTGGAACAATGAAATAATAATAACTTTTAGCAACATACTTTCAAGCAAGTAGGAATTGTGTAGATAAAGAAGGCAAAATAATTGAGATGAATCTTATTAATTGAGATTTTTGCGAGTGAAGTATAATTTATCAATAGCAATCGTCGAGTTGTAACTTTGTCAGCAATTTCGCATACATACACCCGCTATATTTTCGCTCAGTACATTTACGTAGAAAATTAAACTATTCTGCTCGAATGGCGAATCGGAAATGGCGGTTAGAACTGCCGTTTAAAAAGACGTTTAGTCTATCAACCTGTACATTTGCAGTCCAGCTAAACGAAAAGGCTGCTCCAATTTAATCCGGAAGATTACGGCCAATTTAATATTGATATCCGAGAGGCTTCTTCGCGAAAAAAGTTATACCGATGCGGATTTCTCTCTATCGCTCCGATAATAAATTCTCGCTCTGCCATCGACATAGCCATCGAGTCCGTTAACTTTTACATTTTCTTGCGACACTCTATATTTCTCATAACGGGGTATATTCAGACCGTAGATATCAAGTCGAAAAGTAGGGAGACTTTCGTCATTTTTCACACTATAGATTGGTAACGTTCTTCGTACCATATGGACCATAAATTTCTCGTATTTTATACAGTGGGAACGTAAAAGCAAGAAACGTTTCTTGGAATAAAAAGTTTTTAGCATTTAAAACGCGTTGGAGAAAGGAAGGATATTAAATATGAAAATAAGTTGCAGACATTGTTTTCTTAAACAAAAATAAAAAAATTTCCATTTTTGTTTGTTAATTTTCGAACGATTATCTTGTAGACAGTTTAATCACAATATTCTAATTTAATTTACGCGTTAAACTTCTCCAACCACAGAGACGACGAGTTGTGTCATCAGATTGACATGATACGCAAAGGTTGAGAAAAAATTGCGGATCTTGAAGCGAGCGCGTAAACAAGTTCACCACGAAAAGCCTCATTAGCGGTTGGATTTGTCGGCCACGATAATTTATTTAAAGTCGAGACGGAAATTTGCCGACAAGCTCACACGCACACGCGAATTCTCTCTACGTAAACTGACGCGAGTTTTAGAGCGAATTCGCTCTAAACGATGTTACGCGTGTTTCCGCATGATATTATCAGCCTTAGCCATCGCTGAGGCAGCATCTAATGAAATTCGCAGTGTCGCAAGGCACACACTTGCCACTAATTTTCGTCATAAGCGGCCTTCGCGCTACACACATACACACACACACACACACACACATATACATAGAGTGTGGCGTGTCTTACACTCGGAAGGCTGTGCACGCCCGGTTGTTCGAAACGACGATCAGACACCTCTAACGAGTGTTTAAACTAACCTTGTTAACCAGCTACGGATGAGTAAAGAATTGCGTTTCAGTAACACGATTTATTGGATCTAAGCAATCTCTCAACCTCCGATCTAGAAGCACATTTCGTTGCGTCACTATTAATTATGTGTCTTTCGTTAAAAAAACTCCGTCTCACTGCTTTTAATTAAGCTTGTTAACAACTTTGTGACATCGATGACATCGGAAAAAAATGAAACTGGAAGAGATTTTTGAACTTTTATTGCATTGTACTGTCTAATTCACTTTTTTTTTTTCTTATTGAGCTTTTTGATTTAATTATAGATCTTATTAGTGCATTTTCTTAAATATCTAATTTTTATCAATATTATTGATATATTTAATACATTAAGAGGACATACCTGTTTGACACCTCGAAAAATGAGTACATTTCTTGAATTTTTTTGCAGTGCAATGACGTGATAAAATTTTTAATTCTTTTACGATGTTAATACATTATTATTAATCACTTAAAAAAATAAAAATTTTTAGGTTAAAAAATTTCGTTTTTTTGTTTGAATAAAGCTTTTTTTTTTTATAACAAAAAAATGTGAAAATGGATGTGAAAAAGGCTTTGTTAGCAGATGTGGAATCTTATTAGGAACTCGCATATAAATTTGAAGTTAATCCATTGAACATAGTCTGAGTTTTCATGCACACCGTGCAAGAAAATATAAATCCGCAAATATTTGTATAATTTTAAAAAATAATTTCTTTTAATCTGAAAATTTTTATTTAAGTACTTAATAATATTGTATTAATGTTGTAAAAAAATAAAAAGTTTTTATTAAGATGTTACGCTGCAAAAAAAGATTTAGAAAATGTATTTATTTTTTAAGAATTCAAACGGATATGCCTCCTTAATATACAAAAATTAAATTTTGAAAAAAAACTCGCAAAATAAGTAAGAAATGAGTAAACATTTTATAGCAAGATCATTAATTGTATATTAAATATTAAATTAAAGTAAAAATTTTAAGCAAAATATAAAATTTTTTAAGGCTTAATTGCGCAAAGAAAAATTATTTCTTCTACCTGATACGCAAACTATCCGACAGTATTATCATTATGTATTGCAAGACTGTTATGATTATCTCATTAAACTTTTATCGTGGAGAAGAAAAGTATTTGCGTATTCAGTATAAATTATTGCTGTAAAATTAACCTTTCAATGTACGCTCATCTTGAAACAAGCGATTTATTTACAGCGATAAACTTTCACGAAAACACGAGACTCATTTAACAAAATTTTGCTATGCTATGATTGAGTTTCGTAGAGTTCGTAGCATGTTATGTTGGCAATCTAATGCAACTCGACTATTAGCTGAATGCCAGACGCAGCTGGTGAACTCGGGAATCGCTTCCAGTGTCGGGCAAATATTCAAAGCAAAATTCGAACGTGATGGACTTAGCGTGACGGGAATTAATTACTATACACATCGCGTCATAATCATCATCTCGCTTTAAATTGCGGCAAATATAAGGAACTTAATATCAAAACATTTAATATTAGAATTGAAAAATTTTGCACCAAAACAATTTACATATTTATATAACGCGTTCATTACAATTTGAAAACAAACAGTTTTCAATCAAGAGAGAATAAATAAAGAATTTCCATTTCTCGCGAAAAGCGACTTTTTTTTCGTGCGCTTTTAACCATTAAAATTGTCATCGTTCTCGAGTCCGCGTAGCACGCGATCAATCCTACTCTTTCTACCTTTGCCCGTACGAGAGAGAGATATTCTCTTTACAATTCCACTCTTCTCTGCCGTATCCGGGGCACACAGCGAAACCGCCGTTGGGACCGTTGGTGTTCAACGGCGGCGCTTCAACGCTTCCAGTAGTTCCGGCCGGACCGACAACTTGCGTTGCGGTTTATGAATTACGAGCCATGCCGTGATCCGCACAAAGCAATGGATTGGAGAGAGAGAGAGAGAGAGAAAGAGAGAGGGCTATACGACGGGCGTGGATGTGATGATGCACTGTCGTCCTCAAAGGGGGATAGGCTAACTCGTAATTAATCGAGTTCCGCCCGCGAGCCGGTTTTCTATCGGTGTACTTTGTGCCCTGTGTTTTCCAAACTGGCTGGTATCGCCAACCAGCTTTTAATTGATTCGTCCTGCTCGTTAGAACCGTTGGTTGCGCTCCGCCTCTTTCCCTCTCGCTTTTCCCTTCTCTCTCTCTCCCCTCTCCTTCGTTTCTGTTATCACAAATGTGCCGGCGGCGAAAGGTCTTGTGTGTGCAAGGGAAATGCAACTCGGTCAACCAGCTATACGCCACAATGATTCCTTTTGCCGAAAATTGGACCGACAAAAAAATTTTTTGCTGTATAGTAGTGAAAATCGTGCAAAAACTTTCTAAATAAAATTACAAAAAATTATATATATATATATTATATGTTTAATTCTATATATTAATTATAATTAATAATATATTTTAAGAAGGGCATAGTGTGCTTAACTTTAATTTTAATAACTTTAAAATATATTAATTGTATGTCGAAACTGAGATTTAATTCTATATATATATATATATTATTTAAAAACTTCTACTGTTTGTTAATCTTTATAAACAAATATATAAATGAATATAATTATTGATTAAAGGATATTACATTAAAATATGATAAAAGAAAAGAGACTGATGAAATAATATATTTAACTTTGTAATCAACTACTATTTTTCTTTTTCTTCAGAATTATATTTAATATTTACAATTATGCAGCATTATTTTAATCGCGCAATCTTCTACGTATTATCCTGAATGTAAGGAACAGGAATTTATGTAATTAAACGCCGAGTGAAATCTTTCCCGCAGAGAAATCGGATTTAAATTACTCGCACGGACGCATTTGAATTACTCGCGCCGAATATTTCCCGATAATTACCTTTTCGTAAGGAACGCCGCTGCCATCCGGACAAGAGAACGCTGGATGATAAAGAGAATTTCTACCGGAACTCGGACCGCACTTCTTCGTAATCCGTCTCAAAGGTGATCGGCACGCCTTCGCCAGAGAGGAGAGAAACTTTACAGCGCGTATATCTTTGGGCGGGAAGTGAAGTAGTGTAAGTCGACCGATGGATCGCCTCGAGGCGTCCGAAAGTTTTAATTAATCGGAGGCGCGGGCCTCGAGGTATTTTTATTAATTTTCTCTCCGTCCTCTCTCTCTCTCTCTCTCTCTCTCTCTCTTCTTTTCTCTCCCTCTCTTCTTTTTTCTCTTTACGGCATCAGCACTGTTCTGGACAACTCGGCCGAGCTCCGACTCTCTTTAGAGGGAACCGTGGGAGGATAATTGCGCCCAAATTTTAACGGGGTGCACGAATCGGCGCGAGTCCGGGCGAGATTACGATTATCTCGAGTAAACTTTCTACGTATCTCGAGATACGCGCGACGCATTTCGCGAGCGAACGCGAGGGACGGACGGAAAAAGAGGACCGCGTTGCTCGAAGTACGTTGCGATAATTTCCGTAAATTATGGGACGAGCGAGTACCCTGGTTTTTCTTGCCGAATTATCGCGCTTTACCGCGACGAAGTAAATTAAGTAATATTCAAAATAAAAAAAAAAAAACTCGTATTTTAAATTACAATAATTAAATCATAGTTGACAGATAATCTTGACACTTGACATTGACATACGAGTGCTGTGTAAATCGAAACTTGTGTTGTAATTGGCAATAATAATACAGAAGGCAGTTATAGTAACAAATAACTCGTACCGGACCACTGAATATTAACGCGTGCGATATATTCGGGTTAAATTGTGGAGTGAGACGGATGACGAGCGTGATAAGAGCGCGATACATTCTGTCCATTCTGACTAGGATCTTCGACCGAGCTGCAGAATTACATTGCATCGACGAGAACATCGCGCTGTTAGATTAGCGAATGGCGATCATTAAGATGCCCGGAAAACACGTTTGTAATATTGCTACGATGTGACAATTAATAACGATGATAAATTTGAGATCATGTCGGGGTTAGAACTGTGACTAGGACCAGCCGAACTTGTAACACGATGTTCTAGCATGCACATTCTGTTATTTATGTGCAGTGTGATTGGCCTCTATTTTCTAGTCTGTGGACAAAATGGAATGTAAAATTTATTTAAAAATTATTTAGCAAGGTGTTATTTTTATTTATTCAGAAAAAGTCAGGCTTTTATAAAAAGTATTTAATTTTTTTTTGTATATTGTGTTTTATCTTATCCCATAAATATTTTGCAGTATTTAAAAGAATGTTTTGCATAAACGCTTACATTACATAAAAATTGCATATATTAATAAATGGAAAAATAACTCGGATTAAAATTTAGACAGAAATATTAATATTATTTATAGAAAGTATTAGATAGTATTAGACAATATTAAACAGTATTAGACAGTATATAAATGGATAATTTTTTTTTTTATGTAAAACTCTTTTTATATGATTACGATCTGAAAAAATGTGATGGAATTTATAATCGAATTTTGATTTCTTTGCCAATTTTCTTTTTTCACTCGCTATAATTAAATGTAAATTACTAAAATTGTAAATGGAGCAACGAAAATAAAAATTCCAACAAATATTTACGATGCTCCCATAAATAGTATCGATACTAATTAAAAATATTTAGTGTAAAAACAGATAGCGTGAGAACTTTGTCGAGTCAGTCTCTATATCTCGCGTCGCAGGTATCGATCCGACAAATACGGGGCGCGTAATGCACCGGCGTATACTCTGCGTATGCAAATGAAATTCGCACGTCTTGGGATTTGATGTAATGCATGCATGGATTATTGAGGAAAGATTGTATGGAATATTCGAAATCAGAAGCATTCTATTAAAGCATATTCTGTTAAAAACTTATAAACTTTCGAAAATCCTATCTCTTTCAAAACAATCAACAATGTGGCTAATCAGATATGCTTATTTTTGGGTAAAGAACTTTATTATTACTCAGATTAATCTATTAGTGAGATAGTTTCTGAGGAAATATTTATTTTATTGCAGAGAAATATTTAAATTATAGCTGAAGAGTTGGATTCGATTATTCGGTAATGTTTATAACTGCTGGCGATATTTAGAGTTTATTATTATCGTTGAATTGACGTTCGCGGGATAAAAATTGCGATGCTGCTGTGCGATTTGGAAAATTTAATCGAGATTGTGCTCGATTATTCTCGTTGACTGACTTTGACGTTCGCGAGAGATCATCTGAAATTCTGCGCGTATCGTGCGAAATATCCCAAAACGTTCACCCCGATGTAACGCATTTCCTGCTATAATGGCGCTCGAGTAATAAAGCCACTTTAATAATGCCATTAATATCGTTACTTGTATTATATTATCGCACTCTATATTATCGTTGTCTCTCGCGAGAGAGAGAGAGAGAGGGAAGAGAGAGAAAGAGAAAATTTCCGGCGCACGATATTCCGCTTTGGGAACGATATGTTCTGTCGATTCTGTTTTTTGAAAAATTCATGTTTTTGGCTAATTGCGCGTTGGGCGGGTTTATTCGTTCTATTTCGCTGCATACGTTTCGAGCGTTTCACATAATAATTTGCCGCGATGCGGTCTCTTCCTTCTTCACGAACTCGATGCAATTAGCCGTACTGCTAATTACGGCGTTTTTTTGTTTTTGTTTTGTTTCGTCTCGTTTTTTGGCAAAACTCATTTTCTCGGTCGTGATGCGCCAGTTAAATGATAGCAGAAAAATATGGATAAAATATGACGCGCTATGTCATTCCGTCTATTCAGTAACACATTACTCTTTATATTTTCTTTCTTTTATGATTTTAATAACGGACATATTATCATCTTATTAATGATATGAAAAATTATATATATATATATATCTTTTGTGTATGAAAAGAAATTTTAATATAAAGTTAAATACAAAAAAAATATTTTCTTTAATACGGATATGATAATTATCTCGCTGTCTATCAGTTTCTGCTGAATAACATTTCACTTCTCTGCAAATACATGCTCCAATTGGGGAATCACTATGATGTAAGATATATTCAGACGTCTATAAAGCGTCTGTCAGATAAACCGATCTCTATAATCACGCTCTATTTATCTACTGGTAACCGTACTGTTATTCTTTTTTACTATATATTCTAGAGACTAGCGATATTTCGCGATGCTTTTAATTAGTTTCTGGGCTCATTAAGATTATATTATTGTGCGTCAATACTTTCGCGTAACAAGGTATATTCAAATATTAATGTAAACGTAACCGATGTCATTAATACAATAGTAATGTTACAATAATGTTCTGAATGAAAGTACAATGGACAAGCGTATTATTTACTATAATATACTAAGTATTTTGTGCTTGTAAATTTAAAAACATTTGTTCTTTTAAAATACCAAATTGTAATATTAATTCGTCATTTCTGACATTTTAAAAATTCTCTTGCGATGATGTGCGAATTGCGATATATATCTTATAAATAATTTTTCCGATACTTTTTACAAAGAATTAAATTGTCATACATTTGAAATTTAAAGAATAAAATTTGATATTTCGTGTAAAATTATTAAAATTTGTAAAATTTTAAATTTATAGTACATATTCGAATAAATTTCGATTATTACGAATGAATCTTTAAACATATGGATTACACACGGACATTTATGCGAGTGCAGCATTGCGTTGGAAACGGGCTGGACGCATCGAACGGACTCTCAATCCGATGGATGCATTTAGTGCATCGTCCTGGATGACATGAAAAGACGAAACTGATTTCATTCGGCGAATACCTCTCGGCTCGTAAATTCCGAATTCCCGATGTAAATAAATCACGGGTCTCGGATACCGTATGACGAGAGTTTGACTCGCGCTGATCGTCGTTTTTCGCGAGATTGACATGGAAGCGCAAAGTGTTAAGCACGAAGTTGAACTGAGGAATGAAATATTCAAAGCGAACCCGTGTGTGCCCGGAGATTGTAAATTATAATTATTGAATATTACGCAATCATAATATATAAAATAAATAGAATGCTTTAAAGATAAATTATTCACTTTGGACATTGATTGACAAATTTAAATGTGAAGTGTCTTGTCACGTTGACGATCGACATATTTTGCAAAAATGACATGGGAAAATAAAATAGAAACTGTGCTCTGGGCTTAGGACCGCTAATTAAGATTGTGATAAATTATGCAAACGTGTCACGCAGTGAAATTTCTATTTGTTTTTATCAAGATTGATCGATAGCTAGCTCTCTCTGCTAGATGATAAATTTAATTCCGAACGTTTTCTCACCAATCCATTATTTATCGCGACAGATTAAAGAGACATCGCAAAATATTAAAGATAAAGTGCGAGGCAATGAAATGGACAAAAACCATGACGATGCCGCACTTAAGACCGCTCAAGCTATTAGGACTTAAAAGTGTTGTGCGGATCCCGGGAGTGGATAAAATAAACAGAACAGGAAGCGCTTTCCGAACGGTCCATTATAGCTATATACACAATATTTTACGCCGTCTGCGCGGCCTGCCCGATCGACCGTGTGAAAAATCGCTTTACCGAGTAAACCTTCGTTTACCGCGTCGCGATATATTTCCCAGGACGACGACGACGACGCCATTTCCGAGCACTCACTGGTAACCGGTCGGTGTGCTCGGCAAGATATTGGTGCGCCGTAAAACGCGATGTTAATTGCCACCAATGCCGGAGAACGCCGGAAGGCAGCGAACTTCTTAAGGATCGCGACCGTTACGTCGGCGTCGTTTTATCGAAGAAACAGAATAAGTGAGAGAGAGAGAGAGAGAGAGAGTAAACAAGTATTTGAGGAATCGCTTTTGGTGGAAAATTCCCTTCGGCTTGGTTCCGCGCATCTCGGGAACCGCCATAATGCCGCATTATTATTCCATTAAGAGACTGCGCACGGCGACGCTTTCACTCATAACTCGACAAAGATGATTGAAGAGAGCGGAGAAGAAAAGTTAAATCCAAACTTTTGTTCTTTTATGTCGAAATTTAATTCATATAACTAGAAAAGATGTTTGAGCACTTTTCTAGCTCAGAAAATACATATCATATATAGCTCAGATTATATTAAATATATCATATATAATTCAAATTTTATATATATATTTCGTCTTTTTTTTTTAGATGAAAATAGCTTTAGATATTTATAATTCAAAATTTAATTAAATCGTAAAAAAATATTTAAAGATATATGATTCCTATAAATGAAAGTGTGCTGGATCTACATTGATCATTACACTTTAATGCTTTTCACGAGCAAAATGTATTTGAAAAATTTATTTTCTCTTAACTAGGTTTTCCCTTCGGTTCTTCCTAAATTGACGGCGGTGGAGCCTCGGATAAATGATCGAGAATCCTATGTCCGTTTGCCCTCTTCTCTTCGGTCCCCTTACCGCGTGCGATGAATCAATTAATTATACGACTGACAATGACGAAGCCTGAAGAAGAGTTCTTTTCGAAAATATACTCCGTCAACAATTCGCTACGCTCAGTGATTTATGATTTCCGGATTTCTCATGCGAACTGTGAATCCGCGTCCGGAGACGGATTCAGCACCCGGAAAAGCGGCCGAATGTCGGCGGTGGCGCGAGAACGGCCGTGGAAATGGGATAATTTTTCGGGCACACAAATTCGGTCCGGTAATAAGGACATTAATCAGTCGCGCCTAATAAAGCAGCGAGGTCGATGATAAATGACAGAGTAGAAGTGGCTTACGTTTTGCGTGAAGCCAAATTGAGAACGAGATTTTCTCTCAATCTCAGAATTACGTTTGACAGGAATATTGTACAAACAGTTTGACACGTAATTCGCAAAATTAAAGAAACGAAGAGAAAAAGAAAAAATAAAGAGAGCGAGAAAGAAAAAGAGAGGTGGCATAGGCGGTTGGAATGAAAAAGGAAAGGATTTACATTACAGTGGATGAAAGGGTGGTCGTGTATATATAGATTTACCATGCCGGTACTGAATAATGCAGTCTCTGACGTGATCTTTGCCATTTTCTCGGATACAATTTCTCTCGGAAAGCTTGAGTCCCACGAGACGGAGAGAGAAAGGTGCCCGACCCCACCTCAATTACATCGATTCCTTTCTGTTTGCTCTTTATAACCAATCTCGAGTATATGCTTCTTTTTCTTTCGCGGTCACCGCGAGAACGAGACCGGAAAAGAATACTGAAGGAGGTGAGAAGAAAAGAAGGGCGAGGGAGAATGAAGGATCGTCTCGTCACTGTTTTTCACAAATCGTCGACTGGAAATAAGATTCGACGGCGGCGACTTTTTTTTTGTAAATCTTCATACCGTAGTGCACACTGGAGAAACTTTCATCCGATATTTGCATAAAACATTCGCAAAGATTCTGAGATGTTATTCCTTTTAACGTGATTAAACGTCGCGACGCGTCCATAAGAATGTGTAGAAAAGCGCAGACATCAGAAATATTTTTCTAGTTTCAAGTTCTTTGAACTGATTTTTTTAAAATTTTAAAAATATATTATTGTTTAATTTACACACACACACATACGTTTACACTTAACTCGAAACATCCAAATAAGATTTTGAATTTCGAATATCAACTTTGTTGTAAATAAATTTTGCAGTGATTAATTCTATCAAATGATGCAATTTATTTTTCTAATACTTTTATTTTACTTTTTTTGCGTCAGTTCTTTGCGTATATGTGTATTGTTGATAGATTCTTGAAACTCTATTAAATTCCTAATAGATTTATCCTAGAAGCTAAATAAATCCTTTGTTGCTTTAATCACGTGCAGACACGAAATCGATATATCCGAGAGAGAACTAAAGCCGCCTTAGCGAGAAATTTATCCATCCTTCGGTGAATTTCGTGCGGAGCTCTTACAATACCGCGGCTATCGAAGCGACGAGTTTCGCGGATTTCCTTCACCGCGAATCGCAGCGTCGGAAGTTTTCGGTCCTTTGTCGCGCGGCAAAGGACTTCGATTCAGCATTTTGCGTTCATCTCCTTTACACCATTTTCTCGAAACTTTCGCTGTGCACACCGCGTTCTTTCAGACGGGCCATTTGCCGCTACTGCAGAATAAAAAGCTCCGACGGCTGATTTCTGCAAGATTGCGCAACGACCGTGTGCCTCTATCGCGGTATTGATGAAAGCTACGAAATACGCCGTTGCCGCTAGAATAATATTGAATCAGATCATCGATTTTGATTTACTCGCGCGGGTTCGTGCTGCTTTGTCGTGTGCTATGTGTTATCGACTGTTTGAATAATGATATTCCAAGACTCCTTTCCACACGCACGCAATCAACGTACGGCTTTTACATCGAAGAGTTATAGAAGCTTTTCCATCTCGCTTATTTTGGCGACAGTTATGAATGTTTTATGTGGAAAAAATATTTTTCATAGAAATTGAATATTATCCACTCTCGTAGATTGGCATAATTTATAACAAAATGTGACGAATAAATTCTTTTGATTGAAGCCATTAAAATTAGAGATAAAAATAGAGATGTAATCGAAATTCTTTATATAACATTTGTGCGGAATAGATTCCAATATGTTACTATAATTTTTATTACTAAATTCTTTATATATGACTAATAACAATTTTATTAACATATTTTTTTTTCTTTCTTAGAGGAATAATTTAAATAATTTTTGAAATATATAAAATCGCATTAAGAAGTGTCGAAAACATATTATGATATGTATATTATATATATATATTTAATGCCCTTTAATATTTTTAAATTTGTTAAATTTCTCATACATATTTCTAATTGCCTTGAAATTTTAAATTGAAGTCTAAAACCTGAGATAATTAAGACAGTCACAGCTCAATTTTCCTTTTTCAGCCCATTCTCTTACACCGTTACGCCGTCTCTTTTATCTCTTTGGGCGCTGTCTCCGTCTCTTTTTTTTTCTCTGTTTCGCTGTGTTACGGGTATAAGGTATGGAAAGGATATTTCATGCGGTCCATTCCTTCCGCGCGCGCCCGTTATTCTCTCGTGCGCGCGGGTCGGAAGGCAATTACCGGCTGAGAAATGTCTACAAAAGTGGAGCGTGTGCGGGGGTGGAAATTTCGGAAGATCTCGTGCCCTTTGTGCCCAGTCGCATTTTAATTGCCCTGCCTCTGTACCCTTTCTCTCTACCCTTCCTTTTCCTCCGTGTCGTGAGAGAGTGTCATGGCCAGAGCTTTGTCAACTCTCGAGGATGCCACGAAATATGATTATTCAATTGGCGTTGCAAAAGATTTCTCTCAACACTAAGCGAAAGATGAGATCAATATTGAAACATTTAATTTAAATTTAAATTTATATTTTGAGAATCGCGAATTGATGTTTTAGATATTTAGATAGAAATACACTTTAAACTTATTAAAAGACGATATTAATATTCTATCTACATGTAATGATCATGTTTTAAATTCTGTAATAATTTAAAATACTGCTCAAGTCGAATTCTTTTATTCTTTATTATATAATATCATGAATATAAAATGAAATATATAAAAAAACCAATTATCGAACAAAAACTTTAAGTTATCGAGAATTTATAGTTTATTTTAATAATGCGCTCTTCTTAATTAAGAATTATGTTAAATATTGAGATTTATCGATGGAATTTTTGTTGCGTCACAAGGGCGCATAATTAATATAGACAAATTTTTTGGAATAATTTGAGAGAAAAACAGATATATCTTTGCAGACCGGAAATAAATAAAGAATGGAAGTGATATTTGCACAGCTGGAGTGGTGATTTCTTTTGCGCGTTTCATGGAGCTCAAGCTAGCGTCTGGCAGGAAGGTAATTATGTAATAAGGAATCCGTCAGAAAATCTCGCGGCAAGTGATCTCAAACAGCATTTCGTCCGCGAATAGCCGGCATTCGTGGTTTTCTGGTTTCGTTAATTACACCAGTCAACGGAAGTGTCACCGGCAGAGCTTGGCCGGCACTTTCGCCCGACAACATGCATGTAGAATGTCATTGTTGTACGAGAAATTTAATTTAAATCGCAGCTTAACAACGCGTCCGACAGCTAATTCTAACATGGCTCTGTTAAAATGAGACATAATTCCTTTTCCATTATTAAGTAACGAAGTTTGCGCGTGCGTAATTAATTTTGAATCACAAACACCGCGATGTGTCTGTAAGCCGGCGATGTTAAGTAGATGGCAACTTGTAAACAATTATAATCATAGTGTTTAAGAATATTAATATTTTTATTTAACGAAATGTTTCTTCTAAGTAATTATTGACATAAATAAATAGAAAAAATGCTAATCATATAAATTTGCTGATATTCTTAAATATAATTAAAAGTACATATATACAATATTATAAAAATTATATATACAAAATAATATAAACACAATGTTCTAAAATTTGTTATTTTTATTTATCAAAATTTAATGTTGAAAAGTGAAAATTAACGAAAAAGTAGTCTCTTTCTTCTGCAATTGAATTCTTTTTCATAGAAAGTCGTCACAGATTAATAAAAATCTTCTATATTTCTTTTATTATTCAGATAGCATGTTGATGTAAAAACAATTCTCATCAAGTATTCGCAATGAGTGCACGTACGTAGTTCGCGAAGTGCACGTACATAGAAACATGTTTTGTCCCCGAGTGTCGCTGCGAGAGAGAAAGTCTTGTAAACTCGACCACGTCTTAGAATGTAATCCGAGTCAGTTTTATTGTCCAGGACGCAATCTTCTATACCAGCAGTTCTCGTCGTTTGCTCGTCGCTTTCGTTCAATTCCATCCGCGGTGTCACTTCTTTTTTTTTTTTTCGTCAAATTCTCCGCGAACGCAGTTTCGTAAAAGGGAATTCGTGGAACTTCAGTCGGTTTCAAGTCTCGGATAACCGTCGCCGGGTTAGTAGATGGGTTAGCCATCATACGACGTAATCCGTGTATCGATGGCTGCTTACATGCTCGGCAGAATAGATACCGAAGCATAAAAATGCGCGACGAGCGACGTCATCGCAACCCTTCAGATGCAACTGTTGCTGCGCCGTCGCTCCTGCTTTTATTTGGCAGACGGCGATATTTCGTTTCGCGAGATATCAACCCCGACTATAAATCCCTTCGAAGCAGAAAATCGTATCGTAAAATATTGAGATATATCCATTTTCACACATGTAACACGTACGCTTGAACGTATGTTCTTGCGCATTACTTTTCACTGCTCAAGATTATACCCGAGATTATGTATGAATTCAGCTTGAATTTAATTCTTTGTGAACTATGTACTACACTCGTAATTTTTTTCTCTGTGTCAGATTCATAAGTTATATATTTGTCATTATGTAAATGTAGCTTTTTATTTCTTTCTTTTTCAATTTAAATTGAATTATTAGCTATTTATATATTATATAATATATAAGAAGAAAATTTTCTCTCGATTGTATAGAAATGTACAATTAATCTTTTGTGCAAAAAGTCAGTAATTTTAAGATAAACAAAAATTAAAAAATTAAAATAATTATACTTTATGTATAAACATATATTTAATTGTAGAACATATTTAGAGCTTGAATTAAGATTAGACTACTTTTGAAACTCCGTTTTTTTTTAATACGCTTTTAAGCGTGAGAAAATGATATGTATACAAGACTGAAAATATTCCAAGTTCTTTCCCAAGAAAATAGATAATTTTACATAGTTTCGAATATCATCATACGAGCGCATGAACAATATCTATGCACTGCGGTCTCGTGCTAAAATCGGCGAGGCTTACGTGAATTTCCCCAGCTCGCAGAAGGGCACGTACTTGCATAAAGTCGTTGTAGCGCCAACGTAAATGCAATACGTGTTTCCGCGCGAAAATGCATGCGTGGAGCCGCTCTCTCATAGACGAGCACCGGTGCAATGTCGACTTAAGCGAATTCTCGGGGCGAGGGAGGCAACCTATCGTGGCGCCGCCGGTTTCACCATGCGAAGAACTTTCATTTTGCGGGCTAGCGGAAAAATAAAACGCTATGTCCCCGGCAACTTTCGGAAATCGCACTCGTTGCCACGACACGAATGCATTTCCGCGCTCATATTTCTCGGTTTTATTGAAATCGATATTCGCCATAAATACGGGTTTTTATTCTTGAA
This sequence comes from Cataglyphis hispanica, assembly GCF_021464435.1. NCBI lineage: Eukaryota > Metazoa > Arthropoda > Insecta > Hymenoptera > Formicidae > Cataglyphis > Cataglyphis hispanica. The sequence continues at coordinate 11,351,266 of NC_065956.1, forward strand.
AAAATTAAAAGGAGTGATAGATTTTTGTCAAGTATTATAATAAAGACGATATTACATAATTAATAATGAAGTATACTGTTTGAAAACCTTCTATGTTGCCACGAATGAATCAACCCGCGATTTATTACATTACGCTCATATTTCTTTCTGTATTTAGATTTATTAATATTAATATTTTTTTACATAGTAAATATAACCAGAGACAATATCTATATATAATATTATGTAAAAATATTAATTAGCGTAAATATCTGATACGTTCTGCGCGCGAGAGATCAAAGGATATACACTTCATTAACTGGAACGAAACGACATTGTGATATTAACGTGGATAAAAAAGTTCCTGCCACGAGTAAAGATTAAAAAAGATATGCCAAGGGATTATTCATGAGTCTCTATGAAGAACGAAAGAAGATTGGTTGATAAAAAATCTGCGATATGATTTTATTCTGAGAGATTTGTGTGCTTGTCGGTAATGGAACGCAAAGTGTAAATTGCATTTTTTAGGGAACCTTTTTAATTTCACTGATTTTCTTTACGTTCAATGCAACTTTATCGCTGGCTTCTTTCAAATCGCGAGCATTATGACTTTTATCATATGTGCTTCTCTCTTTCGAAATGTTTACGCGGAATATTATACTACACTATATTGGTGATTTAATATCGGTCGTACATAACATCAATAAAAATATAATATTCCAACGCTTCTGCGGGAATATTAATGTTAGGATTAAATGGCACCATTAGCTCAATACTGCTACAGTTATGGCAATTGTAAATAAACAAGAGACATAAGAGATACAGAAAAAATATATATATATTCTACGCAAATCCTGATTTTATTTACATAAATAGCTGAATATATATATATATATAAGATACGCACATGATATGTCATGATAAAATATCGCATAATAAAAGATCGTATGTTTAAATTATATGAGGTATATTGGATGGAGTAATGTCACAAATAATATCATGCAAATTTAACTCAAGAAAAAATAAGGAGAGTTGATTTCCGTGATATTTACATCATATAGCCATAAGCAAAGGGATCACGTAAGATTTGAATATTTCGTGAAAAAAACATGCATGTTGAAATCTTGGTAAGATATGGAGTTATGATATCTTGTCGGAAATCTTGTCAGCATGATACACATCCCCAGGAAGTAGCCTTTTTAAACATCCTCTCGAGGGATTTAAGGGATCGTTGTAGGGATCGCCTAAAAAATCCATAACTCTTTGTTATCCGACGATTCTTCCTTGTTTCATTATTCTTCGTTCTCTCGCGGTGTAATGGACATTCCTCTGAGCGAGTCGTTGATTTGTGTTTCAGTACCCATGGAGTCGATACAGGGGGTGGCGGGTCAGAAGGCGATTTTACCATGTAACATACAACCCCGCGAGTCGAATGACGCTGTCTCCATGGTGCTCTGGTTCAAAGAGGACAGCGGCGAACCCCTGTACAGGTAAGCCGCATTGATATTTATGAACGATGATCCTCGGAGCACTCGTTCAGCCTCGACGTAAATCTCTATGGCGCCATAGATTTCTACGCATCCAAGGAATCTTATTCTGTAGCATGGATAATGTTGCAGATACGAACAATAGCTCATATAGATCTCTCAGTTATATATAGAGTGGATTAAGTTTTTTTCTTTTTTTAAAATAAATCGTATCTTTTATAGTATGTTATTTTACAATTTTCTCTAAATATTCTTACGCTATCAATTTATATTTTAATTTTCTAATTTTTGTTGCATATGAATCAGAAGATATCAAATTATCAATTTTTCTAATTAGTTTGATAAATTTAATCAATTAAAATAGTAATTATTTAAAATTAATTATAATTATTTGAAGATTTGTCGAGTATGAAAAAATGGAAAATGTTTTGTAATATTTTTGTTTATTAAAATTGTCTTATATTTCTTACAAAGAGACAAGCGTTACACATGTGTGTATTCCGAAAAACGATTATGCATGTACGACATTACATTACACACGTCATTTTTCTCGCGGGAAGAGTATGCGTCAGTCTTTTGCATACGTGAAATAGCATTGTTGTTGAGCAAATGTCACGAATCATTTGCGTCACGCGTTACGATCGCGCACCAAATTGCGGAATAAAATGGTAATTTGCAATAATTCCGTTCAATTATTGCTGCGACAGTATTGTCCAATCTTTATTGATATTACGCTGTATTGAATGGCAACCGTGACATTATCCGTTTTAATATGGATATTCGGCGAATACTGTTTGAACGTCGCCGCGGAACGTATCGAAACGAGCAGAATTTTATATGAAAATAATTTAGTAGTTAATTAAATTCATTGAGCAATTTGATGCTATCGACATTTTATACTATCCAGCTTCCTGCATTGACATATGTCAAATATATTGATTTTCTCAAGATATATTATATATATATATATATATAAATCATCAATACTGCGGTTTATTCATTTGGAGAATACAATTTAATTTAAGTATAAATATCCATCATTATTATTAAGATAGTGTTATGGCATTTTTATCACGTTCTTTAAGAATCAAATTAATTATGAGTTGACAAATCTTTATATTCTCGAATTCTTGAATATGTGTCTTTGTTTTATTTTTGAACCTGGATGCTGCAAAGTTATTATTCTTTTATATTCGATGACATGTTTCCATACAAAGATTATAATATTTTACATTACGCTATATTCTTATTGATTTTTCCAATTTTTTACGAACGATTTTTTATGAACTTTTTTTCAAACAAAGAGAAAGGTTGAGACTTTGCGGACTGCATCTTTCGATTTCCACATTTTCGATTATATTACCTGTATATCCTATTGGTTTACCATTCCGCCACGTCATCGTGGTGTAAAACCGAAAACCTCGAATACGAGCAGACTACGACGGAGCAAGGATTTCGTTAAGCCGCAAATCGGCCTCACGTTTCATCCGTTATACGTTACTTTGGTCGACAGCCGATTCAATGCTCGTAAATATCGTATTTATCGAGCAACCCAATAAAATCTGGATCATCGTTCAAACTCAGAGAAACACCTTCGTTTGTTATAATCGTAGAAAATACTCTGATCCACGTAGAACATATTTATATTGCGTGTGTTATTTATTCGCTATCACACATTTGATGGTACGCGAATAAAATGGCGAAGATTTTCTTATTCCTTTTATCTATTTTAATTCCGAAATTGTTTGCCTTGTCACCTAACTATTCCATAAATTGAACTGGTTGTACACTAGTTTTGTAACGTTGACAGAATTGTACAAAACGTCATTAACCGTTGATTAGCCAACAAGAAATTAAAAAATACTTATCTCTTATAAAATACGCGTTTAACTATTATAAACATAGTAAGCAAATATATTAAAATACACGTATCTTTGTTCCTCTTTAAAAGACTTCAAGAACTAAAGTTTCTAATTAATTTTATTTGGATCTGATATAAGCAAATAATTACGATTAAAAATTAAAATTATTGCTACCTGGAAACTTTTTATTTCATATGTAACTTTGAGTTTTTTACAACTTTCTTGATATTACGCTGAAAAACAAGAATTCCCTTGCCAAGTATTTTTTTCGGATATGCGAATACGAGTGTAAAGCAGACTTTTGAAAATGAGTGTATGCCGAACGCTCCATTATTGGATTTCATACCTAAAGGGCTGCGAGTTAAGAGAGCCGAGTCGTGAATCTGGAAGCACTGGCAGTGCTGTAAACAGATTTCCTTGACAGCATGATTGCAGCTGCATCGTCGTAAATAACGTTCCTTGCACGACCGCGAATTTTGTTTTCGTTGTGACATTATCGAGTTACGTGGAGTGACATTTTGCATAACGCGACGAGATAGTCGAAAGCAGTTCTACTACATAAATTTCGTTAGATGGCAACAATATTGCATTTTATTTAATCGAATTATCAAGAAAGGTTTCTGGAGGTTTAATTTTTCTTTTAATATTTTTCAACATGAGATACAATATGAATTGCTTACGCACACTTTTACGCACGCACGTGTGTGTGTGTATAAGTGCTTTAAAAACATAATTTTTAAACGTTATGAATTTTGAAAAATATTTGTAAATGTAAAGATTTTTATGTATGATATTTTTATATATTAAATTCAGTTGAATATTCTGTGAAAATCTCTTTTACTGGATTTGGGACAAAGTTACTGATGAACGCAGCTCATTCGGACAGGTCGGAGATAGGAAACTGTGATCCCGCGAACGAAAGAAAAACAATGTTTGAAGGAGCTGCGGTTTTATCTTAGCGCGACGATATTTTAGTTTTAACGGTATACAATTGCGATGTCCTACGTCGTCGTAAAACGTAGCCGCGGCATCGTCGCGGCAGTAACCGCTACGAAAACGGGCTTTCCAAAACTATTCTTCGTCCACGCGGCAACGGATCATTTCCTTGTGGGGGATGCGGAGCTCTAAATTCTCTTAAAGTCCGGACGTTTGCCGAACGAGCTGCGTTTTACTACGAACGAACGCTCTTTCGCGAATAAAATGATGAACACTGACCTAGTAAAAGCGCGCCAGAGCTGTATGTATTCCCGGATAATCTATGATCCGCGATAAAAAAATTAGGATTTATAGTCGCCGCGCTTGGAAAAAAAATTACGATGCCTTCTTGACATTCGCACAAATCAATGTGCCGTCGTTCCCATATTGCGCGTGTGTTATTTATTTTCTCAAGTATTAAATAGTTTTGAACATGAAATGAATCATCTTTTATATTTTTAAGTTAATATAGATGTGTTTGAATTAAATCGAATTCTTTATTATTTCTGTCGATATTTATTCTTATTTATTATTTTAAAATTTTTCAAAACTTTTGTCAACTTGACAGACATAAAATTTATAAGGAAAGCGTTTCAAAACCGCAATTCTACTCTTGTATAAATTTTAACTCTTAGCTCAAACCACGGGAGAGTTTAATAATAAAATTTTGAAATGACACTGTTAGTGGACGATTAATTTAGGCATTAATTAGGATAACTTTAGAAAATAATTAATTTTAAGGCGATACATTATTAAAAATTAGGAGAAACGTAATAAAATGCGAATGTTTGTCAGAATTTGCAAGAGACTTAACACAATATATATACATATTTTTCTATTATTTCTCAACAACTTAAAGTTACAGAGAAATTTACAAGCCGCTAATCATAAGCCATAGGAAGCATATAAAACATATTAATAATTTTCGTAGAGAAGCAGGTGTTATTTGGACACCGATAACATCATAAATAGATAAACTATTTACAATGCTCCAGGACCTCTTCCAGGATCCTCACGAGGATTGTAATTAGAGCGGTAATATTACTGGCACAAACGATATATCTTATGACGAGGAGAATTAGCAATAATTGGAATTGATATAATCGACGATTGCGTGTTTTGCAAGTGTATACGTATATCATGATAAAATAGTTAAAAACAAAGAAAATTAAAAAAATAAAGAAAAGAAAATTTAAAATCAAGAAAAATAAATCACGCAGGATCTTTAATAATTGCATTGGTAGATTATATTGTGTACGTACGCACTTAGTATAAGGCATATCGATTAACGATAAAGCATCACTTGGCGAGGATGCTTGATCGTGTGAGGGATACTCGTAGCGAATGCAAATCGGGGCGTGCCCTCAACCCCCTTAAAATCGAGCGACGTGATATCGCAGCCGGGGCACAGTTTTACCCTATTTCATCCCGTCCATTCGTGCCGCTTTACTCCCTTCCGCCCTGCGAAGCGAATACGTCGTGATTGTACTTTTGACGATTGCGACATCGACACGAATCCAACGGTCCGCGTTTTACGCACTGACACATTTCTTTCCCTTCTATTCGGTGAGAAATTGTTTCTACCTTTCATCACAGCCAATCATAGGTATAGAATTTTAATTCTGTCAGATGTGATGAAATCTCGAATTATATAATTTTGATAAAATATAAATATAATTAAAACTTTATTGAACAATAAGAGTTCATATAAGTGTACTTAAAAAATTTAATTTGTAAAAAATTTCTTTATTTTGTACTTTTAATTGAAAATTATTAGTGCTTTGATAGTTTTAACAAGTAGGAGTTATTTTTAAATTTATGAAAAAATATTTGATCTCAAAAAAAGAAAAATCAAACGTACAAACACATACAAGTTATATTATTTTAGAAATTATTCTTTTGTTTATGTATATTATATCGATTAAATTGTACTTTGCGCGATAATCTTTTAGTTGTGTAAATTTTTTACTATATCAAATATGATGGAGAAATATTATTATGTCGTTAAAAAAATTTGAATCTCTCTGTAGTCTTTTAGATATGCATTCTATTATAATGCATATCATATATAGTTAAATTGTGTTATTGGCAAAATTTATCTAAAACGCGCTATTTGCGCGTGGAAAATTTGCTCGTGTTTGCGTATCATAAAATGATACGCAAATTCTTTGTTAATTGTGCAAAGAGCAATAATTTATAGTTAATTGTTACATCGAACAATATATGTTTATGCGCGATATTATAAAGCCGTATTACAACAGTAATGCATATTCGCAGCATTATTGATGTACGCACGAATATTTATTGATGTATGTTTCCGCTCGATTATAAAATAATATACCTTTAATACTTAATATGCGCATGTTTAAAAAACGCGCAACAGGGAGCAGTTTTAATTACATTTCATATAATAAATAATTTTTCGATCAAGCGTGCTCGAAAAATTATTTATTATATGAAATGCTTGTGAGATAATAACGACGCTTCTCGTAAATTTATTGGATAAGAATCGCCCGAACTGACTATTGTACTCGCCAGGCTTTTTCCATGAAATATTCCTCTCGTAATTTTTGTTAGTATATTAGCGTGATGGTTTTTTAATCTTTGGTTATACCCGCGCGCTCAACGATTGTAACAATCATGATTTTCAAAGTTATAAAGCACTTTTTGTTAGTTGTATTAGCCTGATAGAAGAATGATTAAACTAATTTCGGAAGCGATACATTGTCACATTCATTGCATTCTTTTTATAGTTCTTCGCAAAGAAAACACGCTGTGAAACGCAGGAGTTCTGTATAGAATACGGGAAGCATCTACAAATGCAAATATCGTCTACCGCAAACGTTGGAGTAGTATTTTGCGAGTATACTACACAAGTGCGTATATACCGTATGTTGTTGTAGCACTCATCAGCGAGATCGTTGAGTTTCCGCGCACGCGAATTCCGCGTAATTCCTCCTGATGCTGACTGGATCAATTCTGCGCGGGAGAAACTTAGCGAGTTTCAGCGGGGCGCTGCTGCGAATGCTCGGGGGCTCTGCTTCCCGTCGAATCGGAAGTGCTGATCGCGCTGACACTCTGCCTGCGTTGATGGAGCTGACACCAAGTTAACATTGCTCGCGAGCTCTCGAGACAATCACAATTGGCGCTACGATGAAACATGAAATTGCTATCATCATAGGTGATGATATTTATATCGTTGTTGATATTAATTGCGGCGTTGGAATGAGTTTCGCGGAAATATATTACGAGGATGAGGTTTATGCAGAACAATAGAAATATATATATATATATTTATATATATATATAACGAAGATAGAAATATGGAGATATTCGTTGAGTGTCGGAAATTATTATAAATGGACAATTTTAATTTTCTAATTTTTTTTTATTATACATTAGACATTATAAAATATTATACCGTATAAATATTTTCGATTATATATATATACGAAGATAGAAATACGGAGATATTCGTTGAGTGTCGGAAATTATTGTAGATGGACAATTCTAATTTTTTAATTTTTTTTATTATACATTAGACATTATAAAATATTATACCGTATAAATATTTTCGATTATTTATTCAAACGGGAGTAGAATGTAGCGTTTCGATTTAACGAGGCGAGATGCGAGATTACCGTTCGTCCGAAAGCACCCATCAACACCCGCCAAGGCTATTCGTACCGTGAGATTACGAATGTGACATGCGGGCGTTGATATATCGGCGATGCTTGCGACGCGAAGTGTCGCCAGTACCGCAATCAGTTAAACGCAACCCCGAACGCAGAAACGTTCTCGATCGACGGCGAGTAGTCAATTGTCCTCCGCTTTCTCTCGCTTCTCCCTCTATTGTGGTCGACTTACGTAACGAACGGACGAACGCATCTGTGTGTGTATGCACGTGTGTGCGCATGTATGTATCGCACGTGACCGGATGCGCGTACTACCGGCTGAAATTATCGCGCCATTGTCTGCGCAGTTATGCGACATAATAGCAGGATTTCTCGTCGTCGATACGCTCGAGTACGCAAAATGATATTATTCGTTGTTACGCGCGATTTTTACGCATCGTTATCTACCCTATTGACATTCGCCGGATTAAAATAACTATGAGACCAGAGAATCATGACCGTACAAAACAAAGGGATCATTATCATTTCATTGCAATGATCTTCTTGAGATCGCGATCGCGATCGCGACAGTGGACTAAAATAAATGGACTGTTGTAATATTTTCAAATAATTAATGATTAACAATTTATAACGGAGACTAATAAATAAATACTTGGACTACTTTTAAGCGATTATTAGTTTTATCGGAAAGCAATTCAAAGTTATATTTGTCACCATAATCCTCGTTACTATAAATTGTTAAAATTCGCTGCACGAGTAAAATAATAAAAGAATATATTTGATATACATAGAAAAATATAGTAAAATATGTTATGATAGTAATTATAAAATTTATATATACTTGTATATAATTTTTACGGTAAGGGTAAAGTGAATAGCATATAGAGTGAGCTAAGACATCGCTAGTTTGACCACAGTCTGGCCATAGTCGTACCTCGACTACTGGCGGATTCCAATGTCCGCTTACTATTGCGAACCGACCGCATCGAGCACCGGTGCGCAACATAGATTTTGCCATAACCGAGATGGGAATAGATACCGACCAAAGTGTAATCGTATAAGCTTCTCTTAACCACGGAGAAGCTTAAGGGACTGTAAATTGATTACATACTACAATGTCAGCAGAAGTGTAATGAAAATTATAACTTATTGTCTCTCTCGAATATGGTTTTATAAGAAATAATATAGAGCATTTGACATTAAGCGGGAAAAATGGAATATATATATATAGATATATATTTATTTATTGATCAATTTTGTATATATTAATAGTCAAATAATATAATATAATCACTATTGCAAAAATGGAGTAAAGTATAAATTAATCATTGTAAAGTGGCTAGATTGCTAACTCAATGTATTATAAGAATGGATTTCGTATCGATACCGATATCTGACACAAATTAGGTGTGAAACGCAGCTGCGACGCTAGAAATACCAGACATATTTACGTAGAAATCGATAGAACCTAATAAAGCGCGGGTCGATGGTGGCGAGCTATCGCCGCTTGCAGTTTTGTTCGACGAATCTGATAACCGATATTGCCACAAAGACGCCGTAATGGGTGCAGCCACTGTCATTGAAGTCCCGCGGACGCGAATGGGCGCCAATCCGGTCCGGTTCAGGTATTCAGTCATCATTGCGGTGCCAGACCGCATTCTGATCGCGGTGACCACCGTCGAACGGCAGAGATTCAGCGATAAACTGAGAGAACGTACTCGGTCGTAGGGACGTGGAAACCGCGCCCCGCACTCTGATGATTCACCGTAAACTACCAGACAGATGAATATGGCGACCGATCGACCGGTCGACGACCTCGTCGTTTACGGCCGCGCGATCGCGATATCGTTGCTGTTTCCAACGGCCGCACGCACGTTTCCAACGTCTAATAAATGATGTCAATCCCTGGAATACGGCCGATACTATGCGGCGCGCTCGATAAATCATATGACTGCCCGTCCACGATCGTATCAAGTATTTGCAATTTGCGATATCATAACTATTCTCCGCCTCGACCGCTCAGTACAAAATTAATTCCCGCACCTCTCCCTCCCCCCTACGATCGCAAATGATGCAGCGACCTATTTGTGCGCGCTCACGGAACGAATCGCCGATCTTTCGTCGATGCGCGTTCAAATTGAAATTGGCGTCTCGCGCCCATTAACTTTGCGAGCTTGTTAATCGTCCCGAAAAGTCGGACGGCAGTCGCCTTCGAATCGAGACGAGAAAGAGTTCGAAAGTCGACCGGTTGCGCGAAAGGGAGTTAAGAATCGAGAGACGGAGAGCTGAGAAAATCGCGAATTGAGAGTTTTTAGTTAAGAGTTAAGAGTTAAAACTTTAAAAGTTTAAAGTCGACAGAACTCTTCTTTTCGAAATTTCTCCTTTTTTTTCGAAGATATACGCAAATATTACGGAGTTAACGTATAATTTCTCGTGCTCTATTTTCTCATCGTAAACCGGCCGTGACGGCGACATTCACGTCAGCGATTCTTCGGAAAATGCGATCGACGTTTCGAATACATTGACAGGAGTCAGAGGAGGAAAAAAAAAAGAGACACGCCGTCAACTTTTTCCCCGCATTTCTCGTCGATAAATGTTAAAAGCAACCGGCTTGACGCGCATTACGGAAGCGCATGTCAATTCGCGCGCGAACGTCAAATCGATTCTTTCACTCTCGTATAATGCTGCGCTTCGTGCGCGATCTAATAGAGCGCCGCTTTGTCACTGATATATATATATATATATTTTTTTTTTTCAACACACGCTACTGAAATGAACAGTTGGCAAGAATTCAAACGTGTTTATCCTCTGGTTTCGCCACGAGCATTTTAGCCATGGTGAAATGACGGGAAAAATAGTACAGAATGCAAGATTTTACAATAGAATCAGCGGTAAGCGCGCACATATATGTTGTGTGTATAGGTTTGCACGCGATATTTGCACGTGAAATACAGAAACACGAACTAGCTCTTGCTCTTTTAAAAGCAAAAGTCACGCGTTTTATCGAGCTGATGGCTCTTAATGGATACACGATATAAAAGATACACGATATAAAAGAGAGATGCTCTGGTTTTTTTTTATTTTTCTGTTGCCTCGCTGCTTTTTTGTAATATGCGATTGAGTCTTAAACGCTGCTATTACGAGTTAATGCGATCTCATCTTTCCTTCAGTCCACAATTTCAAAATCCAAATCTTGATGTAATCCTGAATTAATGACGTTATGTGAACGTGGCTCCTGCACTCGACAGTCACAGGAGTAATCTAATTTTAAGAACAAGCTGAGCAAGTCTGTGCGATTTAAGCTACAGAGTAATGAAACAAAATAATAAGTTTAATAAAATGATTACAATTTAGAAAATCAAATACACAACACGTTTCTGAAAGTTTATAGAAACATTATATACATATAATTATTCAAAGATCGTTAATAATATCAAATGTCGAATTTATTATTGCACGTACAGAATAATATTTAATGCAACAGATACATTAAATATCGAATAAAATATTTATATATTTATAGAAATTAATTAACAAATAAATGAATTAAAATTTGTATTTTTAATTATATATTTCATCAAGATCATCACATTAATATATTATTACATATAATTGTTTTGTATTGATATAATTGCGGCGCTACATGAACAAATTTATTTTTAGAAAATTATCATAATAATAAATTCTCTGCCGCGAAGAGTCAGTTTTTTTTTTACGAAATAACTTACCGAATCTCAGTTGTTTCTTTTGTCAAAATGTTAAGATTGGCGACAGTAAAATTTGATACGTTCCTCAGAAATGAGGCCAGTTTGTTTTTGTCGACCGCGTTGCCATCATGGAATGACGACCATTTCTCTCGTAACTCGGAACGATTCGCGCTACCTTCGTCATTCTCGGACGACGGCGCGTTCAACATCGTCCCCTATTTTGATTTCCCCGGAGTCATCATCGTCTCTGTCCGCGATAGCGATCACGATTTCCGCCGTAACTCCGGATCACGTTTCGAGAGGGTAAGAGAGACTTGCTGTTTTTCTTGACAATAAACGGGACGCCAACATTCCTCTCAACATTCCTTTAAAGCGACCCTTCACCTGGAAACTTGCTTTTTCCTCTGCTTTCTCTTTCGTCTTCCTTCTTTATTTTTCTCGTTAATTCTCTCTTCTTCTATTTACAGAAACTCTAACTTTTGCGGTTTTGAACTGACGAATAATCTAATTTCCGATTTTCTAAAGACGCGGGCCTTACTGATATGACTGGAAAAGAAAATTCTTCGTTGAGATGATAGGTGTTTAAAAGAAAAAATATCTTTTTTAGTATACATAAATTATTTAATAATTGATAAATATTGATATTTGCTACAAAATATTGATAGATTGTTGAAAAAATATAATCATCTTAATAAAAATACACATTTATTTAAAATGTGCACTATCTTTTCGTCGCAGAAAAATGTTCGCTTTGCATTTCTTGCATTATAATAATTAGTACGACAATGTGCATAACATGAACCAGTAGCCGAGATGGCAAAACCAGTAACAATCTTGCCATAGCATCTAAACGTCGGCGCAGATTTAATGCCGCTTTTTGCAATAAATTTCTCCCTCAAAATGTGAGCGTGTAGTTTACACAAACATGTGAATTTTTTCACAGCGAGTCTCGCATATAGTTTGTAAGTAATTAATTAACGAATACTGTCGCGCGCACTATTCTCTTACGCACTCGTGTATATTAGCTCGCACCATCGTTTTCTCGCTTCTTTTTTATCTCCCTCTATTTCTGCTCTTTCTTTTCGTCTCTCTTATATTGTGCTTCTTTTGTTCCACCAAGTGAAAACTCACCTCTCGGTAACTCATTAATTTGATGTTGCAAAGAGAGAAAGAGAGAGGGAGCGATTCGTTTCAACAGTCGTGCGTTTCTAACTGAAATTTGTGCAGTGATATGAAATTTCTCTCAACCAATCTCGGCGAGGGATTCTTTTCTCGAGACACAATGACAGACAAATTAAATTACTAATTTAATCTTTCGTTAAAGATGAAGATATCTGAGAAATATCTTTTACCACGTTTCAAACCAGAAATTATAAACTTTCAGTATAAATATAATGATTGTATATTGATAAATTAACACATTTGTTTTTTTATCTTATAATATGATTAATTTCGGGGATATAACTTATATTAAGAATATGGAAAAATTGAAAACTATTAAATAATAATTTTTGGATTGGGAGAACAATATTTAGTGACTTCAAATTACATATCTACATTTTACAAATAAAGATAAGATAATTAAGAATTCTAGAAGAAAAAGAATTAAATATTGTTATTGATGCAATATTCATAATGTTTTAATTTTTATATAATAATATATAGCATTTGTTTGCGCGGAAAGAAAATATCAGAAAATTGCAGCGAATTGCTCTTTCTGTAGACATTCTCTCGCAATAATACATTTTGATTTGTGTTTGTTTGTATATATCAATTTAATTACATTTACATATAAAGCACGCCATTGTAGTAGTCTTACGAGAAGAGCACTTCTAGACGATAATAAACTCATCTCTATTTACGTGACTTAGTGTTACATTCCTTCGCACAAAGGCTGCGACTAACGGAAAGCCGTGGCCATTAGAGATACTTCTTATATTATTCATAAAATTTTCTAGATGCTTCAGTGAACAAAGCCAGCTATCTACTTTCTTATTAATTTACCAAGCTTTTTATTTATTTATTTTTTTTTTTTTTTTTGAGCTTGTTCAAAAAAAATATTTAATGTTTTGAGTGATTCGATGAACGCTAAAATAAGAGAAAGATTTTTATTGCATCTATAGAGTATCGACATTCTTGCGCTTTTATATGATATTTTCTATGTGCAAAAATTTGAGAAAAAACTCTCTTATTTCTTTGACTTTTTAAATTGTGATTTGATAAATGAAGGCGCTAATTAAAAGAAACGGAGAACGTGATATATACCTCATAGGAAAAATATGGGTTCTAGATTAACTGTGGAATATTATATAAAGTTTATAAAGTAAATATAAATTAATATATATATAATATAAATTAATATAAATTAAACTCGTTTTTTTCATGAAAACTTGGTGTGCCTTGTAAGAAAATACGATTTTACATACCGATACGAGACCTATTCTTCTCACAATCAGTTACATTAGTATTTCTCATTGTTCTTTTTTTCTTATCTTTAAAAAACTACATTTGTATGCTCGCGCTTGTCTCATCTTAAATACATGAAATGCAAATAAGAACAATTAAAAAGAAAACCACGATTTGCAGTGGTGTAGGTAAAGTATTATTCGAGCCTTTTCTTTTATCTTTTTCCTTACATTTCTCTCTCGTTATTATTTTCACCTATCTGACACATTTAAAAAAGTGGACGGAAATTAGAGAGAAAAGAGAAGAAGAAGTAGATTCGCAAGTTTTATATGTGATTTTTCCATGTGCACTGGTTAGTACATCGCTACTTATAAGGACAATGCGCGTCATACATTCTCGTCGCCGTCTTCCACCTTAATACAATAATTCTAGCTCCAATTCGATGCGTTCCCGGACCGACGTCGTAAATAGACCCGCCAATTGTCTGGTGCGACTGCCGCGCCGCAATCTTGGTTGGAATTCGATTCGAACATCCATTCAACATTCCCCGACGCGATAGAATTATGCTCCGTGTTCGTCGAACATCGTTGTCGCACATACAATCTTCTCTACACCTGCTGCTAACTTAGCCCAATCATAACGCCCGGAAATTTCTTTTCGTTGCGACGCGTATTCATTTTCCGTCTGTCATTTACCTTTCAATCTCGATCAATTTACCCGAATGTCGTTCGTCTGACTTTTTTTCACGCGTAGATTTTTCTCCGATTTTATCAATTTCACGGGAAACATTTCTGCGTTTAATGCATTTTAATTTTTGTTTATTATAAGCATGAGAAAGCTTGAAAAAATAAGTAATAAATGTTAAGAACAGATTCCAAAAACACATTTAAATTTATTTCTTTAATTATCAAATACAAAAAATCATATAATAAGCTTTACGCGTACATCTCTTGCGAATAAGCAATTTATCCTGATAGTAAACAACTATCAGACTAGATAATATTCATTAGTATCTATCGTACGCCAAATTAACTTGAATAAGACTGTAAATATCGTTCTTAGAAGACCGCCACGTTCTCCGCGCTAAGGTAGCAGTAGAAACAGTCGACGCCTCGTCAGAATCATCAAGTGCGCGAACGCGCACGCGTTTCTCGCCTTTGGAGAGATTTCAATTTTCCATTCACACTTTACCACTCGCGTCAGATCGATACATTACACGCCACCTCGCAACGTTGATTCGATTCGTGAATTTCAGCGCAGGCGGATCACCGACATACACCGCGACTTACACGACCGTTGACTTTCCCAAGTAAAGTATCCGACGAATCCCTTAAGCAAGAAACGATCGATGGAAGCCCGGTGGATAGTCGATACAGAACGATCATCCGTCTTCCGGAATCGTTCGAAACGAGTGCATTGTGAAATTCTCTTCCCGATCATCCCTTTACGTTTCTTTTTCTCGCAGCAGCAGCAGCAGCGGCATGCTCCTTTGTCACCAATACTTTTTTCCCCGCCGTCATTTCTTCCATCTTTCGCCCTATCTTTTTTCCCATTGTCGTCTTTTATTACGCGTCCGCTGCGCTCGCAGATTCTTCCATATCGCGGCGCGAAGGGAGATTAAATCGATGTTGATGGTGTTTGCTATTTCGCGGCTATTGTGAGCGAACGCCACGTTCACAACTACGGCCTTGAACGAAGGGTTTTCCAAGCTTTCAAGCGCGTCGCTATTGAAAGCTCGAGACATCTCTATGGCGATTACGTCTGGCATAAATGATATAAATAATAGATTTTTTTCTTTGAATATGAGACATTTTTTTCAATAATGTTTTCATAAAATTTTGTTTATACAAACTGTTTAATTAATTTAAAAATGGTTTTATTCTTTGGCGAAAATTTGATCGGGCATCGAGTATCCATTGAAACTCGACTATATTGATTTCTCGAAATCTTTAAATCATTTGTAAACACTATCGATCGGCATGCACGGAATGTTTATTTATAAGCATCGAATTTAACCACAGGCGGTTCAGTTGCGGCTACATAGAACGTGAATGGAAGGGACTCCGCCCTTTCGGAGCGCGATCGATCGTTCGCTCGGCTTTCGAGCGAGCTTTTTCCGCGATCCATAGGGCTGTCAGCGAGCGTCAAGAGATATCGGAAGCTCGCTCGCAAACTGAGCCGATTCTCGATTTTCTGCTCGAGTGTCGACCGGCATACGACGCGCATATCTGGTACCGCGTGATTTGACGCATACGTACGCCGAGAGCTACCGTGGGGGGCGGAGCCGTTTGCAGCTGTGTAATCGGATATTATATTCGTTGATCGGATTGATATCCCTGTCCCATTATGCCGCAGCATGAATTCCATTTGGAAGAATAATGACGGAACGTGGTAGTTTCACGATGATATTTGAATAGAGAGATAACGACGGCGATAGGTCGACTATCTCTACGGGATGTTCAGGGGACGAGGATGCAATGATAGAAATACGGTGAGATTGGAAACGACAAGAGGTTGAAATAAGCGCCGGCATTATATGGTCGACGACCATTTTCAGCGAATCAAAATCGCCGGATATGGAGAACCACGCGCGCGACGGTATCGTGTCCGATTCGAAAATGTCCTCAATCCGATCGGAATCGTTACGTCTGATGACGGAGCTATCATCTAAAATCGCTGAGCTAGCTTTTAAACTGAACACGATCGATCATATTTGATGCGTCATAAGCCTTTCCGCGAGCAAATCGGAATATTACGTAGCCGCTTTTTTTCGCGAAAACATTTTTTTGTCTCGAAGAAGGAGGGGAGAAGAGGGAGGGGGGAGGGGAGAAAATGGCGAATGCCGATGCAAAGTCACCGAGTTGTAAATATTGTAGCAATTATTAAAAAATTAAATCATGTAATAAATAATCTTATGGATTAGAGATTGTGTTTCTTAAAGAAAATAAATTTGGAATATATATATATATTATTATGAACTGAAAAGTGGCGTGAAAGTTTTAGTCTGTATATTTTTTTTCGTGTACGTGTTTTAATAATTGATTTATATTTTACGGCTATATATATATATATATATATATATATATATATATATATATATATATATTTAATAGAGGATTTCTATGCAGCGACAAAGCTCGGTTAAATTCAAGCGATTTAAATATTTTGCAGGAAAATTTGAGCGCGAATTTATAGAAACATTTATTTAATATTTTATCCAGCGCGATGTAATCTGCATAAAAAGCTTGCGACGCTACTCGTTTCCATCTTGCACATCCGCCGCAATTAGAAATCATTTTATCATCGTAATCCGAGAAGGTCATCGTGGTTAATGCGAAATGTAACAAGATTGTCCTCAGGAAAATTACATTTTTTTCCGAATGGAAACACAACAGTCGTGATTTTCAGAAACAACAGGAAACTGGCAAGATAATTGCACTTTACTTCAGCATCGTTTGATACGCCGTTTTGCGGTGTGTTAATTTTCTGCGCTCTTATTTATTCGTTGGCAAATAAAATAGTGAAGAAAAGTAGCGAATTATTACGCGACTATTCGGATAATATAAAGTGCGCGCTCGTAAAACTTAAATGAAAATTAATTCCAAGCAAATGTAGACACAGAATTTTATTACAGTGCAGTTCCAAGTCAGTTTTATTTTAACAGAATTTTAATACAAAAATGTCATTTAAAAGTTGCAAAGCTACAAAAAAAAAAGGAAATTGGCGGTTAAATCATTTAGTCGATGAAAAAATATTTCAATAATATTTTATGTGCAGAGTTCAAAAAAATTTGATAATTAAAAAAAATTAATCTGATATATATTGCATTTTTTAAATATTGATTTGGAAAATTGTAAAAAGAAATGATTTATGAAATTTTCATTAAAGAAAAATCATGTAAAGAGCAATTACCATATTCTGCGTGTTGTAATCGTAATTCCAGCGGGATCATCCGACACTCACACAAAAATGATTTTATCATTGATGACAATATGCGAAGTTAATCGGAGAAAATTATAAATATTTTATTGTCGAATATATAGTAAAAGAAGAGCGAAATTGGCATTTCATCCTCCATTAGTTGTTTTAAAGGGCGGAGAACTCTAGGAAGAGAGTTAGCCGAAGGAAGATAACGGAAGGAAGAAGGGTCTGGAAAAAAAAGAAGAAATGTGTTGCCGCAGCGGCGACGCCGTCTGCAATTACAATGCCTTAATTTTATGCGCAAAGTTAAGTTCTTTTTAAGAGTCCTGAGAGTGGTTAAGTCCCCCTTACGACCCATCTCCGTCCTTTTCCACGCTACATTCGTTTTGCCAACGTTGCTCGTATTCATGAGAGACCTTTTTTTAGACTAGCGATGCCGGGGCACAGCTTCCGGATGGGACTCGGCGATTATTTTAATTTGTTTAGAAACCATCTGCCACCTTTTCCTTATTCCATTTTTTGCTATCTGTTTTTTCATTCTATTTTCCTCTCCATTTCTATACTTGATTTTTGAACTGTTTTATATTATCTTGAAAGCTTAATAAAAAAAAATATTTTAATATATTTTTTATATTACAGATGTATTATAATTTATATGTTTGCGTGTATACGCGCGCAGATCATACATTTAATGTAGACGGATTTTTTTGAACAATTAAGGGAAAAGGAAAATGACGTTTTTCGTATTCTCATCCAAAAATAATTAATCTTCCTTGTAATTCTTGTGGAATAAAAGCGCACGACTGTGCGGAGAAAATTTTTTTTTTTCAAAGCGCAATGAATTACAATCGAACAAAATTAATAATACATTTTCAACAAATCGGACATGAAACATGCCATGGAAAAATTTTCGCAGTTGATGTGCTTAACAGGATTTATGCGATCGTGACGTGCTTTATATTGCATGTAGTTACAGTTTACAGCGGCAATAATGTACGGCTGACAGAATTAATTAAAACTTCACCAGATGATAATCATTTTAAAAATGTCTGTACCATATTCTGAAATGCGGCAAATTTCCGAATATTATAATTATAATTATTTTCATATTATTCTATGTTAATCAGTAGAATTTGTCCGACATATTAATTTACATTATCCCTATAAAAATTATATTCTCCGTACATATTCATAATGCATGTACACAAATTACATGCAACAATTCACGCAGATTATACGATTTTTCCTTAACCTTTCATTTCATATGACAAATCTGTTAATAAAATGCATTTGATTTTCATAAAATATCACGTTTTATATTGTACGTTTTATATTATTTTTCCGCAATTTTCATTATCTCTTCAAATGTAATAATTTTCCTTTCCTATAATTTTATCCCTACGTTATAAATGTATATTTATGTTTTTTCAAATGTTTTTCCATACATTTTATGAATTGATAAATAAAATAATTCATTAAATGTGGAATAAAAACTATTTTATTAACTTAATTCTATTAACTTATTCTATTAATTTAATTATAAAAAGATTATTATTATCAAATAAAATGTAAATTTATAAATTCTTTTTATAATTAAATTAATAGAATAAGTTAATAGAATTAAGTTAATAAAATAGTTTTATTCCACATTTAATGGATTATTTTATTATATATATATATATATATATATATAGTTTTATATGAAGCATATATTTTAAATCTTGAAATAATATGTATATTTTTTTAATATAATAAATCTTGAAATAATAAAATACTAGTTTCATAGCTATGTACATACAAAATATAAAAAATACAATTGTCTTTCGCAAAAATAATATTACAACAAAGAGTTAAATGTGTCATAACGTGCGTTTTCCATTTAGAGCGGAATAATTCAATACAACTAAACACAGTGCCGCGCTTTTCAACATCGTTCCGCCAACAGCATTCGCCCTCACGCTTAATTATCCGCACGACACAACGTGTGGCCGACTTTCGCAAATAAAATGTTCCACGAGGGATTTACTCGCCCAGCCTCGGAGAGAACAGCCGTCCGTCGCAATTAGACCTTTTTACTGTCGACGTGTGTTCACGGATCCCTTAAATTTCACGTAGACCGCGTAAATCACGGAAAGAAACTCGACAAGCGAGGTTGATGCCGCAGCGTCGCGCTGCGTCTCGTGCTACGTTATGCCGGTGAATTTGAGTAGGTCTCGAGTCTGCTTGACGAATCGCTCATTAAAAACCTATCCAATTTGTCTTGGCAACCGCGAGAACGGGAATGAGCCGCGTGCGGGTGAGAAGCGAAACTTGGACGATCCTTCCCGACACTCAGGCACGATTGACGGCACGAACGTCTTATCGCGCCAACTTGGTCGTCATTTTGTTCCTCGATTAGACTTACGAACTTATGATGAGTCATTGTCAGTCCGGACCAGTGATAATTAACGGCAGGATGGAGGATACAGCATCTGTGTCATAGTTGATCTTTGTGCTATGGGACCGGAGAATATCTTGGATTTTAAGGAAGAGAGAAAAAGAGCAAGTTTTTAAGATATAACTAAATTAAGATATAACAAAACGTAAAGATAAATCAAATTGTTATCATTGTTTATAGGCCATCCGGTAAATCATACGACATCGTAATTGTATAATACGAACGATATATCAGTATCGGCCTTTCTTTTAACAAGACCTAAAACCGCTTCCACAGAAAGCTCCGACCTGAGAAGTAAAAGGTTATCTGACTCTTTCGGTCGAGTGCACTTCTCCCGGTCTGTATTGGGTCGTCTCGAGCCCGGGCGACTTTGAGAGGGTGAGAGATGGGGGAGAATCGCCTCGCCACCCTTGCCTCCCGCGAGCTCCTCGACTATGACGAATTGCAAAAGTTCAGTGAAAAATTGGCCGAAGCCAGATAAGGGCGGCCCGAGTGTATTGTGCGTCGTACTTTGGTCGTCGACCATTCGTTCCTCCGGTTACTTTTATCCCTCTGGCCGACTTAACCCGCATTATTTAGCCTGCCCACCATCTCCCTCGTTCATTCGCTCTCTTCTCCGGCCCGCGCAAGGAAAGATTTCAAAATAACTCGTCTGTTATTCCGGAGGGGAAAGTTTTCGCCTGGTTGACAAATGCGAATATCGTGCGGTGGACGGCAGCGCGAGCTACGCGACTTGCTGCCGCGATTTGCGACACGCGAAACTGCGGGTATTTAACTCCGCTAACGGACATATTTCGCGGCGGTAATCCCGTGATTTGTATGCGCGGCCCGAGGACACTCCGCGAAGCTCGCAGGCCAAGCCAGACGAAGTATATCAGTCGCAAACAGACTTCTCACTGTAAATGCAGCGTACTCCGCGATAAGAACTCGCTTTCGACTCCTTTGCCGTGACGCATTAAATCAACAGCGTAAATCTTTTATAATGCTTCACTTTGATGTTTTATGCTGCGATAAGCTACACTACTTTTTCGATATTATCTTTTTTTTTTAATTCGATATTTCGGTTATTCTATAATTTTATAATTTATTTTTGGTTTAAATAAATTGAAGAATTTTTCATAAAGTAGTTTTTAAATTTGAACGATTTTGCGAGTGTTATTAAATATTAAGCTAAATACGAGAGAGTTAAATACTATGCAATTTTTTTTCAAATTATATTTTAATAATATATTTCTGTAATTATTGTTGTAGTTATGATGCGAGAAGTCGACAGTTTGGAAAAGCGAAACTCTGGAGTGCTGCGCATTTTTGGGGCCATCGAGCGTCCTTTCGTGCGAACCCACCGGCGCAGTTGACAGTTCAGGATCTTCGGCAGAGTGACGAGGGTGTTTACAGGTGCAGGGTCGACTTCCGGAACTCGCCGACAAGAAACTTGAAAGTTAACCTCACTGTTATCGGTAAGTAAACATCGTCCTTAATCGCTATGGTAGGTTTCTTGTTAGATTGACGTTTGCCCGAAAATGTCTATACCAAGAGCGAATTATTCGATTTATCATTGCTAGATAGTACATGCATATTTTTTTACCACTGGTCTATTAATCTCGAAATTTGTTATTAAATTGAAAAACCATTTTGTGCACACTCTTACGGTCTTTGGAATAGAAGTTGTAGATATCTTTTAAATCGTAATCCAGTCATACATATTTTAAAATACTGAAAGGCGCAGATGCGCTGTTTAAAATTCTGTGTTTGCATATATAATTGCTGTCACAGATATAGAGCGGACGTATGCGGAAGGCACGCAAGTGCTTTTCAGTAATTTGCATTTCTATAGTGATTTACAGAAATTGACCTGGTTGTTTTCACGAGAAAACTTAAATTTTTCGTGCGGAACTAACTCAAGGCTCGTTAAGCTTCCATAAAATTCTGCTCAAATTATCCTTTTTGCACGATTTATTATTTATTTTCTAGCAGCGTTTCCTGCTGCTAGTCTCATAAAACAGCTTATTAAAAAATTACATAAATTTATTGCTTTGACAATTATGAAATATTTATACTAAATATAATAATGAAATGTTTTAATAGAGAGACATTAGATATGCATTTATTATTAAATCATAAGAAAACTCGTGAAAAATTGATATTGAGAAAAATATTATGATGCAAGAAATGCATTCTAAATAAGCAAAAATTGTCTTATTTATTATACAATTATAACACAATAGTATAATAATGACAATCGCAATTGACAACTATTTGCGAAACAATCAGTTATGATAGTATCGCGACTATCCGATAAATGAAAGCTACGAACGGAATAATTTTTTTTTAATGACGTAACAAATCTCAAAATACTTTCGACTTGACAGTTTTCATTTAGTGTGAGATGAAACGTTGATCTTTTCATGGAAAACTAGTTGCAAACTCATTAAATACAAATAGAAAAGAAACGAAGTTTCTATTCCGCACATCAATCATTTTTTAAATATACTTCTCGAACCAGTCCTCTTCACGAGGATATAATCGTCGATATCCGAAGATATGGTGACACACAGTGCGATTGCAGTTTACAACTGTTTGCAGTGGAACGGTCAATCGTGATAGCATCGCGACTATTGGAGAACATAGGAAACCTACGAATAGACACGCTCTTCTCTTTCATTCTTTTTTTCTTTCTCTTTCTCTCTCATCGCAATATAAATCTGGAGATCTGAACGTTTTTCGAGAGGGGAAACTTGGGCTTTTCGCGCGGGTTCTAGTTCGAGGCTCGTTAAACTTTCACAAAATTGCGTCCGATCGAGGAAACTCAGCGAAACTGGCCGCCGATACTCGATGTCGATTGTCGCTGCGATTGGACGAATCGGTCCCAAGAATGGTCGTTAATCCGAGATCGAACGACCACTCGTACAATCAGTCGACTATTGAAAGCAATCCTCTGTAAACGATCGTGTTGAGAGTACCGTCGATTGGCTGATTTGTCTGTAGTTTGATTTGCTCTTCCGTCGACGCGCGGTTGTTAAATTGCCGAGTCGAATATTTCTTAAGAATAAAATTCTTGGATTATTCATAGAATCATTGATAATATGGAATGAAAAATTTCATGTTTGCTTGTAACGCATGACTTAAAACCCACGTCATAATCGATTGATCTTTTTTTACAATGGAAATAATATGTTCAAAATGAGAAAAGTATAAAAATATACGCATGCTTGCAAATCTGTCTATATCTATAATAATTTTGTTCGTTATTTATTTTAAGATAATTTATTCGAAATTAACTCGAAAGTGCTTTCCAATATATTTTTTATTTATCAGATATTATAGTTAAATTATTTTTCAAATAATCAGTATATATATTTCATTCTGAATAAATTTTAATTTAAATATATGATACTAATTTTTATTTACGAATAAATTTGTCTCCTTGGATAAAATATTGTTTTTTCTGTGAAAAAAAAATAAAGCTGTTTTCTTAATTTGTTTTATTTTTTGCGTGAACAAAATTTTTATTCAAATAATGATGCCCATCAGCATGTATATGCATATCGAATCTGTTATAAAATGGAAATATAAACACAAAATTTGTTATTAATTATATGGTTATTAATTTATATTGTAATAATTCTTTTTAGTACATACTATATTACAAATAAAAAGAGATTAATATGATTTTGAGCAAAAAGGCTTTTAACGTTCAAGATATTAACAGTTTTTTCAGAGTTTTTGTCTCTCTGATAATAGGTATATATTACGTATTTATTTCGTAATTATTTTTTGCAATGAAAAGTGATATAAATTACAATGAGACTTTGTGCATAGTTGAAATAATAGTGTTACGCGATATTATTTTACGTCATGTAAAATAATTACTTATAACGTGACTAACTTGACGAAACGGATATCGCAGTGCAGTAATTAAGACTTGATATTAGATCGATAAGATGCGCGTTAACCTGTATAGAAAGTTCAATTTCCACTTTATAGAAAGTTATGTAACAGTTTCTCGTTTCCCTAATGTTAAATAACAGTATCCGGTGCAGAAGCGAAATCAAACGTAATTACGCACGCACGCTTATGCATAAACGCTTTGAAAATACTGAAAATGTTTCGATAGAGAATGTTGAAAATTATTAGGATATTAATGTTTAATAGTCAAAGTAAAAATCAATATATTTAATTTTTTAATAATTTTACAAATATTCTGAACAAATCTCATATTATATAATTAAAGCGAGTCTGACAATATTCAGAGAATCTGAAATATAGGTTTTCGTAATCCTCTTTTTCTTTCATATGAGCTCGCAAAACTTTTTAGCTATAACGATAGCATATTTTGCTCTTCTTCAAGTGCGCTAGCTCTAATAAGTGATTTACAACTTCGTGTCCCAGTTCGATAGCAGCTTCGATCGTCAGCGATGCATATCCGCCGCACTGATTTTGTAATGCAGTAAAACCAGTAGTTGGTGAGCCGGCTTCTGAGAAACGCCGAAAGTCCAAGATGGGCTCGTCGCTCTTGTCTCTTAATAGAATCGAAGCAATACCTTATTGGTTTCCGAGGAAGAGCTCTTCATGTCGTGGCGATGAGAAGCTTTCACGAAGTCTCTAACCCAATTTGGCTATCGATCGATCATTAAGTTGATTTAATATGTGGGTCGCTGATTAGATGTTCGGTTCAGATGAGAACCGATGAGAGTTTAGATGTTTTTTTTTTTTTTTTTCATTTGTGACAGACATATATAAATGCGGATATAATAAAATTGTATAATAATGGATTAATCATTGGATATATTCAATGTATGTAAAAAACAGTATAGATTCAATATGAAAAAATGATAGTGATTTTTAAACGGCGAAACTGCATCCAACTATATGGCTGGATAATGCTTCTCTTTTGCGGAACCTTTCAATTTTCGCTTAAAATAATAATAAAACAATAATTAATTAATTTTGGCAATATGTATTTTTTAAATTAATTAAATTGAAGAGAACATTTTGTGTATAAAAGAATTATTTATTGGATTAGTCATCAATCAATAGATAGATCATTAGATATTTTGCTTTATTTTTTAATACATACATGTATAATTGATTTATCTTCTTCTTTTTAATCGATGTCATCATATTCATTACAAATTTTTCTCATCTACTTGGACATTAGAGGTAATTCGCAAAGTTCAATTTCCAGTCGAAGAAGAGATTAATCGATCAATTGAAAGCGTATTACGTCAAAAGATTAACCCAGTTTGTTGAATAAATGCGTACCAAATGCGCAGATCGTGTCAAAGCCAAATTTCAAAGCCGACCGATCGGCGCTGTTTTCTTTTAATCAGAACTTGGTCGAGCATTGCGGAACCGTCGGTTGGATCGTCGCGCATCGCTAACTTAAACAATCTGCTTTCGCGTTAGTGTTCGGATATCTCGGGCTCTCGTCCCGATGGAGCTTCTCAAGGGATGTCCGTAGAGCGTGGGCATGTGGAAAACGTAATCGAATAGGGATACATCTCGCAAGTGAAAGACCATTGGCGTCGAAACGCCACTGTCGCTTCGTTTTACGCATCGATGCTCTGCGTCTGGCGCTTCAGCTCGGGTTAATTTCGAGCCACTTTGAGATATATATAGGGAGAGAGAGAGAGAGAGAGAGAGAGAGAGAAGAAGAGAGAAAGAGATGAGGACGAATATTCTTTCATTATCTGTTAATTATGATTATCGTTCTCGCTTTCTTAAATCACATTTATTCGCATTTTTACATATTTTACGTTTTTTGATTTTTCTCTCCTTGATCACTTTAAATCATTTTTATCTAACAATTTCAAATTACTTGTTAAAAAAAATATCTCGTAAATTAGAAATAATCATCTTATGCCTGCAATATTTCTTGCCATGTCGCGCGCGCATCACCTTCTCCATCACTTCCATCGCTTTTTCTCTTTGTCGTTGCAATTTTCCTGTCCCAAGACTCAGAGTCGTTAGCTCATTGGATAAAGAAGACACGTCCCAAGGCTCCATCGTTGAAACTTGGGAACAAAAGCTGTTCGGGCGTTGAATCGACTCATGCTAATCCGATTAGGATTTACTTTAGATTTTGACGAGCGCTTCTCCCTTTCTCCCATTTCCCCATACGCACACTTCGGGGCTCATCTAATGGCCGCTTACGGCCAAATTAGTTTCATACTGTCTCTCGTCCTCTCACCTAGTCTATGGCCACTTATTTAGCGTACAGTCATATTAGCCTCTATCCACCAGATTAATTGCTTGCTATCGTATATGTGTCTAAATTGTTAATAAGCTATTTTTTTTGAAATTTAATTAAAATTAATATTTGAAAGGATAATAATTGATTTTTCTTATATGATAGCGATACAGAAAATTTGTGGCTGAATAAAATTGAAAAATTTCAATCATTTTCCATAAATTGACTTGCACTGTCTCTTTTAATTTTTCAATAATTGTTTAATCTATTGTTTAATACGTAAATTTAATTATCATGACGAAATAAATATGACACGAGATATAAAAAATATTTTCTAGGAATTTTATTATAAAAAAGACGAAATATGCATTATATAATTAAATTAAAATTCACAGAGTTAATAATAATAGTATTAATCCCGCGTATAATTCGTGACTCTTTGCATTCTCCAACAAATTTCTATATCTTTTTGGCTCTCATCAATGAGCTTTTCAAGTGATTTGGATAAATCCTGTAATCCCAGACAGGACACGTTGCATCGGAATCGCCAGAATTGCGTCTCAACGAGCCAAGAGGCACTACGTGATTCCCTGAAATCGATACTTCACGCTGGATATCCTCGTTTAAATCGCTTTATCGGTGATTACTCGTCAGCTTTCAGAAAGGAAGATCGACGCAATGAGAATTGAAAATATCCGATACTGCCAGAAGCATCTAAAAAAAAAAATCGATTTTATTATCCTTGATGTTCGTCCTTTTTATTCTGCGAATGACGTGCACCTCATTATCAAAAAGAGAGAATAATCGAGTCCGCATATACTTAATTTCATTGAAAATACTACTCATTTTTAGATATTTTTTATGTATCTGTGTGTAAACAGAGATCAACAAATATAAATAAAATTATAATATGACAGAGTATATGAATAGTAACGAAAATATTTTACAATAAATATTAATAACATCAAAATGACGTAAAATATAACGCATTTTTATGACATAATTAATATTGTACAATGTAAATTGAGGTTTTTTCATCTAATTAGAAATTTAATAAAATTCTTGTAGTGAGAAAAATAGTACTTTTAAAGAAATTGTAATTATGTATACGCCACTTTTGATTTGTCAGCCCTGTCATTACTTGTCCACAAACTGCATCGCCCGCTGATGTAGAATTTCTGGCATTCACGTGCGGGGGGGGGTTAACGAGGGATACGAGTTTAAAATCGTTTTCTTCCATCGTCAAAACCTTTTCTTCCGGGATTTAATCTTTTTGCATTGCGCTCGATAAACGGCGCAGTCATCTTCCGCCCGAGTGTTTTTCTTCTCGAGCGCGTCCGGCGCCCGGAATCTTTCATGAAAATTAAATACCGCGTGCTGGAAGATGATTGATATATCCCGCGAACGACGTTTTCCAACGTCGTCTCTACCTCGGATTCTCCGTGAGAGGGGACGGATGGCACTCGCGCCCCGAATAGAAAGAGTACGGAGCCGGGCGGACACATCCTGAAATTTAGTATGACGGAACGGACGGGCTCGTATTTTATCGTTAGCAGATTCCATAGAAAATTCAGAGCTCCGCTTGCGACTCGGGGTGTGGCCCCCAACTGCCATTTCCCATCGGACCCCGAGACCCACGCGGTTCTCCACGGTTTTCGTGTGCCTCTGTCTTCTGCTGGTAAACGAGCGTATCTCCGGAATATTTTTCGTATGTCTCGACTTTCTGACATAAATGCATTCTTATTCGCGCCACCGTTAAGAAGTTTCCTCACCACGCGATACGATACTTCACAACCTTGCTGACTCATTTGCTAGCTTCGCAAAAATGCGAATTTTTTTCTACTATTTAATTTAATAGCAATTAACTAGAGGAGGAAACACATTATATAAAGTAATTTATTAGTTATTAATTTATTGCAGATTGAAGTATGTATTGGCATGTGTCATTCTGTCGTAAAAGTTAAGGAATCATTCTTTTTTGAATTTAAAGAAGATTTGTGAAAATGTGACAAGACTGTAATTTGACTTAGCAACTTTATAAGTTTTATCCTTCATCATCTTCCTTAAATATCATAGCAATTAATGTCCAAATTAAATTCCTGTCAAAGTAAAGCCCGGTAATTTCAAAGTGACACACACACACACATTTATTGCTTTAAAGAGATTTAACTCGTTAAATTTAGATATGCATAATTGGTAACACCGAATATTCGCGTAATAAATTTTGCAGAGAATTTTTACTGAAAAGAAATTAATTCTGCACATAATTTATAAAGATTCCGATAAGAGAAAAGTCATGAGACTTCTGATATATAAATTATTTATTGATGTGTTCTTTGCGAATCTTACAAATTTATCGCGGTAATAATTCATCGTTACATCATAATAGAAACGTACATTTAGCGAAATCGATGCCTTTCCACGTTCGCAGACCAATGCGATTCGAAAGTTTCTCTCGGAGCGGAAAACGCGACTCCACCGAGTAGACGAGGAAAAACATAAAAGGTGGAAGGATGGCGGAAGTTTGCCTCCTCGGGTTTGCGCTCGCGGTTAGGTGAGATTCTAAAAAAATCATGAATCAGAGACGAAACGAGCCTTAATAATGAATTGTCCAATTCGAAAACTTCGTCGGATAAGTCTAAAGAATGATGGCGTATCCGCGTGAAACTTGCCATAAAAGTGTAAAACTTGCTTTTTCTATGGCATGTTGCGGCTCTTATTATGGAAAATACCGGGCATTATATTTTTGATCTTTCATAAAAAGTTATTTTTGTAATTATGTAAAAAATATTTCCTTTTTTTTTTAAAGACGGCAAAGTTGGATTGCTCATGTAGATCAATTATAACGTTTGTTATATCTATTTTCTCTTTCTCTTTAATTAAAATAGAATACTTTTAGAATTTCTTATGAAATATTTTCCTCCCGATTCTCTTTCTCTTGTGAGATTATTAACATTATTTTATGCAAACAATGTTACAATTTTCTACTATGTAATTTCTCTTATAAAAGACTATGTTTCGTTCATGTCATATTTTTGCCATATGTCTGACACATTATGTTAAATGATATCGAATTTTATAATTTTATTTTTTTCTCAGTATTATTTTTCTCTGTATTATGCATATACATAACTTTCAGATCACATTAGGAAAGTTAAAATTAAATTCGAAATTTATATCCGCGAAAATATTATGGCAATTCCTTGGCGTCTCTTTTTATTTCTTGGGTTGCGAAAACAGATGCTCGTTAGTCGGAAAAAGTCTTATAGGAATCCTGAAGGATCTTGTTTTTCAAGAAAAGCTCATGATCACCGAGAAACGTTGACCGCTTAAATAGTAGAAAACGAATGCGACGAATATCTGCCATGTTATGCTTTCTTCGTCGCATGAAAACTCCGCGGAAAACTAGCCGGCGATCAGGCGAAACTTTCTCGTTGTCGAAAACTTGTAATACTTCGGTAATATTATAGCTCATATATATCGCGTTTTGTTTGCAGTAAGTGCAGTAAAAATTGTAAATGGACTGCCGTTCCTTCTCGTGAAAACAATTCACGTCGTTTGAATCCTGTTTAATGCAAGAAAAGTTATAATTGCGAGCTATAGAATTTTTTTTACTCTCATGATAGCGCAATGCCGATAAAATTATAATTATAATTTTTTTTTTGTACTGTCCGAACAATTCAGAAATTAATTATTATATTTTATTTATGAAGCTCATATTATTTGAAGAAATGAGATTTAAAGTTTCAAGTCGTTTCAAACTCTGAAAATTAAAAATTTAATAACTTCTGTTAACTACTTTTGATAATTTGAATATTTGATAGCGCAGAAATCTAGTTTCTGAAATAGCCTTTTCATAAAATTAAAAAATCTTGTTTTTATCTAAGTGTAACAATGCAATCAATGTCATAAATTTTGACATGACACAAAAATTTGTTCTAAGATGAATTTATTTTTGAATTGTATCACGTTTCATTTTCTCGAGCGCATCGCTGGAGAAACGATCGGGGTCCTATCGTATGAGAAAATATCGCGATATTTCTTCGGATGCCGAGAGCGAAACTAGAGGAGAGTTGTCCATCAACCATAATGATGGGCATCTCAATTTCCATATCCTTCGTTGCTTCTTCGCTATTTTTCATCCGCTTCTTGACTTGATCTTGACTGCCTGTTTATCATAGAGATTTTTAACTTTTTTCTAATTAATTATCAGAGTAGAAAATAATACAAATCTATAATTTTCTTCAATAAAAATTTATCTGAGTTTTTATTAACAAATACTAATAAAGTAAAGTCAACTACTATCGAAAATATCAATTAATTCTTTTCCATTAAAAAAATATTTGTATTGTAATTATTTTTTAATCAAACTATAATCTAATGTTGATGAGACTGCTAATATCTAGCTTTCTAGATATTGAAAAAACTTTTCCACTTTTTTATCTCGAGCTAAGTTAAATTTCTCGAAATCACTTTTGTTTTTAATTCAATTTTTACAGCAATATTTTTCTTTGATATAAGAAATATTGCATTCTGCAATTAAATGAACTGGTTAATTGTGTGTAACGCGATTATAAATCTATATTCAGATATCCACCACGTGCGGAGCGGATGTCATGACGTGATAAAAAATTGACATATCGTAAATCATAACAGATTGTTTCTGATCTTTCGAGTTTCTTGGTTTCTCTTTTTTTTTTTTTTTGACTAGAATCGCGCCTTTCTCGATGTCAAAAGAAAATTGACAAGAAATTCACGGATAGTCCAGTTGCCACATATTTTTCCGCTTCGGAAAGCTCATCTGTCTTCGCAGACGAACGTTCGATATCTCGCAAAATCGGTCCTTATCGACTTCGTCTAGCCGTTCAAAGGTCATGTATATTTTTCTACAGTGGGTTAGACGGACAATCAGCTACACAACAATTCTGCTATCTTAATGGAAATTATTTTCCGATGAAGGAATCATCAGGGAAGAATAAAATTCGATATGTAATATATTTACTAAAGTAGAATCAAACCGTTGTTTATCGTTTAGTATTTCATAATATGTAGAAACGTGGAAAATTATCATAAAATAATTGCGTATTGATTGATTAATTCGGACAAATTTCTGTATTTTAAAAATTATAAATATTTTTAATTTATTTATAAAATAATTTCTAATCTATTTCTAATAAATTACAGTTGTAATAAATTTTGCTTGCACATGTATAATTTTTATAATGCTTTTTAAATCTTTTAATAGATTATAATTAATAATGTGTGCAGAAAAACTCAGCATGTATATGTGGCTTTATGTGTAAACGTTTCCGTTAAAATATTTTAACAAAGACATGGATTAAAAACATTATAATATGCATGAAAATTATAATACACGGCAACGAAATCACAAAAAGTTTAATCTCGTTTGCGACTCGCAGTGTTATGAAAATTGACGTCCTCTACGCGCACGTTTTACAAAACTAAATCCGCGTTGACATCGAGAATAAATCACGAATCGCGACAAATTTTCATATATTTCGCGACGTGCGTCTAGCTCGCGACGTATTGCGAGAAAAATTGCAGGGACACGCGCATTACAATTGAATGTGTCGACGTTCAGAGTCGTCGTACGTCATATTTCTCTTAGAAGCAATCTCTGCCTAAATGCGGAATTCGATCCGGGACACCCAGGATTTTAGTTTCGATGAAGGATCTTCTCTTTTTGCGACTCGGCACGGCAATCGCGCCGATCAATTATTCCAGTCACGTGTGGGATTCACTGTCATCCGCGATATCCTCAATTCGGAGTGTCCTGTCATCCCTGTCTGCTTGGAACCTACAGTCGGATATGTCCTGAATCGAACGAGCAACTTTGCGTTTTCTCTCTGACCATTTTTACATTAAAAAACGATTACATTCCTGTATTTGATGACATAACATAATCTTCTACTTAATCGTCAAATAATTCTGGATAAATTTGAATAATTAAATTGAATCAATTTTTTGCTCGATATAATAAATGATATCGCCTTATTGTTTTGTCAAAGCACGTTTAATTATTATTATTATTATGCCTGTTTTGTGTCACTTTTATGACATTTAATTTATTGGCATATAAACAATATTGTATTTCTTGCAAATAATTCAAATACGTTTTGCATTCTTAAATTTCTATTTTAGAATCCCTTGTTTTATTAATTTTAATGATTGTTTCGTAATAAAGATAAGATTTGCAGATATTGTATACATATATGTACATAGTATATGTATATTATCTTATGTTACCATTGCATGATTGCATCACAAACATATAGCAGCTTCGATCAATTACTCAGCGAGAGATTAATTACTATTCAGCTATAATCAATAATGAGATAATAATAATGTAGGAAACTGCGATTATGATTAACAGAATTATTGATTTTGCGACAGAAACTTCATCCACTGACTTATCATTATTAATAAAATACATTAATAAAATACGATATTAATGATAATTAATTATTATCAAATGTTTCCTTTTATATATATATATATATATATATATATATATATATATATATATATATTTTAAGATCTTTTGTGTCTCTAAATTTGTATATCATATACGATAAGAAATCTCTTAGAGATCTAATTATTATAATATTTAATCTTCAATTAAAAATCATAAAACTATGTGATATGTTTATAAAATTTGTGTGAAGAAAAGACGTTTTAAAATCTTCAAGGGCTTTGTTGAAATTAGAAAAGGTGATAAAAAAAAAATTTCAAATTACCTCGCTATGATGGATAGTACATTGTCCTATGAACTACTTGCAATATAATTTTAGATTATTTACAGAAAACACGCGAAAAAAGAGGAGAGATAGAAAAAAAATGTTTACGAATAAAATAACTTAACGCTTGAAGTTGAAACGGGAATACTTCGAGATAGGAAGAAGTAACGTCGAGATATCTGCGGAAATATGGGGTCGGCGATCTCTTAAAAAAGCGGGAACGAGTCCTTCGCATGATAAACGCCAGGATCTTCGCGGAGCAGCAGGTGCAACGGCGGCTAAGTATGTAATATCGTTCTGGGTCGGCAGTAAAAATTCTTCCGGGACTCGACGCGCGCGTGATCTATCCTCACTAGAGAAGGGCTAAACGACTCGCAAAGAGATTCTCTCCGGAGAATATCTTCGCGGCCTGAGTAACGATCGTCGCGGAGAAGCAGCGCGTAAAGTCCGATGCGAGACCACGTTGGATGCGGAAACGTTTGTTACGAGAATTGTGAAACACAGGGCAATTTTGCAAAGGAAACCTTATTCACTGATTTATCCTTGTAACCAATTGGTCGGAACGGCGGTATATAAGTTAGAAAATGTTTTCTCGTACAAATGTTTTACGACGAGACGTAACAGTTTAAATGGTGATCTTTGCGGAATCTCGTAAGGAGGAAAAGAACAGTCTTCGAGTTAAACTTGAGCAGGATAAACGAGTAAATCGGCTAAGGCAAATGTGCGCGCGATATCTCGACAACTATAAAATCATATTGTTCTCTCACGTCGTTCGTAACGATAACGCTTACTGATACCGAAAGATTTTCGTAAATCACCGCCGATTCTCCCTGCTCTTTTACCGCTGCCGATTACACGTCGTAACGACCCATAAGAAGATTACGCAGCCTTCGAAATTCGTCGCGCTTGAAAATTTTCCCATGGTTATATCCTACCTTTGAGGAAACGGTAAACTTCGACGGAAGTGGCGTCTGAAAGATACGAAGCTACGTATATGAAAGTCTGGCGAATTGTTGACGACGATGACGACGATGCCGGGAAAATTCGCAAAAAATACGAAGGATATCTGGTCTTGGATAACCTGAAGCAGATCGCGAAATACGAAACGCGCGACTGCGTTTTTCCCATCGCGCCTTCCGTTCCATCAAGTACATTCCTTTCCGTCTCTCTTCCGAAAGTAGCAATTCTGTGCCGCTTCCGTGCGATCATGAACGACTGAGTTCGTTTCTAGATTTTGAAGAAAAATGTAATAAAGCATAATAAGATATAATTTTAATCGTGTTACTTATATTACAATAAAAATGTAAGTAATTTGTAAGATGAATCTAATTTATTAACGTTTCTGCATTATTTTCTATTGGTATATATAGTAAACTTTTTGATTCCATCATTTTTTTTGTGATCTTCATTTAAATCACTCGTCAACATCATTCGCGACGATTCAATTGTTCGCGATTTATTTATATGTACCGGACATCGTGAAAGCTCTTCATAAATGACTCGTCACGCGCTCTCCAGCGCGTGCGTTCCTGCATTTCTTTATAGGAATTCGTCGCTGTCGACACGAGATGGTTTAAAAAAAAAAAAATAAAAAGAAGAAGCGAAAACGCGAATGCCATCGTTTACGGTATTCACAATGAGAATGAAAGTATAATACAATGCGAAACTAAAGGCTCGACAGAGAAACGAGCGAAACAGGATGCACGTAAGAATACTCGTATTCAGCGCGCCCCAGGACTCGCTTAACTGTCTTCCTATCCTTCAACCTCCGTTCTCCAAGCGCACGCCGGATTTCCATCCCCTCCGGATTTCCACAATGCGTTCACTGGAATTTGCCGAGTATTAAAAGAACAAGATATATCTCGGCGCGGGAGTCTCTCCTCTCCTTCTTTATTTAAGAGAGCGAGAAAACGCCTCCGTGAGGGAAAGAAGGAACGGCCGGGGGATAATACACGGGGGGAGAGAGAGAGAGAGAGAGGGAAATGTAATCTTGTAACTGCGGCGTGCGCGGTGTACTCGGCGCGTTACACGACTCGGGAAATGCGAGGAACGACGTTTCCGGTCCCAGAAGAGACGCGGAATATCCTTTCACGCGCTTCTGTATGCAATTTTTGCGTTTTCTTCCGTTAGCTTGTCTCAGAACAAATGGCATTGCGATATTCGAGAATTTTTAGCTTGTTCTCTCATCAGCACGAAAGAATAAACACTCGTTTCCCGTTTCAAAAGAAACTGTTTATTTTTCTTTTTAGTGTAAGGTGTTGTTAAATAGATAAAACTCAACATAAACGCGCTGTATTATATGATATTCTGGCATTTTGACGATCAATAAGATCAAACTTACTATAATAATTAATCGTAAAGTGTTATTTATATATAAAGTTAATTTAAAAATTTATTCCTCTTGAGATAATTAGAAAATTACTGCTCTCTTTATTCGCTAAGAACGATTTAATTTCACGCTCGTAAAATAAAATTTAGGATAGGAAGGATTAAGCAGTAAAGAGCTCGCTATCAAGGAACTTTAGTTAATCTTGCGTCGAGTTGTTGATATAAGTCATAACATGAAATGTAAGCCATAGCGTCAGCTCTAATCTTTACAGCACAATGGAGTAAGTTTCAAGGAACGATGGAACAGGAATTTGATAAGGAATACTAAAGTAAATGTTTACGAGTTATAATAATTAATAAATCGTGCGGTGGAAACAATTGTATGTATATATGTACAATTGTATGTATATTATCTTGTTTTCTTTGTTTTCGTTGTTTTATTAATGCTTTTTTTATGATCTAATTGTTTTTTATTTTGTATTACTTTTTTTATTTGTTTTTTTTTTCGCTTTTTATTTCATAGATTTTCTATTAACCTCTATTCTTATCTGTTTTTATTATATGCTTCTTAAAATGGAGTTGATAAAAAGTTCTTCGTCTTTCAAAAATATTAGAAGGTAAATTAAGAAGTAGATCAAAAAGTAAATTTTTTAATCGTTCCGATCAATCTTTCCGCATCAAAGAGTACATGAAAAGCGCCCGCAGTCTAATTAAACAACGATAAATAAGTTATTCGCGAGTTTCCACGAGTTCTCTTCCAAGAAGATTCTCTTCGCATTTCCGTCTCGATAAATCAATTTCCGGAAAAATGGCGAGCGTCGTTTTATTTCATTATAGAATTGCTCTCGCAAAACTATGCGTTCGCTGCTCGTATTTCGACAATTCCACAAACAGCGTGTCAAGCCTGTGCGGAAACTTCTTTTGACGGGGTATTTCGAATTTCCGGTGAGTATATCGACTGCGCACTGCGTGTCATGATGCACTTGTCAAAAATCACAAAACATACATACGAGAGAATCGTCCCCAGACTTTTCTCGAAACTTTCTACAAGGTTAAAGAGGCCGCTAATTTTTCCATATCTATTTTCTCTTCGGCTGCATTGATTTTTCTCACACGCTTTAATTGATCAAAATTAGAAAAAAAAAAAAAATAATAACAAGAAATCAATTTCTTTTTCTTTTTATTTTTAAGACGTGTCTTTCTTGGTCAGTAAAATATTCGCAGAGAAAAATTTGGCGTTTTTAAATTTCGGGATCCTTAAAATATGCAATCTTGTTCTGGACGAAACGCTCGATGCGATATTTTTGAGGGAAGAACAGGGAATAAAGATCTCGGACGGTTCTTTCGCGTCCGCGTGATGTGCAGGCGCGTTACATCGACATGTCCTGAGAGACAAACGCCTTTGAAGTTGCATCGGCATCGACAGCAACTCGATTCCGAGAACGTGTTGTCAGCTCGTTTCTCCCCTGCGGGATATCCCGGGTATTTTTCCAGGATCTGAATACACGTATACCTCTACAGCGCCGGCTCGCTCGCTCGGCCCGAGTCCCGCTGAGAGTTTTACGAGATTCCACGCTTTGTCACACTTTTCGGTTAGCAACTTTGCGATGGGAGGAGAGTCGCTATATATCGATACCTTTGAGGAGTCGCGACGACACCGACTCGATTTCAGGAACGCATTGTCGCGCGGAAAAGTCCTTCTTCTCGGAGTAGTAGACAGTATATTTTTCCATGGAACAAAATCGATCTTTCCTTATACTCGTATAGCAGCGCGCAACTTTCTCCTCACAAGTCCGATAGAATAGCAAAGTTCGAACTCGTTCGATTCAGGAAATGCAAAGCGAATTGGCGAGATAACGGTATGGACAGTTATGAGGAACGTATTCTTTCTCTAATACGCGTGTAGAATACAGTGTAAATGGGACAGGCGAATTAACTCGCTTCTGCGATACGTAATTTCTTTGTTAATTAATGAGAGGAAATTTAATAATTTTATATAGAGGTTTTCCGTTAACATCAAACTTTGCAACGCCGGTAATGTTTAGAAAGCAGCTTACAAGCAAGCTTTATTAAGTGAAGCTAATTTCAAAATACAGGCTTGATTTACATTGTATGATAGGGTTCTTAAGATCTTGGTAATTAAGACTTAAATTAAAATTTGATTAGGATTTTTGATATTGAGAGAACAGTGTAAGATTTTCTTATCTCCATCTATATACACATCGTTGAAACTTAATTCATCAGAACTTCTTAATTTTTAATCGTTTACAACACTGAAAAATGATCGATGCGTCCGCGTTGAAGCCAAGGCATTCTTCTCGTTGTTTGGCGTCTGGTGTTTAAGATAAAACGCGGCATCACCACATATTATGATTTATGATACGATTCATTAGTCTTTGTACCACACACTTGATTTATTACGAAAACAAGATAAACGCATCCCGCCGGTGAAGCCAAAGAAAACTCGCGTCAAAGATAATTCTGTGAGCGTGCTAAAGAGGCAAATTATTATTTGTTGTTAAATAATAAATCCGATATCTCTTATCTTACTGTGTTTTTATATTATTTAACTCGTTTTAATGATTGAGTAACATAGAAATATTTTTTAGAGAGCAAATTGCATTAAATTCCAAAGATGCTTTTAATGATCCAGCATCGCAAAAATTATATCGTCTATAATATCGTTAAGAAAATTTTAATTTACAGAATATTATAAATATTAAATTGTATTGAAAAAATAATTTTTTTTTTCTAATATTTCTACTTGACTATTGGTGATTTAAACATGTGCTTGGCTTATTTATCGAATAATTTAATTTTTGCATAGAAATCTTTTCGATGTTTTTTTTCATATTATATATCGTCAATCTATTTTTAGCAGAAAAAGTGGCAAAGTCAGTTATAAACGATTTCTTTGTGAGAAACGACAGGAAAGTTTTTCGCAAGGCACGAAACGCGATAAGGAATGGCGAAATTTTACGAGCTTGTAAGCGGTCTTCCGGTGTCTTCAACCAGCATTTCTGCCCGCTTTTCGAGCACCTCCATATCTTTCGCCTCCGTGCTTTTCATTGACATGATCATCTTTTCCTCTCAGTATCTCGTTCTATCGCGTTTCTCCCTTGATGTCACCATTCACTTTGCGCGTGAGATATATGTGCAAATCTTTCAATATGCTCACGCATTCTCTGTCTTGCCGTGATGTATGATATTTTTTTCGTTACATTTGAATATATATCGAAAGTATTATGCGAGTGAAGTATTTGAATTGTTAATAGTTGTATTCGCTGATGTATTCTATAAGCAAAGGAAAAACAGAATATGAGAATATCTCAGGTTTTTTACAATAGCGAAAAAAAAAATCACAATAGACTTATAAATAGACTTATACACACACACACAATTTTGTTTTTTTTTTTTTAATATACCTTTGATTAATATTTGTCATAAAAATTTGAAAAATCTATCATTATAATACTATTTTGATATATTAAAAATAACATGATATATTATTTTTAATTATTTTTATATTTTTAAATAATATTTTAAATAAAAAGAATTTAATTATGGAGTTAATTTTCCGCTATCACCACACGCGTTTTGCAAGCAGTGGTAAAAGTTATCAGTTTATCTCGCTGTCGTATGTGGCAATTTCAACGGAAATATTCGTGGTACTCTTGTATCTCATTTTTATCAATTTTACAATATCTCGAGCACGCATTCAAATAATCTACGCGATGCACGGTTTAATAAACTCTCATTAAAAAACGACCACGTCTCGGTTTGTTTCGCAAGCGGCATAATGTATGTAAAAATAATTCCAAGTCGGTGCACAATTCGATCTAAAGCAATCGACCAGAACGGATTAAATTTGCATTTCAAATGAAGTTTGATGCTTCGATATGCGACCTCGCCACGACGAATTCTTCGTTAAAATCTTTGAAAATGATCATGATCGGATTTTTTTACATTTATATATTTTTCTCTTTCTACAGACTTTTTAGATGAATAAAATTGAACAGAGTTATTCTTTAAGAAATTTTCTATTACGCTATGAATTTTCCATACGGAAACTATACTTATAAATCAAAAAAATTAATAGTTCTGAAACGATTAAATATGAAACATTGGAAATAAAAATAAATTCTTAATTGAATTTTAAACTACTTTTATTTTATAACACTTTTAATACAAGGCGAACATTATTAAGACATCTAACAATAGAGATTTGAAAATGATCGGTTTTTTTTACATTTATATATTTTTCTCTTTCTACAGATTTTTTAGATGAATAAAATTGGACAGAGTTATTCTTTAAGAAATTTTCTATTACGCTATGAATTTTCCATACGGAAACTATACTTATAAATCAAAAAAATTAATAATTCTGAAACGATTAAATATGAAACATTGGAAATAAAAATTAATTTTTAATTTAATTTTAAACTACTTTTATTTTATAACACTTTTAATACAAGGCTAGCATTATTAAGACATCTAAGACAATAGAGATTTGAAAATATCGGAATAAGACAATATCCGAGAGAATTTTCGTTTTAAAATAGATTATTTTAAAACGCAGGAAGAATACACTCCTGAGATATGATGCAAAGCTTACTGTATATAACATATGAAGTAGCGAGGACGATTTAGCAAGCGCGATAAAATTTGTCAGCCGTCGCTGGTCGAGGCCAAGTGGTATCGAGTGGGATATCGAGATTTATCGCGCGATTTTCCTGAGTTCCGTCCTCGCGGCACCGCCGATAGCGATTCCGATTGAATTCGGGAAGTGAGAAGAAGAGAGAGAGAGAGAGAGAGAGAGAGAGAAGAAGCGAATGATATCGAAGAGAGAATGAGAAAGCTGGTCGATACGATCGATGCCCGAGAATGCGCGTGATCCTGTCCCATTCGGCGTTCTCTCCTCCATCTCCGTCTAGCTGAGCGAATCGATTTACGATCGGAGTATTCACCGAAATATTCCGCGATTTGTCGACGGAAGGCTTTCCGTAATAGAGAGCCGCTCCTTCGCCGCGAACGAAATAAAATCTTGGCCGGCGCAGTAACCGAAAAAAAAAATCCTCGTTGTTCGGCCAGGGGAGTAAAAGAAAGAAGCGAAATACTTGCTCGGACATTTAAATTTTTCCAGCGGGTCGACGCTGTCGATTTTTAGCTCGATTCAGTGACTTTCAATCACTCATCGATTAAAAAAAATTAATAAAGGTTCATTTCTAAAATCTACATCTATTCAAAAATTTCACGGCTTGGTTACCTTTAATTCACTGTTCAAAAAATATTTAAAAAATATAGATATTTTTAAAAATATTAGAAAAAAGGAATCAATATAAAAGGAATCAATATAAAATATATATAACATATAATATATTAAGTTTAGTTTTTTAAACTCATTTTAATTGCATTAATTTTTTATATGATTTATGTCTCAAAACACATAAAATTTGAGGAGAACAAAAGCAGCAAACAGGCGACGCGTGAAGATTTAAGATTCGGAGAGTTCGAAAATTCAATTCACACTAAAAACGATTGTCCGATAAATCTCGATATCGCATTCGATATCATCATAGTCCGTGGTCTCTACTTCGGCTCAGCGCAACTGCTGGCAAATTTTATTACGTCGTAAACTCGCGCATTTATATTTTCGTAAAAAGAACGGCGAGTTTCGCGGCGTCGTGCGGACAACCATAAAAGACCATAACTGATCGTCGTTCGACACTAATAGTTTCACAGCTGGAATTGTTTGTTCTGGAATAAGAAATATATGTCTTAAATACAAAATAGAAATAGAGGCTTTCAAAAATAAAAATTTCCTTAAAATTTAATTTATATATGTATAATTTATTTTATTCATTATATAACATTATAGACAAAGCGGTTTCCAAAAAACTTATTTTATCCCTGATATTTATTATCCATTAATAAAAGATAAAGAAAAATAAAAAAATGTTGATTTTTATGATTTTTAAATGGTGTCATTATACAAAATATTTCAAAACAAAACAATTTAAACGGCTTCAATATAAATAACAATTCTGTAACAGAGCTGAAGGAACAAATAACTTCTTATAAAAAATATATATCCTCGTTTATCTCAACTTTATTTATTGTTTATATCTCCAGTTTTCGCGGCAGTCTTAGACAGACCATGTAATGTGACAGTTCTGTGCTATCGAGCGTTTTGATCCTCTCTCCATCGGTAAGTCTCAATTATTTATTGTTATTTCCAGCATTTTTCATTACTTTTTTAAACGATTTCTAAAAGTTCCATGGTCTATAATCTATTACCCGCAAGTTTTTGGAACAACTATGTGGTAGACAATGCATTTCCTTGGGAAGCCGTTGGGGGATTTCAATTATTGCTACTAACCGTCTTGGTATTTATATTTTATTCTTGGATTATGTTTTTCGAAAAACTCTTTGAATTTTTGACCGCTACTCATTACATCATATATTACTAATTGTTTTTTTTTACACTGAAGAGAGTCCAGATTGCGACAGAAATGTTTGTCAAATTATTATTTAATTGTACTTTTATTTTTGTAACTTGTATTATTTATGCATATTATGTATGATTTAATTAATTACTTTAATTTTCATTAAATGTTTGTGTAATTGTCAATGCGAAAAAAATTCTTTTATAAGAACACTAGTTATTTCCGCTCTTTCAGTCCTCTTAGTAGAATTGCATAATATTTTATTCAATTTGATAAAATTGAAAGAAGCTTTTTGTAATAGCAAAGTTAGAAATATCGCGGTTTTCAAAAGACTACTGAAATTCAGGTAATTTATCACTTTTCATTTTCATCCGATAGCTTCCTTTGCGTTCTTCTCTCATTTTGCGACGCAATAGACGTCGTACATTGTTTTGAGACGGCAAAAGTTAAAAAATTCCGACGTATGCGAAGGGGAAAAACGCGAACGACGAAAACGTTCGAAGATGGACGTTTCGAGGGAATAGGGGAAAACTCGATTCCTTCGAGTTTCCGCGACATAGACGCGACTCGGGAAATCTCGAGTAACTCGGAAAAACAATGCTGCATTCTCTCGTTCGAAGGAAAGATCTCGGCGCAGTCGAGCCAGTCAGTTCGTCGATTCTCTATTATTATACGTAT
Source organism: Cataglyphis hispanica (assembly GCF_021464435.1). NCBI lineage: Eukaryota > Metazoa > Arthropoda > Insecta > Hymenoptera > Formicidae > Cataglyphis > Cataglyphis hispanica. Next base: position 11,394,075 of record NC_065956.1, read on the forward strand.
ACTTTGTTCGTTGCATACTGCGATCCACCTGGTGCTTTCGATGAGATGTATCAAAATGATCTCATTCTCTCACATTCGGGAACTCATGAATATAAATTTTGCGCGAGATAGCGTTCTCTCTCTCTCTCTCTCTCTCTCTCTCTCTCTCTCTTTCTCCTTTCCTCGACGATTAAATTGAAAGTATCGCAGCATTTATGCATTCGTTAAAATATAAAATACAAATTGGAGAGGAGAAAGAAAACCGTTTCACGGTGTCACGAAAGGTTTATTCTAATTTTTGTGAGTATAAGATAAGAAAATTGCTGAAAGCAAGATTTACGTTAATGTTTCTCCTGGCATTTTCTCAACATAGTCGAGATTAGTGTCGTTAAGCGTTTCCAAGTTACTTTTTTTTATTTCAACAAGGAATATTACTGTTCTTCTTCGTCGTAAGAGCGCAATTTTCGTGTCCTTTGAATGTAATTTTCATGTTCCTCGATCGATTCTTTATCGCCGCATTCGTCGCCTTAATCCGTTTCGGAGATGAAAGGCCTGTATAAATTACGAAACGTGCCACGAATATTCGATCTTCGGCGATCCAAGTCTTCTTTTCTCGATCATCCCTTTCTTATCTCTCATCCCCGCCCCGTCTCTTGATCGTCCCGTCACGATCCACTATATCTTTCACGGGTGGCCATAAAAATTGTATTAAAAGCGCACGAATCGCTATCGATGGGAAAACGCCAAGGGGCAAGGGAGAATTGCGCCGTTTCGTATCGAAATATAGAAACACCGCGGTTTGTTTTACGGCTTGCGTCTTTCGCGGAAATATTGGAAGTTTTACGAATGTCCTCGACGATAAGGAAGAAAATGTGATCCGCGACTGCCTTCTTTTGTGTTATTCAACTCTTTCTCTTCTCCATGTCTCTCCATGTCTCCAGTCACGACATTGATCGTTGGCATTTGACAGATGATTTCCAAGCTAGAGCGAAATAGGAGACGCGATTTATCATGCACGTGCAACTAGTGTACGATACTTTACAGCTGTAAATCTATTCTATTGATTCAAATATGGCATTATAATCAGTATGTAGGATATGGTGTTTTTCTTAGATTGAATATAAATATTTAATTATTTATATACATATATACATATATATATATATATATATATATATATATATATATTATATATATTTATTTATTTATATTTAATTAATTTTTTTTATCGATATCTCAATAATGTTTCTTAGCAACAATTATTCTTTTTAACTAATGAATGAAATTTTTCGCGTTAATCATTAAGATAAAATGATGTCATTCCCAGAAAGAAAGAAATATAATCGACTATTGAAAAAATTGTATGTAATAATCTATTATAATAAATATAAATTATTTTCTATTTAATATACAGAGAATCAGATTTGTATGTCCAAACGGAAGAGATGAATTCAGCACGTCAAAACAAGAAACTTTTCTATTTGACATTTTGATCAAATCTCAAAAAAATAGCGCTTTCCCGAATCAAATTTTAATAAAAATGAGATATTGCTATTTTTATCAAATTTAGATATTAAAGGCATAAGAATCATTACTCAAACGATAAGAATTACATTTTAGAACGTTATGAAACGTAACTCAGTTCGTTTATTAATATGATAGCTGGTTTTTTTTATAATAATAAAAAAATTTGGCTTTCTTCATCAACTGATAGAAAAAAAGATTTTTTCTACGCACAAAAATTCTGGCAAAGCATTGATTGATGTTTGATTTGTACGAAAAAATCACATGTGCAACGAAACGGCACCCGATAAAAGAATTTGACAGGCATTATCGAACGGGAGATTACATCCGGCGTTTGAGTAAAAGTCACGGAGTGTCTTGTCAGCATTTCTGAGAGCGAATTTTACCGAGTAATTACTGGAAGGAAAATACGATAGCTCGAAGGTGGACTATCCCGTGGAGCTATCTCAAAATCGTTCGTGCGGAATAAAAACCGCAATTCGAATTCGGAAAACTTTTTCCGGCACGCTCGTCGCAAAGTGCTAGAGAGCCGCGAATGGAAGGTTAGGGTGGGTTGATCGAGGTGGAAAACGACGGTGACAGAAGCGCGGTCTCGCGTTATCTCGCTGACTTTTCGGTGCATTTCCGTTTATTCTTCCGTTTTATTTGCGATTACGTGTCATCGATTGCTGGTTACGACTCGACGACAAAAGTTTGCGTCGATTCCATCGCAGAGCATCGATAAAGCTATACCCGCGATCGCAGTTAAGCATTACTTTAGAAACTGTAAATATGAATATCAAACGTGATTGCGATGTAAATATTTATTAGCTTTAACATGTCGAAATCGCCTCTAAATAGCTATTGATGTAAATTAAATGACCTTATGCTTTTTTGCTCGTCGAACTTCTTTTTCTCAGCAAACCGTGATATCAATGATTCCACTCGAATCATCTCTAAAGAATTAATACACGCTCTTTCATATCCCGCTATTCGAACGAATTCGTAAAAGACTGACATATATAAAACAGTGAATGCGAGATTAATTTTATGCTAATTAAGACTTTTAATAGACATACATTTCATATAACTTTGATCAATTTCTTTTCAACCTTCTTATCTTCTTTTTTCTATCTTATTCGATTCAATTAGTTGAACAGCATGTAGCATGTATAGATTGCTTTTTTTTTAAACTTGACGAAATATATAAAATTCTTGAATGTGATAAAAATGAATTTAGTATATCTTTATACCTAAAGATACATACATATAATACTGCAATAGATGCAATAAATAACGTACTGAAAATTAAATGAAGAACTTTTAAAAATATATTTCGTTATTATCATTTTTAATATAAAAATATGAATACACATATAAATCTTATTTATATACATTATCGTATATAAACTATCTTACGGATATATTTACGCTGAAAATCGGTATTTTTTTTTTTTTTTTAGAAATACAATTTAGATTAATATCTTAGGGATTTAATCGATATGTTTGTCGAATAATCGAGTTTGCTATATGATTAAAACATTATACAAAGAATCTAGAAATTCTCATTTGACAGTTAATCTGCTTATTTGATAAGCGCACGACAGCCGGTGAATATTAATTTCTAGAGAAAGTTTCTGTCTTTCAAATATATAACGCATACATATAGTGCTTTAAAATATCTGAGAAAAGCATAATCTCTTTCGACAATAAGAAACAGAAATATGAAAGGTGATATTATGTTTGAGATATCTTGCGATAATAAATCCTCATATATTAAGATATATAACTTGAAATCAGTTCACGCAAAGCAATGATAACTTGGGGGCAATTCAATGCGCATTGCAGTAGCACGTATTCTGGTGTAATAAACTCAAACTCCAAACTGAAGTTTGAGCGACAATATAATTACGCTTTAGATCAGCAGTAGATTCCACACGAATAATTCGCGAATGAAATTAACGATGTAAAATTATACGGTATAATTCAAATGATGACTTGCATATGTAGAAGAAATCGGACGTCTTAATAAAACGCGAAAAGATTTTATTTCTTATATCATATTATTAATTGCAGAATTTTTAATTTTGTTTATTTGCACTTCTTTTTTTTTTTTTAACACCGTTCGATGAAAAGTCTTGTCATGTACAGCTCAATATATCGCCGACACTTTCCATTAAGCCCGAGTCTTTAATCGTTGCATCGCAAGAGATGAGAAGGAAGAGGAAATAGCGGAGGACCGACCCCTGCCTCGACAGTTCCTTCGGGTCGAGGAGAATTTACGATACCGGGATAGAAAACAGCAGTCTTCTCGAAACAAGAGAGATAGAGTGGTACGGATAAGTGGCCATTTTCGGAAATAAACAGGTACATGTGCGAATAGACGAGAACAAACGACGAAGGAAATTCGGCTCTTTATTATTATTTCCTCATTAGTTGATAAACATTCAACAGGGATCCTTTTTCAGAGATAAAAAGCAGGATCATTCGAGATTGGTGGAGAGAAAGGAAGGAAAGTATATTATTAAACACATAGACATGTACATTTTCTTATTTCAATAAATTCTTTGTTTTATTCCGCGTACGCGAGAATGTTTTAATAACATTTATAAATACGATGAAATGGAGAAGAGAGAATGAGAAAAAGAGGGAGGAATCAGGCGCGTTTTTATTAAACAGGGATCTCACAAGGTAAATCCTACGGGACTACGCCGGTTCGTTCAACAATATCCTGCGATGCCGGTTTGTGCGTTTCGGGGTCGCATCAATTTGCGACGAGAGCGTGCTTTAATTCCACCGCCGGTGGACTATGACGGCGCGTGCTTTATGAAATGTTTCCGTGATGAAAATATCAAGCTGTTGCAACGCGTACTCTTCATATCTGTTAATAAATAATGAGGACGGAATGTTTTCTATTATCGTGAAAGATATCGCTTTTGTTTCCTATCGACGCCACACTTTTCAACAAATGAGAACATTCGGTAACGGAATTTTTTAATTTATGCTGTTAGATCGTCCCAGAGATAAAATATTCGATATGAATTTCGTAAAATATGCTTCTAGTCATTCTCTCTCTAGTGCAACAAATTGTAAGTTTTAAATTATTCTATGCAGTTATCGAGAATTTTTACGTACAACGGTTCTTTCATTTTTTCCGCGCATGAAAAAGTACAAGCTGAATTTATTAAACATGAAAGCGTCTTTAATAAGAATGTAAGCTTTTTAATAAATTTCTCTTCCTTCGCGTTCCAAAAATTTCAGCTCGCAAATATCACGCTTCCTGGCATGTTCTTTCGCGTCGCGAGAGAAATATCCGATCGTTTCCCCATTTTCGACAGCTCTCAACGAGCCACGAGATTTCCACGGCGAAGTTGGTTGCGCGGTGAGAGAGGTGGAAGCGCTCACACAAAGGGGTACGTGTGCGGGTTGAAAATACGGGGGCGTTGCCATCAAGAATGGTGGTGCGCCCGCATGAAAATAGCATCGGTTCCCCGCAGCGACGGTGGCGTCGTAGGAATTTTCCTAAATTTTTAACGGTAATCGTTACGTGGCTTTAGTCCGATATCCAGATCACGCAGCCCCGTCAGCCGCATGAAGGTGCGAACCGTTACCACCATATAGTGTGAATGTATACGTACGGGGATAAGAGAGCGGGTGAGGGGGAGAGGTAGAGTTCGGCACCCGCGGACCATAATTCAGAGGGTACACACGTAGCATTCGCGTCGGCATCGCGTGAACCAATACGTATATAGGAGAATGCAACCCGCAAGAATTCAATAAGTTCGAATTGTCCGAATATTTTCCGTTTTCCGAGCGGGCGCGTCCTTTACGAATGTTTTGTACTTTTAAAGTCCGTTGCGCATTACTCCATTCCTCTTTTCTTCGTCTTGACACTGACGTCTGCAGATTTTACGGCTGAAATACGCGAATAAAATTTCTATTTAGATATCTATTTTATTACAATCCAATGAAAATATATTTTGTGTCTGCTGATACAACAGAGAAAACAACCAATAATATTTGAAATAAAATAATTTAACACAATGCATCTGTGCAATTTCAATTTTAAAGAGATTTTCTTCTCAGAATAATATCGGATTAGCTAATGCGTTGATGTTTTTATAGATACTTTTGCTGCATTAACCGAAATTGTTCCACAATCGATAAATGTCGTCGATTGTAAGAGGATTTCGCGATCAAGATTATGACGCAATCAAGATGGAATGAAATTTACGAGTAATAATTTTCAACGATGCGTGACGACATCACTATGAATATCGCACATGTTCTTTTAGTTCGCTATTTTATTTTTGGATCCAAGTCAATTTATTCACGACGTATAAACAGTTTTTTGCTTATCAAATGTAGTGTGAAGCACTTTATTCGTATCATAAATATCTATGATAACAGAAGTGTCTCGTCGATTTCAACTCAGCGGGTTGCTTCAAGCTATCTTGCATCCGTTGTGTCACGACGTGGTGATAAATGATTCTTTGACACTTGCTCGTCAAGATATGACATTGAAATAACGCTAAAGTTATATATACATAACGTGTAGGGCGAGAAAAACTCAATACTCTCCGAGAGGTCACGATTATTCTGAACGAAAAAGGTTAACTTTTTTATTTGCGACACATTCTGTATAGATATATTCTGTATATATTTGGGAATTATATATTTACCTCTGGAATAAAAATGTAAAACATTGAACTTTATGATAAAAAATTATATTTGATTTGCAAAAAATCGAAAAAAACTACATTATAATAATCTGAACAAATATGCAATATATAATATGCAATGTATAATGAAGTATTTTTAAAAGTAAAAGTAAAATAATAGAGTAAATGTCTGCGTTGCAACTGTCAAAGATCTAAATAAAATTAGCAGCGCGTGTGAGAAAAATGATGTTAACGAGACTTTGTAGTCTTCGTTAAAACGACAAATTTTTTTTTTTTTTTTTTTCAAAGATATGCGCACAAGAGGGAGTCCTCGCTGATGGCATGATACTTGATGCCGGAAAATGTGTCGTCCCGTCAGGCTGCCACGGCGTACGCGTTCGCAATATTTAATCGATGCACGTCGAAGTGGCATAAAAAAGGGCAGACACGGCGAAACGGGATATCGTAACGTCGAGCGATAAAACTATCGCTCTTAAAATACGGTGCGGCCATATCGCAATATTCGTAATGCCTGAAATATGGCGGGGTATTACCTCGCTCTGGCAATAATTTTCCCCGGGATAATACCGTTAGTAATGCACTAATACGCGCGCAATGTTACATTACTTTTTCGCCGTAACCTCTCTATCGAGCCACGTTGTGCATTTCTATCGCATTCAGAAGCGACAAATCATACTTTTCAAATTTGTCCCGGATTTTCAAGCCGATGAAAATGATTAATCGATGCAATTTTAGTCTCTCAAATTGTTGGTGAAATATATTTCACTATTCAATTTCAATTATTAATTATTAATTAATTATTTATTAATTATCTTCAAGATTAAGTTTTGAAGATTAGAATAAAACTTTTAATAATGCTTACAGTATTTTGGATCTTATACTTGTCAAAATTTGCACCTCGAAACTGCTGTCATTTTTTTTTTAAATTTAATATTTAATATTTGTATTAATAAACTTGAAATAATTTAAAAAAAAAGAAAATAAAATAATTAAAAAAAAATTATTTGGAAAATGTTGTGCGAGACATATTCGTCCGCAAGTTCGAAGCTCCAGTTTTCACGAGGAAAACTAATGTCCCTTAGATAAGATTGGATCAATCGTGGCTCGTACGGCATGGACAAGCGGCGTCAAACGAGGAGAAGAAAAAGGAAAAACGTGGCGGGCCGCTAGTTGAGTTATAGTAATTGTCGTGGACGGTCACGGCGCGCCTAGTTCGCAGAGGTGGACGGTTGCTTTTGAATCTAGCGGGTGTGCCCATAAAGGGGTAACAGGGAGAAAGGATGCACGCTCGAGCACGTCTTACGTCGATAGCGGCGGAGAATATCCCGCAAATGGTGCATCCGGGTTACGGCGAGAAAGAGATAGATGCACACACATTTCGCGTTTCGATACACATACACACGTCTTATACACACATACAGCTGTGTATGCACGAACGCACCTAGTGTCGTATATTAGGTGTCTAGGATCAAGCGCTGTCTGTTGCCGAGATTCTGCACGAATAAGCTGGAGAAAGTGGCTCTTTCATAAGGGTTCATCCGAGGTCACAAGAGTTCATAAGGATTCACACGAAGGTAACGCACCGAGGCTACGAACAAGCGCCGTTAATCGCGATATGCGAGTGATGGGATTTTAATACTAAACTAATTTATATCAACGTACTATTTTCTACTTCTAGTACCTGAAATATAATAAATAGTTTACTCGAGATATAATTAATGCATGAAAAATGCAGTGTAACATATTATAACCAAACAAATATAATATAAATATAATGTAAATAATATAAATTGTATTAGAATAATTAAACTTTTATATTAATTATACGAGAATGACCTGACAAGTTTAACACAAAGTGAAAATCTCGATAAATCTACATCTTTGTAAACTCGTTTACATAACAAAACAAAATTTCATGTAAAATTTTCTCAAAGCTCATTAGAAAGTTAACGATGTTTAAATTTCTATTACTTCTTACTGCACGCTCAAGTCCCGGGCAATTTTTTCTTCGTTTGCAGAATTTATATGGTAGAAAAAATATAGCTCACAAGAGGTACTGTATATATTATAGTTGCATATTATGCATCCGATGTTTGCGTGCAACATACACGACGTTAAACAGGATGCTGTCGCCTCGTTGTCAGGACGACGAAATAAGGAAGTAAAATAGAGCGTTAGCATCTCTGAGGTGCCATCTAAACAAAGCACCTGTCGAACGTGACGAGACTCGGGGCACATCACAAAATCCTCTTCCGCAGTTTTATGACCTGTGTGCATCCTCATATACGTTCATCTCGACACCTTGTTTTGCGCTGTATATTCATGCAAGCACTTTAATGCATCATTCATTTATATGCTCTCGCTTAAATATATACATATAATAACTTTTGACAATGACATAACTAAATAAAAGTTAGAGGAACAATGAGATAATAATAATGATTTATTTTTAAAACAATGTCTGAGATAACGAAATTATAGACCGTTTACAGTTACTTGATTTTCCAAGTGCATCGGACGGTGATAACTCACTGAAGGCGCGTAAAAGCGACGTGCAATCCGTTCCGTTCGATTCGCGAAGAAGAATACCTCCCTAATCGAGAGACTCGAAACGGTCACGTGCGGTTATCGCGGCTGCAGCTTGAAATCCCTCGACGAACGAGGGCATGGCGACGAGAGGGTCGAACGTGTGACACACGATGGAAGTCCATAAATCTAATCGACGTCCACGGAAGCACGAACGCGAGAGTAGAAAGGCAAAAAAGATCGAAAGGGTGAGGACGGAGAAGAAAGGGAGGGAGGGAGGGAGGGAGGGAGCGAGCGAGCGTGAGAGAGAAAGAGAGGGAAGGCGGGGGAGTGGTTCGTTAAACGAGCTTAACGTGTGCCACCCCGTGGTAAGGCATTACTCTCTCGACTAACGGGCCGTGTTGCAAACCCTATTAGCAATATATTTTCCTCGCTCCGTCGGACCTCCTGGCCCGCCATTGTGTGTTGCTGGCCAAACGGTTTACACGTTGTCGTTGGAAACGCGTCCAGCGAGATTTTCGGTCCCGTGGGCCGGAAGCACGCGCATCGATCCCCATCTCATTCTCGGACGCTGGCCCTCTTCGTAGACGCGGCTTGATTTGTGCGCCCACCGAGTAAATTCTTCTAGATTTTCCGACCGATCTCTCGAGCCCTTTTAACGTAGCGGCCTGCTGATTTGCCGGATGATGGTTAAATGCCTTTGGGATTCTATTCCCAAAAGGTATCGAATGCATAATGTGAATCCGTTGAAAAAAGCCGGAAATATCTTTTATTATTCTGTGAAAGAGTAACTGTTTTAAATTTGATATATTTTTCAATGCGGAAAGAATTCACTTTGTTATACGTTTAATGCTCTAAAAGCTTATAGTTTATTAACTGTGTACGGCAAAATTGACATATCGATATTTTTTCACTTCGCCAACGGTGCTCCGTTCCGGAAAATCACGGTAAACACTCGCGCAACGCTCAACCGCACTACTCGTAACGGGCCATAAAAAGAAAGAGGTAGAAAGAAAGGAAGGAAGTAAACGCGATTCCGGGCAAGAAACCAACAAGCGCCGACTTTTCAAGTGCGTCGTTTCGTGTCTGCCATTTATAACCGACAAAGACAACCGGCGGCGTATCCCCGCTGGCTCTCTGCGTACAGCGAAATTTCAAGTAAAAGTTTCGCGAGAGCAGGGTCCCGAGGTTTCCGCATATGTTACATATATGACCCGCCGCCTCGTTTTGCGCTGCTCTAACTCGCGAGATTCCGGAAACGTCGAATGGGATTCGCGGCGGCTTATTTTCCACCTACGCCAACCGCACGAGAGACGATTCTCTTTCTCGCGAGAAAGACACGTAAATCCCGCAAATCATATCCGCGGGCCGCGAGAAGGAGAAAGAGTAGAGAAGAAGAGAGAGAGAGAGAACGAAATCGCCCCGGGGTTGCCTTTGTACGAAGTGCTTTGTACGACTTTGGACGACTTTGGACGGGTTTTAGCGGGGTTTCGATGCGGCGAACTCGACGATGTAACGGGCCGAATACCAAAACAGCCATGCAGCTCATGCTCGGAGACGATAATAAATATGTAAAACTCGACCGAGAGATGAATCTCGCGTGCGGGAAGATTAATGAACGGTTATAGAGAAGGTTATCGCGTCGAAGTGAGGAGAAACTTTTTGCACGGCATATATTACTCCTTTCGCGTATTATAAATAGCGTTCAATTTTCATAGCATCTCCTTTTTAAATATCGGTCGATTATGCCGGCAATATGTGTTAGAATAATAATACGGTAATATGTCACATACGCTACTAATGATCATGAATATTCATGAGATTATAGTCCCCGTGTGACGGCGATTTATTTCGTAATTAATCGGAGAAGGTTAACATGAAATTATTACTAATTAGCATTAATACGATTTTATGTATACATATACAATACTAAAAGTAATTGACGCGAAGGTATATCTGTAAAGAAATAATTTTTGTATTATAGCGACTAGTTGTAAGAATAAATTAATACAGTGATATGATATAGAGAAATTTCTATATATGTTCCTTATATTTTTATTCTTAAATTTATAAAATTAAAAATTATAAAATTAAAGTTAAAATTAAAATTTAAAAAAGTCCCCTCCTCTTTTCTTATCAAAACCACTTAAAAATCTCTGCAAGAGGCAAACGAAAGGATAGCCGCAAACATGGCGATGATAAGATTTTTGTAAATTTTCCGCAGGGATGGTTGGTGAAAGTAGTAAAAGCGCGGTTCGTATCAGACGCGCTCGACCTTCGTTGGTGACACGTCTTTAGAGTTTTTTTCGCGAGCGAGTCGATTGTCGGCGTAACAATGGCCGACAATGGGAGTCGGGGAAAAAAATCGCGTTCCGGGTATCTCTGTCGGATAAACGTCGCTATAAAAGACTGTGAATGGGCCGGGTATTAGCGCCACTAAAGCGTCGTCTTGCGCCGCTCTCGCGTAATCTCCGTCGAGATTACGACGTTCGTCTGCAGAATCCCGTGGGAACGGGAGCACTTCTTTCCGTTGGAGAAGAGTTGTCGCTCTTCAGCATATCGATTCGAGCCGACGGCGATCGTATCGCACGCCAGGGATAGCAATTACTCGAACGATTATTGAATTCTTTCCGTGTCGCTAAGTTAATCGTTATAAGACGATATCTTTTTGCACGCGACGAGAAGACGTGACGAATCGAATAAGTTTTAATTGTTCTCTTATGTTCTATGATAGAATAATAGTAGAAAAAATATATACTTGTATATATATATATATAAATATTTTTTTTTCAATTAATTGAGCGTGGACAAAATAAAAAGGAAAGAATTAGCAATTTTCTAAAATTAAAATTTACTAATATATGTATTTATATTATTATTGTAAATAAAATATCGCAACATATAAATCTGTTTTTTAAAAAGTAGCTTTACAGCGCTTATTAACGCACTGTTATCACGAGTCGAACTCTTCTACTTATATCGCGTACGTTACATTTTCCACGTATTTTGGCGTATCTTTGAACATAGGTCGACAATACTGAGCTCTGTTTACCTTCATAGAACACGTACCGAAAATATCGCCACATACTTCGGATACAGGCGCCCGGATCGTCGACGATATGAACAAACAAGTCACGCCAGCGACACGATGGCACCGTAAACTTTACTCGAGGCGAAACAGCGATTCTGAACAATATCTACATAAGGATTCTCACGGGGACTTCTCGCGCGCGCGTCTCTCAAGGAGCGCCGAGTCGATCCCTGATGTCGCTTACAGAAAGTCTGGGAGCACAGGTGGCCGCGATCGGAGCAGGCATGAACGCTTGCACGTGTCATCGCCGTTATCGAATAAACCGAATCGCAATATTTCGCTGTACGTTGAAAGCTTTTATCGCTATCGTTCTGCCCTCTCTCGCGCGCGAAAGTCTTCTCGCGAACGCGATCTTTTCTCGGTTTTACTGCACCTTCTCGCGAAGGAAGAGGAAGCACGAACGAATGGAGCGCGTACATTGTCGTCGCGACAATAGCCGAAGGCAATTTCCATCCGACATCCGAGCGACATACCGGGATGAGACTCGATTTGTTTGCGTTTACCTCTTCCTAGGCTGTATCGTGAAAGCATCGAGCGATGAAAAAGGAAGCCTGCCAATGCCAGTCAAGTGAAAGCAGCCACTCTGTTGCTTTATCTCTTCGCCTGATTTTTTCTTGTCGGTCTTTATTCCGTTTATTATTATAACACAGCTTAGGGATATGCATGGAGATTTAAATTGCTCTTAGCAAAAAAATCTTATTTGCAATTAATCAATATTAATGTATTAATGTAATAACATTAGTTTCCTTTACGATAAAAGAAATTATATTTCAAATATCTCATTGTTCTATAATAAATTACACATTTATTATATTTTATTACATGAACTTCATAGAAACTAATTATCTCCTGCATTTACAATACATAATTAGCTTTTTTGGTATTAAAATGAGTTGATCAATTTGACTTTTATTTCTGAGGAAGGCTTATATATTAATATACGATGATTATAATTCTCGCAAAACAATTATTTTTTTTACAATTTTTGGGATATGGTTGTTTGATAAAAACTCATTTATAAAAATGCGCATGTTGTTCACGTATTTTCTTCCTTTCTGCTTACAGTGCCACCGGCGAAGCCGATAATCTATGACGCGAAAAGGCGAGACATGAGCAAACTCCTCGAAGCATACCCTGAGGGAGTCGACTTGTTCCTGGTATGCGAGGTGCACGGCGGTAAGTGGCTCTAACGTTAACATAACTTTGCGCGCACTTTTAACATTCCTTCTAATGAACATCCCAAAAGAGGCACACACAATCGCATTGTAGAACTTTTTAATATTCAATTCCAATTAAATCTTGAATTAAAATTCTGGAGAGTTAAAACCCTCTTGAATTTAGATTAACGATAAGATCTTGTACTGTTTCACTGTACTCAAGAAGCTTAGCACAAAGCCCCGAAGCCATAAGTTATGTTACGTATATAACGATAAAATCCGAGGCTCGAAAGGAACAAATCGATCGTCTTTTGCTATTTAACTACTGATACGAGCAAATATATTGTATTAATTTTTACCGCAGATTTTTATGTATATACTAGACTAAATCAATCTGTCAATTAATACTTATTTTTGAAGGAAAAGCTGCTATTAATATAAAAGTCTTGAATATAAAAATTAAATTAAATTAAATATTGAATTAAATATTAAATTAAATTGAAAATTAAATTAAATTAAAAATTATATTAAATATTGCAGCTTTTTCTTCAAAAATAAGATTGATGGCCTGTCACAACATCATTGTTAGTCGTCTAATATATATATATATATATATATATATATATATATAAATCTGTAGTTTTTAAATATTTGAGAATGATATATACCGATTAAAAATGTTCTTTTGGCGTCAGACTCTCGATTGAAGAGCTTTTGAAAATCGCTTTACGGACAAACTATGGACACGCGAATCATTCGAGAAAACGATGTGGAGGTGTAAACGTACGTTATGCGTGCCGAAATGAAAAATCCCATCTCGTCGAAGAGGCACGGGACGTATTCACGGGCGCGACGCCAATTCCATTTAGGGTTCTCGACACAATGCACTCGAAAAGGATGCCGCGAGCAGGAGCGAGAGATAGATCGCGAGACTGGTAAGAACGGAGGCAGCTTAAAAGAGAATACGCCCGCTTTTTCTCGTAGGCACCGAAACGACGCCGCTGACGACGACGACGACGCTCGGCGTCGTGTCGCCTCGCGCGACGGGCGAATCCATCCTGGAACCACGCCAATTTCCATCCCCCGAAACTACCATCGTTCCAATGCACCCACCAGGAATCGTGCGCTCGCTTCCGTCGTCGTCGGAAATAAATTATCGCGGTCGAAGCCCTCCCGCGCAATGATTCTACGCCTTTAATCTTTTCAGTATCAAATCCTTATTCTTTAAAGAAAAAACACATTATCCTTTTAATTTTAGATTATTATATCTAGATTACAAATTTTTTTGTAAATCTGTAATAACTTCATTTAGCACAATTTTTATTCTGAAAGTAGCTTTGAAGTTACTTACTTACTTATTAGCACAACTGCCTCATTTTAATAAAAATTTTAAAATGGAGTAACTTTAGAATGAAAGTACTTAAAGAGTAAGGAAAAGATTCTTAAATAATTAGAAAAAAAATTTACCGACATTTCTTACTGGAAATATATTACGTGAAAATTTCGGAGAACAACGCATTTTTTCTACCCTCCTGACAAAAGTCTGATAAGATAACGGAGTAAGAACACTTTTATTTCTTTCTATATTAATGTTTTACGGAAATGGTAAATGTAGGAAGAGATGAGAAGTTTGGTATCCAAGAAAAATCAAGAAGAAGAGGGCGGAAATGACCTCGCAGTTCGTCACGTTGTTGTGTAATCAACTTCTTGAAAATTCGCCAAATTCGACTCAGAAATTTATAGACGCATCTAGTTTTCAACAATACCAGGCATCTTTATTTATCAACATATTTTTAAAAGCATTTGATCAACTCTTTAATTACTATCTCAATTAATAGTCTTTGGAAAAAAAAAAAAAAAAAAAAAATTTAAACCCAAGTTCTGGCAGACTTTCTAAAATCCCGATGAGCGGCATGACGATGAAAAGACATCTTAATAAAAATACGAAACAGTCGATGGCGGGGCGAGAATGAACTTCCTTGGAAGGCTCGAAAGCAGAGCAGGATGAAAATGAAAAGCGCGCTGGCAGAAGATTAACGTACAGTTGACTTCGGATTTCGTCGTCGCTGTGCGGAGCACGATGAATCCGTTGGATCCGTGCCAATCTCCGCTAACATTGCCGAGCCACTATTTCCAGTTTAACACGAGCCACCAATCTCTCTCTTCTCTCGCGCGATTCCATCGCGGGATTGCGAATTGTTTCGAACTAAGTTTCATTTCCCGAGAATGTTTCGGTGCCTTCCGCCAGCCAGATTACCATGCCACGTCGCGGACAAAGTATATCGTTTATCGGTATTATTGAATTTGGCAACAAATGGCAGATTATTAATTAATAGCTCGGTGCGATATCGGAGCCGGCTGCCTGTATTGAAATACTCATTAGGCTCCTAATCAGGTAATCAAAGAATCTAGTGATCAATCAATTTGTATATATATATATATATATATATATATATATATATATATGTAAGCTGATACTTTTATGTATTCTGGATACATATCTCGAGAAAAACTCTCGGAAAATGAAATCATCGAAAGTCAATAACATACTCGTTTCCTTTTGAATTTCTCAATTTTCAATTTCGTAGAAATTCTCTTGATTTTTAATTCTTACAATTCTTTCAAGATAGAAATAATTTTTATCTTGATATTATAATCTAGCATTAATATCAAAAAAATACCACGTTATATGTTTTAACATACAAAAAAATCGAACGTGATATTTTTTCAAGAATTTCAAAGATCAACGATTGCCTCGTATTTCACATTTTATGCAGCATGCCAATGATTTGAAATTATTGCACGTCCTGGCTCACTCGCGACTTTCTATCTCGTTCTATTTATTGTTACGCTTCTATTGTTGCGTTTTCATGCGCTTCTTATTTATTATTACGCCCCTATTGTTGCGCCTTGTTGAGGATTCCTGGGAGATTGCGCGCGGTTCATTTAGCTTTCATTGCGAAACGTTTTTTCGCCTTCAAAGCGAACGAGGATTTTCTCAGGATACCATATTCAGTTTTGCGAAAAGCAAGATACTAGTAGAAAATATCTCTAGTATTGTTCGTTATTGTTGGTACACTATAATTTGCGATATATATGAATAATAAGTATATTCTAAATATTAACAATGAAAATGTTACATTGTTGCATGCAAATGTTTTTATTTGCCATTAACATTTTTTTTTTATTTAATTTACACAAACACCTTACCACAAACCCTTTTATATTATATGAATGAAAAGTTCCGAATACATACCTAAATAGCTTTTGTTCATAAAAAATAGCAAATTACTCGGCACAAATTTCAACGAGACGTTATAATTTCCCAGTCGTCGTAGCGCGACGCGTTTTTGCGGCAGCCGCAATTTCACCTTTCGCCGCGTTTCGGCGTCGAGCGAAAACGGGCTCCCCGGGACAGGTGATTTGTCACATGAGAACGAAGCGAAGCTCGCTACGCCCGACTTGCTTCGGAAGTTTTTCATGCACGCGTACAGGTAGCTGATGACTTCGGGGCGGAAAGAGCTTCGTGACGAGATACGAGATGCGACAGTAAAGAAACGGAGAAACGAAGAAGTAGTAAGTAGGGTTGCTGCCGCCACTTCAGGCAGGAGATGCGAGAAGAGAGAGAAGTTTCGGCGCATTTATATTTCTGCCCCTTTTCGTATTAAATTTTTATCTCCTTCTCTCTCTCTCTTTCTTTCTATTCCTGGTAAGAAAACTCATTTGCTTTGCTTTTCTGATCTCTTCGGGAACAGCTGATTGCTCGTATTTCTCATTCGTTGAGAAATCCAGAGAGCCTTGTTTGCGCGGCTTTTCCGCTCGTTATTTCCTCGCGAACTTAGCTGTGTTTTCTGATTTTCTGATTTTTAGCACACACGTTGTTTATTTCTTTCGCTTCTTTTCACAACATTCTCATCTAAGAGCATGATTGATTTTTCTTCTTTCGTCATTTTTATATTTATAACATGAAATATATATTTCGTTCGTTAAAGGATATAGATTCAAATCTTATGTTAAAAGTACGAAAGTAACTATATTTATGTGTAGCCACATCATTACATTAATATCATGCTCACTTACAGCCAAACAAGATATATATGCGCTCATATACATATATATTCCTGATGCATATGCAAATATTTGCTCGGATAAAAGCTACAAATTGCACTTTTGTGAGCTTATTTTCCTTCCAGCATCAATGAGCGCGGTAATTACGCGTGGTTTTTTGCAAACACAAAAATCTTTTTCGTCCTGAATCGGCAAAAAGCATCCGGATGTGCGTATTTAACACCTGCGTCATGAAATATTATTATTATAATATACGCCAATTTTTCATCATGCATCGTTAATCACATGGTAGCTCGTGCACGTAATAAAGGCAAAGGGAAGGGAAAAAATTCGAGGGTGACTCGAAGAGAAATGCGAATATATTTGCAGCTTAATTCGAGGGGTCTCGGGCGAGCGTCGATGAGCGAAATATACGCCGTGTACGGGGAAATCGTATCGGTCGATATAAAAGGAAATAAAATGCGGCGGAACGCCGCGCGGAATACCAAAATTGTCATTACGAAATTATATCGCGCTCGTGAAGTATTCCGCCTGAATAATAACCGTTCCGCGATGTTTCCAATGGTTATTAATTCCCTATGTTTCGGAGAATTAACGGCTTTCAACGACGATATCAATAGAGCGGTATTTTGTGTGAAAGTTCGCTTTTGAAAAGAATATTACCGATATTGATTGTACGATACCGTGTACCGTTAATTCCGCGTTTATACAACTGTTGTCCACAGCTTGTATACTAATTATTTTAGTAATAATAAAAATAGTGAATAAAATAATAATATATAATAAAATAAAAAGAAATAATACCTGTAAGGTATTAGCTAACGCTAATTTATAATAAAGGCTTGAATAATTAACACGTATAAAAGAATTTTTATAAAGTAATAATGACAACGCGCAAATGATAGAAAATTTTGTTTTAAGGAAAACGAAAGGATAATAATAGTTGTAGGTACTTAATTTTAACTTTAATGATGCTCATCGTTTTATCCACGGCTCGAGTTCTTCGAATTGCAGGTAACTCGGTAATCGCGGTTTATTCGCGGCATATGATTTAGCACAGCGCGGTACAAAGTTGGCACGTAGTCGGTTTATTGAACTACGGGAGCACCGTCAGTGAGAAATAAAGACCCCATTAATGCGAAGCCGGGATTAGTGTCCCTTGCCCGAATGCAGCTTCCGTAGCTCTTCGTATTCCGTAGCTTCGTGGCCGAGCTTTCGGATAACGATTCGTTTTCGCCATCGGATTCGTGCTCGGCCGGATATTATTCGCCGTCCTGAATAATAATCATTACGTAGTTGTCCCCGAGGATGGTTCTCTCTCGGCACAAACTAGAATGCAACATATGACTGACCTGAAGCATCTACGAATACGCCGAATAAAACAGGATACACCATCTTGTATCCTATTGTTATTTACTGAACATCGGGATAGAGCCTACATTGCACATGTGTGCAATTAGTATCATTTAATTATTTTTCATAACGCGATATATTTAAATTAATGTTTCATTACAATTAATTAAATACAAATTTCTCAAATAATTAATTTGTATTTTTTCTCAATTTGGATAAAATATTTTTTATGCTCATTTAATGTATTATAATTATAATTATATTTATAACAATTTACCACGTGTCGAATCTATTATGTAATAAAATTTTGTGCAAAAAATATCTCCAATGAGAGTATGTACTATCACACATTTCACATGTCCTAATTGTCCTCAATATAGGATACAAGTTGGTATGTTGAGAGAATATTTATGTTTGTGCAATGTCCTATATATACTAACATAAAAAACGCTTTTTGTCTTTTTTAATATCACTATTTTTAGACGTGAACACGGAGCTATTGTAAAAAGGGAGATTGTCTGTTCTTACCGTTTGCAAAAAGAAATGCATCTGAGAGACAAGATACGAAAAACAGAGAAGATATAAAGCCGGTGTCCGAAAGAACGAAAATGCGTTACGTTCGTACAACGCTACGAAAACATAATTGTTTTACAAATTGATTACTTGATATCGTGTACGTTTCTATCTTCAATCACATGGAAGTACTCGAATACAAAACAATATATAACTACTTGTACAGTCCCTAGAATAATATACGGCATTTTATATAATCACATTCATGCGACAACAAAAATTTCTCAAATACACAGTCTTTTTTCTTTCTCTCTTTTTCTTCTGTTTTTTCGCGCTCGAGTCGTCGATGACTAAACCGGAACGGACTGACACGTCCGTTTCGTACAATGCACTTCCGACACTTCGAGCTGGCCGAACGGCACTTTACGATACGCACAACAAGCCACGCAGAGAGAGAGAGAGAGAGAGAGAGAGAGGGAGAGCGCTTGCGGAGATCACAAGCGAGCAACTGGATGCTGGATGCAACGAACGCGCAAAGCGAGTCGGGCACAAAACGCGGCGGACAGCTCGGAAGAACGGCAATGCTGAATAAAATCCGATGTGACGCCCTTCCCTCTGTTTACCGTACACCGGGTTGTGCATATGCAAAGCGAAACTTTCCGTCCGTTCTTTGTACACGGTGTTTCAAAAGCGTGTATATCTGATAGATATATGTCATTTTTCGTGAAGAATTTTAGGGGACAAATGAAATGTATCACTCGACATGTGTCGGTGAATAGTTAAAGGCTATTCTCGTCGGTCGTTTTATCCTGAATGCAGATGGATCGGATGTATGTACACGTCATGTTGGTATTAAAAGACACAGGTGAACACAGGGCTTACACAGTATGTGATTGCGTTCTTTATCGTTAATTTGTTGTCAGTTTCCAATGCAGAAAATAAATTATTCTATTATTTTAATAATTTTAATTATTTATATTTTAAACTTTTTTATAATTAAAAATTTTTAAAGCAACATTTAAAATTAATTAAAAAGTTGAAGATAGACGTTGCTATTTTATATTACTTTTTCACAAATGCAATTAAATCTTTTAGTTTTGAAACAATCTGTATCATGGAATATTCTTGGTTTGTGAGAGGACAGCAACAACGATGAGTTTTAATTTATTTTATTGCGATGACATAAAATCCTGCGAAATACATGCCATCCCGTACGAGCTGACTTCGTCGACTTCGTAGTGTCGTCCTCGTCGTTAGTCCTGCGAAATCCTCGCAAACTGTGTAAAAGATATTTCTGCTACAAAAATCCGTTTAATTATTTAAAGACTCGAGGGAAAAATTATTTCCAAAGTTACATTTATAATATATTGGAGGGCAAATTATATTTTTATAAAATTTTATTCAGAGGAAAAAGAATATAAAATTACTAAGTTCTGTCAATAAAAAGATACAGTAATTTATTTTACATATTTAATTTTGAAAATAATTACACTCCACATTCTTATATTTGCGACATTATATCAGTATATGACAAAAATGAAGAAAATATATAAAAAAAAAAAAAGCGAAAGTAATATCTCGATATTATATCGAGTTTGGGAATCTTTCTAAGGATTTTTATTTCTTCGCACGTGTCTCGAGCGAAATAATTTTATTGTTTTATTCATGAAATTATTCTGCTCTTGAAATATGAAACGACGAAATAAATTAAGCATTAATATTTTTTATTTTTTATTTTTTACGCGTCTTTTGAGTGGCAAAGTTTTCAGTAACTCGAGCGCCGTTAGAGATTCGTGTTTGCGATTCTTAACGATAATGCTTCTTTCGTTCCGCTTTGAGGTTGGAAATGGTTGGCACTGGGAAATACAGTATATCTTGTAGAAATTCAAACTCCATAACGCATTGGCTATAATTCCTAATATCAACAGAACTTTGGAGAGTACACTGAAGCAAGCTACTGCGCGATCATGCTTGTAGATTTGTATTCTGCAAACGTTTTATAAGAAAGGAAACTTTGCCTTTAACTAACATAAACTTATATTCTGTAACTTTATATATTTAATTTGTCATAAAGGTCTAATAATGTTCAAATACTTTGAACATAAATATCTACTAAATTTGAATATATATTATGCAATGTGTGTGTGTGTGTGTGTGTGTGTGTGTGTGTGTGATTTGTTTATCATTTCATATTTATTACATTACATATTATTTATTTTAGTTCTTTTTTAAACTTGTTTTAATTTGAATGGAAAAGATATTACGTTTAATAAAATTTTATATTTTTAATTTAGCTGTTGATCAATACAAATATTTATCAAATGTAAGGGGTATTTGATTTTTTAAATATAACATGACGTATGTACATAAATTTTTCCGTATCCGCACAAATATTGAGAGAAAATTTCATTTACAAATCTTACGCACGAACAATAATGGTTTTTCTAGAACTCAATTTGCGGAAACAATCAGTCGCAATTGTTTTAAATAAATAAAAGCTCCGTGGGGGGGGGAGGGGGAGGGGGAAAAAGAAACGTTTTTGACGTAAAAACCGATTCTTTCGTTGCCGCTGTAGAATCCGCCGCACATCGTTCGCACAAAGTTCGGCATACTTTCGTGTGTTTCCCTTCTCCAATCACGTCGCCCTTGTACTCGTCCGTGATACTCGTCAATTCGGGCGCGGCTGTTGAAAATAATTGACCCGGTTCTACTCGTATTTCGAGCACTTGCATAAGCGCGAGCCGGCGACCTCGCGCGTTTAAAACTGACTGCGTGTTTCGGCTGTGGATATATTCTTCGAAAAGCGGGGCGACCGCTCATTCTGTCGCGTATTGTTACCGCACAATACACCGTGTATTTCCACCACCACCACCTCATCCCCGACTAACCCCTGTCCATTGCTGCAGCTGCATTGTCGATGTCGGCGTTGGGCATCGAATGCAATTTTACAGCGTCACAGCGCGTTAGTCAGGGGCAAAATGTTTGTTTTAACACGACCAGCAGCTATAACCCGCGTCCCTGTTCGCGTTCTTCATTCTTTTCGTTTCGCGTCGCGACGCGCTTTTTTATTCTCTCCTTCGTATTTCCGAAGGTGCCTATACATTTTGTGCATTTTCATTATATCTCTTTTGTCTTTATACTACTCGAGAAATATGAGCGTTTTTCTGACGTCAATGATAAAAAAAAAATATCTGAATACCGAACTATATAATATATACAGGATGGCCCCGAACGTTCCAGCCAGACTTTGAGATATTATAGGAAATTTAATTCTGAACAAAAAATTTCCTGTAAACATGGGTCAAAAAATGCTTTCTTAAGAAATTATCGCTCAAAAACCTCTGAAATCGTGATTATTTTACACATTTTTTTTTTAAATCATAGAAAGTGTGAGTCTTTAAACAAAAAGTACCGAAACAAAAATTGTAGAAAATTAAATTATCCTTTAAATGAGATTAAAATGATTGTAGTACGTTCCATTTCCGTTTTGAGATAACAAGTTTCAAATGTACAAAAAAATATTTTTTTTGCTGTCGACAGCTTTTTAAAGGTACTGTCCATTTAAAAAATATTCTACAGTGTTATTCTAATTAAAAAAAAAAGAATTACTTTATTTTTATGAAAGAAAAAGATTTTTGTTTTTTATTTTTATTGATTTTCCTCCAAGAAATTTATTAAGTTTTATCTTCTTTTTATTTTGTTTCTCAAAACTTATGGAACGTACTACAATCATTTTGATCTCATTTAAAAGATAATTTAATTCTCTACAACTTTTGTTTCGGTACTTTTTATTAAAAAACGCATACTTTCTCTGATATTTGTAAAAACATATAAAATAATCGTGATTTCAGAGGTTTTTGGGTGCTAACTTTTTAAGGAAGCATTTTTCGACCTATGTTTATAAGAAATTTTTTGTTCAGAATAAAATTTCCTATAATATCTCAAAGTCTAGCTGGAACTTTCGGGGCCACCTTGTATAAGGAGTTTGACGAGAATTCGAGAGCATTTATTACTTTCTGTGTGTGAATTGAGGCTGGAATTCGTGGTTATCGATTAAAGTTTAATCGATGCTCACAGCGGCGCGATTTAATATCGCTACAATTTTACTAGCGTTTTATTAAATTGATGGTTCATTATAGTATTATTTATCGATTTTACTATCTGCAATGTAATAACGAGGACTTTGTGATATTAACGTATACGATTGTTTCTCTTTATCGTGATTACTTACGGGTAGCGCGAGAAATTTGTTTGACAGAGAAATTGCTGGAGCTGTAAAATGATGAGACGGTGGCCGGAAAACGGATATACTCGCAATATAAAAGTATTCATGCAAAAATATACGTGCATCGTTCTTTTACGTTTCTTAACGAGAGAGCAGGAGAATTGCGATGGCGATATATTTGCGCGATAACGGTGTGTTTAAAACGGCGTAACATCGTAAAAATACGCTGCGGTAAGTACCGCGACGAGAGTAAGTACGTTACGGTAATGAGTTTAGTTCGCAAGGACTTTTAATACGCGAGCTTTTCCGAGGGTGAGCGTGTGATTTGGCATAACAGAAGTCATAATAACCATAATAATAACCGTGTCGGCTTTTCACTCGACACACATATTTTACAGTCTAAAGTCGTATATAAAGAATGGTCTTAAATTTGCGCTTAACATCACGTCACATCGCAAGCAAGATTATTTAAACTAAAATTCTGTTTAAGTAAGAATTATTTGAAAAACGCTATGAAAAATTAAAGTTTCAACGGTGCAAAATTTCATTTGCTTTCAATTTTCAGTTGTACACATTATTCAGGAAACATAAATATTTCGATATTTCTTTTCGAAAAAGAATTTATAATCACGCTATATACATCGTGTTTCATACATTACGACGAGGCGCGCTCTAAAGAGAGGAAACGGATGGGGAAAAGCCCTCCGAGATACCACTAACAGAATATATTTGTATCCTGCGGGGCGGCGCGGAAATTATCCCGCGGGGAACAATGGAAACAGTAGCGGGATTAATTATAGTATAGAACTTAATGAACGCTTATTATCGCTCCCTTTTTGAGACAGAGCTTGGTTATCGCGCCGCGGATACGGAATTATCGTTGTCTCGACAGGAAGGAGTCGCAAACGTACGAGACAGCGTTCTTGAATATCAACCACGATATTACAATTTTCTTGCAAATCAAATTTATCGAGTAATATGTTTTTAGATTTGAACAAAAATTCGATCAAGCGCACATGATTTTTATGTTTCTCTGCATGTGTATGTGAAATCTTGATGGATTTTAATAATGTATATCATGTACGATAGCTAATATAGCTATAAATAAGTTATATGTGTGTAACAAGTTTATGTAATATTTATGATACGAAAAATGTGTACACGGGAAAACCATCAACAAATAAGATAAAAACTCGCGCGTGATGTAAAAAGTTATGAATTTATAGGAACGATATAAATTTTTATTATGTTGAGAAATATATATATATATATATATATATATATATATATATGTATGTATGTATGTATGTATGTATGTATGTATGTATGTATATTGATCAAATGTCTTTTTGAACATGTATATATATGTAGTATTTTGAGCATAATTGTACGCATTAATTAGAAGCTTCCCTCGGGTCATCCAGCACGCAACAGACGCGTGTCATGAACGCGCAGGATAACTTCGATTTCGCGACGGAGGGAGTGGGGGAGGCTCTTGTTCATTTCCTGGTTATTGTTTAATGAACGTAGTCCGGGAAATTAATGCGATTTCAGCGCATTGTGCTCCGAGAAATTAACGCGATTGTAGATAATACGCGTTTCGCTATAACGCGCGTGTTAGGGATTATCTATTTGTTTCTTTTCGTACTTCCGGCAGTTATGTTTATTCATATAATCTGCATTTATAATAAATTATTTTATGCTTCAGTAAAGCTTGTCTCGCAAAATACGTAAATCCATGTCACTCGCGCATTAAGAACAGTATGAGAACAAACATTTGCAGTTGTTGCAACATTGCAGGTAAATGCAGATTAAGCATCGTCAGCATTCTGCGTCACGTAGAAATGCGAGTTTTGAATATGTTACGTAATTATAACAGTTTTACATAAACATCTTGATTTGACAATTGTTAAATTTTTGTTTATGAATTTTTTTTTTTTAAATATGTTTCGATTCTTTTTTATGTTAATTTGACATACAAGTCTCAAATGATCTTGAATTTTTATTGAAATTCAATATGGAAATGTAATAAAATGTGTGCTATCTACTTATAGTCTTGAAAAACTAAAGACAAGCTAATCTTCAATGTTTTATATTTCTTTTTATCAAAAAAATTTGTAAAGGAGAAAATGCGCAATCATTGTAATTTGAATTAAATGCATTACATCAGGATGTTAACGTTGTGTCTAGGCGTTGACTCTATGCAAATACAAGTCTCCGGATTATTAATGTAAAGCTCTAAGCGAGCAAATAAGCAGCATCTAATTACTATTACCGTTCTAGCTAACTATCAGTGTCAACGATCGCGGCTTTCAGCAAGATGTATACGCAATGTATAGACGTATCTTTGATTGGATAGATATCTATGCAGACAACCTGAACATAGACAGCTGTCTGTGAACTAGATAGACAGATGGTTCATCTAGAATAACTATTGATTAGGGAACGGGTATCCGTTAATATCGTGCAGCGCTCGATAGTACACATCGTTGTTTGTGCAATGATACTATCCGCTGCAAGATATCTTTAGATTCGAAATGAAGATATTATTTAGAGCAAGAATTCTCAAGTTTTACAATCTCGCAGTTGTTTTGAATACTTTTATAATCAAACTATTTTTACCTCTTTTTTCAAGTTGTATCTGTATGTAAAATTACAGAAATTAACTGAAATTTTAATAGCGTAAAATTTTTAAAAATTATATTTTATTGAAATTATATAATACAATGTCAGAAGAAATAAAAAAAAGAGATAATTCTTTTGCTCAACAAAAATTACTAGAGCATGACATATCTAAAATTACTGCGCATGCATGACAATTATATTAGCAAGTTCAAAGGAGATCTATTTTGAATAAGCAGGAGAGAATAATTTCGTAAACTTAGATCGAATATATAATCGGACTATTGAATTGTCGAAGCTGGTTTATTATTGCTTCTCCGATTTACAATCGCCAACTATTCTCTCGCAACGGACAATCGTCTAGTTTCCATCTGATAATTTACTAGCTTCCTTACATTCCCGGACGACAAGTGTACCTTGTTAATTAGTAAGCAGTAAATTAGCGCAACGCCATTGGAGCGACGTGTTGCGATGGTGATTTGGTGCACGAGCCACGGGCGCGGTTCTATCCCAGAAGTGCACGCTTTCATGGTCTCCTTTTGTCATAATTAGCCGTAATAGTCGGCGGCGGTGAGCCACAGGTAGGTAGCGGTCTCTTGAGGGAGACGCGGAGTGCCTGCCTTCGTGCCGTTGTTTTGGTCAAATAAGGCCCGTCCACCTTCGTGATTGACGGCGACATCCACGACGCGGCCCTCGGGACACGCGCCACTCGAATTACCCTCGCTGTCAACTGGCTCATTGGCGGAGAAGTAATGAGTAATTGGCAGGCGTCGTCATCCTACCAGATCCGATCCTTTTCAATCCCAGGTTCGATGTTACAATCGTCAAGCTTGTCTAATGTGCTAATTGACATTTGATAGAGATTTTAAAAGCGCTTCACGAATAGGTTTATTAGCTTCTTCATTCTTCAACTTTAGCTGAGAAAATAATTGTACCCTTAATATATTTATAATTGATATAAGTGAATAATTTCGGAACACTTTTTCTTTATATATGCATACACGATTAAATAATTTAAAGAATGGATATAGTAATATGAAATATACTTTAATATATATATATATATATATGTAATAATATTTAAAACTTTGTATATTATCCAAAAATAATATGTATATACATACATCTTTTGGACAGATCTTCTTCGCGTGAATATTTTTTTGTTTAAATTAAAATTAAATATATCACGCTAATAAAATTTTATTTAGTAAAATTTTAAATATATAAATTTTTTTTATACTATACTTATATTATACTAATTCAATATTATAATACTTTATAATATTTTAAAACTTTTATGTCATTTACATTACTTACTATGTTTAGTTCATATATAGTTTTTAGAGATAATTAAATCTTGAATAGTAAAAACTTTACGATAGTAAAAACTTTAATGCAGACATCTCGCTTTTTTTATTATCCTTTTTTAATTATACTTTTGCTTTATATGCGCAGGTAAACCGAGACCGCAGGTTTCTTGGTATCTGGAGTCCCAGAACATTCATGCATCTACTGAAATTCGAGAGACGCAAGATCCAAACGGGGAAATCAACGTCATAACCATCAGCAACGTAACTTTGAAGGCTCTCACAAGAAGGCATCATCACGCCAAACTATCCTGCCGAGCGAATAACACTCAATTAGCGCCGCCACCTACCACCACCATTGTCATCGAGCTTAACAGTGAGTACGCTCATTCCAATTAACGCTAATTGCGCGCGACGACGCGGCTACATCGCGTTCAGTCAACCCGCTCGTTGCGGAAATGAGTTCTTTTTCGAGAAGAAGCGAACCTACTGAGGTGGCAGTTTCTTCTTCATTCGCGAACCAACGTAAGCGAAAGTGCGAGTGAGAAGAAATATTAAATTAATTAAGACGAATATATTAATACATTTAAATGATCGTCCATAGCAATGCAGTTTTCGTCGCTTTTCAAGTTCACAGAAATGCTTGAATTGCCATTATAGTGTATTGAAGTTTCATTTCAATGCGCTTTTTTTTATACAGTACAAAAGGGAATTGCGGTTTTCGCGCGACAGAGCTCTTTATTCGCCCGTAAAATAACGACTACTCGGAATTACTCGCTCACACGTTCAACTATTACGCAACAATGAAAAAAAAAAAAGAATGCCAGATGTCTTCCCCGAGAATGTTCCAAATTTCCCGAATACTCGCGAAACACGATAGCCGCATTATGAATATGCAAAAAGTCCGTCAATATATCGGCGCGCCGCGATACTTTCGATCGATGCCTGTTTCTCTCCTCTTTCTCGTCCTCTATCTTTTCTGCTCGTTCTCGTATATCGGTATCAATATTTTTTGCGACAAAAAAGAATATAGCGAATATTTAACTGGCTCGAGATCCGATTTGTCTGGCCCGGATCTCTTTTTTTTTCGACCCACTCGTAAATGAAAGCGGACTTTGGACGAGACGAAATTGAAACATTTTTCACCGATTACAATGAGGTGGGAAAGGGGAAAGGGAGGAGAAGTTCGAGGAGAGAAAGGGGTTTCGTCGAAAAGCAATCAGCCCCACGATGTCATTAATAACGTCACTTCCGGAATCGCTTCGAAATGCGCGGACGCATGGCGCAGGCAACATGCGTCCGTTGACGCGGCAACGTTCGATTAATCTCCATGAAAAACAGAGGTAGAAAGGAAATATACGTAGTATACCTTTCGCTTCCCTCCGTCCGTCCCCCTAATCCGGAAACAACGGTGGAGACTCGTGGAAAATTGTGGTTCAAGCGATTTCCTTCGACCGCAAAGTGAATCCGAAGCGAATAACTCGTTTGCAATTTATTTTTAAGAGCACGGAAATCATAATGAAGGCTCATTGCTCGCAAAATTATAATACATCGTCATAATTATAAATATAAATATAAGCTGGCTATAAATTGCTTTCAGCAAGTAAATTTATTAAACTTTCAGCTTTATATGTGCTTTTATTTACGTATCACGTATCAAGTCGAGCTTTTTGTACTAAGGATATATAAGGAATATTAGCAATGTTAATTACTTGATATTTTTATTACGCGACTCTTTATATTTTTTAATAATATATATTAATTTTTGTAATATTAAAAATTAAGAAAATTTTGTGAAGGAGGATAATGATCTAGCGTAGTTATTGGAAAAATATTTGAGCATTCGACAGTGCAACGAACTCGTATGCGAGTATCTGATAACGCATACCTTATCAGATTTCACCGGAATCTATCGTGTTTTGCAAAAATCGATTTCGAAAAAAATTGAACGATGCACGAAATAAAAAATCCTTCTATTTTTTCATCGACTAATTGGTCATCCATAGTTCGTCAAAGAACAACTGACGACCATTTTAATTGATCGGCGCGAAATAATTTCTGTTGGATTTGACGATTGGGAATGGACAAGGCTCAAACGCAAACAGATTGCAGTCATTCATATGTGATATCATATTCGTCCCCAAAAATTGAAAACCGCCAAGCTGGTTGAATTATTTATTGCTTGCCGTATGCGCATGTATGTGCGGAGAAAAATTTCGAAATATGATCTTTTGCATCTATCCATTGTCCTAGAAGCCATCTATTTCCGTGCAATTTTTTAACCAAATCTACTGTACTAAAACCGAAATTTAATTACAAAATCATTCAATATTTTGATGAACTAAATTTCAATTTAATTTGCACACATTAACTTTATTTACATAATGAGAAACTATTTGCTACAAATAACGTATAAATTGGATTAAGATTGTGATGTAATAACAATGTGAGTAATTTATGGCACGATAATTGCCAAAGAATAATTTATTTCCTTGCTTTATATGTATTTTGCATTTCTTACGATTGGAATAATTTCTCTACATTTCGTAGACATTTTTAAATTTTGTCCAACATCCTAATCGCCTTCATGGCAGTCGCTGGGATGGAAAATTAATATTCATAATTGTATAAGCGGCGTGGCAGCTCATCGGCACGCTCGAGATTCATCTGACAAGAAACTTGTACGCCAGACAAACAAATTTAAATTAAATCGCCTGAAGCTGCTTCGAGCTGGAAGGTGCAAGGAGTCCGCTTGCCTTAGATTAGATAGATTACCTTAAAGGCTACTTACACGTGATGTTAAAAAAGCTTGGGAGCGCAAATAGGAACGTATCGATCGTGAAATATTTAGAACACGATATTCGATTAATTGAAAAGCAAGATACTTTTACATCTTTTACATCTGTTATAGAAATAAAATTCTTGCCAGAGGCATTCATTTTCTTTTTATTTTCTTTTTTTCTTATTTTAAATCAATATTTTCCGAAGAAAAATTAACATGAATTATTAATAATGTTTATATTATATATTGAAATTCTACTGAGACTAACGTCTCAATTATTTTAAGCTCTATTACATTTTAATTAAAATATTCTATAATTATATAAATATAAATATTCTGAAATAAAAAATATAACACGGACTAACTTCTTCTAAATAATTCTAAATAAGAATTTGGCAGTTATAATTGAATGAATAACAATGTCACGCTACGAAAACGGATTTTGATTGGCGTAGCATTAGATTCAATGTTGAAGCATGATTGCTTCGTTTTTCCTCGATTGAGGAAATCGTATCGTACATTGCATCGAAAATTCGCTCTACAACTTGTCGCCTTTCGATTTCTCGCTAATTGGAGAAGCGCGCGAGAATTCGCTGCCTGCATAATCGCGCCCAACCGATATTCCGTCGCAATCGTCGCAGGATCGCACGAAAGTCTAACGAGTCATGGAAGGGCCTCTGGGAGTCGATCGACTTGCGAAAACGATTTCCGCGGTCGACAACGAGGTCGACGTACACTTCAGTGTCGAGAAATGGATTGCCGTTGAGAACTCCGGACCGTGGCCGATGTGTCCCATTAATTTTTCATGCCGTCGTCGACGGTAAAACCCTCGACCTATGCATGAATGGTTCGACATCGTTAATCGTTATTCGATAACTCCGCGTAATGAAAATGACGACATTGGAGAAGAATGCGATGCGCAAATTTATTTTTAGAAATGAGAATTATATAAGATGTGTGTCAGAAGTATTGCCATATTCTGTTATCAACGGATCTTATAATGAATAATTTATATGACAATATAAATGACAATAATTATAAACTACGTTTATATATATATATATTATATATATATATATATATATATATATATATATATATATATCTTTTTTACGCTTACTAATTATAAATTTCTTGTTTGCAATTATTTAAAACCAGGTTAACACCATTTTACATATTTATGAGACATTATCGATTATGGATTCGATTTATGCAGTTTCGCGTTCCTTTCGAGTAAGGCGGCACAAAAGAGCGGGGAATATTGAGTTCTTAGCGGAACTCGCCGCGCTGAAGGGAAATATTGTATATTTTTTCATATAATATCTTGAAGCAACATACGCTATGAATTTTTATTATTTTTAGCAATGCGCTCTCTTTCATCTTGTCTCTACTCATCGTTTATCTTGTGATATATTTCCCTGCAGAATCAGCAGAATGTCGTAGTGCCGTCGCTGATTCACTCAACCACCGTGAAATCGATCAGGATAATGTACAAAAACAGAAATATAAAATGCTACGGAAAAATTAAGCAAAAAAACCCATTTAGGAGCAACTGAAAGATTTAATATAATGCCATTCGCGCGAATGTATATTCTTAATATATTAATAATTTGCATCTTTTTGCGCAATAAATGCAGAGCATAATGAGTTTGAAAGATAAATTAATAAGAAATACAATGAACAATAAATTATAATATAATTGAAGCGACTTTGTTGATAAATATTGCTAAATCTTTATTTGTACGCTGTTAACGCAGGAGACAGAAACATTATTACATATATGCATACATATATCTCGCTGGCAGATTTTGTATTTGTAATAACATCAGCACGTTTCATTTATCGCGAATGTATTTTAAATCGCTACACCAACTTCCTCTCAACGAAGTTACAAATCGACACATTGCGAGAGGAATAAAAGCGAGGCGATCGCTTCGCGAACTTGTTCAACTTTTAATGACTCATTCTACCGAGGCGTTTGATTCCGAACAGAATGTAGTCTGCGCGAGTTCTAGAAGAATAATCAAGTTAAGTAACAAGCCGAGAAGAGTCTCCGGCTCTCTCTCTCTCTCTCTCTTTTTCGTCGGGGGCATTTCGCCGACACAGAAATTCCATTCGGCAAAAATCTCCTTCGTCGTTCCTCCCTTGCGATCGGCATCTCCGGTTAATTAGTAAGAAAATTAATGAAGCCGCTTCGGCCCGCGTAAACTTTGCGCGCCCGAAGCTCATTAGTCTTTTATAGTTACGAGCATTAGCGAAAGTAGTAGATGCGCTTGATAGTTAGGCGATTATATGTTCGCCAGTAGTAACGAGAAGAGAGAAAGAGAAAGGGGGAGGGGAGAGAGAGAGAGAGAGAAATCTAACGAGTATTAGACATCAAAAGAAATTCCTCATTAAGGTCGATCTTACCGATCGCATTGTCATTGCTTTCCTTGGACAAGCAATAACACTGGTGATAATTATAAATCGAAAAGCTTCTTTACGACGCAATTATAAACGATTAAAGGAATAATGTATCAAGAATATAAACGAAATTTTGATTCTTTGACAAAGATATAAAGGAGCAAAAAATTATTATAAAACAAAACTCATTAATTTTAAGCAAATTGCAATAAAATTTTAATTCTGCTATCGAATTACGGAATGATAAAAATTCAGAAAATAAAAAATTTTCGAGAATTAACTTTATTAGAATATACCTTCCTGTTTTTTGTATATACATATATTTATATCAATTTTATATATAATATTATGTATTAAAATACTTATTTACAAATACTATATGCAATAAAACAAGTTTTTTGAGCAAAAGAAGAAGTGAGTAGCGTTACAAGATGAATTAGGAAACGGGGATGTACTGTATCAATCCGGATTTGTTTTACCATCGCGTTATCAATTTGTTAAACAGACAATTCGAACTTGCGATATAAAGTAATTTCGTAACGAAGCCAAGTGAGTAGCGGATTTCAGCGACGAAATGAGGGCGCCTGCGAATCCGCAAAGTCGCAGACAGTGTAACAACCCTCGAAAGTGCTCTCCCGTTGCAGCACGATAGAAGAGGAAGGGCTTTGCTCACTCCGGAGACGAGTGAACTTCAAGAATGTAACTCCTTGTGCCTCATAACTCAACCCGCACAGAGAGAGAGAGAGCTAATAATTTTCTCTTCCATCCCACGTGAATTGTCTTTTTTATGCTACGACATCAAATCTTTTTACCAACATTTTCCAGCGCGACATTCTTATGATCAATCATTGAGGAATCTACAATCTATTCCACTATCTTTGAAGAAAAAAATATGTATATGGAACTTTTTAAAGTGGGTCATTAATTTGAAAATTAATTTTTCAATAAGACAAAAATTTTCGCAGATATTTTTTAATGTATTTTCAATGTATTTAATTTAATTTCATAAAAAAATTTGATTTTTAAATAATGTTGAAAGTTAAAAGATTATAAAAAAAGAAATACGTGTAAAGATGGATTACAAAGTGCCATGGTAGAAAAAGCTATGATATTATAGAACGCAAAATATGGAATGCATTGCGCAGAGATTTTGTATACATAAAATTTGTTTAATAAACACATATCTTCTCGCCTCGCGCATAAGAGGATTAATACTTCGTCGGTGATTTGTTTCTCCCACAGTGTTGGATTCTTCGCCTCTTTCGAATTAATTAGTTTATCCAGAGGCTCCTGGCAAATGTTATTCCGCCGCACGCTTCGTATATTTCCTTGTATTTTCCGTACTGTGAGGATCGTATACATTGTCGCCTCGTTTACAGGCGTTTTGCAAGAACCGGAATACGAAAGTAGACCCGTGAGAAGCGAAGGCCCGCCCCCTCGTTCCGGGACGAGACCGTAACGATACGGGGCTCATTGCAGCTTTGCCAAATTATGGCAATAATATCACTTAGAATCGCGTATCGCGATTCTCGGCGAGATTTCACTTAAGCCAGCGATTCGCGACCAGCGCATACGGATCTGCCACGCACGACTCCCCTAATGTTCAATCGTTCCCGAAACAACCGACTTTAACCTACCTACGAACGAGCCACTTAACAGCCAACCCCTTCCGCTCCATTCCGCTATTTGACTTTCTTTTCTTCACGCTCTCTGCGGGAATTGTTTTAAAATTGAAATCAATACAAGTATATTTAATTTTAAATATCGTAAACACGAAATAATCTATTTTATGTTGATTAAAAAAAAAAGAGTATAAAAAAATAGATAAAAAATTATTTGAATTTATCTTGAAATTTTTGTGAATCTTTTAAGTAATCTTATTCATAAAAGGCTCAATCTATGTCATATATAATATGTCGAAATGTTTTCACATAGTTTGAGAGACTCAATTTTTTTTATCCTTATTTACTTTTCTTTATTAAGTTATATATTAGATGGATTTGATTTTTAGTACAAAAGTCTTAATTTTTCGTCTTCTTTTTATTAGAAAATTATCTCAGCCCCGATCGAAGTAAAATTCAAAGTTAATTTTCAGACGAATAAATTGATTTCCTTTAACGATCTTTAGTTACCGAGAAAGCTGGAATAAGATTGTGACTAAAAGTTGAACTAACTTTTTCCTTAGACTTAAGTGTATAAAGTTTATAAGAGAGATTAACGTAAATATAATTTTTAAACTGATCACTGTTTTAATCTCTATCTTAGATTTAAAAACAGAATTACAGAGAATT
Source organism: Cataglyphis hispanica (assembly GCF_021464435.1). NCBI lineage: Eukaryota > Metazoa > Arthropoda > Insecta > Hymenoptera > Formicidae > Cataglyphis > Cataglyphis hispanica. Next base: position 11,428,577 of record NC_065956.1, read on the forward strand.
TTTTAAATTTGCACTTATTATTATAATACTCGTGTGTGTGCATATATGTGTGGTACAGGCTAGAAAGAAATTTTTTGCTCGCACATTATTTTATTTAACTGTATTTCATCAAGTAAAACTATCAAAAATTTTTATTAGAAATTTTCCATAACAAATTTCTATCTTAGATTTCAAAATTCATCTTTACTGTCTCTTGTGAGCCTCTTAAGCCTTAAGCAACGCACTCAGGCATTATTCTCATAGCGTCTAATGGATAAAATGGCATAGCTCCTCGAACTTCTCTTTCAAAAGTCATACGATAAACGCGCCAACGACGCATACCTTATTGAACTGCTTCGTAACTCGATTAAAACCACTCCATGCGCGCGAATAATAATACCTGCTCATTTAAGCGCCTGAGGAAGTGATGAGTCTTCGGCTTCTATTTCTGAAAGGATGCTTGATTAGGAATATAAGTTCGTGAAAAGGATCGCGCGAACTGAGAGAGAAGAAAACGGAAAATAAACGAATCAATAAATGGAATTAATGATAAAAAATATAATTTATTTGACGATTTTGAAGAACTTTATTTTAGTACCTCTTTCCCTTTACTATTAATAAAATTATTTCTATTAATAATATCTTTATTTATAATATGAAACGTAAAATGTAGAATTTTTATAAACATATATAGTCATATATAGTATTCATGATAATAGAAAGATAAATAATATTAATTTCTCTTCTTTTTCAGATTCACAAATAGCATTCGGTAATTAAATTAATAAAAGAATATAATCAGAAACAGTATGAATGAATGATATTATTTACGCATATAGTCTCAATTAATATTTTATAATAAATTTCAAAAACTATTAAATAAAAAGAGTAAATAGAGTAAATAAAAATACGTAGTGTATATAGGAAACGCATTAAAAATGAATGAGAATAGAAATTATTAACGAAAATAGAATTATTAACGATTTTTCTAGTTCTTAATAAACTTTCAGCATTAAATATCTCGGCGTTAAAGATTTAAAGTTTCTGTTAAAAGCACAATTTTTAATATTTTTTTGCTTATAAACTTGAAAAGAGTATAGCTGCTATTCTATATAAATTTATATTAATAATACGATGTATAAAATAGTTCACGCTTGCGCAAATGTTCCTTTGAAGAAGCAGAAAATTTTAACGCAGTTGACCTAAAAAGTTGGCTGAGATAGGCGAATATATGTTGAAGTGACTAAAGTGATGAAAGGGAGACAGTTCTCGCGCGTTCGCGTTCGCAGGGAGAGAGTCTACTAAAAGTCTCGTCGAATTCTTCGCGTCGTCCCATCCGTTCGCGCACCTGACGACATGAATTTTGATTTGCAAATGAAATCTCAACTTTGTCGGGAATTTCGCACTCGGCAATCTTTCCCGGGCCGCCTTTGTTTTCGGCAGCTTTCATGACGAGCTTCAATTATACGGACTATTCTCTCATCCCGACTCCTTTCGCGACCTGTCCTTCCCTTTCACTCCGATATTCCATTTTTTTTTTCCTCGATCTATTCGCTTCCTTCCCTCTGTCTTCCGTCACCGCCATCGATCTACGCTTCCTTTTCTCCTGTTGGTCGGGAACTTTCTCGGAGAATGCCGGACAGAGAAGAGGAACTTGCGGCATGAAATTCGCGAACGGACTGAATTCTAATTATCCCAGCGTTTCTTTTGCGCGTTTTTCACGTTCTGCGTTTTTTTCTTTTTTGCCTTCGCCGCTTTCGCTGGATCGCGTCATCCTCGTTATGCGCTACCGCATATTGCAAAAACGTTGGAAAGGAACGGAAGTAATGGCCGAAGCGGAGTGGAAATCGAAAAAGCGAACGTCTATACTCCTGTCCCTGTCTACGCTCCTGTGACGGTTCTATGAATCATATTTACGAACTGTATACGCGATTGTCATCTTTGTTATATAAACGACAAATTATTTTATATTAAATTGGCTTACTGATATGAGTGGAGAGATTTTCAGGTTTTTCTCGACAATACAGAATAAATGAGAATTAGAATTTTTAATTTAATTTACAAAATTTACTGCATCTAATTTCTCTTAATTGTAAATTCTTTGGCAAAGTTGGAGCGTTTTATTAAATAAAAGTCACTTGCGCCATTCTTTTATTATTACAAAAAGTAGAAACATATAAAATAAGCGCATTTGTCACAAACTATTTTATTTATTTTTTTATATTTATGTTAAAGATATTAAATTTGTATTAACAATTTTTTTTGTTGCAGTGAAACCACTGAAAGTGGAAATTTTGGGGAAGGACCAGATCCTATCGGCAGGAAAGATGTATGACGTGAAATGTCAGAGCATCGGTTCAAAGCCGGCGGCGGTCCTGACCTGGTGGAAGTCCTCGAAGCAGCTGAAGGGACTGAAGAAAAACGTGAGTGACGCCAAGAACCTTATTCCTTGCGTTGCGCGAGGCAAAAACGTGCCGCGCTCGAACGAACCGCACTGCCGCTTCGTGCTTAATTGCATCCCCCCACTTAACCACTGTTTCGAGATACGAGAAACGTTCTTTTCTTCTCTTTTTCTCTCTCGATTACACAACTTTACTTCGCTTTATTACATAAACTAACCTGGATATCCTTTCTCTCTAATGACATGAACCACTTTATTTAAGCGCAAATATTTTTACAACGATGAGACAAATGGATTGTCTTAATATTCTAATAGCAAGTATAAAAATATTATTTCAAAGCTTAGTTAATTTAATTTAAAAGGAATATTATTATTCCGCTTCAACATCAAATGTAGATTTTGATTGATGTCTGTATTTTTGTAATTATTATGTTATTTTATTTTTAGGTGTATTATTCTTTATATAACAAACTTGTGATTTATTTTATCAACATGTTACTTATACAGATATCCTCGTGATGAACTATCGCTATATTGTTTTAATAAAAAGAATTTCAGTTATTATTACAGAGTATTGTTAATTTTCTTGGAGGTTATTATTATTTTATTTATATCATACTCAGATTATTTTATTTTATAATACTCAGATTTCAATCAAAATCTTAATTTTCGCTTGTTTTCTATTTTAGACCCCGCTCTCATATTACCTTTATATACAATAGATTCATTCGCGTCGCGATTCATTCCATCATCTCGTCTCGAAATTGAAATCTTCGATTCGCCGGCGATTCGTTGCGCGCGATTTCTCGATCGCGATAACGCACACTACCCCGTAATATCAATCACATGAGAGAGAGCTCATTCGCGGCGCTGGCCAAATCGACACGCGAAAAATCCGTCTCTCTCACGCGATTAAATGAAAGAATAATAGAAAAGAGCGAGAGTACGAAATAACGCGCGACGGAAATGACGACGTTGGCGGAAGATGATGTGCCGCGCCGCGCGATCTTCGTCGCGAATGACGGAGAAACGCTTTCAGCAAATCGATTCTCGTTGCGTTCTCCAGGTCTCGCGCGGCGCGCGACGGAGCGAAAATAAAAATGACAGTGCTTCGATACACGAAATACTGCTGGGAGCCTTTCACCTGCGACGTAAATGGGAATCCGTAGAAATAAATTCGCCTTTATTTCGCGCAATTTCCACCTCTCCTTTATCTATCTCTGGCTTGCATCAAGTTTTCTTATATGTTCTTTCTTTACTCTTTATGCCTTAGTAGCCGATGCAATGGCTACTTTGGAAGCCATTCAGCTAATTAAAAGCTCAGATCAAAGAGAAAATTTATTTTAAGGTACCTACGAGTACGGCGAAAAAAGTTATAGCAGCGTTTCTGCAGCATTTCATGCAGGTTTAAAGTAACGAAAGAATATATGGATGACTCTAAAAAAATACCAGCATGAAGGATGAATTTTACTTTATAACGGCAAGCAAAAAAAGCAAACAAATCTATATTTTTATATAGAAAAAAACTTTTGCATCTATTCTTCTCATACATTATTCGCATACATTCTTCGCATTATTACATTATTTTACCGGCGAAATTTCATTTTACCTAAATGTTACGACACAATTTATATTATAAAAAAGATTATTATATTATTAAAAGAGATATTTATATTATAAAAGAGATAAAATATAGTTTATCATGATTTATTTCTCGTTGATTACTTCGTTATAAAAAAATTCTACCTCATGACAATTTTCCAATGTCACTTGCGAAAAGCAAAATCATCATTACGGGTATCCACTCCCGCTGAAAGGTGGATCAGCTGGAAACCAGAAGCTCGCTGGGGATCAGAGATTCATGTAACAAATTCAACGACAAAAAAAAAAACTCGTTCGACTTTATACATGATGCTACCAAAAAGATTAAGCACCGCGCGTCATTTTCCCGATATAAAATTCGCTGTTTATTCTTCCTCCTCTTCCCCCTTATTTCCCTCGGATCCCCAAGGGCGGAAAGACGATGTCTACATAAATGGTTTTCCGGCTGAACCTGACGAGGTTGTTTCTTCGGGACGATTAAATGGGGAGATTGGACACGCCCCCTTGTTCCTCGCTGTATTTAGCCCCCTCTCCCCTCCCCTACCCTCTCCACCCCCCGTCCCCGCGATAATTTGGAATTGCACCTCGAGGCTATATCTGGTATCATCTACGTCAGCGATTCTCAACCGGTAACTTGCGAAGGCTCGTTCGCGGGGACTTGCAATTAAAAGTTCTATAACAGCGTCTGCCCCAATCAAAACTTTTTCTTATTAATATATAGATATCCTATACTCAATAATTAAAATTATTTTATATATACACACACAAACACACGCAAATATATTTTAAAGAGTAATACATATTATACTTTTTAAGTCACTATTCTTAACTAGAACTCTGATTAACGTTTGCTAAATTTTAGGATCCATCAATTTTTAACAATTTATTAAAATGAGTTTAATTTTATTTAAAAGAAATTTATTAAAAGAATTTATTAAAAAGTAGGTATGTTTGCAATTATTAATTATAATAAAAATCAGCAAAATAAGATTTTCTAGGCGACAAAAGACAATAGATACTTTAAAGTAATCTTTAAAGAGAATAATAAAACAAGCCAATTTGATATACGATATTATATCAAGACAAGATAACTACGTATAATAAGATGACGGCGATTGATAATTTTGTTAACAATTTACTTGCGCTCGTCCTGTATATATAATAATAACTCGTTGTGCGAGCGACAGCAAGAAATAATCGATTTCCATTAATAAAAGATCTCGTAAGCTACTTACAAGTGAGCAAGTATAGTGAAATGTTTTACGTCGTAAATTGAATTCAAAAGTTTTGTCCGTAAAAATCACGAACGAATTTAAAACTGTTAAGGAACAACATGATGTTCGCTGAGAACAATTTGCATCGTTATCTCGCCAACAGTAATAACCCGCTCGGACCATCCGATAATTAATTGAATCACGGGAACTGTCCGCTTGATAATCACGATAAGTTCTTCCGCGAGATATTACCTCGCGCGCCGATGATTATTTCCACGGAATATTTTTCTCTTCTCGTTATACGTCCCAGTTTCGACATTATGAGCCTGATAATGGCGATTGCCACGATTGCAGAACTATAATGCACAGATTTGTAACGCTTCGTATTATATCTAATAATCTGAAGAAAAAAATTAAAATTTATGCCAATAATAAATGAATCATTTTCTGCATTAATTTTGATTTCTCAGAATAAATATTTTTTAAACAACTTTATATAAAATTTTCATATAGACTTTAATTTTTTGCATCAAAATTGAGTCTATATTAATTGCGTTAATGTTTTAACATTAAAGTCATTTTTTTAATTTAGCTTTCCATACTTGTATAATTCATAATTTCACTCACCGAATTAAATCATTATACTACTGCGCGTGATTCGTTGGATGGTAATATCGAGAGAAATTTTCAACGTGTGTTCTCACTATTGATTTTGTTGTGTTATACTTTTAACATGATTCTTAATCATATCATACGATTGAAAGTATGACAATACAAATTCAATAATGAGATATGTAAAAGAATGTTTGTAATTGGTTTAATCTAATCAGTGAAACTACAAATTATACAAATATTAAAAACCAAATTTAATCAATAAAAAAGCGTAATTTTCTAGAAAAAATATCTACTTGATCCACTCGACGAAGTGATAAACATGGTAGCATGCCAGCGACAGGGCGGATCGTAATTCTCGACGTACTCTGTCTTATATATTATCGTAGAGATCGTTTTACGTGTCTGTTGGCATAACTTCAAGCCACTCACTGGGGATCGCGATAATAATTTGTACCGATCTGCTTTCTTTTGAATTTGATCTGACGCGGCAAAATCAACAAGCGCGAGTCGATCGATGTCGAATGAATTGATATCGGAAAAGATGCATTATATATGAAATGCATATTTTATTTGTTTGCGTTATGCTTTCTGTGAAAAAGCTGTTATTATATTATATATTGTTCTACTGTCAAAATATTATATTATTTCATGTGTTTTTATTAAAATAATTGATCGACATATTAATATATTTTTAAATTTTAATGCTATCGATAATATATTTTTATTAATATTATATATATATATATATATATATATATATATATATATGCGTTAATACATTGACCCATAAAATATTTTTCTGCTTTATCGGAATCGCGATAAATTCTGTCAGAACTTTGATGGCTCTTCATTGAAATGGGAATAATGGTAATTCCATCGTTTACGATTCATCCTCGTACAATCGCGATTAATTTCAGGTTCAATTACTTTTGAAAGACGTACACATTCATCCAGTGCAGGCCGAAGGGTTTTCGCGAATGAAAAAGCACTGAAAGGCGCTTTTATTACGGATAGGGATTAAGTACGAGAGCTTATTACACATCCGAGAGAAGACCATTTGTCGAATTACACCATTGACACCATATGACGTGTCTGCCACAACTTTGATGATTTTTTTATAGTACTTGATTCTTCAAGTTTTTCTCATCCAAGAAAATTGGATTATCCGATGCCTGCGCAAATGTATTTCGCCTCATATATAATTCTCATGCAGTGATTTTTCATGAGATAGAACTATTTATAATAATGTTTATCATAAACAATTTTTATACAAACGCAAAACAAGTTTGTACATTCCGTTGTCATATACATCTCGAACTCGTTGGGATACATTTTGAAGTATTTTTTAAAACGGATATTAAAATCCCCGGAGATAAAACAGAAAAGCAAATAATCGCAGAAAAAATTTCTTCATATCGACCAGAATGCCTCGGAAAAAATTGGCTATAGCTGTCTTATAAATTCAGCTCGCCATCGGAAACCTTAACGTCTTTTCCCGAGGAAGTTACTACAGCGAAAGAATGTCGCGCACATATTTTTCACGCAGCGACTTGAGTAGCTTAGGTTCGTGCGTTTTTCCGAAAATCAATAGATAATTGATAGTAACTCGGCAACAGTTTGTTCCTCGACGAAAGCTATCGGTATCTAAATATATAATATCTTGTCTCGCATATTTTTGACTTTATTAAATTCAATTTGAAAGAAAAGGATTGTATTAATATAGAGACATTGCTTTTGCATTACAAGCGAGATCTTTTCTTTCTGGAAAATTTTTCGAAGAAAAAGTCTCTCTCTGCAAAAATAATAATATACTCTTAGAAAAGCCAGCATTAAGAATATAAGAAACATTATTGCGAGGCACTCATGAAGGCCTTCTATCTTGCTCTAAGAAGAATGGGATTCCCCGTATACGAGCCGAAACGTATTTTCTTCTCGATTATGTCGGCAGAAGGGTAGAGAGTATATTTACGCAGAGGGACGATGAACCCTGAGGGGTCTTTTATAAAGACTTCTACTAACAGCGCTTTCAGATCGAGAATGTATACAGAATACCTCACACGCGTCGCGTAAACCTTTAGCTATCATTGTTTGACAAATTGAGTCAGTTTTTGTTTAAGGAAAATTTTATACATTTCTTTATATCTCAAAAAAGACTATTTGATTTTTTAAATTAAATATTTCCTGACAATTAAAATTTATATAAAATTCAACTTAAATTAAAACTAAATTTCTAAAAAAAAAAAAAGTAATCTCAATAGTTTAGTGTTGAAATACTTTCTTTTAGTTTAATTTTTGATATTTATAGCTGAAGGGTAATGTGCCGAATATATATCTAGCATGCTTTGTATATTCAAATTGCTTTAATTAAAACGAGGTTATTCGAATGCAGAATAGTCGGTGTGCCGATTGCTTCGTGGCAAAAAAAGATTTCTCTTTGTCTCACAGTCGATCTTGCTTTAACGCAATTGGCACGAGAAACTACGAATGCATTCAGTATAACAGGATGGATTCCGGTAATCGTGAGAGGAGATTCGAGACAAAGCGACTACGGCGACTGTGCACAGTGTGGCTCTAATTTAAACAAAATATTTGTACAATACGTTCTTAGATTATTTCCATTAAAAGAATTTAATCGCCAATAAATTGTAATAATTTTTAGTAATTTGTATTCTTATTAAAAACAATGTTGTATGTTTCAAAAGAATATAAAAATTAATTTCTTGTAACGATTAACGGATATTTTTATTATTAAATTACATTTAGTAATAATAAAAGTTATCCATTCTTAAAAAAAACCTGTTAAATCGATACTCGCAAATATTGTTGCTTCTTTTCCTCATTGTTGATTGGTTTTTATTTCAATATTACGCTGTACATTACTTCATATTAATAAAAATCTGTCATGGCTGCGTATTTGACAATTCAAATATTATATATATATATATAATTTTTATTTAATTGATTTTGAAAAAACAGTATACATATTATTATATTACATATAACTAATTTTATAATAATTATATGTATTTTATAATAGACGCATGCCCTAACCGCGTGCCCTAATATAATGCACCGTAAGCTGCTTCCGTTGGTCCAGTTGGACTTACCTATCGTTGATTCTGGCCATATTAATTCTGGCTACGTCTAGCCAGAGATAGCTTTGTCCCCTTATCAGAGGTCAATGAAGAAAAACAATTCCTTCCGTTGCCGGCTAATTATTGTCGCCGGGGTATACGAGCATAATTTTATGCTTATTTATGACATGACAGTTTGTCATGGATCGTTTCAATAAATTGCAAAATTTGATACATGAATAGTTTGACTGAAAATCAAATTATCAATCAAATTTAATAATTGATTGTGAAGTAATAATATTTAATCGTAATAAAATAAAATTAAATAAAATTATAAAATATATAAAATAAAATGAATAAATAATATAATATAATATAATATATTATATTATATTATTTATTCATTTTATTTTATAATTTTATTTAATTTTATTTTATTACGATTAAATATATTATTACTTCACAATCAATTATTAAATTTGATTGATAATTTGACTTTTAGTCAAATTATTCAAATTATATGACATATAAATATTTTATTAATTTATTTTAATATAAATTGCATATTATAAATATTATATATTATTATAAGATTAAATATTATTACTTCAAACAATGATTAAATTTGATTGATAACTTGACATTAGATTGACTCAAGTAAAGTTATATTAAAACGATGCGTGACAAACTGTCTAAGCTTTTATTCCTATGATAATAAAGATGGATGGGCTATGAAAAATTATGACAAAATTGGCACAACATCACAATAGTTATCAATATTTCATATAAGAAATAAAGTTATTAGTGTCTTCTACATTAAATAAATTAAATAAAATTCCAATTGAAAAAAATATAAAATATTTTTTCAATTTTTGTTTAAATTTATATTTTAAATTATATTTCTAATGTGTTTTAATATATATTTAAAAAGTCTAATAAAAGTTATTTGATTGCATTTATTCTAGCCCATCCATTTTGAGGCAACGGATTTATTTACAATCTACATTTGTATCTGCAATATCTACGGATCCGTCACCTCAAAATAAAATAAAATTTATCACTCACCGGCACTGATGCGCAACAGCGGAGATTTGGTCTTGAGGCTACGTTGTCTGCAACACACAAATATAAAATCCAAATTATAGCAACGTTTAAAATAATTATTAATATTTCAAAAAATTATTATTGTGCGCATCGAATTTTATATCCGACGCGTATATAATAAGAAGGTATATAAATATAAAATAATTTTATAAATTCTAAAAAAAAAAACAATTTTAAATAAAAACTTTTATAGTGTGAGTCTCTCTTGTTTAAACTATTTAAACAATAATCGAATCGAATTAATGCGTGTGCAAGATTTATAATAATTAATATAATAATAAAAATAATAATACTCACCCTTGGGTTGCTCCGCCGGTGCAGGATGCCTCTCCTAGGCCTCCTCCTCCTCCTCTCAGGCTATTGTTAGGTTGATCTATAACACAAATAGAACCAAATTGTAGCAGCGCATAAAATAATTAACATTTCAAAAAATTTATTGTACGCTTGAATTTAATATTTGATAAAAATCTGTTTATAATAATAAACAGATTAATAAAATAATTTTATAAATTTTGAAAAAAGACTAATAACTAATATTTTCATATAAAAGCTATAATTAAAATATATTTAAAAGTAAAAATCTTTTCCTTTAATTCTCTTATTTGAATCATATAATTACAAAATCAAATTACGCGATTAATTGTTTAATTTAAATTACACGTATGCAATTAATAAATAATTAATATACAAATAACAAATTACTTACCACAGGGCTGCTCCACCGATGCTTCTCCTAGGCCTTCTCCTCCTCCTCCTCTCAGATGGATTCACACGCACGATATTTTAAACGACACTCCCGCACTTTTATTAAAAGATACTTCTGCACTTGTACGCGCGATACTTCGAACGACACTCCCGCACTTTCGGCATGATCGAACCCCGTTTCATACGAAAACTGTACTGCGAGTCGACAAGTACTACTTTATTGCTCGAGCGTTGCTGTATGAATGATAACAAGGCTATAAGTCGTAAGATATTAACAAAAGCGCGCTAATGTTTACATCGCCAAGGCCGAATACAATGTTATTGTTTTCAGGGCCGAAAATATGTTGCGTACTGTTGACGTATATATGGTGTCGAATATTAAATAATACAAGTATTTTAAATTATAGATTAATTATTTAATAAAGGATTAATATATCATGGAGCTTATTATTATATTAATCATTATTCGAACCTGCGATTTGATTATTTTATTACGCGTTTTCAAGCCGAATCATATTTAAATTATCAAAAAATTGAATAACGATAAAATATGAAATATAATTAAAAATCAAGTATTTTTAAAGAAATAATTATTGTTTATAAAGAGAAAGAGAGAGAGAGAAAGATGGCGATAAAACAATAATTTACAATTTTGATTCTTATCATTTTGATTCTTGATTAAAACGTCACGCAAAATACGCGCTTCGGAATTTATCCATTATGATATAATTACGTATTATTCAAAATTTAAAGTGTGTGAAAGATAATTAATTATTTATGATATCAAATTATTACTACCGGATACTTGTCGCGATCGCGTTGAGTAGAGAAATTTTATGGAGTGTTCTCGCGTTCTACTTCTTTACTGTTCGACTATCGCCGTGAGAATAATAAAGTTGTAAACCATAACATGTTAACAGTAGCGCGCTAATGTTTACGCCCATGTTATGTTTTGATTATTCGTTGCCGAAATATTTTCCGTACTATGACGTATATACAAACGAAATATTAAATTATACATGTATTTTAAATTATAAATCAATAATTAAATTATCAATTAATATATTACGGAGTTTATTATATCGATACTGACAATATTGTTACCTCTTTTTCGCGATACTAATTGGTTATCTCGACGATGCACTGAACATTACTTTATATCAATAAAAGCTTGTCTGAGCGACACATTTGATAGTTTAAATATTAAGTGGGTGTGTAATTTTTATTTAATTTATTTTGAAAAAGTGGAAAACCAGAATTAATATGTAAGTAATTATATACACATACATATAAAAGTCACTCGAAAGTCTCGAAGTGTTGTCGCTTTTCCGCGATATGCTGATTGGTTCTGTCATTGCGCTTACTTTGTGAGCGGCTGTCATTGTACATTTTGACAGTTATGTGTATCAAGAGGCAAATAGTGTATTGAAAATTGTGTGCCATTAAAAATGTATAATAAAAAGAAATAAATGGCGCGCGCTTTTGTTGTCTAGTATAATAAAAATAACTATTAATTTACTTAGTAACGCACAAATTTGGCAAGTTGCTAATATTTTTTTTATTATGAGATATTACAATTATCGACATTATTCTATACTTTGCAATATCAATATCGATTTGTGATAATCGAAAAGAAACTCATATGATACAAATAAAATCGATGGAATAATTAACACGTTATAAAAGTATATAGGGAGTTCTCCAGAATAATCGCGCGCACGTTTATTTAATGTGCGATTTTCTATTTTATCGATACTCGCGGACGACGAAAATATATAATAAAATTATATATGATATGTATGTAAATTGGTATCCAAAAAAGCACAAGGTATCGCGAGCATTTCAAAATCTATCGAGAAACGCTTTGACATTCTGACGGGTGACCGGAAAATCTTCATCATGTTGCTGAAACGAATAAATCATCGGTTATGTCAGAATCTTTTCTGAACCGATAAATGCCCCGTTCGACTAGGAAAATTTTCATTAAACGGCCGATCGTTAAATAACACGTTGCACAATATTGATAAAAGAAAATATATACATAAAGGTAGATGAGGGGGAGGGGAGAGCGAAGGGTAGGCTACGATAATTTATCGGCGCGTCGATGCACCGGCGCGACTGAATTAATAGTTTCATGGGGATGACAGACAGCTTGATAATAATTTATCGGCGTGTTCGTGTAATTGCGATCGCGGATCATCTGAGGGAGGCTGACGTATCGCATTGGATTGATCGGCATTAGGCATCATCAATAACCGTCGTCGACGAATGTGTTGTATAATGATGCTTGAGGAAGTGTAGCTTCGGTAAAATCGGCCCGCATGAGTTGCGGGCGGGGTTTGTGTGCATTTGCTAAACATGTTTGTCAACGCACGTCCGATTACTGGCCGGGACAAGCGTGTGTTTTGGGTAATTAATGATAGCGAACCGGGATCACGATCGCCCATAGAAATATTTGTCCTTGTCTCTTCCTCTCTTTCAGACTTAATTGCGATTAGATACGCAATCTGAATGTTGCCAATATTGTCGCATTTAAATATATATCAGATAGTTTGCATCGAATTCAAATAATTATTCCAGAGAGTTTGCGAGTCGTGATCAGAAATATTGGAAGAAATAGACTCACAAAGAAAAATAATCTGCGCATTAAAGTGATCAAAAATATAATAAATTAATTATTATAATATTTTTAGCAGATTATAAATATTTTGTAGTATATTATTAATAAAATAAGAATCATTTAAATGTAGAGTTTTCTTATAAGTCAAGCGTAATTCAACTTTGATCTCGTGAAATGTACAAACTTATATATTACTTGTTCAACTTATTTGTTAAAGATTGTTGTAGAAAGACGTATTAGAGAAAAAAGACGTAGAAAGTTTTTTCTTTGTTCTTTATTTTCTAATTGAAAATTATTGATAAAATATATAAATCAGATTATTTCATTAATCGCGATGCTTTTATATAACCAAACAACTTTTGGGTGGGAGTCGAATAAAATAGATAAACACAGCTTCCTCTTTCTTTTTGGGATTGATAGCCGGCACTCGCCCGTCGTTTTAAGGGAATTGCTCCGTGTTTAATCAGACATCGTCGGTTCTTGAGGTTAAGGCGTTGTCGTCATTGACGATGGCTCGGACGAGCGACGTCTAATTCCTGAAATCCATTAGTTGAGCGAAAGAGCCTTCGCGGCCAGCCATTCCCCACGTGCATTTGATCGAGAGAGAAACGTCGATAATGGTCGATGCTTTTGTAGATACGCTGTTATCTGTACTGACAAATAAGAAAAAGAAAATCCAGATAAACGCGAATAAAGATTAATTCAGATTTGTACGCAAGTTATAACATTGACTTTTGACAGTTTTCTTTATTCGATATATTTTTCGTAAAGATCCTATAAAGACTTTCGATGAAATGGAGAAATTGTTATAATAAAACTAAGTTATTATAAATTATAAAATCTTCATATTTAACATTTGAGTATTTTATATTAGGATTGACATCTGTATATTTATATTTATTTGCCGTTAAAAGTAAAGTCGGAAACACTCTTTCGTAATATATTAATAATAAAATATTGTTAAAAACTTCTTTTTAAGAATCAATTTCATCACTCTATATATATATCAAACGCGGACGATGGATACATTTTCCAATAAAAGATATTATCTTGTTGCTTATACTACCGCGAATATAAATTGGCTTTAAAATATTTCTTGAGGCCTGCAAGCGCACTTAACTCTCATGTAAATTAACTTTCTTGAGGATATATAAACGTGATATAAATCCATTAAATACATTATCAGAAGACTAGATCATAAAAAAATTTATGAATAATATAAGTCTACGAATTATTTCATTCAGATTCTTTTAAATCGTTTTTGTAAACTTAAAAAGAAAATTGAAAGTTTCATAATCTTTTAATTTTTTAAATAAATATTTTAAAAGTTGTTAAATTTTATTAAATTATATTTAATTTTATTAAATTATTAAAATTTTATTAAATTATATTTAAGATTGACCTAAAAAATATTTAATTTTATTTTATTTTTTAATTTCGCAAACGACAATTAAAATATTTTTTTAAGAGAAAAAGAAAAAAAGAATGAAAGACAGAGAGAAAAAGAGAGAGAGAGTTGAAAGTTACTTAACATGGAAGTCGTTACCAGTCGTTAACTTTGAACGAATGCAAGCCGGAAAGGGAACTTGGTCTAACATTGAAAGCAGCTGCAAACGACTTATGTAATCGCGTTTTGTAGGTAACGTCTTGCAAAGTAAAAGTAAAAGATGTGCAAAAGTAAGCTTCCGACACACATTTCATTATAGGTTCTACCGAGCAAATGCATTTGCATAAACGTCAGTATTCTTTTCATCTATTTCATCTGCACTGTTTGAACGTCGCTGGACCATAAGGTCGACTTCGCGCTCGCTCGAACTATACTAGATGCTGGATTAAAGTGGACGACACGTAAAACGCGATCTCTCAGTCGTATTATATTTACGGAATGCTGAGCTTCTGGTGAAGGGGCACGGAACACCGTGTAATCCAACTCGAGTCAACCTTTAATTCCGGTTGGCATATTTCGGACATACTATTTTTATTTAGCCATACAGGGAAAATTGAGAATCCTATTAACGAGGTACGTTTATCCCTCAATAATCCATTTAGAAACTCGCTTAGTGAAGAAATATGAAGAAAAAGAGAAATTTTTGAATTAAAATAAAGAAACTATTATAAATATTTATTATAAACAAGAGACACGAAATTACGTTTATAATATGAAAGATTGAAAAAAAAATTTTCAATTAATTTGGTATTAAAAGATTTATAAAATATTTAAAGCGCTCTAATAGAAAGTTTTATTTAAATTAGTTCGCTTTCCAAAATTAAGTTTCATTGCATTTAGTGAAACGTTTAGCAATGTTTCTTGCAGTTTATTTAATATGATATTCTTTCGAAAAAAAATAAGAAAACCAAGCAGTAGAGTTATGTGAAGTATTGGATCAGTAAATCGATAAAATCGTCTCCAATAATCATTACATTGAATCAACTAATTTCTGATCAGTGCGTGAAATTGACTCCAATAATCGTTTCACTGAACGAGTAATATGAAAAAAGCAACTTTCGCACACATTCTCCATAAGTAGCTTTTTTTTTTCCTTTTTCAGTACGTGAAAATGATGACGATCGACGGTAAACTAATTGAGCCGATTTAATTTTCAGAGA
This sequence comes from Cataglyphis hispanica, assembly GCF_021464435.1. Taxonomy (NCBI): domain Eukaryota; kingdom Metazoa; phylum Arthropoda; class Insecta; order Hymenoptera; family Formicidae; genus Cataglyphis; species Cataglyphis hispanica. The sequence continues at coordinate 11,444,498 of NC_065956.1, forward strand.
GCCGATCTTTTTGCAATAACTCCTGGCAAAAGCACGCCTCGAATTTGTCGCAGTTTCGCGCATTATTAGTCGACGGATTTTATCACCGCGAGTTATTAGCCCCGGAGTTTTATCATGGACGACCTCGCACGCCGGTGGAAATATACCGCGCGTTATCTCTCGCGACGAGAAATATGCGTCATGAAACGAGAGTTCCGTTTATGCGACGCGCACTGTGAATTATTTTTCGACTGGTCGGAAATTTCTCATTGCAGGCGTGTAGCCTGCTTGCTGAAATGGTCCCATTTATGTGAAAAATTTATCGGACAAGATCCGAATACCCTTTGCATATTTTGTTTTTTTCATGTACACATATACGCACTCGTGCACTTGTTTTTCAAGTTTATATTTGCAAGAATTTTTGTTTCCACTTTTTTTAGAACTGATCCGTTAACGGGTTTGAATCCGAATCCGTTATTATGGATACACGAAAAATGGCGATTGGAAGTATTTTATAGCATGGGAATATCAAATTATAATATAATTTTTCAAATTAATTGTTTTAATAATTTAGTGAAATATGAAATATTATCTAATCACATTTTTTATTAATTTATAATTTTTTATTTAATTTCTAGTACATTTCGCATAGTTCGATAAATTCAATAAATGCAGCAGCATGTCCTTTATGCCGACCTTTGTTTCTAGCCGTATAATTTTACGTGATAACGCTGACGATCACGAAGAATTAATCGGCTGTATAAATAATTTCGATATTGCATTATTACATGGAATTTGATCAAGTGCCGTCGCAAAAAGCGAAGAAAATTTATTAAAAATACAATTATCGTAATAGCGCATAACGCAACCTCATTGCGCGATTCGCGAGCGAATCTGAAAAATTGCAGACAGATATAATAAAACAGTGATACAACGGAGCGCGAAATATAATAGGAATGAAATAATAAACGCGTTATATACACAAGCACATATACACATACACACACGCACACACACATACATGAAATTGCACGCAGAGAAACTGAAAAGCTCGTCTCTCTTGCCAACCGTGGAAGCACGGCGCTTTTGGATATATCAAAAATCACTCGCGAACAAAAGACGAAATATCCGTCGGTGCACTTTTCAAATTAAAAGCTTATCCTGTGCGAAGCTCATTTAACGAGAAAGCACATGGAATGAAAGCAGTTTACGATTTGCGCATAGTAGAATTCATTATGCGGGCTTTCTGTTAAAAGTTTTATTTGGACAGACGGATGTAATTGCGAATACTAGAATGATATTGCAAAAACGAATTATATTAAATGATAATAGCTTTAAATCAAATAGCGTTTATATGAAGTCAATTTTAACTATTTAGATTCAAAAAGTTTTGAGGATGCTCAAGCCTTGAAAGTCATATGTAAAAAGAACAAAGCAATAGAAAGCAGATATATAAAGAAGATGATTGTCTCCATACACATTTAAAATCTTAACATTGCCGCTAAAAAATTATAAAGCATTTCAACAAGAAAAACTAATATAACGACAAATTATTAAAATAATTTAAATAATTATTGATTGATAAAAGCTTGTTTTTATATATATATTAATTATATGTATAAATATATAATTATAATATATATTATATATAATTTAAATATATAATTATATATATATATATATATATATATATATATATATATATATATATTAATATTATATAGATAATTTTATATAGAAAATATATTTGTGTTCTCAAATTTATGAAAAAGATTTATTTGATTATTTCATGTATAATTTGATTGTCAAATAGTAAATAAATAAAATCAAAATGTTCAAAAACAGAATAGAAAGCTCTCGTATTCTATAACAAAAAAATTCTTGTTTTGGCCCGAGGAAAAAAGTGATTTTGATTGACGACATCGATGATATTAAATTGTTGGGTTCACCACAATGATACTCAGCAGCTGTCATTTACAATTGCATTTACATTACATGCTCAAACGGCATGCGGCTGCTTATGACATCAATAATGTAAAAGGCTTTCGATACCGGTCGACTACCTATCTATCTCGTCCGATCCAAAAAGGATATTACTACTATCTCGTCGGTTAAAAAGAGAGATAGAGAGATATTCGCTGATGCACACGTGCTTTCTTACGTCGAGCTCGTCTGCTTTTAACGCGACAGGTGAAGACGAAGAAGAAAGAGCGCAACTCTTGAAAGAAACGACGCGGATTTATTTCGCTTCCTGAAAGTTCTCTTGCGAGTACAACAAACGACGAACGTTCATCTTATGAGGGAAAAAAAAAAACGCGCATTTCTTTATATTAAAATGGAAAATACGAGCATATAATCGCGCTTTCATGCGTTTATTTCCGAAGAAAGACGTGCAATACAGATATGATTTTAATGTTTTAAAGTACATAATAAAAACATATATATTTTCCGTATTATTTGAATTGTATAATATTTTCACAATTATAATACTTTTATAATTCTTACCGAATTTTAAGAGTTTGAAGTATTATTTAATTTAATTCATAGCGATAAATTTTTGCATTCATATATAGAGAAGAATTTTATTTATACAGAGAGAAAGGGGAGAAAATATCCTCTTTTTAAGCTGTCCAACTAACGAATGATTCTGTGATAGATGAACGTTGTTAACTGCGTGATACCGCACAAATGTATTTAACATGTGCGACGTAGAGCCTGGTGAAACCTTTCTTGCTCGCGAGCGAATATACCGGGTAACTGAAGACACAAGCGAGTTTCCGGATGGGCGGATCCGAGTTGTGGTTTTGTGTATACACACAAACGGCCCTGTATGTATACACTTGCGCTGTGTATATGTACGCGGAAAGATGGAAGGGGTTTCCCTTCCCTCCTCCCTCCTCCCTCCCCCCCCTCTCTCTCTCTCTCTCTCTCTGTGTTCCTGTTTCTATATACAGCTTTTCCTCTCGTCCGTGTCTCCATCAGGAAGGTAAGAAGAAGTTAATCCCGGACCCTTTCACAACGAGAACGCAAGGCAACAGCAGCATAGTACAAAAGGGCGGAACACGCTACGCAAATTGCGTCTTACCTGTACAATTACGTTTCGCAAACGGACTTGATCCTGTCAACATTTCATTTATTATCTCTAAAGCACAAAATAAACATCGATTTTATATAGGAAATGGATTATTCCATAAATTCATGTTTATTTATTGCGCAGATTTTGCGTTTACAATTAATGTTTGATGTAATAAAAAAGAATCCTCAGTCGGATAACAATGTACGTGAAAAATAATAATGAAAAAAATATTAAAATTATTTCTTAATAATTTCTTAATATTAAATTATTTTTTGGGATGAATAAAATAAATATATTTAATTTTACTTTTTTATTCATAATAAAAAGAAATTTATAAACTGATTATTTTTACAAATTTTTTATTATATTTGTTTTTTTTTATTTTAGATATTACTTTTGCTTATAGTCACTTACATGTTATATTTTGTTTTTATGAATATATTGTATTTAGTTATTGAATGACTTACAATTAGTGTAATAATTAATAATTTTAATTAATTATACAATTTTATTTAAAATACGTGACAAAGTAAGAGCTAGCCATACAAAGTGGAATTTTGAAAATTCTGTGCTGCCAGTTAAGACATCGCCGGAATTTTCGCCGATAACTTCGACTCAAAGTTTTTCAAATTCCGGAAACGTAACCGACGTGCAGTCCGAGACTGGCTGCTGCCTGTCGGAAACTTGATTTTAATTTCGCCCGAGAGCTGTCGCCGAGTCTCACATTTTAACTCGCATTGTATTCATTCATTTTTTTCATTGTTTTTGATTTAGTTTGCGCGCGCGAAACAGACAAAACGTAGAATCAGGATGAAAGTAGAAAAATGAAAGGAAAAAAGTGAGAAGAATACACGAAAACGAAAAATAACGAGGTGTCATGAAATTCTTTAATGCAATGTGACCGAAAGAAAAGTTTATTGTACGCATGTACACATAGACATCAACGGAAAACAGTGCACATGGCGCATCGACACATATTTTCTGTCCGCGAATTTACATGACTAACGGCATCGAAATTTTAGCGTCGTAAATTCTCCGAAGAAGCTCGTTTTTTTTTAGGGCGCTTGTCTGGAATACAATAACGTGTATCTCGTTTTTCATTACCCAATCGCGTTTCCGTAACACGTACATCGATACGGTATTCGAAATTGAGACGCGCCCTTTTAAGGAGCAATTCTTCACGATTCTCTTTCACGATTTTGTCATTCTTTCGCCGTGATAATGCTAAAATGAATCCTTTTGCTCAATATATTAGATTTTGTAAATAAAAACTTGCAGTGGCCGTATATAACTATTTAAAAATTTAATAAAATTTATCCGTGATATCAGATATTAAAAATTTTAGTGATTTAATGATGATTTAAAACAGTATGTGTGTAATTTTTTATTACAATTATTATTCATAAAAAACAAGAATGTATTAAAAATTTGTAATTAAATTATTCTCATTAGCGCGCCATGTTGCTACTTGTATTCGTTCTTGTTAATTTTGCATTAACTCTCTGCGTGTTACATTAAAAATGTATTTAAATTAAAGCACAGTATGTGTGCTTATGAACCAATTTAAATGCACCCTAATGTATAATCATATATGCTTAATTGTTGTATAAGATTAATTATGAAATATCTCATGTCAGTGTGTGCATAACAATATGATATCAATAATAATAATTATATAATATAATGAGAATTTTAATAATCTTCTCATAGCAGGAAAAAAAAAGTCAATGACCAATTCTTTTTTTACAATCGAGATTTAATAATATCATTGATAAGTAATTCGCAGTTTGTTATGTAAAAAATCCGCTTTAGCATTGCGACGTGCAAATTGAGAAATAAAATTGTTTGAAAGAGGTCTGGTTTCCTCTTCTCCTACACGATGAGAGTGAAAATTTCATCGGAAGAGCAAAAGCGATGGAGCGTCATTAATGCGATGACGTAGTGAATTTTTCTCCAAGAGAAAATCGAGTATTCGCGATCTTTCTCGGCTAAAAGAGCGAGAACAAAATCCGCGCGAAATAAGAAGAAATTACGGAAGCTCCCTCCCGGCAACGTCGATTGTCATGGAAATTAAACAGGACAGGGATGAATCTCTGAAACAATTGCCTATGGTTACCAAAATTTGATACAATTTTATAATTTGCATTATATCAATTTGTCGCAGCGAAAAATCATTTCCACTTACGCAAACGGCGAATATTTTCTGCGTTTTTCCACGGAATCCTAATTGGCGAGAGGGACCGACATCGATTTCGCGAATTCTCAAAGGCATTTCTAAAGGAGATACCACGTATATAACAGATAAAAGGATCATCGTCATAAAATCCGAGAGGGAATCCGAGAGGGATAAAAAAAAAGTAGCGGATATATAACGTACGCGGTGACCCGCGAGACCCGAATATAAGTTTTGTAAGTGAAAGAGCTCCAAAAATGATAATAATAAAGCGGCATTATCTTCCGTAATTTTTCGACGGTCTCGGTTTTCGTAGTCGCGCACACGCGAGAGGAAATATGAGGTCAAACATTTCTGGTAACGAAAACGCACATATTTATTTAAACATTTCACACGTTCATTGTTTGCGCTTGAAAAAATGTACGGTCCCACTGTTACGATAAAACGTACGCTTTACCGGGCTATTCAGTATCGCGTTTAAAGTCTCGTAAACAGTGCGAGGTGCTAGTTATGCGAAACGATAAAACAAAAATGCGGCGCGACCGCAATTTTCCATCGCGGAGTCGGAAAAAAAAAAATTGAAAAATGACACAGAAATGTTATGAAATCGTTTATCTTCCACTTCTTGCGCATTGCGATTTTTCCTGATTATAATTTTCGTAATGGGATAATACAAGCGGAAATGACGATAATTTTCAGAATATAAAACAGCCATAAAATATAATAGAATAATGAGATTGCAATTATAATATATAGTATACAATTCAAACATTGTGTGCATATGTGTAAATTATATTTGATTATTTTGATACAGTTATCCAGAGTATACCATGAAAATATTTTGATCTACATCCATCTAATAAGCATGAAGCAAATTTGCAATTTTGAACAAATTTCTGCAAATTATTCTATTAATAGAACAATCAAGACAAATGATTGCTATTCGCAATTGCAGGACGGTATGAGTCTGCTGCAATTCACACCAACGGTGGAGGACGAGGGAAAGTTTCTGGTGTGTCGTGCCGAGAATCCAAAGCTACCGGAAGCCGGTATCGAAGATCGATGGAAACTGCAAGTACACTGTGAGTATCAATCAGATGATAATTGATAATAGCGATGACTGGCGTATTTGCGAAACATAGCTGCGTCATACGAAACGAGAAATATTATTGCACAAATCCATTTAAAATCCATATAAAATAAATTATTGAAAATTTGTGTACGTGTGTGTGTGATTCACATACACAAGAGCAGCAGATAAATTAATTTGTCTGTGCGTGTAATTTGCGGGGCACGTAAATTGACAAAGATTTCTTTATTCATATTTTATTAGTATCGCTTTTGCTTTTTCTGTGCTTTGATAAATTAAAAAATTTAATAAGATTTAATCTCTCTGGCACTCGTCATTAGAGAGAAAGTCGGTGAGTTTGAAATATAATACTCTTGTATATTCATGATATCGTTTGATTAAAAGCTAAGAATTCTGTGTGCGTAAGCGCTTTTTGGGCCACGACACAAATACTAGCATAAGCATGCGTTGCGTTTTTTTTTCCCCCCGGGATATTGTCATAACGATTCTTTTGCCAATCACGCGGGGGAAGAATGAATCCAATTATTCCGATAAATTCCGAAAAGCCGGCACACGGGGCGAGATCACCTCCAGGACAAAGGCTGCAGGCGGACGATCGGAATTTCATTCGAACGCGTTCGAATGAAACGGGCGCCCCATACGATCGCCCTCAGACAAGAACGATCCTCGTAAGTCTCTCGGTCGTCCTTAAAGGAAAATGGCGCTCTTAGAGCAGTGGTGTCTTTCTTTCCATTCTCCCCCTTTCGAAGAAGTTAAATATTCTGAACTCGAAGGAAGGAATCGGGGTTAACGCAATGGATAATTTATTATAATGCATGTTGTATTTAAATAAGACATTTTTAAAACAAATTCTATAACATTTTTACATATTCTCAAATAAAAGAATTTTTTTTTGTTATGTGTGTTATATGTATTGTACGCACATATGTGTATTTCAGAATATTTAAAGTATTTTTTAACAGACTTAAATAATCAGTTTTGAAACTGTTTATTATTTAGCTGTCGATTGCAGTCGAACAAATTAGTTTTTGCTGTTTTAGCTTTAGTATATATTTTGCACATATTAATTATCATGTACAGCCATTATAAAATAAGTGTGTAAAAAAATACACGTTTTGAAATTAGCAAAATAACTCTCCTTTGGAAAATAGCATAATTTGGAATAACAAAATCACGGTAATAACCGAATGAAAAATAAAATCCACATAATTAACCAATAAATTGAAATATCTGGCGGTTGGGACGATAACAGGTTCATTATCCGTTATTAAAAAGTTAGCGCAACCTTATCAGATAACGAACAGTGAGAGCTAAGCTAAACATTATTAAATCTTGATAAACGCTAAGCGATACTATACGCAACATGGTGTAACGTTCGTTGTACAAACATGTAGTAAATATGATATAAGGGTATATGGTATAAGATTATAAATAATTGATTATTTATATATAGGTATTATAAATAATTATAAATAGTTTGATTACATTTGATTATATGCTTGAAACTTAAGGAAACTGAAACATAAAAAGGTAGATTTGAAATGATAGGAAGTAGTTGAGTTGACAAGTTATCTTTTAATATAATAATACATATTTTTTATACATATATTTATATTTATATATATATATATATAATTTATTTATTTATTTTTTATATATTAATTCTTTGTTTCTAAGAAATTAATCTTTTCTTAACAAATTTAAAATAATCGTTATTGGGAGATAAGGTGATGATATCTGAAAAAAAAATTTATAGTTATCTTAGAGATATCAATTTTCCAATTTTTAATATGTTTCTAAAGGAAAATCGTTTGATAGCACTTAAAATACTTTGTAATATTTCGAATTGTGTGGTGAGGTAAATAGAGGGAGGGGAGGGAGAAGCTCTAATTTATATCGCGGCAAAAAATATGGCTATTTGTGCAGAGGCTAGGTACTCATTGTCGCGATACAAATTGGAACAATACAAATTGAGGCTGAGTTTTGCACAGTTTAATTGCTTGCCTTGACCACGCGGCGCGGATGTAAACGGCCGGAGATAATTGAGCGCAGTTAATACTTGCCCCAAATGAAAACGTTCAGGATCGCCGATACGCCGATCTGTATCGCTAATAAAGCCAATAATGAGTTCTGGGAATCGCCAATGGCATACGCCATTTCTACGCGAAAACTTTATCCTACCACGAATATCATCTTGCGAAACAATCAATGACTCCCTGAGAAATGACTCGAAATCAGTTGTCAAAAAACATAACCCGTACGTAAATATATTGTATGTTTGTAAGGATTAAAAGTTATCTTTATCATATGAGATGTAAAATTCAAATAAAACTCCATTTTTATACCTTATTTTTATCCGTTCAAAAGTTACAAAAATAATAATGAATCGATTTAATTTGAAATCATCATTAATTTAAAATCTATACAAGAAAATTCGTCGAATAAATAACTCGTCGGGGAAAGGCATTTTGCAATTTTAATTTTAACGCTACTGCTCGGACTTTCTCTCGTCATATGTTACAATTTTTCAATTCACAAAAATAACGAGCTTTTGTAAAGAATATTGCAATATGCCCATAGTTTCTTTATATTAACCCTGCGAATCTAATCGAAATTATCGTGCTAACCAGTCATCCGAGAGCATGATGAGCAATATCGGCAATTGGGTTTTCCGAAAGTTAGCATGTATTAGCGCACGACGTCGTTTCCGCTCCAGTGATCGTACAGAGAACGCGGATCCTGCTCAAGGACCCATGCGACGCTTTGAGTCGCGGCGTAACAATTTGGATTGCCGGCCTGAAGTGTCCTTGAGCGAACGTAAAGGGATGTTAATTCGATTTCAATAGCTGGCGCGATGCATGGATGCACCAGCGGCAAGATTGCGCATGCAAACATGCACACGCAGAGAGCAACTGCTGCTTGCTTAGCGAGAACAGATTCAGAAAATAAAAGAGTAGAATGGAAAAGCCTCGCGCGCATCGAATATTAACCCTTTACAGCGTACGGAGTGCTTGCACGGCGAGATTTTTGCATCCCACGTTGTCTAGATTATTTTGACATTATAAAAAGATTGTATTGCGAATATAGATGCGTTACGAAAGATTAGACCTATTTTTTTTTCTTTTTTTTAATTAGGTTAAAATTGATTTTCAAACCGTTTTCAATGCGTGGAAGTCAAAATAAAAATAATACAATTCTACTATATAAGATAAAATTAATGAAAAATCAAACTAACAATAAGATAATTAAAAATAATAAATTTTGATATCATTGCAAGTCTTTATTTATATTACAATTATATATGTTTTTAGTAGAAAAAAGGATATTAATTTTTTTTCCCTGTAATCACATCGTATATCGCGATTTCGTCTTTAAATATGCATCAATGCGCGATAATATATCGGAATAACAAAAATCTCAAGGTTTTTTTTCGTGACGGTGCCCATTATTCCCTGTGATTCAATATTCCCTCTTTGGCCGCTTCTCTTCCACTGCGAAATTACTGTAGCCATCCGATCCGTTGTGCAACGTTTGGATGCGTAACGCGCGCGAATCCAGGGGAACGTTTGCTCGCCCTCGCTGCCGAGATACGAGAGCTATCGTTATCCGTTTATTTACGGCTCAGGACCGTCCGATCAGGACCGCTCGACTGCATCCGGTATTATCCTCGCGTCCGGTGTTATATGCGGGCATCTGGCATTAGCCCGACGGTTAATCGCCACCGGCACAGCCGCGAGGAATTCGCGACGGGATCTCGATTGTCCAGCTAACCAACCAGCAGTGAGTGAGTCTCATCTATTAATCTACGTATGAGAATATCTCCCAAATCATAATCAAGCGATTCGATGCTAGTCGTACAATCTTAAATCTCGTTCTTTGTAAGATGAATTTGTGAATTGATTTTACGATTGCTAGGAAAATGACTTTAAAAGTTGTTATTATACATTTCTTTTTTAATTTTATTTTATTAAATAAAATATATTTTTCGAGAAGAAATGGTTCGTGTTTCTTTAGCTTTCAGGGTATTAATCAAGATTGCATGTTTCGTATTGCACGAATCCGAAGTAGCTTTTATTCACGAGTCGACAACGTTTCTGCGCAGCTGCAAGGAGTTATTATCGATGCACGTGACACATACAACTGTCCGACGCAACCGCCGCGTCATTCCTCTTTTGTTTATCTCAGAGACTGACATTTGACGGCGAACTACGCGTGACAGCTGCCATCAGAGAAATCAGCTCTCGTTGCATGCCGTGTTAGTTTGTAACATTTACATTTCTCCTGCGCGTGTATATACCTACATGTCTATAATACAGAAAGAATTCTTGCAATTTCCTGTAAATGAATAAATTAAATTTTTGAAACACAAAAAGTTTTAGAATTTTTATATAAAAGAATTTAATAAAAAATTATAAGCGCAATATTTCTTCGAGGTACATATATTTCGTTATCTCTTTCATAAATAATTTTTAATAATTTCTGAGAAAAAAGAAAACCAAATGCTATAATATTTTTACCCAGTTTTCGTATACGCCGAATGTATATAATTGTGATATGAACATTTTGTTTTAAGAAACTGACTGACACACTCAATTTGATAACTGCAATCAGCAGTCCGACGACAAATTTCCAACGATGGGATAACTTTTAACCGCCAGTTTACCTATATCATACGACACACAACTTTCGCCATAATGCGGCGCCATCCGGATTTTTCTGTTTCTCCCCGTAAAATGAGTTGAATCTTTACGGGTGGAGACGAAATAAAAATTTGTTCTCGTTAGCCAGCTTCTCCTCGCGCTTTCGTTATGACTTGGCGTCGGCGACGCATAAAATGTCGTGGTTAAATGAAATTTGATTCGACTTCTCGGCCCTCTCCTTTATCAAATTTTGCTTCGTAATTTTAACCCGACAAATGGTTTCGAGAGATATGTAACGTATAAATAATACCTCTAGAGTCCCGCTATTTCAGAAACCTCACATTTTGTATAAAAATTTAATTCCTTTAAAGTATACAGTGTGCACGCTTTCCTATATTAAATAAATATTGAATACGCTTATATTAAAATTTAATATCAGATATTATTTTTTCAGATATAGAGTAAAAATTAAATAATATATTTTTTGGCGCAGTGTTTACATACAATCACTTGAAGATACGATATTTGCATGATCGGACGGATATTATATAACAGCGAATGCAATGGCAGAGATCTTGATAACAATTTTGGATAAATTCCAAATGGCAACATTGTTCGTATTGTGCCGAACAACGTACAATAACGCAAATAACAATTATGGTTGGTCTTGTGTACAACAAACATATCGTATGATGTGTGTAATAGGTATCTGCGAAAAACACGATATCATTTGCGTTACATCAAGTATTGATGTATGATGAAGGTGATGTGTTATATATTGAGATAATTACAACAAACTAAATTAATCGAATAATCCATAGGCGTACAAATATTTGTCAGTGCCTCACCGCAAAATGCGAAACACGATTGTGTAAAAAAAATAAATAAAGTTCAATGGAGAAATGAAAGATCAAACATAAAGAACGTTGGAAAATTAGAGACAATATAATTTTTCGAGAGGCGCATATAATTCACGACCGATATCGGTCGCCACTTTCCTAAAAGAAAAAAAAAAAGAAAAATAAAAAATAAAAATAAAATAAACGAAAAAAATATTCGTTATAGTGCAAACCGCAACGTTTAATTTGTACGATCAAAAAGCCGCAATTACAATAAAAGCGCAGTTTGCGTCACAGAAATTCAATAATTTAAAATGTTTTTGCAAAAAGCAGTGGCCAACCGAATGCCTATCATTCTTGATCAACAATATAAAATTACGGCAATGTAAAATCAATTATCTTGTCACAAAGAGCATGACGAAATTTTCACAAATGCATTTTACCTAGGGCCATCGATATTTGATTAACGAACGATCGATAAACTAGTCGATTTTCCAAAACAGCTTCCGAAGCTGATTTATTCATGTAATCGCGGTGACAATTGTATGTCCAATTATTTCAATTCGTTGAGATTTCCAGTTGGGCTTTCACATGTTTGATCGTGCTTTGCAGATGTTGACATCGTTTTATATCGATAGTCTTTGTTACAATATAAAGAGATTTATGCAAATAAAGATAAATAAACATAACGCACATTTTCAGAGAGAATTTCACAAATGAAAATTTATTAATTGCTTAATTTCGATGGGATTTCTTTGAGATTTTCAAGAAATCAATTCACAAATCCCTACAAAATTCATGTACACAAACCTCTGCTTTTTAGAAAGCACATAACAGATAATAAATGTAAACAAGCATCATTTGGAAAAAAAACCTTGTTTAACACAAACTTATATTCAAATTTTTAAAATGTGATATGCAGTGATTGTATCTACGTGCATGCATCGATTCTTATTTTTTATTTCAGTCACATTAAACGAGTCGCATTATCAATATCTGAATCAATATCTCTATATAAGTGCTTGTGTTTTAAAATGCGATGTGTAAAGAATTTTCATAATATCGATACGCATTTTTCAAGCATAGCATGACTAATGGTATCAATAGCCAGCGTTTTTGTACATGGCCAGTCGTATCCTATCGTAACCGCAGGCGAACTCGGATCGTTCATCGGGAAAATGGGCGGCCATTATAGTAATAAAGCATCCCATAACTGCGCAGTCTATCCTGCCTAATGGTACAACGACGAATCTATCAACGTCAGACTCGAGTCGGCGGCAGTGGTAACGGCGTGTACTTCGTCAGACACAGTCCCGCACTCGCTCATTCGAGTTTGCGTTGTAACGCGCATAATAGAGCACCCAGAAGTCTAAATTGATCGAAAGATAGGTTTTCGTCATCCTCGATTTATCTTCAACATATCCGCAAAATGTCCCAGAACTAGTGAGAGTAGCATGCATCATCATTCGAAATATTGGAAATTAATTCTATTTTTTCATTTAAATTAATTCATTTTTATTCATTTTTTTTTTTTTTTAATTAGAAATGAGTTTTTTTAATTATATTTAAAGATTTTTGAAAGTTGAAGAACGCATGAAATGCAATTATTTGATTCAATTGTAATGAAAGAAAAAAGTCGTGAAAAATCCAAACTATTGGCATCCTAATAACTCTGATTGAACGATTAAATATCTCACGGATAAGACCGCGAGGGATTATCGAGGTAAAATAAAAGAAGGGCTGGAAGGGATAGACGGCATTGCCCACCTGTGGCTGGCCACGGATCATCCGTTATACGAGCACGAGTTCAATGTCGGATATTTTGTGTGTCCTTACTTCTATCTAATCGAAGAATTTAATAATCTGTGTTGCGCGCGCGAAAATTTCAAGTGCACAATTCCGAAATATATCGTCTCTATAGTCATCAAAACTTGCAAGCACAAATATACGAGCATCTATTGCTTGCAAAAGGAATGAGCGCAATCAGGATTAATATACTTATATGACAGCTTGAATATTATTTGACTGGGGGGATGACAAGTAGAAATAAGTTTGCCATAATATTAATCATTTTCTTATTTTTTCAAAAAATTGCATTAATATATTCGAGATTATTTAACGTCATTTATGGATATATCTTTGTATTCCCTTAAATTTGTATCAAAGATTTTTTTCTCTCTATTTATAATGCAAATTGACGATGGAAAGAGCTCAAATTTCGCCGCCAACTGGCAAGGTGAGTTATCGAAAGCGCGGAGGGCGAGTTTATGACGAAGCGGAATAAAATGGGATTCAGGGTGTGCTCTAAGCGCAGCCGAGAAAACGGAAGGAAGTGGGTCGACGGCATCGTCCGTGTCACGTGGTTAACGATCTGTTCGGTCACACGACGACGCTTCTCGTCGTCGTCCGGGACGGAATGCGGCGAGGGCATAGCGCGTGTTCATTCACCGGAAAGCTATTTTCCGCTCGCCCATTACCGGACGGTCCGTACATTCATGCGACCGCATGTACGTGTATCCGCAATCGCGATCGCGCACGCGTGCTTTTAACGTAAATGAACGTTACTTAAAGCGAATCTGCACGGTTCACTCGTTCCGTTATCTTGACTGAATTACTCGAAATAACAAAAAAGCCAATTGTTAATGATAAGTGATGTTTCTGGGAAAGTGATGTTTTGTGAAAAATACGAAAGAAATAGAGCGATTTATTATTTATATATATATATATTAATTTGTTTTGGTTATTTATTAAGAATATTAAGAAAATAATTATTTATTCTGAAAAGTGAAAAAAAAAATGTAAAGTTATTCTTTATCTTGTGTAATCATTCGATATTGGAAGTTTCTTCTATTATTTTCTGCCGTCTCTAATTTTTACGATTCACGAAAGAAAAGCAAAAGCAAACTGCTCCAATGTACCCCCCGTCTATATCGTGACTTTCCGGTCTTCGGCGTGAATTATCGCGGTAAACCCGCGATAAAATTTCCGCCGAGATAAAGTTCCGCCACGTGAATTAATCGAAAAGAAAAATAAAATGCTTGCCGCGTATTTATATCCGCCAAGTCTCGTCGGCAAGATAAAAATGCGCACGGTCGCGGAGCTGTCAGTGGAAAATCGATTAGGCGAAATGAATCTTGCAAAGAGTATAAAAAACAGTTTTTCCGGCCGGCAAAAATGATTTCTCGACCAGCCCCTCCTCTCCCCTTTCCAGCGCTGGCCCTCCACAAATCACAGTTCGCGATAAATGTTCGCGGCCGGACCCGTACGATTATTTATTAGCGCAGAAACGCGCAGAGCGTGTTTTGCCACGAGCTCTTACGTGCTCTTTACTTTACTACGATGGAATAACTTGCGGAACCCTCGAGTTAATAATACGTATATGCTACTGATAATAATTATGCGTGTGCGCGAGTAATCAATCAATCTGTTTGGACGAGGCTTAAACAACTTGTCAGAATAGTTGCTCCTAAAGAAAGATAAGCGTGTAATTTGCAACCTGACTTATCTCGCTGATGTAGTTACGTATAATCCGCCACGTACATTATAGTTTACATCGTTTTGTTGTTACGCTAATGAAAATAAATTTGCGATGCGTTGTGAGGAATGTGAACAGAGATCTGTGCAAATTACACCAGAAATGAACAAATAGTAACATAAAAAAAAATGATTTTTACATATATCTTTAGTTTAAGATTTTATATATACTTGAAAATATTATACGCCTACTTTGCGAGCTTATGGCGCGATTTGTTAATTTTAATGCGGAGATTTAGTACAATTATTTTTGTGTCCTTCGATTTTTATATCCGAAGATTATATAGAAGATATTAAATATATTTAAGATTTTTTTTTATATAAAAAAATGTAGTTTGTTCTAAGAATTTTTCTTAAGAGATATTTACGGTTTTAATTTTTTATTTGATATTGATTATCATTCTTTTATATCATCAATATTTAAATGAAATATATTAAATTTTGATAATCAAAAATTATTTTACTTTTTTTATTTAAGTAAAAGATGTATAAATAATCAAAAAAAATGGACTTTTGCATATAAAATATATTCATTGATATAGTTTAATGAAAAATTTTCCGTATTGGAATTTACAAAAAATGCGCTAGATGAGAATATTACCAAATAACTAAAAATTTTTATTGAAATAACTCTCCTTCTGCAAAAATTGAAATTAGATAATTAATAATACTTTTAATAATTAAAGATTTTTTTAATATCGGAAAAATAATTTTAATCAATGATAAATCAAAATATTAAGAATAAACGATAATATTAATGTGATCACGACTGAATTCAATGTATAACATTTTTGTTTCTAAACACACTTACATTGGATTGATTATAATTATAACATTTAGACTGTGAATGGAGATTAGCTGAAAGAAGATAAATGAATAATCCTCGCAAGAATCTGGCGTCACGATCTTGCGGAGAATTGCCGAATTCTAGCGGCAATCCACCACCGATCTCACGCGCGCAAAATAGATGAAGTTAGCAAAGTTGCTCGCCCCGTAAATCGCAAATTCGGGTCGCCGAAGAACGCGTCGTATCGGGGAAGGAGCGTCGTGAAAACGCAAGGTGACAAAGGGAGAGAGCGAAACGACGAGGGCGGCGGCGACGACGATGGCGGATATCTAATTAATAACTAGCGTTACGCGCGCGACTGTCGCGGCTAAACAAGAAACACCGTAAATAACTATCCGCGCGATTGTTTGCGTCGCCCGGTCTCGCGAAATCGCCGGGGAGAACATAAACTTTGCGAACACGAGATCGCCGTCTAATTAATTAGCCGGGCGCGTATAATAATCACGCGTAAAAGTCATCAGCGTGAACTCGTCGCTTGAAAATGAGAGAAAACAACACTTCCGCGCGAATGCATTGTTTGAATACACAACGGATTAGGGAGAGAGGAGAATGTTTATTGTGCCGTATATAGTAATGTCTACATGATACAAATTATTATTTTCCCTCTCTCTCCTCCTTCGAATTTAGCGACAGGCTGCGCGCGGTTTAAGTGAAAACACGTGCGCGAGCGAGTTATAATTGCTATGATATTCCGTTTCCTCGTTCACTTTTCTCTCGTAAATATTAATGCTGTCGGTTAATTCAATGTGTCGCACGACTCGAAAATTATTTTCCTTTTGCGCGTCAGCTTTGCTTTAATCACCCGACCTTAACATTTTACGAACAAGATACGAAGAAAATTTTTGAAACATGGAAAAACGACAAAGATCATTAAAAAATCATTTTATATAATTTTATAAGCAAATTTTATTTGTCATTATATCTATTAATTTGTTATTTATTTATTTAAGATTGCATGTACATCTTAGATTATTTTTACGATTATAGTAATTTTTTATTAATATTATTATTATATTAGTAGTTGAGATCTGTACATAATTTGATATTTTTTTCAATTGCTTTTATATAATTTAGTTAATTATTAATAGAGAATTTAATTTTTGTAATTTTTAATAATATTTAAAGAAAATTATTAATTGTAAGTTTCTTTGAAATATTGATTCAAAGTTTTAATTCGAATATTCGCTCAGAAAATATTTTGCAGTAGCGTTGCTGAAATAAATTGATGGAAAGTTGTAAAAAAAAATTGAAGCGTTAGTGTGTGTCCAACTTTTAATTTGTTTGGTATAAATTTATTAATTTTTTTTTCAATCTTGGAAACTTTCTGCCAGACGTGTCTTTACAAAGTCACATATAATTTCGAACTTTATTTGATTTGAGAAATATTCTTATTTATTATATGTAGTTTTGAATTTACTCAACTACTCCTTTGTACGCATATAAAGGAATACGTGTATTCTATTTATTTAGAATATTGAATTCTCTCTCTTACATTCGCTCGCAACCGCACGATGCACGTCGCACATAATTGTATTCAACTCGGTGTCCGGGCCAGGCCATTCGGCCGGCGGCTATTAATCCGATTCAGCTTCGCGCGATAATAACGAGGTGGAGATGCGGCAAGGGCTTGACGCGATTCGATTTTCCGCGGAGGCTGCGCGCGGATGCGACACGGCGTAACTTCCGCAATATAATCGTGTATCGCGTGTCGTCCGATCGGCCCCGCCCGGCCATTAGATTCTACCGTGTACATTGTAAACAGATTAGTTCGCCTCGACTCGAGGCGAGGCCGATTAATCGGTGCGCGCGCCCTCGCACGCGTGTATAGGTGCGTGGGCGCGAATTCGACGCGACGCAATACGTCGCGCGTTTATCCACGGTCGCGAGCACAATGCGTGCACGCACGCCGGCACGCACCGTCGCTTCCATACACAATCCGACGTGCGCCGAAATTGCTTTGCCCATCAAACCTGCGATGCTGCACCTCACCGATTCATCTCGTCGCGCGAACAAAGGAAACGCTCTTGGCTAGTTTTTTCTCGACAATTGGATGTCGTAAAACTACAAAATCTACAAAGCTCAACGTCACATGTTGCAATCTTCTATATCGAGTGAAACTTTTTTTTTTTTTTTCGGTAATAAAAACAGCCCGAGTCTATGTAGGATACATGCATGTATGGCTTTTACGGGGAAAAATCATTTCCTAAAGTTTCGAAAACTGTGTTACAAAATTGGGAAAAAAACTAGAGCGCGGCAACAATCCCTACATCTGATTTAACCCTGGGCGAGATTGCGTTGGACGAACGATGAAAATTGCTCGAGATTGACCTGTCTCGCGGAAGCTCAACGTTAGTTATGCGATTGCATAACCCGATAGTGAACGACAACATAGCGTCGGCTATGTGTTTAACTTCTACGTTTAACTACTATGGAACTTTGATTGGTCGGATTCGACTTTGAGTCATGACCGCAACTTCCTGTCTATCTACGCGTTCGCCGGACAAAGGCGGATGTGGCCGCGCGACGATGCCACGAATGTTGATTCGAAGCGATTCGTCGCGAAGAGAATTGTTCGCCGTGGGCGTTGGGTGCTTGATTGATCGTTGATTGACAATCGACGATGAATTCTCATTAACTCACGCTTGTCAGTCAGCGAGTTTGAATAAAGCCGTGGGCTAAGCTGATACTTTAATTATAGTATTTGCGCGAATTGAATGATTGGCGAAGGATTATCGTAAGATCGATAACACGTTAATTTGTGCTGGCATAATTGTATTGATATAAAGTTGACCTACTTCGAGAGCTGAGACGGAGCTCGCATGATATTGAATGGCTAATAAATTATAAGATACAAGCTTCTCTCTCAGTTTATGGAAGTATAAATCAGAATCATATACAAATGAATGTAGAATTGAAATATTCTTGACGACAGTTTAATGACACGAATAATAGAGAGAAGTAGTTCAACAATTTACAATTTAAGAATTTCAAAGTTTACAAGAAAATTATATCTAACTGCTAATAAAATATAAACTATATTTACGATTCGATTATTCAAACTTTTTGATCGGAGAAACTTGAAATTTTTTTAATTAAAAAAATCTAAGATTGAAATGTGATATGATTGTGATAAAGCAGCGAGGAAACCTTGCTCTGTATTTATCGGTAGAAAATCTAATTATTCCGATATTCCGTGTATACATCGCGCACGTACGTATATGTGCATACGTATACTGCGGAAAATATCACAACGACTGGTCGGTGAAGAGGCGCATTCGTCATCCTTCGAATTTCCTGCGCGAAATATCATTACGCGACGGACGTGCGCGCGGTATCTACATTCATTCTCAAAACTTTCATTCGCCGTAGATCACGCTGGAGAACGGCGCGTATACATGCTCTATGCGCAAATATATACATACATACGAAAAGGCACACAAAGGCAAAACGCGCACATGTACGATACAACGCGACGTCGCGCTTATAATCGAGAAACGGAATGTGCTCGTCCGGAAAATTGCGGACCGACTGTTGCATATACGAGTCTTGTTGCCGAAAGCGCGAGGGAAAGAGGGACAAGGAGATGGAAGCGAACGAGCGAGTTTTACGGAAGTCGTGCTCTCGCGAATGACTTTCCTGCGACAAGTTTCCTGCTCGACTTTACGAGCAGCCGTGCGATTTCTGCGCCACGAAAACGCATCTTGGACTTTTTTCGGGAAGAGCGGTGAGACTTTTCCCGATGTGCGCCGCATATATGCATGTACGTATCGCGGCCCGTAGCGCAATTTATTCGCGATAAATCTGGGCGAGAAATCGAACGCGATATCGAGAATCGAATTCAGTTCCGGCGCCGAAAAAATATGGATCTCGATGACAGTCTCGCCTCTGCAAGAAACGCCAGAGCTCGCAAATATCAACTTAAAAAAAAAGAAGAAAAGAAAAGCTATAGCTCGATCGTACATATCCTTACGCGAATTTATGCAAAATCTTAACGAAAAACTATTATAAAAAAATATTGAAAATATATCGAAGGAATTGAAAGTATATCGTAAGAAGATATCTTTCACAAGTAAATTTTTCACACTACATGCGAGTTTAAGTTTGACGGAGAATCTAGAGGCGAGAAAATGCGTCCCTGATGCAATCCCTACGCATCTCATTTAGATGTCACCATTATGATAAGCGAAATTACAGCAACAAAATTGAGCCCCGCAGCCACGATGATGCCGGCGATGTACGGACGTGTGCGAATCCAGCTTGCCGGACAAATGACTTGTGGCGGATTGTCGTAAATTCGTAATTAATTATGTCACCCTGCGTGCGCATGCACGCATTATCGTTTAGCAGCCGCGGTGTCGGTCGACGCGCGAGAATGAAATTCGCGTGTCGACGTAATTAATTTCGTACCGGACGTGTAACACGTGCGGTGTGGCGGGGATAGCCGGAATATCACACTTTGACGGAAGAAAATTAACATAAACGTTTATCGGGGCGTAAGTGTTTCCCTTCCCTCTTTCCTGTCGCGCGATGGAACATATATATATATATATATATGTATATAAAATGAGTCGCAGAGTAAACATTGACAGCAAATATGCACACAGCTTTTAATTTTATTTGATTTAATTGGATTTGCTATTTCCCGAATTATTTCGATGGAAAACTAGGCGTCGAGATGAAAATTTTTCATTTCACGATACGGTCGGTTAATTCAATTTTCGATACATCGCGCCGTTGGTTCGAAAATAGCGCGTTTTTGGAAAATTTCCGCTTTTCGAGTTACCTCGCTGTTTACCGCTTGTACCAGAATATTAAAACTGATGAAAACGTGCAATCAAGCAAGATGCTACGTCGCGCGCGCGCGTAAAGCAAACCGGTAATTTTTGTCAGTGAAAAATAATTTCCTCCCTTTTAGTCGCGGAAGACGTAACGCGTATATCTATGTTATACACTCAGGCACAGTTAAAGAAGATTGAATTTAAAGCGCATGTGGCGCGCGCATAAATACTTGACTTTTTTACGAAAGAAATGACGGCGGTGTAATCCAGTTTGTTGCAAAAACCCTGTTAGAGTCGAGAGACGTATCTCTGATGTTCGTGACGCGAGAGCTAGCTCATTTCTGCCAGGGACGGAACTCTTTATTTGGCATCGCGCGCGCGGCTCTATTCTCGCAGAAAAAAAATAGACTCGAATAAACTCCGGCCGAGTTCCAGGTGCGCGAAAAAAATTTACTGATTTTTCTGAGTCACGAGATGAACCATTTGCATAACGACGAAACTTATTACGACGAGCCTGAACAGCCATAAAGACATCACGACTCCCAGTCGGCACGTTGCGTTTTCCGACGATATTTTGCGCGCAAAGGCAAAGAATTATTTCAGTTATAAATCATGAAACTTTTCTACGCCAATGCGTATAAAACGCGTCGTCGAAATCGCGTTAATTCTTTTTTATAAGCTGATTAGCGAAATATATGGTATAGATTCATCATTACCATTTATTATCTTTCTCATCTCATATTACCAGTTTGTTCGTGATTATTTTTGCTTTTTTCTTTCTAATTTTATTCTATATAAAACTATAAAACTATAAAATCAAAATCAAAATTATATAATTTTTTTTTTTATCGACTTTTCAAGAATAATGTTTAGAATCGTGAAAAATTATGTATGTATCCACGTGTTAAAGCCGCTTAATAGAACTTCAAAAGAATTAGTATGCAAAGTAAAACTTTATATTTTTAGTTAACTCACGAGACACTTTTTTGGACAATTGTACATAAAAAAAAAAAAAACTAATTGTCACATTGCGTGCGTCGATCCCTAGAAACATATTGCGAATATTTTAGCTGAAAGAACAAAAGGCAGTTTGATCATGCCTGACATTATTCAAAACAGTTATGTTGTGGGAAGAATGCGAGGCTTTGGAGGTAAATTGTGCACACCATCTCCCCGCTCCAGTTCCCTTCTCAATCTCAGTAACGTTGCCATTTCGTCCTTTTTATGTGCCATTTCGTGGCCCTATAACGAATCCACATCGTAAATTCAAAGTGAGTTTCGGAAAAAGCGAGAATGAAGCATATTCTACATATTATTGATGTTAACATGCGTACATCAAAGATATAAAACCCTAAAAAGAGTCAGCTGTTGCTGTAGAATTCAGTATCTATAGTAACGGGTGGCTCAAGAGTGCTGCATCCCTCGGCTAAAAACGTTCCACCGCCGCTCGCCGCTGGAAAAAGTGGATGGAAAATGGACGATGTCGATCGGTAGGGACACGCGCGGGCTAGTCGACAATTAGCGACGGCCGAAAAAATGGTTTCCGCTTTAATGAACGTTCGCTCATTTATGCATTGAAGCGTAACGAACCGGCACAATCGTCCCTTGCCGTACCCCCGTGTTCTACCCCCGCCGCCGCGACTGTCCCTTTCGTTCTCTACCGAAGATCGCTAATTGGAGGGGGAGAGATCATAAATGCAAACTCGGGAAATCCGGCGCGCGCCAGCGATAGCGGCGTCGCGGAATAACGGTGCGAATGTTTCCCTCGAAAATATTGGCCGCGGAATTCGAGCCGATCGCTGGACCGCCACTCATCAATCACTTCTATCACGTCGACGTAGTCGCGCACTTCTCTACGCGCGTGTCGTGTTTTTTTTTCTTTTTTTTTACTCGATTTTTGTTTTAATTTTTATTTCTCGTTCCACTGCTCTTCGTTGGGTAACAGCGCGCGCCGCACGCAACGCGAAGCGAAGAGAAATCGATATGCGCGCGATAGGAATGACCACCGTGCGGAAAAAAATACGCCGGACTGTCGAGAACACCGGAAATCTGGTTTTTCGGATATTCCTAGGATTTCGGCGTCTTTGTGACCTGAATATTTGATTCTTAAGATCGTGCGACTGTTGGGGGCGACTTTTTAAGCATTTGAATCTATAGATTCTTGCGCAGCTGATGTTAGATTCTTGTTCTTGCGTCCCTCGAAAATTACATCTTCGCATATGCATGAATCCTTTAATTCGTGAAGTTTTATACATTAGAAGAGAATTTGAGTGATCTATAATCTCCGAGTCCTTTTATGTCACTAAGACTCAAGAACTTTACACTTTAAACATTAAGATCGTTAAATTCATGAATGTATGAGTTGCAATTCTTGATATTCGAGATTTTAGATATTTTAGACTTTATTCCGTGAATCCTTGCACCACTGGAATGCTCAGAAAATCCTGGAAGATCTATAAGTTCTTATCTTGAGAGTTTTAACCTTTCAACTTCTCGATTTCCTCTCTTCTATTTTTAAGATTATCGTATTTACAGATTTATTTGGGGATTTATTTTGCTACAAATATACGATAAAATTTATTTATAGTATGAGACACATCATATTAACACAGTAAATCATTTTCTTGATTTACTTTCAATGCGAACGCTTCGTGCGCAGGCAGCGCGATCATCAGACTATCGATATTTAATCTGTCAGCGACTGAAACGTTATTCATATCCATTATCTGATTTAAATTGACACGAATGAATTGAATTTAATTTGTTTAAACGCGATTAAATTGCACGCGACAACACTGATATCACATGCTTCATACATATCTTTTGTTTACATACACGTATGTATCCATGTACATACTTTCCTCATCACATACACAAAAAGGAGATCGAAAAGCGTGAAACGAGAAAATAATTTTTCAGCAAGTATTTTTGTAATAAACATTTGATAATGGTCGTACAGTCAGTTATAGTTTCATACATCATCGCATTTCCATAGCGTGGGTCGTTTGCATTAAATCGATGTTACGTTTGAAATATATTCGTTCGATTACGTAATAGTCACATATATATGTATATTATCCCAGCGCGCTTTGTATCTCTCGACAAAGAGACTCTTCTGTATTAAATTACGGTTTTAATTACGCGCCGTGTTCGTTGGGTTGTACATCAATTTTCGATATTTGAAATCGATGAACAATTAATCCGTCGATACTCGATGTAAATTATAATAAAATTTCCGTTTTGAAACCGTGATATATATATATATGTGTGTGTGTGTGTGCATTCAAAAAATCTGAAGTATGTCTCACTTGTTATATTATTCCATTTTTAATTTCATAAGTGGCATTAAAGGCTCATTTATTTTTCAAAGCAATTAATTCTAATTATATTTCTTTTTTATTCTGCACAGACAAAAATCGAATCTTTTCTTTTTATACAGATTTTCAACAATTTTCTCTCTCAAGCAATATGCATCTGCGCGCTACAGTTATTTATAAGAAAGCACGGACTAGCTCTCACTAGTTGCCAATAAATTACGAAAATGCGAAACTCGATACATGCCTTCAGAAGATTAGACGCTCAGGATTAAAAGTGCAATCGTATCTCTCGGAGAAGAGAACGAGCTTCCTCTTTTATCCTCGCGGATCTATCGAACCGCTGTCGATACATCTCAACCGCACCTTCGGATCCGCACGGAGCTGATAAAAAGCCATCTCGACGGCTGACCGATCGGTCCATTCGTCCATTCGTTCGGCCATCTATCGTTGCGCCAAATGCAAAGAAACACTCGGCAGAATCGCACTGCTTCTCTGTGGAGCTTGCTCGAGAATCTCGCTCGCAATAAAGAAACATCTTACGGATATAAATCTTTAGTAGTAAATTAATCACGAAGTTAGTTGAAAAATTGCTCATTTAAAGCGCTAATATATTTTATAATTAAAATTTCCTTTTTCAATATATAATATATATATATATATCGTAATTGTCTTTGAATTTGATACAAATTATTAATACTTTGCCTCGATATGTAACTACCTTACAAAATCGTTCATGCGCTCATGAGCGAGAAAGTAAAAGAAGATGATACCGCTTCCTCTCTGTGTGGTGCCGTGCTGCGCTTTCATGAGATACCTCCTTTTATAAGATCTATCCTTTGATATCTTATCTTTTCCTTCACTTTATTCCGCGTACCCTTACTTTGTAAAATTTTTAGATTTCGCAAATTTGGCTCCTTTTTACGAGCCCTTTTACTTTAGATTCTGTATATCACATTCTTTGCATTCCCTTAAATATTCTCTTGTTTTCTAAATTGCTTTAAAATTTCGCACAATTGTTAATATTTTGTGCATTCGAAAAAGAGATAAAACTTAAAAATTTGAAAAGCACATAGAGCGTTGGGAAAGGAAATAATAATAGATACTCGTTTCAATATTTAATGAAGCTTTTTTACACATAATATTTCACAAAGAAAGTAAACGAGATTAGTAGAAAGTAAACGAAAGGTGACATTTTCCTCCAATAAACACGTGACATTTTAGTTAATAATTGAATCTTCCTAATATAACATACTTATACATATAACATTTATTCGTATAACATAACATTTTAATATATTAAAGATATTTATAATTTGATTTAAAATATTTTATATTAAATATTTGATCCTTCTTAATCGACAATACAAATAAAACATTAGAATGAATTACATTCTTAGACAGTTGAAGGATGAAGTTCCGTAGAATGCAAATTGCACTCCAACAAAAGCGATTCGTTGTCCTAACAAGCAGTCCCTTTTATACCTCGGGTTTCCGTACGTATACAGCGGTCAATCCGTAATCACACGTTGTCGCATCGCGAGTGGACAACACAACCGTGTGTGT
The DNA here is from genome assembly GCF_021464435.1 of Cataglyphis hispanica. Taxonomy (NCBI): domain Eukaryota; kingdom Metazoa; phylum Arthropoda; class Insecta; order Hymenoptera; family Formicidae; genus Cataglyphis; species Cataglyphis hispanica. Next base: position 11,470,334 of record NC_065956.1, read on the forward strand.
AATCGCCAGTGATGAGCGGGGAAACGGATGGGCAAAGAGCAGCAGGGAGCAGGGTCGGGGGCAGAGGTGGAGACCGGAAGATAAGGGAGCCTGGTCGACGCACGTCGTGCGAGATATATTGCGACGACCTGTGCTGTGTGGTGACCGTCAACGACGACAAATTCCTTCGACGTTGCACGACCGCCCCTGGAGGTGAATGCAGTCCCGGTAGCTGCGCCCCTTAACGGCGACTCCCCCTCCCCCCCTCTCCTCCCCCTTCGATTCCACTGTAACCGATCCGCGACATCGATCGTCCGAGCGTGTACAATTTACGAAGCGTCAAGAAAAATCGCATCGCGCGCGTTGAAAAACGTGCGCGAAAATCTATCGGTTGGCATCAACAATGTGTCCATTTCGTGCTAAAACCTGACAGGAGATATTTACGAGATGCATAGATCTTTTCTTATAAATCCTTCTTTTATTATAATTTCCCCGCCCCCTCCCCCCGCAACATTTAGAATTCAAAAAATTTTTGTTTGAGAAGGCAGAGTCCTAAGAGACCGAATGTTAGAAAATTTAAGAATTTAATTATCTAAAAATATTCTAAAAATTTTAATAGAGAAATTTAAAGATTCATATTAAAAAAAAAAAAAAAAAACTGTTGTATATTTTGTGCTACATTGGCGATAAAAATTTTAATCAAATTTCGACATTGTACGTGTGACGGGATAGGGTTTAAAATAGAATTTAGCGACGCTAACTACATGAAAAGGGGAGAGAGAGAGAGAGATACACACAAAAGCTGCAGGTCCTTTCTCATCAAAGCCTTCCTTCTTTGGATGAACGAAAGCCGGTGATCGATATGCATGGCGCATTCTACAAAACGCGATTTAATTGATGGCTCGCTTCGCGAATGCAACCGAATCGTACGGACGAAAACTCCATTCGGCGGCCAAAAGCGTTGTCATCGAAAAACGCGGTATCTCCGATCCGACACCTCGGGGATCCCATCCGACGAACAGGATTTTAAAACGCTTCTGGCAGCGCTCGCGTTCCAATGAAAAAAAGAAATAGAAAAAAACACCAAACTTGTTCGGCGGTTCAGGACTTGTCCGACGCACGTTGCAAAGTGTCATGCTGAATGCCGGGCGATGTGCAAATGGTAGGTGGATATATGGAATATGGGAAACATATGCTATGCCTAAAAAGACAGGCTTTTTTGAAAGGATATAAAAACTCGAGAATTCTTGATATTGCATATTGGAATAAAGATATAAACTTTAAAAATATTTTGGAATATTAAATCTTTTTGCATATCTTAATCTTTGCTCGTGTTACTTTTAAAATTTTTAATTTTAAGCTTTCATAATTTATTTATTCTGGAGATTATTATGTTCTAGGGTATCTGTACATTTATTTTTAGAAACTCCTCGAAGAGATCAAATAGCATAATATAGAAATTTTAGCATCTTTAAAATTTTGCTTTATTCTTTGAGTTCTTGCATTTTAAATCGAGGAAATGTTTGATCACGTGCAGTTTGTTTTCACTTTCATATTTGTGATATATTGTGAGACATATTTTACAAACGTAATACAATCGTCGATTATTGCGAATATAGAATGTGAACACTTTTTTATTTACATACAGTTACAGTGATAAATGCGTATCCCGTTAAATATTTTCAATTTTGCGAATAATTACGCACAGACAGTTTGGAATAAAATTCGCGGAATGTCGATAACGGTTGGATAAATGAAGCACTACATTTGTACACTCTACATACTTCATTTGTGTCAAAATTGCCAGGATTTTGTTGCGGCTGCTGGGCATGCCAGCATTTGCCATATCTGTTTTTGTTCCCGCTCGCGTCGGGAGTTTTTTGATTTTGCATTTTCATACGCTCGTAATGTACGATTATGACAGTATTATGCGCTTTATGCACCCAAAAGAGCGCAGCGACAATTGTTTTTATCGTTTTTATGCCGCTTTGTAAATCAAGTGTCAAATACACTAGAAATTTCTCCAAAAGGGAGCCAAATTATTTATTTTTGCTCATTTATTTTTGTCATTATTTTTATATTTTAGAATTTTTTCACGAGAAGTAATATTAATAAAAGTATTATGTAAATAGAAGTTTTAGAAGAATAGTATTAATGGATGCAAACAAATCACGTCTTTTTTCTCTGCAAATTTTTTAGCAACTTTGTATTTTTAATTTTTTTGCCAAATATAATTTTTGAAATTATAATAAAATAAAACACGTACATGTACATGATATAACAATAAACACATTCACAATTAATATAATTAAATGTTATATAAATCGGCAATCATTAAAAAGATACTACAACGCGAAAAGATAAAGAAGCGAAACAACAATCTCGGTGAATTTTAGCGATCCTTTGAGAGTGACGAATCGAAAAAGCAAGAAGGAGAAAGACAAAATTGCTTTTATCCCGCGGATAAAAATAAGAACATTTAGCGTTTTACGATCAGCTACTTGGATTTTTATGTAATTACTTCCTGTCGCATTTTTGTTTGCTCGCAATCGCTACATCTTTACATTCTGAACATTTTAATAGATGCATATGTGACTCCCAATCAGAATTGCTACCGTATTTTTTAACGAAAAAAAAATTGATAACATCTTTAACAACATTACTTGCTTCAATATCTTTTCATAAAGAAGAAATTTTTTTTTTTCAAGTTAGACCCTACAATTTTAACGTCGCTTATTACAAATTGAAACATTTATCAGAATTTTTGCGCAATGTTAAAGCAAATATTTAATCAGTTTACAATTTAAATTTGTGATTTATTAATTTTAAGAAAAAAAAAAGAAATCTTGAATGCGCATAATTATTATAACGGATTTCTAATCGTTAAATAAATTATTATGAGTTATTATAAAATTTATGAAAATTATGAATTTTTTTAGATATATTTTTGCATTCGCACATTTTGCAATATAATTAGATTGTTTGATTTTAATTAAAAAATTGTTCTTTTATCAAATAGCACATGGTCTATTGACAGAAATAATCAATCAATAAAGCTGCTTTTGATTTTGGAATAATAATTCATAATTTGATAACAAATGTCCTCGTTAGCCAGCTATTTCTGCAAATACTTTACTTCGCGCTTACATTATTCTGCCTCTACTATTCGCCACTGGCTAATACCACCGGTGGATCTGGGAAAAACGATAGTACTTTGTCCCGTAATTGTAATTGCCGGCAATCCCTTCGACTTTCTTGGCAACTCGCATGTTAATGGCCTTAATTACAGCGGTGAGACTGCGTCAGCTAGCGAAAATCACCACGAATTTCCGCGGGAAAAGTCCCATGAATATTTACGAATGCTTTATTCGTGGTCCAAGTTTCGATTTCTGTCTCTTCCTTCCGTCTATCTTTCTTAGAAAGTTTCTATTCTGCGTCAATTATTTATGAGGGAGCACGAAGTCAAAAATCGCTTTTGTACAATAGCAACCTCGAGATCGATATATATTCAGATGAGCTTTGCTTATTTACTTAAAAGACGCGTGATGAAACCTTTAAGAAGGTTTCATTTTTCAAAGTCTGTGCGTGAACAAAGGACCGTGATTCTTCAGAAAGTATAAATCTTCGTGAATATAAACGCCTTAATTCTTCGCAGTGCAGTGGGAGTTACAGTTTTTAAAAATAGATGCGGTCACTGATGGAAAAAGGAAATCGTAAAAAAGAGAAGTCGTGCGTAAGGCAGGTGTCGCGGAAATAGAGCAGAGGATGAAGTTTAAAACTCATCAGAAGATGGAAGTTAAAAAGAAGTGACGCGAGGACTTTCAAGTTACATTCTACAAGATTCATAAATTTACTGTTCCAGAGATCCAAATGTCTTCTCTCTCGTGTTAGTATCTAAACTCTTTCTATATGTTCGCTGTACATTAGTCAGCTGTAAAGATTTTATTCTTAGGTGTCACAGAATATCATCATTTCGAAGAGAATCTATATATGAGCATTAACCGATTTATAATTTAACATTTACGGACAGTTATTTTTCTTCTCGGAGAGAAATATTGAGGTTTTTATCAAAAAATTATAGGGATTAATAAGAAAAAAAGAGATTAATATTTCTATATTATATATAAGCCTATTGAAATTGAAATAAAAAATATAAATATAATCCAATTTTTTTTTAATTGGTTTATATTTATATAAACAAAAGGAATGTATAGCATATTTTCCTGTTATATGTATTATTTTTTTAACTTTATCACGTATAAAATTCTACTGTAATTTTAGTATCGTTATATAAATATATCGTATAACCGGCTTAATATAAACTTTAATTAGCGCGTTCTTTTCTCAATAAACGCGTTTTGTAATCTTTTCCGAAGAACGCTTCTCGCAGCTTAGGCGCAACATAAAGCAACATAAAGCACAAAGGAAAAAAGTGGGGGGAAAAAGAAAAGTCTCATAATCCAGCTCATAAATTAAACTTTAAACTTTAATATTTAACAAATAGAATCGTATAAAAATCCCAAGACGCCGTTACGAATATCTTCGAATAAGCTGACTATATCAGGATAGCATCGCAAAACGCGTTGTTGTAATTTTTGATAATTGTCATGACAAATTCGTCTAGCGACAACGAATCCTTGGATAAATATATTTGCATATGCTGTATTTCTCTGATATCAAATTGTTTTATGCGATAGTTTGTGACAAAAGTGATTACGATCCAAGCGAATTTTTTAAAGCGGAGCCGACTTTATTGGATCCTCCAAATGCAATAAAAACTTAGAATATTTAGAAGTTCGATTTACAAGGTAATGGTTTCTTTCTATTTATATTTTGATGCAATTATGCGCAAAATAATTATTGCGTAGAAAATATTTTTTTATTTATAATAAAATTTTTATAAAATTAAAACTTTTAGCTATGAATAGTTGTCTGCGATTCGCGTAAAAGTTTAGAATTTCTCGCAAATTATTGCATTATTGGCATCATTTTACAGAGATGCATCTATTTACTTTGTATTGACAATAAATTTTTCATTCCACCGTCGTAAACCGGTCCGGTGCGGTTCTGTCAGATGTCCCGTCCGCGTATCATGTGATATTACGCTTGTCATAATGAAATGGAACGTCACGCGATGACGTTTTTTCCTGTTACAGCTTGCTGGTCATGGTTTTGTTTATGAGCCTGGTGTCGTGCGTGCATACCGCTTTTTCATCTATTTCGTGTTTTTATGGCCGTTTTTACGATTACAATTGATGCCCGCAAACGCGTTTCTTTGTTCTCAACTCAGGCAAAGCGAAAGCTTATTTCAAAGCTGTTAACGCTTTAAGTTCAATAAAATTGATTTAGAAAGCTATATAAAAAATACCTTAGAAAACTCGACTTTTATTTTAATTAAAAATTATGCTAATTTGATGAAAAAAAAATATATATATATATAAATAACGTTAATTATAATTTAAGTTGAAAAACTTAAGAATTTTTTTAATTACATTTAGCAAATGAATGAGATAAAATATGATGGTTCGATCTGCTTGATAGCGCTTTAAAGAAGAGTCAACGACACGAGAGACTTAATGAATCATGAGCGTTAATGAGTGGTCGTAAGAAACGGGCCGACAGAGACGACCACCGTCGTGCCGACGCTTTTTTGAACGGTGCATCTCGACAGGTGGTACGTTCTGGCAAAGTAGCTTTACGGAAGGCTTTTAGACGGGCCATCGTGCCGAGTAATAAGGACATCGCAACACCTTTCAACCCCGCTACATAGCTTCCTTGCTCGACGAAGCTTCCTGTCTCTCCTTCGCTATTTACTCTCGTGCACGTTTTTTCACGCTCTCCGTCGAGATAGTAACATAAATTTTCACCATATAAATGGTTAACGCACGAAATATTTTTAAATATCTATTTACAAAAGTGTTTTGATTCCATTAATCCTTCTTTTATTTTCACAAAGTCGACAACTTTCTTGTCTCGATGGAATACTATGTTTAATATATTTAATATATTTACTATTATATATTATATATTTACTATTTAATATATTAAATATTTTTGTGATTGTCATCTTAAAATTCTGAAATGATAAAAAAAAAAATTCTGAATTTGAATATATAAATATAATAATTAAAAATATATGTTTTCATTAAATATATAAACATATTTAATGAAAATAAATGAAAAAAGCATGCAAATATTGTTTAATTAATTCAAGTAATTTCAAGTTAATGTAAATCTTTCTATAATTAATATAAATTTTTTGCAATCTTGCTTAATTATTAGCATAAAAGGAGAAACAAATATGCGAATGTTATCGATTTAGTTGCATGTGAAAAAATTGCAAAAAGATTTAAAAATTTAATTCTTCATACATATGGAATATTTCAAAAGCTTAAAATGGGGAAAATCGAAGAGCGCTGTCTGCGTTTTGCGAAAAACCTCAAATGAAGCGTTAATCATTTTGTTTCGCGCGTTCAATTCTAAAATTCAGACAAATATGCTGTTGACGATCGTGCTTTTTATCGAATCCGGCGTATTCAATATTCGATTAACAGTCACGGAGACGGCACGAAATAAAGCTCCATTTAGATTCATTAAATAACGTCCGGTTCGCTTCGATTATTCATAGAGTAGAGAGAGATCTCGCATATTCATGTTTTATAACAATCATTTCCCAAAAGTAATAATACAGAAAATCGAAAGATCGTTCTGTATATGATGTTTTATCAAAAATACATATTGAAAGAGGAAGCGATGAATTTGAAACGCTTATTTATAATAAAATAATACTTAAAAGAGAAAAAACTTTGAGAAAAGGCTACAAAATGAAAAGCTGCATAATAAAAGTTTCGTAAAACGGATCGCCTTACATTATACATCTACTAAAGGACATGAATAAATTCGAAATTTTGGAATCGTGTGATGTTGCAAAATGTCACGACGTTAATAAACAAATCTTTAAAAAATATCTAGGATTTTCTAAAAATTATATATTTTAAAATTTAATTTTGTTTAGTATCGAGTAATTTTTTTTATTATCATTGAAAATATTTCAGATATATATCCTCGGAAAGAAATCCTCAGATTCTAAGATAAAGATTGAACAGTGACGAATAAGACACATGTAATTTCAATGAATATATCGCGGTTTTGCTGAAAAATAAATTCGGAGATGAAGAAAATTATGCAGACATCATTGCTAAAGACAATTGTCACGAACATGCCGCTCGCGATTAATTAACGCGGCGGCAGTAAGTGATGTGTGTCGAATCGTTATCTACGACGATGTATGCATGCATGCGGGATGACGCGGCTTCACCAATTTTGCGGTTTAAGTATGGCCGCGACCGCGGTTCCGGGATATCGATATTGCGGTCAAACGTCCAATTTGCGAGTACCGACGAATCAGCTGATTTACGAACCTCAGCCGCTGCTTACGGAGGGCACACGTTTGGGAGCGGATAATCCACTTCAGAGGAAGGCTTTACGTCAGCGTAAGCGGGATTTAAATCGGTTGAGGTTTGTGGCCGCGTAACACACGGGAAGAGAGCACTATTTCTTGTATTCTTTTTTCTTTTTGTGGTAAATAATACATTTAAAAAACATATTTATATATCAATGAAATTTTACGTTGTTTAAAGAAATTTTTTATCATATTTCTTTTTATTAAAAATATGATTATAATATTTTCTTCATATAACTCAATTTGTAATTATCAACGCGGATGAACTTATTTTTTATAATTAAACTATATTTTGTATAATTAAAATTAATATTAATAGTCTAAAATTTTATAATAACTTTAATATATTTGTTGCTTGATTAATTGCTCGTTTTCGAGTTTTTGCAAGAACTTTGCACATAAATATTATCAATCGATACGTTTAAAAGTTATTAATTCTTACTTACTTCTGTGCGCGATAGAATTGTCTTAGATTGACAAAAAGGAAAATAATTTTAATGAGATCGCTACGGCCCAACGAGCTGAATCGGGTAACGTTCGATTATCGGAATGGAAAGGATTCACGTTGTTGATGCGGAAAGATTTATGTCCTCGTGTCGGTGAATGATTTATGCTCGCACGGTTTAGAAGCGATAATCTTCGCGATCTATGGTTACCTCGATTAAAATTATGAGAATAAAAATAAACGCACGAAGCGAATGATAAAACATAAAAGAAATTTTCTGAAACATAAACTTTATGCGCAAAAATAGCCTCTACTCTTATATTTAAATAATAAGAAAAAAAAATTCTTACTTAATTATCTTACATAATTGGCTGAGCATAATATTTATTAATTGTTTTTGCGACTGACTGGTAATCGATTATTTTCTGTTATATCTAATTTATGACAGATGACTCGCTCGAGGAGGTTTTTCCAGCGTAATCGCCGTACATCATCCACTGGACGACAAATAATTATCAATTATCAATTATCGCTTGGACGAGCATTTAAGTGTTTATCTGTATCTCAGTAACTATACAGAGGAGTTAACTACAGCGAAGGCGCGAGTATATATGTATATGTGTCGCGCATCGCCTCCACGTCCGTCTGCAGACAGCCGGCATAGCAGCGCAAACTCCCCACGTTGTAATAGTCCGCTGCACTTTAATTGACTATCATAGCCCGCGAGCCTTCGTTATCATTCCCGAAATTAACCTGGTGTGCGGTAATCCTTACGCGCGCGCGCGTGCTTCTACTACGTGTTTGAGCTTTACCGCTGTCGGCACGATATTGACATGTACTACTGTCGCTTCCTAATTGACTACTACTATCTACGCCACACGTACGTGTATGCCCACGTAATCCGTAGTGTTGTTCCACTTGACGTATGTATAGCAACTGGTGCACCAACCGGTCGCTAGTTAGCGAAAGCTTGATCAGCGCGCAATCTACTTATCACTTATCACTCAACACGCACTCGTATATTTCGTGCGATCTGCGTTCTTCATGATAAATAAGAAAAGTAAAAATTATTTCGATATATTTTTTATAATATTTTGAATTTTTTATAATTTGTATTTTTGTTTTACACATACGCAGCCTATTTTATATCATTTTACATTGTTTATATTCCTCTCTTGATCATGTGTAATACTGTGCTTTTTACTTTGTATCTCTATTATTCATTAAACTCTTATCTATACTTGATTCAAAAACCTCAAATTTTTTTTTTTTAATGAAAAGTTATGTGCTATTCTTGATATCTTTTGCAGTTTTCTTTGAAATTTAAACGCAACAAAATTTTTTAGGATTTAAGAATTTATTTTTAATTAATTCTCAGTATTTCTTAATTAATTCTAAGTATTTCTTCAATAACCTTTCATCTTTAATAACCATTTAAACGCAAAGCATTTTAACGTAAAACAGAATATCTTTTGTCAGTCATCATCAGAATTTGCTTAAAACTTTCTCTTAACACAATTTTAATAAAATATAATATCTAATTATTATACATTATAGTTTATTGTACACGTTTTAATATAATTATTATGCATTACTTCTTGATATATCCAAATACGGTAAGAAAATATTTTAAAAATTGAAAAAAGTAATGTGTAATAATTGAAGTAAAGTTATCTTTTGATATTGATTTATGATGTACCATTTCGATATTTTATGATATATCATTTTCGACTATTGTTCGAAAAAAAAATTACAAGATTTATCGTCACAGTATTTTTCGTAAAAGGCGATGCGGCCACAAGTAAGTTATAGATTCATCAGGAAACCGCGAACGTAATTGCACGAACGTCAGCGCCGTGCAAAAACGATAAATCCAAGCATTGTCTTCTATGGCTGGAAAACCATTATCGAATGCCATTACTCGCGAAACTAAATGGTCCCGAACTGCAAGGAGAATCCGATCGAACCGAGCGCAATTCGATACCTGAGTAACGCCGCCGAGGAAATTTCGCGTTCCTTGAATCGTTAAGCTTCATCGTTAACCTCGATCGCTCGAATGCTAAATCACAAGTCTGTCAATTTCACGGTGACCGATATGTCAGTCTACGTCGCAAACTAATACCTTAATTAACATTCTCGTTCCTCTTCTAGATAAAAATTAAAGTCGCAGTATTTTTCTTTAATAATTCATTTTGACACGTTATATATATAAGAATATAAAATTTTTTTTAAATGTAAAACTTATATAAAGAAAGAAATATTATGTAATGGAGAGAAAAAAATTATATAGAAGATATTATATAAGAAAAATATTTCTACCTTTTTTTGAAAATATTGGAGTAAAGATATGTAAATGTATATATTCTTGAAAATAATTGTTAAAAAAAAATAAAGAGTTTTATAAAAAAAAAAGTTACAAGAGATATGGACAAATTTAATTTTGTATCCATTTTAATATTATAAAAACATAAGTCGTTGTCCAACATTGCTCTTCATTTTCAGATGGCAATCGCAAAGTTTTTAATTAAAAATTGTTACGAAGTTACGCAGTTGATATTTCTTCACCGCGGTGATAATACAGACCGTATGTTAATTTTATTTTGTTCGTCGATAATCTTTCCGAATAGACAAAGATGTCAAAGTTTTAATTAAAAATTAGTAGCTTTTGAAGCGATACCGTCGATTTTTGTCGTGTCGTCAAAAATCGTGCGCTCGCTTTTTTATCACTTTAATATATTTATCAGATTTGATATCACCGTTCGAAATCAATCAAAGCATAATCATTGAATTATTGAGATGTGAATTAGATTTAATTTTAAATGCCTTTTTACAGTACAAAAGTGTTTAATTAATTTTTTACTAGAAATAGAAATGATCGATTTTTTAATACATTTATCTTTCTATAAAATGCATCTATATTTTAACGTTTTTATTTTTGGACAAATTGCGTTTGATTGCCAAATGATCAAATGTTTCAAAGAAAAACTTTGTTTTCCAAAAGCACCATGTTTTTCTTTTTTTCAACGCGTATAGATGCGTGATCGCTTTTTAATAATCGATCATAATTGCATTGAGAACTTTCCCGTTTCGACGACTCGTTCCTGACTTGTGAATCCAAGGACATCTATTCTTTCAGATCGAATAGCTCGACCTTTTCCGAAAATTTCCCGCGGGTCAGGGCGTCGATATCAACCGGATCCATCGCGCGGTGAAACAAGCGGCAAGAGAAGAATTCGCCAGCTGATATCGCGTCGATCTATCACACACGTTGCAGAATTCATATCACGAAGCTGGTCTTTGCTACTAGATCTATTTCAGAGAATCTCGGAGATCTCTCCTCAACCTTTCTCTCTCTATATCATTTCCTATCTTTTTTTTTCATCTCAGTGTAATTCCATCTCGTTCGTTCCCCTTCTAAACTCTTTCATCTTTTTTTTTTCTCTATTTCTATTCGCAACTTGAAACGCGAACATATGAGTCTGTAAAGAACTCGACAGTCATTCATGGATTCTATTTGTCATTTGAAATAATTCATTTATATATCAAATATGCTTTCAAAGACACAAAAATTATAATTCTCATTTAAAAATAATTAAAAGATGTCACTGACTACATTTTATTTTGCAATGAAAATTTTATATTGCGTATTTCATATAGCAAAAATTTAAAATTTTAGTTAAGAAGAGCAGCTTTCATTTAGGATAAAATATCTCATTCAATTTTTGGTGATGTTTATACAAAGTTAATGCAAACATATTTTTTCTTATTAACTTTTCTTCTGAACTTTTAATTTATCCTTCTGTATTGCAACTTTCATCTCTTGAATTTCGCAGCTTGAATTGCTTCTATTGTTTCTTCATGTATTCCCTACTTCTCACTTGGTCTCTCTTATACTTCGCCTTCGTTCACCAAGCTTTCGTTACGTTGCTCGACACTGCACTCCTTTTTCTCTCTTCCTTTTTCCTCACCGCTCTGCTTGCCCACATAGTTTTTCGTCAGCATTTCTTGCTTCGTCGACATTTATCTTCTTTTCTCCGCCGTTGTCTTCCAGCGCATCTCCAGTCTCTTCTTCGCCTTTTCCGCCTTCTCCTATTATATTATTCTTCATTCTCGTGTCTCGTAATTTTCAAACGAGTTCCCTTCTCTGTCTCATTTCTTCGTCACTTTAAATTTAAAATTATTTGTCACTTCTAATATTACTTATTGTTAGCTATGTCGGATATTTTTAACAAGTTTTAATTGTTTTTGCATAATATTTTTGACAAATATATCTTTGTGTGTAAGAATTCTTTATAAAATATATTTTTTTTTTTAATTTTCTAAAACGGATTAGATTGACATTTTATTCAGTCTATGCTTTCCGCTGATTTTATAGATTCTATCTTCAAAGAGTTTGTCTTGAACATTTTTAATCTTTCCATTTTTTTTTTTTTTTAGCACAAATTCAGATTTTCTCTCAGAATAATAAATTTTTCTCTCTTTGACACACACACACACACACACACACACACACACACACACACACACACACACACACACACGCACACACACGCACACACGCACACTATCCCACTCGATCTTCTTTGCTATCCCATTTTGTCTTTTTTACTGTCCCCACTTTTTTTTTATTTGCGCTCTCCTTATCGAGACTTTTCGTTTGGCAAGAACTTTGATGAATCGAATTCACTCGGGGAGGAGACGGTGGCCCACCACGCGATCTCCACGGGGTGTCCGAGACGAACAATGGCCGCGAACCGAGTGCCAAGCTTTATCCGAGGACGATCAGTGGAGATGTCGACGATGGACCGCCGTTATCTACCGTTTGTCGAAGAGAAAAGAGTTTCATTATTGAGTTGATAACATTCGAGACTAGTATGGATTACTGGGTCTTCGAGTATTGTGAAATCATTATTATGATGAGTTTTTATTTTAAATTCTATGTCTTTCGATATTATCGATGCACAAATTGATATTCGTAAATGAATAGTATTTTAATGCAGCAAACGATCGAATTTTAATGAAAAATCCTTTATTGAATCGTTTCCACTCATTTCAAGATATTCTATGATAACGTTTTTGATTTTGAAGATATAAAAAATTTTAGTTTTATTTACTTTCATCAATCTTTTCTATAATTTGAAAACTAATGATTATTGAAAATAAGATCAAATTGATTTGCCGTTTATCATAGATGAAATTTGTCGATGTTGTTCAAAACATACTGCATATTATTGATGGATTGCATGAGAAGAGAATCAGTTGGTTTGAAATTTCCTATGCAGAGAGCAATGCCGTTTTTCATATTTTCAACGACGTCCTATTATCGGGAATCTCCCAGAGGCATACTAGAATAATACGGAACAAGGGATGAGTCAATACAGAAATCGTCTCGCGGCTTACGCGAGCCCGGATACGCCACGCGTGTTGGGTGAATAAAAAAAAAGTGTCGCGATTTGAGCGCTCCCGCAGAAATGAAAATATCTGACGCGGCACGATAATTGCTCGCGTCGCGTCGTTTTTGCCAAGCTCGATCGAGGCGTGATCGTGAACGCGATCGGAAATCGACGACCGATCATTCGGCCAATTTCGTCCGGACGAACATTGCACGAAAAATACAACGCACGTACTACGAGCGCCGTTTAAAAATCAATTTTGTAAAATAATATTAATAGGCTTATCTCCGAAAGAAGGAAAGAGAGCAAGCGATAAAAAGAGAACGTGAGAAACAATTGGCGATTGGAAAGATGAACAATTAGAACTTTGTATATATAAGCATATAATTAAATTATTTCTCTTTTAATATCTTGTATATTTATTATAAAAATCCCTCGTAATAAATAATATATGATTACAAAATGATTTTATTTGCAACTAGAACGGCACCAATTTTTCTTTGTATTATAAATTACATTATAAATATATGTACAAGCAGTACGTCTTTATGATAAAATTTTGAAACTGCATTATATGACGTAATATAATGAAAGGCAATTTAAATTTTAACAATTTTATTTACGTTACAAAAAAATTTCTAAAATATTTATGAATCTGTAAAAAGAATCTGTAAATAGGATTCAAATTTTTTCCGTATGTAACACAACCGTTATATTGGGAGAGGATTAAACGTGGCTTAAACATGCAGATGCGAGGAAGCATCTCATGAGGGAAAGCTGCGGATGCGGTTGCATGTATTTCGCGAATTTCAGAATGCGAGTGCAGCCGCGGCGGGGCTGCATCGTCAGGTTGCATATTGTGTGTCGCCGCATGCACGCGCGTTTATATCGAACGCGCGTGTTGCACGCGTACACGCGTGCGATCTATGAAGCGACGCTGTATACGCCGATGTAAGATTTATTTCGAGATTATATCGTACAGTCGCAGTCGCGGGAGAGCTACGTTCTCTCGAGCTCCCCGACCATCGTGTTTGTCGACGTAATCAGCAGCTTGCGATATGAATATCACAATATCGCGGCACGGCTGCATTATAATCTCATGCGTGCGAACACGATTGTAGATTCCGTGCCGCAATCGCAAAGATAGAAGTCTGTGAATTTACGAACAAATATAGAGATTATCGCGCGAATTTGTATAATATATTCGTCTGAGTTTCCAAACTTATCATAACTTTCTCATTATGACACAATTGTGTTTCGATAATGTAAAATATTATATTTAGAACATGTAAGGATCAAGAATACATCGAAAAAGTTTCGAGAAAAATTTCATAAAAATTAGAAATTTCTTTTTTTATAAAATCTAAGTAAATTTTTCAGACATTGGTTTTTTTTATTTCACAGGATATTCTTTTTTTATTCATAGAATATTTTTGCATTTGTTTCAAACTCGAGACGTTTTGAAAATTCATTGATTTTATGTACACGAAAAATTCGTAAACGTTTAATATAAAACCGAATTGAGATTTTTCGTTACGTAATTCTGCTGGGCGCATTATATCCGATAAATTTATCGGACAGTTTTGTCATAAGTCGCGTTTTCCGCACCGTCGACGATTCTCTTGTCTCGTACTCACTTAGATTCTTCCGTTTCCGCGCGTAGATTCGCGACGGCGTGGAAACTAAGTACGCGAAAGGCATTCAGACTCTGGCAAGCAAACGAGTCGAGATGAAATCCCCCGCGATTGCATTTAACGTCGGAAATTATTTGGAAAACCGTAGACAATTACCTTTCAATTATAATGGGACATTTGTTTCGTATCTCACGATCTTAACAATATCTTATTTTACTTTTATGTTTTCTAACTTTTCTAACATAATTTAAGTCATAGATTGCGTTAATTTTTTTTGTGATTATAAATGATTTTCTTTTTTATCTATGATATTGAAGAATGACTATGACAGCTTCCATTTAATTCTATTTTGATTTTTCATATTTTCTGCCGTTTCAATTTTCCCAGTACTTTACTTCAGTTTCCAATTTCTTGTTACTGTTCAATCAAGAAATTGATATAAACCAATAAAATCACCTGGCATGTTTTTCTTTGATTATTTCAGACGACAGTGAAGGAAATGAAAGGACTGTTCGTGAATTCTCTCTCCCTTCTCCTTCCCTTTCTCTCTCTCTCTCTCTCTCTCTCTCTCTCTCTCTCTCTCTCTCTCTCTCTCTCTCTCTTTTGATGATTTCTCTAACGGGAAACTTAGTGTTTTCGTGGATATGCACTAGACCGTCAATATTCCCGTCGATGTAACTCGCATTTTATTAAAGTCACGTTAATTAAAAGTCGCTCGCTCACTTGGAAGGAATAATAATTTTTTCCTCGTTTCGTCGAATCGATATCACGCGGGAAATCGAAGAAAAATATTACGAGAGAAAGCTGGGCGCGCGCATACCGTTTTTTTTTTCCTCTCCCTCTCTCTTTCTCTCTTTACCAGTTTATTTTGCGCGAAACGTTGGTCGCTCGGAAATCAATGCCACTTTGTTTATCGACGAGCACTCTCGCGATTCTCATTGGTCGTTTGCCGGTGCGTTGCGAGAATGGATTGAATTAACATGGAATTACTATTTCACAGCGCGTTACGTATAACGGCAATGCACCACCGTGTGTATATATACGACGCTTGTAATTGAAATTATACGTGATCGCCATTATTACAAATATTCCGATCTCATGCAAGGTTTCCGGAATAACTTTTGGAGTTGTTTGTCTTCAGTGACAGATAGTTGCATTCGATTGAAAAGAAACTCATGTTTTACATTAAACATTTTTATGACAATCCAATAATATTTTTAAGAACATCATGTATATACATGATAATTATTCCATACAGATCTATGATACATCAACGATACCACTGCCCGGAAATCTTAATGCTTTGATCAAGATATTATTATTAATAATACTCGCTGAGTGCTGTGTTCGTTTGCATTTCGCTCATGCCATTAGAAAGGAGCTTCAAATTAATCCGCTTTGATTTATTATTTAAATAGCCTTATGGACTGAGAGAATCTCATTCCGAAAGCCTTCTAGTTCGTTCTTTCTCATTAAACATCGAGATTTTATTTATGATGCTATATAATATTATATTGTGTGAATGTAATTATTGATTGTTTTATTCACAATATAAAATTGCAATTAGTCAAATATAAGAGCTATTATATCAAAATTTCGTATCCATACTGTTAAATGAAAAGATCAAACAATTTGTGCGAGCCACGTTATTAAATTAGCTTTGAGAATAGCTTTGAAATTTATCGCATAACATTAGCTAATTGCAATAAACTTAAAAGCCATCAAAAATATTTTACATTGAATGAATGCGCGCCGAATAATTCCTATCGTTAATTTATTATGATATATTTACATAATTATGATTAATTACCTAATCTAATTAAAATAAATTCAGAGTTATGCAAATTTTTATATTTTTTCTTTATAAAAATGACCTAATAATATTATCAAACAAATACATTACGAAATTAACAATGCTAACTTCTTTTACATTCTGAATTTACTTTTGCTTATTTTTTGTACAGCCGTTCTATTAATCAATCTATTGAAATCGATGTTTTAATTTTATATAAACGTAGATTTCAAAAACTTTAAAACTTATATTAAAACAAATGCGTTTGATGGGCAGCGAACATGAATTTTCATATTCTAATCATCTCTCTTATTGTCATCGTCATGAACATCATCATTATTATTATCACAGTTCTGAAATAACTCTATATATAAACGCAGCACATCAGATTTGACGTAGTATTCAATCGCAATTTTCATTATGCGAGAAAATGACACGTGATAAAATTCCGTAGCTAACGTGACGCATTTCCGCTTTGACTCCACTGCCGAAAATGCAGATTTCATTAAACTCCGGATCCGTTAATATCCGCAATATTATTGCGCTGTACAACGGTATTCATCGGTTCATAAATAACGCTCTGCGTCAAAGCAACGTTTATAAATTATTGACGATGTCACGCCCTGATACTCTCGCGGCGTTCAATCTCTTTCTACGATCTCATTCGAATATTAACACGGAATATGTTAAAAGCTTTTCCTCCTTTTTGTCGGTCTGACGTAGTTGTATTACTAAATATTATATCTGATATAATTTTCATCTCGCTTTGAAATTTGAATTTAAAAATTAAAAATTACGATTCTAATAAATAAGCGAATTCTTTTTATTCAACATTCAAATATTGTTCTTTTTAATGAGAAATATTTTTGTCCATGGCTTTTTTTCTTATATTAAAAAGAGTTATTGCACAATTAAATAATATGGGAAGGTCTTTTTAAATTTATAATTTATAATTTTTTATAATTTACGATAACATTTTCTCACACAAGACAGAATGTCATTTATAAATTTTATGTCGTGTATTATATGTAGAAAACACATTTGAGCACATAAAATTTGTACAAATCAAAATATATATCAGGACACACGTATATACATATAGTAAAAGATGATTGATGACATATAGGATTATAAATAGAATTCTGTCTTGAATTTTGTCGCAGCAGATCGCGCGTTTAAAGTCTCAATAATGTTATTATAATTAATTAGATATAATTATTATAATTAATTAGATATAAATTTATAAGACAGATAATAAAAATGTTTATGAGAATTTCTTAAAGATAAATTATTAAATATTTTACAATGATTAAGGTATTTGTCACATTTTATTCAACATTCAAATTTTAATCCTGATTGCAGTTGCACCTATTGCCACCTTGAAAATGGGTTCTTCTTTGAATCCGAAAAACATCAAGGAAGGCTCCGACGTTTACTTCGAGTGCAACATCAGGGCGAATCCCAAATTTAACAAACTGGCCTGGTTCCACGAGGTAAGTGACTTCTTCTCTTTTTTGTAAATCAAAACTGTCAGTCATACGTGGCTCTTGTCATATAATAAGCTGAAGCTGCACAATTATTCGTAATAACATTCGTGCGTCGATTAAAATAAAGATATATAGAATGAATATTTATTGCATACACGATACACATAGTAGAAACATGTGACAAGATAAAATCAATCGCAAATTTATCAATGATTTAGCTTTGAAATATTTTACTATGACTTTACGATTCCCTATATCAGCCCTATGTCAGCCTTTCTTAGCATTTCCAGTTAATGATATAGCTATTTAATCGGATACGGCTAATTTTTTTAGAAGAGAAATATGTATATATATTCCAGGAAATATACAAGGAATTAGTCGAATATTGTCGAAGGTTGGATCTGGGTTAGATACAATTGATCTGTAGTGTATAGGTCGAGTATCATAGCCCTCAAGATAGCCCTTTAACTCATCCTAAATTGCGCAATATATCTCATTGCGTATACATCTGATCGCATAATATCGTTATTCTCAACGAAGAATTTCATTGACGAAATATGATCGATAACGTAATAAATTATCATTGTACCGAAACTTGCTAAAAGAAACTGTTTACACAAAAATACCATTAATAAAAATATTAAGATATTATAAAATTTTATATGAAAGCAAGTATATATATATATAAGGGATATTGAGAATATGTTTCATATTCCTGCCTGACAGTAATCTTTATTTTTTATTTTTCTCGCAATCATAAAAAAATAGATGAGATGACATGTTTATTAGTTTTTTGAAACGATAGATATTAAACTTTTATCTTATTTTTAGAGAAACTTAATTTTAATTATACAGATGATTAATTATTCCGCTGAATGCACATGAATGCCAGATAATATTATTTATAAGATAGCTTTGATTTTCTTTGTATTTAGTTCTCTCAGTTTTTCGAAATTTTAATTAACATTTATTTCAATGACATTAGTTTCAAAAGTATAAAAAGATTTGACAAGAGATAAACAAGTACATGTATATGCGTTACGATGTTTAACGATTGCAAACGGCCGCAGGACAGAATTTCAGGGGCGACCGATTTTACCGACTATTTACGCTTGCCCCAATGAAATGTTCTCTAATTAGTACGCCTAGTCCGCGTCCCGCATTAACATTGCGCATCAGACTCATCCGCCTACGATGCTATTCGATGCTATGCTCGCGCGGCATCGAAATAGATTACATGAATCATTGTGTAACATTGAAGCAATCGCGCGCAGACAGTACGACATGACTCGGAAGTTCGAGTTATTAAAAAGAAAAAAAATATAATTAATATACAAACATATATTAATCTTTATAATTTAATCTATAAATTAAATTATAATAATATAAAATATCATAAAGAGATAAATTATGAAAAATAATAAAAGATTTATGCGCGTTATATAGAATTCTGAAGATATATATTTGAAATTATTTGTAAGTTTCCGTTAAAATTTTTTAACGGATTAAATCTTCAGAATTTGCAATAAATTTACGCGCGTCAAAATCCTGAAGATATAAACTCGCGATTAGCTGCGTGAATTTTTATAGAATTTGTTTTCTCGTGCGTTCAGTATTTTTTTATTTAATCGAGAACATATAAATATGTATTATTTACAAACCCTAAAGGAAGATCATCTCGGATTAAGACAAACTAAATATTCTCTTGCATTACCAGTCTCTGGAGATGTACGCGAAGAAACGAATTGCCAAAGTTAGCGCGGGAGGATCTTCAACCTCCGAATAATTACAACGATCAAAGCAAAGTGCTGTTGCAACGACGATAATTAATCAGATTCGAAGATACTGCGACGCAAAAGAACGATCTTTCGGATTAGTCATGAGGAAGCTATATAGGAAAACGTGTTTCGAATTTTTTTACTATAAATTTTTACAAAGAATCCTCCAAGAAAATCTTGCATTCCAGCAAAACTACACAAACATCGATCTTTATTTCCTTCCAAATTTTCTTTCAGTGCGAATGTGTGAGATGTGTGATTTGCACTAAAAAATTAATTAAAATTATAAGTATAAATTATTTCCTCTACTTTAGCAAACAGAAGGAAGGTGACAACATAGAAAAACTCCGCTGTTTCTGTCATTCAACTTTAGACTTTCATCCTTTTGCAAAAAAAATATTATTTTTATGATATACTTTTTTTTCTGCGGAGACAATTGTCGAAAAGTACACCGCGCAGATTCACTTTTATCTTCGATCATTCGAGAATCGCCAGAGTTAAGCTTCTTATGCGAGATTACGTCTTTCATCATTTTCCCTCGCTCTCTCTTTTTTTCTCTTCTTCGAGATGACGATATCCTGCGAGCATTTCCCTGGTTTGTTCATGACGCAATATCCTTGCATCCTACAAGAACGTTGTGCGATATTTAAACTGCGCCTTTCTCCGAGGAAACTGCATTGCTCGCTTGGACCAGGAATAGTCGCTGGTTAATCCCCAGAACAGAACTGAATACTACAAAGCTTCTACAACGGTACTATTCTCGCCAACCCGAGCCAATCTGTCAGCTGGATTTATATATAAGATCACGATAATATCTTTCCTCTCTGTCATAACTTGCATCGCTCTGGTTCTCGTACTCTGTAGATAAATAATGCAAGTCATATAATATGCAAATATTTGAAAATTGTGCACCGAGATTAAAAGAAATAACTTTTTTTTTATTTATAATCGATCGAACCAAATTTCAGCATATGAGATTAGAATGGAATGGAAATTACTTTTGATATTGATTTCACAATGATACTTCTATATTTGACGTAATCTTGTAAGCATACATAAACAATGACAATAATAATAACAACGAAATGAAAGAGAGCAAAGTTAATGTGAGATAATCAGCATAAAATTATTTTAATTCATAAATAATAGATATTAATACATAAATGCCCGAACGTCTTTCATAACAGCTTCATAATATTACTTGCAGAAAAAAATGACAATTTTAGAAAGCAACTATTTCAAGAATAATGCCATTTAACGTAATGAAGGATTTCGCGAGATCTTAGTCATCTAAAACTTGATGTAATCTATTTTGACAAACATAAAGAGTATGATACACAATGTTTCGGTTAAAAAGTATAGTTTCTGAATCTCTCTACCCTTTACTCCCCCTCTCTTCTTCTATCTGTCTTTCTTTTGCATGTTCTTCGGACAATTTCGCGGATCGTTTATCTCGGTTTCGCAGCAGCGTGACGTTGTTGCATTTTTAAACGAAGAGACGGTAGTGAGAGGAAGAATGTTGACTGTCCTCTTTAAACTTTTAAGAGGCAGGACGAAGATCCTCACGACTCCTCACAAAGGAGGAATATCGAGTCGCTTCTTTCGCGTCGCTCTTACGGGACGATTTTCTCCCTCGGATAGTCGCGCGCGCTGCTGGAGGGGACGAAAATTTTTCTTTAGAGGGGCAAGATGCCGTAAACGCGACTCCGGGGAATTCCAGGCGGAATTTCGCGAATTATTTATCGGTCTGGTGCCGCAGGAGGAGACGCGATGGTAAGTGCGAGGCTGTGTACGTCTCGGATAAACGGGCTGGCGAATCGCACGAGGAAATCGAAGGCAACGCTCGATATGATTCGAACGGGAATACTCTTCTTCCGCCGTAAATCCCGGAAAGAAACTTTTAATTGGACAGTATTTTATATAAAAGGAACGAAAAAAGATATAGCTGTTTCGAGTTGGAGACATTTCGAGATATTTTCTTACGTCTCTTTTGAAATAATTTATAATATAAAGAATATATAAGAGGAACGCGAGCGAAAGAGAAAAAACTTTTTTCTTTTAGAAAAAAAGAATAAAGAACCTGACAACTCTGAATGTTTTAGTATCTTTTCTTTTTACTTTATTAGTTTTCAAGCCTCAATTTGCTTCGTTGCTTTTTCTCACTAAGTTATTACCAATGTCCGAGTTTTCGCAAAGGATTTAAGGATCCGATTTACGATCCGCGGTGAATTTTCGGGAGCGGAGAGAATAAGTTCTATCCATCATCCGAATAGAATTTTAGAGCAAGAATAATTTCGGAATGTCTGCAGCTATTCGTTGGACGACATGCGAGCGCCGATGTGCATTCTCGTCGAAATTATTGTAAATTTACGAGCACCCGTTGTCGCACACCTCTCCCGTTCCGCTCATCCCGCTCTGCTCGTCGAACCGAACCGATAAATCGCCCACGAATCACCGGTCGCCATTGGTTTACCAATTCGTAAAAACATTCGTGCGACAAAAATTTTATGGCCAACGGACGGATGGAGCGCGCATGTTTGCGCCAACGAACGCACGTCGTGCGTTCACCATTGCGAAAATTGCGGCACTCGCTCGCGGTGACACTCCTGCGCTTCAATCGCGTCTTTATCAAAAATTCAGAATTAATCCAGGTTCGAGGCCGACTCAGAGATTCAAAAGACAAATTTTATCTACATTTTTGTTACACATTACTCAGCTCACCCTTTCATCAAAAGAATTTTTTTGATTGTAATTTTTAATTATTATAAAAAAGAAAAAGAGAGAGAGAGAGAGAGAGAGAGCACACACAAAGTTTCGAGAATTATAAACATAAGGAATATTAAAATTAGACAGAAAAGGAAGATAAATAATGCTAAAAATATATATTTTTTACTATAAAACTCGTCTTTTCTCTCTATTCATTATTTCATTTACAAATCTCACAGATGATGAATATTAAAATATAAGTAACATTACAAAAAATAAACAGGTTAAATAATATTTTTCTTAAAGTCGCGATCGATAAAACACTTTTATATAATTATTCAAGCGGCGATAAGAAACAAAGATACGCAATATTCAGACTGTGGGAATATTTTTTTCGTGTGTGAGCGAAAATTGTGCATGCAGCTATGAGCATTATCCGGACGATTCAGCGGCGGATTAGTTCGCAGCTGCCTGCCATTTCGTCTGGAAATCGAAAGAGATATAAAAAATGGCCGACAATTTGGATGTGCCTTTGAAACCGCTCGCAGCAAATTTTTATTTTGTATCACACGAGCGCGAAATAACGCATGTGTTGTATGCAATTCGACCTTGTATACGCCAATTATTTAAGTAACTTTTCTCTACGCGCTTTTTATATTTGCAATAATCATGTTACGAAATGTTGGATGTTTAACGTTTCTCGTAGAATATATATTTTTATGCGAAAAAAATTTATAGAGAATCGCAATCACGATGGGAATTCGAAATCACACTCGACTCGCAAACGCAGGCTTTTGACATTTAAACATATCTCTCACTTAAACATTGCAGCTTAATACATTGCTACAGTTACAAACAAACAATTGTCATTTTGTCGTTTACCATTTTATCTGATATCTCGTGAAATTGTGTTACATTGTTATGGATACTGTGTAATATAAAGGAATCGGTTGAGCAAAACGTGTGTAAATCCGAAATCGTCGGTACATGATTATTACGTTTAACGTTTGCGGCGAGCGTTACACACCGTGAGCCATGACATAACATCATTATATCGTATTATAGGCGACATTTCACATTTTGCGACGATTGAGTGGAAATTGAATTTCCGCCGATTAGAGTCATCACACGTATTTTGGGAATTCGAAACTTTATCCAATATTGGAAATAATTTGATATCGATGTATCTCGTTTCATCACGGAAATGGGATGAAAAATTACTCATATGGGGAAATACGGCCAAATTTTCTGTATGTTGGACATATGTATGTTGTAACATATAATGTTTATATTTAAATTTAAATTCTCTTCTCTCAAAATGTATGTGTTATCATTACCATATATTCTTGGTTTAGACTTTATTACTTCCTGCGCGTTATTTCTCAAGTTGTTATATCTTATATATTGTACATTTTTCATTATATTTTAAACTAACAAATTATTATGTAATCTTCGAAAGTAACTCATCTTCGAAAAAGTCATAAAATTCAAACTGGCTTAAAGCATCAGCTCGGCTTTCAATTCACCGAAATCGTACCACGTTTTCAATCTCTGTAATTCTCCATTGAGAAAAGACTCGCATCCGCAGAAGATATCTTCTCGCATCATCTCACAAAAGGAAGCCACGAGGAAGCATGCTCGGGCGCGAGTTGAAAGTTAAAAAAGGATTTAGCTGTTACTTATGCATAACCCGAGCGAATGGCGTAACTTTTCGCCGACGAGATACACGCGGTGTAAGATGCACGTACCATCGTAACGGAGTGTTGCTGCGAGAGCTAGGGGGCGGAGGGGGTTGCAACTTATCGTCCGTGTCTCGAGTCCGGGGGAGCTTCGTGTATATTATACCCGGTGACACGGATATATTCCGGAACGAAGCACGCGCTCCTATCACCCGGTCTCTGACACGGTACGTATATTTAACGTCTAATACGACGGCGTCATGTTACGCGAAAACGGTAAGACAAGAGAGAGAGAGAGAGAGAGAGAGAGAGAGAGTTCTCTCCGAGAATACGCGAGTCCCACAGGACGGCAGATCCTGGAGGTGGCCGTCGAAATAGGAAATTCCATTTGCGCCGCGAGAGAGTTTTCGAGATAGGAATAGTTCACGTTCGTTGACAACGTGGATTATTCATTGGAAAATACGAATCGCTCGGCTGCAAAAGTGGCTGAAATTATTGATGTTATTAAAACTAGGATTTTTAAAGGAAATCATGGAATATAGATATGACAAGTCCGTTTTTAATGGAAGAACATAGGAGAGATGGCTGGAGTATTCAATTTTTTGTTCTGTGAAAGTATAGAAAATCGTATTGTGCCTGCCTTTACTTTGATAAAATATAGATAAAATATAATATTCGTTTAGATATTTTATTTGAACTAATCTAATTAATATTCTAATTCACAAATTTAGATTTATCTGAAATTTCATATAAAAAAAAAGCTAATACCTCTAAATTTTTATTTTTTTTATATCAAGCTACAGGGAGCTTAGGCTCCATTGGCCATTATGCACCATGAGATCGTGAAGCTTCTCTGCTTTTCATGAGCGCTTAAAGCTTAAGACATTGACAGGAATGCGCATATACAACGGCGATACTGTCTCTCGCGAAGACGTATCGCTTCCCGATTCTGCAGCGATACTGCAGGCACCCTCGGTACATACGTACTTAATAGAGTTTCCATGGAGAGAAGGACAGATACGGAGCTCGTTACTCATCTGAAACAAGCACGCGAGCCTCTTCCCTCGCGGTCGTTATTGCTGCTGTATCTACCTTCTCTCGACATTATTTCGATTTTGTCCGCTCATTGGGTATCGAACCTTGTAAATGCAACTCTCCGCAACATCCTCGAAGCATCCTTAATCCTTTCCGATTCTTAATTCATTTCGACGAATGAATTGATATCCTATAATTGATATACTCTATTAATGTTATTGAGCTTTATATAATAATTAATTTTCATTGCACATTTTGAATATACTCATCTACAAAGATTCAGAAAATAGAATTGATTATGAGGGATTACATGTTAAGTCGATAGATAAGATAATTAATGAATAAATACTTTTAAATAGTATTTAAGAAAGTATTACTCTTATATACATCTTTAATGTAATTTTAGTTTATTTTAATTTAATATATCTTTTATTTTTTTATAAAGTTCAAATACTCAAAAATTGCTGAATACATAAAACGTATGCTGTTTCAAAAAATTTTATTCTCTCGAAAAAAACCAGACGACATCAAACCACATCGTGAATTTCGGTGGACTTTATTTCATGTTTTTACTGACCTCGGGGAGAAAAAAAACTGTTATCTCTTCGTGATTTAAAGCGTACAAATATGTTGCATCACGATCGCGTCGATGCTTCCAGCCGAACGGAATTTTCCTCTCGCTTAAATCCGCATCCGAAGGGTGAAGCAAGTGCTGCAAAGCGCGGATATGGCGCTATCGTTCTCGAATGATACAGAAAAAAGGGCGGGTTATACTTCGATTTGCGCGTGAAAGAGCACGATTAGGAAAAATTATTACGAGATATTCTTTGAAAGAGAATCACATAATAAATAATAAAATTTAAAAGTATCAGGATATTGGTAATGAAGTTAAAATAATTTGCTGGTGCTGTTAAACAGATAATAGAATTTTGTTTCTTAATTTCAAAAGAAGTATCGTAACATTTTAATATACAAATTTGTCGCGCAAAGGATATATTTATTATCTAAAATTAAAACATTGTAAGAGAGGAAGGATCATTCTCAATTGAATTCTTTTTAAGAAAAATTTGTAAGCGGAGAGCGCTCTTGAAGTATGCCAGCCAAGAATATGCTTACGATTTCTATATGGTATTCTATACACGACGGGATTCAGGCAAAAAGAGAGGAAATAAAATGGAAAATCGCGAAGAGAGCGATGATAGAGATGGATGAAGGAAAGGCGTGTGGAGAGACGAGGAAGAAGTAACGATGAAGCACAGAAAAAAAAAATGCCCACGAATTATCCCACGGAAGAGAGAAGACGAGAGGCAGAAAAGGAAAAAGACGGAAGAGGAAATAGGGAAGATAGTGGGAGGACAAGTGTACATCGTAAATTCCCTTTGTCCGACCTCCTCGAGCAGACGACGACCCGCGGCGGGCCGCGGTTGCTTCCTCCCGAGCAGCAACACGATCTCCGCCGAGGCGGAAGCGGTACTGAATGCCAAGACTAAGACAAATTTGTTTATTTACGACGGGTAACAATGAGAGCCGTCGAGTCCTGCGGGAATTTGACGCGGAAAGAGAAAGAGAGAGAGAGAGAGAGAGAAGTACGCGGAAAGCTCTACTCCTTTCCAGAAACGATTGTCGGTGTTTCATCCGCTATCTAAGAATCTTGCGGGCGTCTCTATGGCGCGTTTCTATTCAAAAGCCGATTAAAACTATTCTTGGAATAATAATAATAATATATTATATTAATGATAATACCTATTAATAATAATACACACAATAACAATTATTTTAATAATAATTTCATTTTAATTTGGTAAAGAGACCATTGATATTTTTTAAATTAATTCGCGCGAAATAATATTCGTTTTTCATACTTGAGCTTTAAGCTCGTATTGATTCAGATTGATTCAAATTAACTAAGTTGTTGCTTGGGGACGGAATTCGGCTGAATTGCGTCTCGTCTAGAAATATCGTGTGTAACGCAACGCAAGTTGATATTATTCGGACAAATACTGTGTCACGCTAAAACGTGTTGCGGGTCGTTTCTGCACGCGTGCACATAGCAGTTCGTTGACATTCAGATACCCAGGTATCTCGTTTGCTTATTCAGAAGGAGCAGCTGCATCACAACGTCACCGCCGGCGTGGTGCTCTCGGACCATTCGCTGGTGTTGCAGAGTATAACTCGAGAGTCCGCCGGAGGGTACACCTGCATGGCCGGGAACGTCGAGGGCCGCGCCAAGTCCAACATAGTCAATCTCGAGGTTTTGTGTAAGTATGTGTTTTACGCTCTCTTGTGCCCGTAAGCAGGGCAGGCCGTCCTCGTGAAAGCACCGCTTTAATGGCCTCGCTGGCATGGCACCTTCCCCTCACGATGAAATTCCGCGGCGACGAATGTCGCTGGAACGCGGTTTTGCACAGCCGTTGCGGCTCAACAATCGGTGGAAGTTTCTTAACAATCCACAATAACCGAGATATTTAAGAATTACATTTTCTTAGAATTAAAAATATTGAAATACAAACAAGGAATAGAGAGAATTGATTTATTTTGTCTTTCGGAATTCATATTTAATTAGAAAGAAGAAATTCTAATGAAATGTTAATTGCTGATATTTTACTAGACGAAAATCTAATCTTTTCAGAAAAATATAAATTCTGCTCTTTGGAAAAAAAAATATTGATTATAAAATTTCGTTCAAATCAGCACAATGCAGGTACAGGATATAATATTGTACTTACAAAATCTTATATTGAAAGCTATACAATATGAGAGCACAATGATTTAAATATAAATATATTTATTTAATATTTCTTGCTATATAAGATGAATCAGAAAAGTGTCTAGAGAGAATTAGATAATTTTATAAAATATATTTTAGTTTTTTCAAAATACTGAATCGGAATTGAAAAAATGATTTTTTTTGCATAATCCTGAATATAGAAATTAGAAGATTTAGGATAAAAATTGCAAAAAACAAAAGTCGAGAAACTCAGAAATTTAGCGCTTTTATCTTCTATCTATTCGTACACCTCGCAGCTGATCACGATCGGTCCGCTACTACTTCGCCAAAGTCTCCAATATTTTATGGAATATCTACGCGTCGCGTAAATCCTCGCGCTCCGATTTTACGGTGTTGGAAAGTATAAATAAAACGGCCGGTTATACCGCGGACGATTATCGATCTGCGCCCGCTTGTAGGGACCACTCTCCTGCTGTCTAATATATAACGTTTATGCAAAAGAATCTCGCTGAAAATCCCAATCTTTTGTCCGACGCGTGTTTCGCGCGCTGGTACGCAGGCGGAATATTTTTCAAAAATTTAGCTTATCGGTTAGAAATACGGCGAATGTTATAGCGTCGTAACTTCTTATTGGCTTTACCTAGCGTGCGTCAATTTGAGAAAGCTCGACGAAAAAGCTCGGAAATTTGAAATATACCGTGCATCATTTGTCTTACTGACTCGCCAAAGTACATAGTTATGTCCGTTTTTGTTCTAAAATAGTAATAAATACATATGTCGGTTCAGTAAACTTGGTTTTAGCAGCCACAGATTTCACACGCAGCGTAATTATTAATTATATCATCTGTTAAACTGCGGGTTAACCAGCATTGTGCGATAACTTGGCGTATATTTCGGCCAACAATAATACTCTTGACTCGTATTACTCCACATATTATGCCAAATTCAATATATTTTACAACACTATTCTTAAGTTTATAATAAATGATTTTAAATAAATCTATATTTGATTTTCTTAAAAAAATATTCACCACCAAAATAATTGAAATATTTTCCATTAAAGAATATGCACTTATTGTAAAAAGTCAATAAGAATCAATAAAAAAATTTTCAACAGAGTTTTCTTATTTATATAATTTTTTTTGTAGATATTAAAATTAATATTTAATATCTTACAACTGGAAACAAGAATTATAAAAAAAAAATTTATACAAAAAATTCATTATCATTTTATATTTTTGCAATGTTGTGTATGTTTATCTTCTTTGAAATATTATAAAATTATAATGCGGTATATTCGTGATTATATTTTATTTCAAGTTATATATTTATAATGTATATGCAGGTCTTTTTATTTTGTTTTACACTTTTCCCTTAGTTTATGATTTATCTCGATTGTATTCTTCTCGTGGGTTCCTGCCTAGAATACATAGTAAAGTGCCAAAATCTATACGTCATGCCGTAGTCGCTCCCGTTTGCAAGCACGTGCTAAACTCAGGCGGAGGCTGGAGGCACCAGAACGCCACCCCGCCACCGATCAACATGCCCGAGGAAGTGCATGCCGAGGAAGGTGCTCTGAAGCACGAGACCATAAGTTTAGTTTGTGAGGTCGAGGCCAACCCCACCAATGTGACCTTCCATTGGACCTTCAATAACAGCGGCGACCTCAGCGACATTCCGTCCACCAAGTACACCAATGAGGGCACAACTAGCAAGCTTAATTACACTCCGTTGACCGATATGGATTACGGGGTTCTGGGCTGCTGGGCCAGCAATACCGTAGGTCATTCCAAGCAGCCCTGCCTCTATCAAGTCATTGCCGCAGGTTCGTGCAAGTTTAGTTTCCTACCTTTACTATACTTGTCTTTTCCTCTTAATTATTAATCCAGTGGTGAGGTGTACAATCTTAAATAATAGAATAATAAATATTTAGAGATTAAAAAGAAACTAGCTGGTTTAAAAAAAAATACAAGTACTACACAATATGTTTTTCGAACTATTTTAGTAATAATTTGATTATAGAAGGGGAACAATATTTGTTGTACACAGCTCAGTATAAAGTGTTTATTTATTTTTATTTTTGCACTGAGCTCAATTTTTATGTCAAATCTGATTTGTTTTATTTTATATTTGTTTATACAACTCAAAATGCTATTAAATGGAAAAACACATGCGTAAAAAAAAAAAAACAACGAAGCAGATTTACAAAATCCATAAACTATCAATTGCCAGTACACAACAAATATTCAATAGTGTAGTTGCAATAGTATAGTTTTAGCTTTTGTTGAAAAATTATTTGTTGGAATATCTCCTAATGACAATTGCGTGCATATATGTTTCTACAGTATAAAAATATCATTTCTTCGTATAGATATATATCTAATTTTTATCGCAAAGATAAAAATTTAAGATTTCTTTTACGGGGGATTGCAATATCTTCTCATATATTGGTTAAAGTTCTAGTAACTATTTTTCCGCCGCATTTTTATTTAATGTGGAAAATAAATAACACGACAGATCATTTGCTATGTATACAAACTTTTTATATTCGTTCGAAAATATTTTTTGTAGTGAATAAAATAATTTTTAATTACTATCCGCATTCGCAAATGTTAAATAACACAGATGGTTTATTTTCCATTTTTCCGTATATACGTTTGCTAGCCGTAAAAGGACTGTTTAAAGTTAAAACAGCATATTTAATGTATTTAACTATTTACAAAACAGTGAATGCGCGATCCAAGGTATGACAATATTATCTATTCGAGATATGTGTTCCCCAATTGATTGCTCTTCATTATCATTGTTATTCTGTTCCGTGCATTCATTGTATACTGTGTGTGTTCATTGTTATTATATTGTGTACAAACATTAATTCATAATTAGTGGAAATATAACTATTATTGCACCAGAATAATTTAGCAGTTTATAGCGCGTAATTAAAGCCATCTCTTTATTAATATTATAATCAAGTAACACAATACCCACGTAGAATCATATTATAATCTGACCACGTTAACGTATACATCGCGAAGGATAATATTTATCAATCTTCTCAGCTTTCCAAAATTCAATATTGTCAATTATTATGTATTTACATCAATAATTATATATATATGCAAATGTGCGGCTATTCATCGCAACGATTCTAAAATATAGATTCGTGGTTAATTCAGCTTCTTTTTAAAAGATATTTTAACAAACATCATATTTTTTTATTTTATATTGTTATTGAAGCTCATTATTATATAAACGGATTAATATAAATACATAAATCGAATGAATGAAAAATTTCGATGTCAAACGTATGCGCTTTCTCACTCGTGTCACGACTTGCGGAAATTTGACGAGGAAAGTCGCGAGGATTAAGAAAAAGAGAGGAGGAGGAAAAAGAAGAGGAAAAAAGAAATGAAAAAAAGAAAGGGAGAAACGCGGGACGTTGCACAACGAGAGACGCCACGCTGAAATTCGCCCGCGTCGGTCGCGCGCTTTTTTGCGGGAATTTAATGAAAACCGTAATTGAATATGTTCATTACGAGGTATAACGCCTGTCGTGCCGCCACCGCTGTCGCCGTCGTCGTGCTGGCTCCTGAATCCTCGTGTCGCACCGGAAAAGTCTTGTCCGTTCCGCAGTCATGGTTCCCCGTGTTTTCGACGAGCCGCGATATCGCCTCGTCGACGAACGGGCAACCAAATCGATTTTAGTTCGCCGGAAGCACCGCGGACTATTCTTTTCCCGCTTCGGCTACTATGACCTGTCCGCTCACGGTAATTGGACATATAATTTATTTCGTATATCGGTCCAATGTATTCCTTATATAATTAGCGAATACGCAGTTTTCCTGCGCGCACGCTATTTCGCATCGCAATGATCTTGATGATCGTGTATCGATATTTATCGATACTGGGTTATCATTATTAAAACTCCGCGTAATATTATCATAAATATAAGTCTTACTCCGTATATAATAAATATCATATAAAAATATAAAGAAATAGATGTCTATTTAACGATGTTAATTATATACGAAAAATTGTTCAGAACTCTTTCGCTTCAATTTAAACAATTTATTGATGCGACAAACTGAAAGTAATGAAAATGAAAATTCTTTCGTTATTTTACGCTTTTAAAATCATAAAATTTTTATGTATTTTTTTTATCTCTTCGCACATATGTAATACGGCATTGAATAGATCCAATTTTAGAGACCGATTGCGAATGCACACAATTATATCAGCGGAAACAAAAACCGCATCGATTTTATTTTACTCTATAAACTTTTCATCAATGTTCGAGCTGCGTGATTGATAAAAATTTTACGTTGGGTACAAACAATGACGTGATCTTTACTGACGCGAATATTCGATGATTTAATTGGAACGATGATGCGAACCCCGTTATTCCTCGTTAATGCACGTTCTCTGGTAAAAGAAGGTCCTGAAGAGACCATAAACAAGGAGCGCACGTTGGCAAGTTCCGCGATTTAATCTTCGCGTTAAGGCGATCTCAGAGAAACAAAGTATTAAAATCGACCCCAATTCGCGAGTACAGTGGTTATAAATTTATTGTAAATGTATGACGTCCTAGAACTGTCGCATGCCTTTTGTCTTTTATTCTAAAAAAAATTGACTTTAAATAGGTCGAAGAATTTATAAAAATGAAAACAACAGTGATATTTTAGGATATTTTAAATAGATATTTCTAAATATGAGTTGAAGATAATTTTCGATTTTTAATGAATAGTATGTAATAGCGCGATTACAATATCATGTTAGAAAACTGTCAAAACTTTAATTTTTTTCTTGATAATGTCGTGCGTGTTCTTAATTGAGTTACTAATTTGATTTCTTTCCATTCGTTTTTTTGATTAAATATATTCGAATCGTAATAAATTTAGAAAGTTATATATAACTAATATAAATATATATAATAGTTTAACAATTATAATTAATTAAACCTTAGAATAAATAAGTTTGAATTTTTTGAGGGAATTTTGTTTACGCGTTTAAACAAGAGTTTAATTTAAAATATAATTATAGAGAATCAACTAAAAATTAAACAGTCACAAATAAAATACATTATATGAAATTTTCCCCGAAAACTTATTGGTTATAAATTTGTCAAAAAATACCTGATTGAAGATATTAAAGAATACTAAAACTATATAGATTTTCTCCAAGTTTCCAATGTAATTTTGTATTCAGGGAAAATGAGAGATAATTATGAATTTTCACATTTTTCCCCTTGAGAACGGAATGGCGGTCTCGAGTTGCACGCACGATATGAGCATGGATAATAAAGCAGATGACGAAAGATAAGCGCTTTAAAACCGGCGCTTTAATCCATAGCTGCCGTCTGTGAACAACGACGTGTGCTATTAGCCTCCCTTTCTTTCTCCGGGCTATTTTCTTTTGTTTTGCACTTTCCAGGAGATTAGCGATGGCAAAAGCAATTGCGCGATACACGGCAAAAATAAATGCAGTGGAACTGTGTAATAATGGCAGGACATGCGTCGGCAAGACACACCGCAATGATCTTTCGCGTTCTTCTTCTTGTTGCACTTGCAACAACTGAGAGAATCTCGCATTGGCCACGATGCTTTTGGAGAATTCTCTACGAGAGAAAAATCCGCAATATCACCGCTGTTTCTCCATGTATTATTTATATTTCTTATATTATATAATATTACAAATGTTATTAACTTAGAAATTAAAATTGAGAAAATATAAAGGAAACCAAATGGACTTGTGAGTGTGCTGACCCTCTATCTTTGAAAAGGATCACACAGAGGATGGAACAATCTTTGACGCGTCATCACGTGTTAACGAGAAAAAGAATTTTGCCAAGAGCCAGTCTGATTGTTAATTTATGGATTTTTTTTTATAGCACAAAAGATTATTAAACGATATGTAATGGCTGACAGTAGAAACTTTTTAGTCGCATTTGTGTACAATATGAATTCTTGGCTAATGCACCACCGGCGTAGCTGATAATAACGGTTTCGCATATAATATAATTTTATTGCCTTAAAAATGTGGCGTAATTTGCGCTGGGTAATAAAGCGAAATTTGTGAAACGCGCGCATTGCGGCAATCTCATCTTTTTTATATTGTTAGAATTTCAATTTTGGCGCTCTTGTAGCGGCTTAAATCTTTCTCGTAAAAAAAAAGATAAAGATAAGGAGATAAATGTATAAAATATTGGAGCTAGATTTCTTAAATAAATGGAAATATGACAAAAATATATATTAAATTGAAAAGATCATTAATTGACCATGTTGAGAAAAAATAACGGTGGCTATATAGAATAAACAAAAGGATATTGATTGAACAAAAGAAACAAAAAAATTATTATCTAATTATATTTAGATAATAATAAAATAATACGTACGATTATATAATTAAATGTATATCACCAAGATTTTTTTAAATGTTTTTTTACTAAATTGTTGCTGTTTGTTATTTTATCAAATATTCCATCAAGTAAATATTTCTATTTATCTTTATAAATATAAAAAATAGTGTTGACAACATGTTTGTCTGGGGCTTGATCTTGCTGTGATTTATCTACGAATTTGATTTGCAGTTGAAAATATCAGAAACGTAATTACAAAAATGTTTTTTTATACGTAATACGAATCTATGTATTTTATAATGGAGAAATAGCTTTTTGTTCATGTTTTTACATTTACTGTATTTTTAAAATATTAAAGAATTTTAAAATGTTTAATTTTAAAGAAATCGTGTAAATAGTATTACTGATAATTATAATTCATCTATTAACTAATTTATAACAAATGCTATAAATTAATTAACATTTTAACTTTTTTTTTCAAATTCACATTTGTTATTGCAATAATTATTTTCTCTTTTCTGTATTCTTATATAAAACATTTAAGAGAGCTCCAAGAAATAAAAATTAGGAGGATTTTTAAGTAAAGGATAGAAGAGAGAGATCAGAACAAAAAGCAAAATGAGAAGAAAATAAACTTATTCGAGAAATGAACTGTCCTTTCTTTTTGAGGGTGTGATCTCTTCTCTTCCTAATCAGATATCGCATTCTTCCTCTTGCTTTTTCTCGGCTCTCACGATCTCCAATGCCGCATTTTCTTCGCAGGCAGACCTTACCCGTTGCAGAACTGCACCACCTACAATCTGAACGGTTCCTGGGTGAGGATATCCTGCGTCGAGGGATACGACGGCGGTCTGCCGCAGAAATTCGTTGCCATCGTAGGCGAACGTCGTCTAGAGTCTTCGAGCCCTTCCTGGCAGTTCTCGATGCTCAAGCCGGCAAAGGTCGCCCTTTACGCGGTAAACGCGAAAGGTTCCAGCGAGCCATATGCCATAGAGGTCGTCTTAAAAGGAGTAGCCAAGTTTACCGGTAAGTTTCCGCTAAGTCCAATCACTCTATCGTCACGTGGTGGTGAGCAAAAAATTAACTAGCTCGTGATCAGTGCTGCTGAAGGCTATGATTCAATCCATGATTTTATGCGAAATGTTTGGTAATTGATACTACAATGCGCGAAAATGGATAATTTTTTGTCGAAGAATAAAAATCTCTACTTCTGCCAATACTAAATTTCAATATTATTATGACACACTATTTGTCTTTTTCTAAAACTGAAATTATAGAGATACGAAAAGAGAGAGTATAGTAGATTAAATTACAATTAAAATTTAAAACTTTTGGTTGTTTAAAATAATGACTTTTAATAATTTGCCGTTTTACGATATCTTTTTCGATTAAATCGACTATCAAACACTCGATATAGTTAAAAAAATGAGAGATAATGGACTTATATATTATGTGTTATATAATCGCTTTTCAATTAAAACAAAAAAATTAATGAGAAAATAAAGAAATTAATATTATCTATATTATTGACATACAAAAAAGAATATTTCATTAAAAATATTTGTTCTTAAATTATAAATAGATCTTCTTTGCACATGCGGCAAAAAAATATCAAAATAAAAATTAAATTCTTCTCTACATGCGTAGTATTTTACATAGTTCATAATATAGTTTGCATGATAAAAAGCTCATAAATTATGCATAAGTAAAAATCTATGGAGAGCAACTCTAGGGAAATTTCAGAGTAATCCTTTTCTTAATTCTTTCATTCATAATGCAAATAATCATGAGCGCATAGAATCGATATCACGTGTTCGCACTAGAGTAAAAAGCTTTTTTTTCTCGTTTCATCATGCACCCTTTATTCAACTCCCGCGAACTGACGTTCAAATCGCAGCTTATCGATCGACTAGCTGGCCGTTTGCCTGTTATTCATTCGGACTCTTTGACAGCAAAAATATACGATGTGTGGTAAAAATAGCATATTGCGCGAGAGAATCTGCACTTTACCGATTTTTGTGTATTAAACTTCCGTATATTTTTTTTTTAATGTTTGATAAAAAGTGCCCACTGCAGAAATTACAATGATGAAGAGTTTCGCTTTGTTTGGCCACAAAAGATTGCAAACAAACATGTTCTAATAAAAATGGTGCGCTCGAATTTGAGATGTTTACAATCCATAGCATTTTTTTCTACCAAAACAAGAGATACAAAAAATGCCATTGTATTTATAGAAAAGAAGTGATTGATATGAATTTATCCTAAATTCACATTGTTAAATATTTGTCTGTGAATAATCAGTAATATTAATCAGTAATACAGAATAAATCAGAATAAATAGTAATATGAATAATCGTGTGTGATATAAAATTAATATAAATTTAAAAAATTATGTAAACTAAAAAAAAATTTATTAAATTTATTAACATTATAATGTAATTACACACATAAAAA
Organism: Cataglyphis hispanica; assembly: GCF_021464435.1. NCBI lineage: Eukaryota > Metazoa > Arthropoda > Insecta > Hymenoptera > Formicidae > Cataglyphis > Cataglyphis hispanica. The sequence goes on from NC_065956.1 coordinate 11,507,261, forward strand.
TAGAATCGACATCGTGTGTTATAAAATATCTGCAAAAAAAAAAGTGTATTACGAAAATGTATTATTTATAAAAATTGCTGCCTAAAGTGCCGATAATTTACGGATTCACGTTCTTCTTGCTCCTGTTTGCATATTTGAGGAGCAAGCGTGTTAAGTTCTGTCCTTCAATTTGAATGGCTGTGACGCCATCTCAACCGGAAATGCTAGTGGCGACATGCAAATGATCCCTGTTGAACAGTTCGGCGCGCGCACACGAGGTCAGCTCTGGTCGAGCTCGTTGCCGGTTTCGCTGAAACATGCGCGATCGACCCTCACGGAAAATTTATGAGCGTCAAAATTTATGAGCCATTATTATGCATTCTGCCTTTCCGCCGCGTTCGCATCGCGCCTGCTTTCCCTCCATTTTCTCGACACCCGGTAGAGACGATTCTCTATCGAAAGTGATCGTTGCTTTCGTTAATTCACGGACGAAGGAGAAACCGCGGAGATACGATAGGGATAAGCCTACAAATGTAACTTCTAATTATGTATAATTTATTTTACATATCAGAAAAAAATTCAGTCACAGCGTATTTTCAATATTAAACATCATAATGATCTCAATTAAAATTTGAAAGGATTAAAATTGTATTAATATAAATTTTTGGAATTAATTGATAAATTAGATTCAAAAATTTAAGGAAGAACTATCAAACAACATAACGTTACCAATTAAAAAAATTTGACTAATAATTATATTTAAGGACAAATTAAATTCTGAAAAAACTGTTATATTTAAAGCTTTTTGTATTTAATTATATTTTAGCTTTTTTTTTCACGTCATAGATAGAAAAAACGGCGTCATATTTAAGTTACTAACTTTCCTTGTTTCGTAATTTATCGAGAGAATTGTTGATGGTCAGTAGCGAATATCACAAAAGCAGGACACAGATCGCATACTACAGTTCGTTTTAACGCAAAAGGACGTAAAAGTATGCGGCCTTTTGCGTTAAAACGTTACTGTTAAGGGAAAGAAGGAGCGTGTTCTCTCTTCGTGATAGGTTGCCTTCCTTTAATGTGTTTCCACGATGCTTCGTTCGCATTCAATTATGTCTCACAACCAATGGTGGCGAATAAACGCACTTTGTGCTTTGTTAATTAGCATTTAACTGAAACTTGATTGTTAATTGAGAACAAATTAGCTGGCCGGTTGTTTGTACCATGCCGATGCGACGCGCAACTTCAATGGATGCCTGTTTACAGAGCGATCGAATTACAAGCCTCGCTACGATACTCGCAATTTATATCAAGTGCTCTGGAAATTGTATTTTGATTAATTTAATCAAATTTTCAAATTGATGAGAATCTTGAGATATCATAAGTCTTCATATTTTCAGCGATTAAAGAAAAAGAATTTTCTGTTAATTTTAAAATTACTAATAAATATAATAATATTCTTCGCTATCTAATTTTAGAATTTTGACTTGACATTTAATTATCGAGATGTTTAACGTTGGAAATTCTTAAAGATCATAAAACAAACTTCTTTGGTTAAAAATTTGGAATAGTAATAGCCCCGACTCTACATAATTTTCTAACTGCAAACGTGTTATATCTAGAATCTTCAATTAATTTCAAGCAGATTTTAACAGAATCTTTATATAAGACTTTAGCAAACTGTGCTAAATTGTGTATGGGACACTTCTAAACTTTCAAACTATGTTACAATTGAAATCTCCCAAATTGATTTCCTGTTTCTATTACGTAAAAATATCGATAAGAACTTGATGGAAATGTAATATTTTAATTATAGAAAGCACATTCGATGTGTAGTTTTTTCGAAATTTCACATTAGCCTTTTTTTAGAGCCAAGAAATAATTACTGTGTGCCGGTGAGAGATTTTTGTCGAATGAATCAGTTTTGCCAGGGAGCTTTAGCTGAAGAAAAGCAGTAATTTCAGGAAGCCCGGTGTACACGCTCGCACACGTATACGCACACCCGTTCCGCGGTTTAAAGCCGAATGATTAACGACGGCGCGGAAACGACGCGGGCGTCGGGCGCATCGTTCCCACAGAACCGGAGCTATTCCTAATCCGCACAGCACCTCTCAGACTCTCTCTCTCTCTCTCTCTTTCTTTCTCTCTGTCACTCTTTCTTCCTCTCTACCTCTCTCTCGTCTGTTCTTGCACCTCGCAAAGCGAACGACTCACAAATCAGCCGCAACGTTAGGCCACCGTAATGCAACCTGCCACGAAGTTCGAAACGATCGGATCCAACATCGTACCTTAATTGGAAACAGATTACGGCTCGTGCCGACGAGGATCCGAGCCTTCCGAGAACGAGAGATTGTCGGACAGGTAAATTGGAACGCTCGGTCGCGTCTGACCACAGCCACTGTGCGAAATCTTAAGCAGGCGTATATACTGATTTGTCAAGAAGAAGAAATGCAATAGAAACAGACGTTAAATGGGCAGATGGATAGATTGATTGATTGAGAGAAGCTGAAAGAAAAATATAATTATTCAGATTCGAAAAAAGAACGTGGCTTCGACAATATCAAAAACACATCAAAAAATAAAAATTTCCGAATATATATGCAATATTAAATTATTGAGATAAAGATTGATGTATAAAAGGAAATATTTCCTCTAATAATTGATATAGTGATAGTAATAATAATAAGTGATGATTAACAAGACAAATAGTGTGATTCTAATAATGATAATATGTAGTAATAAACTATACATATAATGGATACAAAATATATTTTAATTTCTTTCTATATAATATATTACAGATAGATAGATATATGTATAAAAAGCATCTAGATTGACACAACCCTATTACATAACAGTTGCCGGAAGAAGATTGCCACCACGTGGGATACATTATTTATAGACTGAGGGACTTATAGAGTAGAGATTTCATTCGCAGGCGAATCGACGTCCTCGGTCGATATGTCACCGATCTTGATTGGACTTGGTGGCACAGCGACCGGTTTGGGGTTAATCGTGACCGGTGTGCTAATGGCGCTCTGGAGGAGACACGCGGCGACTCCGGCAAAACCGAAACCACCGCAGCAGCCTAGCATCGCTACTTTCGCTGGTAAGGGGGAGGAGGAGGACGGCAATCCGGATCTTATACCCACGACGGCCTTGACCAATCATCTCACCGGTAAGATTGCTTAATTAAAAAAATCGTATGTTTATTCATTGATGAACATTTCCGTAAAAAGTATAGACGGATTAAAAGAGCTTGACATACAAAAATTTGATTCGTAATTTATTATTTAGATTTTAAAAGTTTAAGAATGTTTGGATTTTTTTCTTTCTATTTATCTCTAATTTTGAAGTATATTAACGTAAAGAATTGAATGATTTAAATTGATAAAAAATTACAATGGATAAAGTAAAATAAACCCCGGAATTTCAGCAGATTTATAATCTCATGAAACAAAATCCTATCTTAATTTCTTTTAATTTACTTTTTACAGTTAGTAAAATGCTCTTGAAGCATTGCGAGAAAATTCACTGTATCAAATCACAAAACGTTGAGATAGGGATTTACCATTTAAATCTTACAACCGTCCCTTTAAGAAAGGACCGAAGGCATATCGTCCGGACATAACCGGCCATCTCATTCGGTGAATTTCTACTTAAACTGATGAAAGTGCCGCATTTATAGGAGGATTTCAAGAATATCGAGTTTTGCCTTAGACAGGATAGCGTGCATTAATGGTACTCTCAAGAAAATTGCACATATGGTATACGGACAGCTCTAGCGTATCGGCGTATGCATACATGCGGAGCACAGGAATACATGCATATGCATGCAGATATGTATGCATGCAGGAATACGTATGCGTTCTGTAATCCATGCGAGAGAGGATCGTATCTATATAGGAAAAGAGGCAATAATATTTCGCGAAGCGATTTTAAATCACAATCTCGCTATTTAAAATTGAAAATATAATACATCTATTACAATTTAATTAATATTTAACAAGAAAAAATGCAATTATAAAAGATAACTGCATTACTATATACACATACTACATATAAAATCTTGAATTCGTGAAAAACATGTGAAAATAAATTCTAAATTAAATCTACTTTATTAAAAAATCAAAATTTAATATTTATAACGTTCAATATTTTCCATAAAATTTAGCAACAGTTGAATCAATGTAATTTAATAACAATACTATAGAGACATGCTTCGAGTGAAATATCCCTCAATCAGGTAACAAATACACATTGTTCGAAGGATAAGAACACGTTTCATTATTTTTTATTGTTATCGATAAACTCTCGAATGCGGTTTCTCGGTTTTCCCACAATGCCCGAAATAGGAACATTCCCCTCCGATGCTCCCTAGCACCTCCAATTTTCCTTCGCAAGCCGCGAAACTTTCGGCTTTCGCAAACAAAACAGTAAGGAGCAATCGAGAGTGCCGCCTCGCGAGAAGGAAGCTAGCTAAAGTTGCTAAAGTTGCCGCTGAGAGAGAAGTTCAAAATACTTTGCGAAATCCACGGGCTTACTTCAAACCGATTATACGATTGACGCTAAATCCGTCCCGGTACTTCTTCCAGACAGAAAGCTTCCTCGTTACGGGTCTCTACCACGAAGACCACGTCAACTGGAAGGACGTGAGATGTCCCATGATGTCCTAGAAGATTCAGATTACCCGAGAGCATCGCCGAACGTAAGTAATCTGCTAAGGCATTAGTTTCTAAATTCTAAAGACCAGCTAGCTCTCTTAGAAGAAAAACGTTTAAACGTTTTTAAGTAATAAGAAAAAAAGATTTCCCGAAGCGAAAGATTAATGGTCAAAATAAAGATTACTTAAAATTTTATATTATTTATGATTAAATTTTCCGATATCTACCTCTGATCATTCGATCAAGAAAGATTGTTTTAAAAAAATTTAATTGATCTCGAAATAAAAAGCAAAGTTTTTTCATTAAAATGATTTTAAAAATTCATGCTTTTATACATATCAATTCTAAATATCTATCATATTTTTTTTAAAGTAAAGCAATAGAAAAGAACGTAAAAACTTATAAATATTTAAAAAATATTTAAAAAATCTGAATCTGATTGGCTGATCGCGTAGAATTTTAGAAACTTCTGATTTAAGGAAATCTAGAGTGAACGCATATACCTGCATATGTGCCCCAATAATCCCGAACATAGAAAACCACTTTCGAATTTGATCTGCTTTACGATTTCGTTTATCGCCGTCTTCCTACGAGTCAGATTTAGTGAGCGAAAAAAACGTTTCCGTTGCGTCTAATATTTATTCTGAATAAGAAAAGAGTATAATTGTGTCAATAAAGTATTGTGGTTTGTTTGTTGTTAAATTTGAATTATTTTAAAATTCAAATTAAACATTTAAAGTCATAGAACATTTCTTTCTTCTATCTTTTCTATGAAAATATCTACTTTATTGAGATCTCGGTAATTATGTAAATTTTATATTTTATGGAATGTGTGAATTTACAGAAACTTGACGTAATATATTTTTAGAGACTTCAATTTGCATTCATGAATAAATAATGATTACAGTAAGGTTTATTTATTCAGGAATATACTTTTCAATTTCGAGTTTCGCCATTGTATCGAAAATTCTTGGGATCCATCGCCGGCGACATATATGTATATATTATTCTATAGTATTACAAAAATACACTCTAAAAGTACTCGCTATGAAAATTCCATGATAGTTTAACTAAATAAGAGAAGTTTTCTGCAGATAGATCTCGAATTCAATTCCCTCTTGGTCGTCGCTTTTTCATTTTTCTAAGTGGTCTCGCATATCTCCATCAGGACAGATCTTTTAACTATAAACCGTAAACACAAATATCTTCCAAGTTTGATTGAATCCAACTAATAATCCAAATAATATCATATCTAATAGCAATGATATCATAGTATAATAAACAAATACTTTCTTGCATGTTTTCTTCTTATATTTTTGCATATAATTTTAAAAACAATGTTTTAAATAAAATTTTTAATGTTTTATCGGTTTACAAAATTCTGTATGTAAATTGTTATATAAAATACAAATCCTAAATCATTTCAAAATCATTTCTTATTCAACGATCACATAATCTGTTTTACGGCAATAATTTTATTTGTTACAATCTTTTTTTTCTTTTAATTTCTCTTTCACTCTATTTTCGTTTTCTACTTCAGACATTCTACAGTCTTCAAAGGCCGCACTCGGAATCGATCAACAGGAGTATTCAGGAGAGCTGCATTTAAGGGTCAAACACCGGGTGGGACATTAAGAGGAGAGGTCGGTCGACGCGGCGTTCTAGACGGATAGACGGGAAGATCCAGACGTCTGCTGCATTGCCTAACTTCCGGGTCGTCGACTAGGTCGTTCAACAAGGTATAGGAAATTCCTGGACCATGGCTGATGGAGACTGTAGACTGAGAGATGAAGCCACACGCTTCTGCGCGCGTTTAAGCGTACCAAAGACATTTATATAGCCATTTGATTCACACTACGCCTTTGTAAATATTGTATATAAATAAAACACATCAATTTCGTGTTATACCCTTTCTATGCTGAGTCTCATTCTCGTCAACGATGCATTACCATTTTCGTCATCCTTGCAAATATATAATTTATTTATTTATTCTTCTTTTTTTGTGGAAACACATTATTATCAACGTTTTGCGAAGCAATCGGATATGATACAAAATAAACAAAAAATTTTTTTAATCCAATTATAAGAATTATTATATAAATGTGTTTGATTAAAACTCGTATAAAAAGATTTTGAAATATATGTATATCCATATTTATATTTATATAATTGAAATTCTAAAAATATTTATGATTTATTTTTATTTTACACATCTATTTTTTTTCTTATGAATACGACTTTTACATTTTTCAATCTGATCATTTTGCCCGTTGCAATACAATTTTTCTAAATTTGATAGAAAACTGTAGATTAAAATTGTTTTTTTTTTTTTTGCAGGAAAGTCTGACATCGAATTTTTCAAAGAAATATTAATCTCGTAAATTGTAAAGTGAGATCACGTGGAAAATCTGGCGTTTATCTTACACAAACGCGCAAACTTATCTACTTATTCAAAGGTTCTCCTCTCTTTTGCCGCTTTTATGGGGCAATACACGTTTTCTTCCTGCGGGCGGCGACAGTGTGGCGTTATCCTGCAAAGAAAAGCGCAACGAGAACGGCATCACGAAGTAAATCGCATAAAGCATAACTGCATCGCGACGAGGAACTAGCAGCATCTTCTCGGTCTCTTTTCATACCGCTTTTCCTGGCTGTGAAGCAAGAATCTCCTTGAACGCGTCTCTCTCCTGGGGGCTCTTCTTCAGTTCTTTTATTTTCTCGTTCAATTGTCTTGATGGTTCATTGCCATTAAATACGCGGAATTATTGCTGTAGTTCAATTATTCATGACATAGCGTTAGTTAACGGAACATTATATTAAGAATTTTCTGTTTACTGAGATTGCACATATTTAAAATGTTTACCATTTTGACAAGGTTTTTTTCTTTTAAAAATCTAGGGTAAAATATTAATACTCTTTCAAATTACAGAAAAGTAAATTTCAGAAGGTTCTAAACGAATAATAGAAACTTCTTTATTTATTTTTGCTTAATTTTAACTTTAAATATTTTGTTAATTTCCTGATTAATTTACCGATAAATTTATCTTAATTAAAGTGTTTCTAAGTAATAAAATTTTTATATACGTAATGTGTTATAATATCTGTTATCAAGGAAAATATTTATATATCTTTTATATCTAATGATAATGAATTATGATATGTTGTGGGATTTGTTGAAATAGCATTTTAAAGTAACTGTATTATATATTTCAGCCTGTATTTTAAATTAAGCATGCGTAATTGCCTATTGGAAATGCAAAGTGCACCGTCTGCCAGTCGCATGCCCTACTTCCTCGCTCTTTCTCCTCTTTGTCCTACTTCGATCTGCACTTATATATCCTTGTACCCGAACAACAGCGGATAAAAGTGTGCGATAGATAAAAATATAGTAGCTTCGAATAATCATGCAAGTTAATAGATAGTGGGTTTATATTATTTCATTTATTTGTTATAAAGATAGTATAATGTTTAATATCAGCGTGTTGTGAGAACTAAATGTAATTAAAAAAATATATTTAAAGTAGGTGCAATTTTTTCTATTATAAAAAATAATTGCTTTGCAAATTATTGCAATTTTAAGATCTCATTTCCATCAATTTATGTTGCATCTCGAGAATACTTTTTCATTTATAATTATAAAATTTTACGGTATTTTGCGCTGTAGCTTTTGTTCAAAAGAAATTTTTTTTATATTTGAATTGAAAAATTTACGTTTATTCAATAGACAAATTTATCCGAAAAATAAACAAAGGTTAGAGAATCAGTCTACAGCAAGGTGAATGTCCCGAGCCGCACGTGAGGTGACGACCCTTCTGAAGGAGTTAGACGTATAAGTCGTGCGAGGATCAAGACCAAACTCAAACAACGAATTTGGAAGGTTCGAACGTCGAAGTTTAATCCTTCGGGCGATTACAGCTTAAAATACACTGTGACATTGGCTTGGCTATATCTGGTGCTTCTGGTTCTGCCGTTACATCTTAGAACTGAAACTTTTATGATTTCACGTTTGGCCGCGTTCGTTTAAGTTTGCGCGCACAAACTCACTCAGCAACCGTCACGAATACCTGCCGCGGTACATTTACATGGTCAAAACTCTGCGTACAACTTACATCTCGCCACGAGTCGCTGCCCCGGAAAATGCAAGCACTGTCTAAAGTTCATTTCGATGTTAAAAAGCCGATTTCTAGCAAAGTACTCGTAGAAAAGTGATCAATTCGAAATTCATGATTTTTCCGAACAATTACAAATTAAACACTATTCAAAGTAGATTATAAATGTCATTTGTATATAAAGTATTGGCAATATTTCAAAAGACATTTCAAAATCTTTCATTTATGCAAAAAGTTCTTAGTACTGTAGCATTGTGAATAGAACATATTCTTATATTCTTTTGTACATATGAATACGCCGAACCTTCAAATGCCGCGAGCATTTTTATGTCGAAGAAATACTTTGAAAAATCCATACGGCATGCGTATAAATCATTCTTACAATTTCAACCGCAAATAAAAACTTTGTTAAACGACGCGAACATAAATCATCGGCAAGAGAAAGTCTGCGAAGTTCCCTTCAAACTGGCAAAAGATAATTTATATGCGGAGGTATACGCGAGTTGTACACCAGACGCTAATTGGAGGCGGCGATTATCAATCTCTACTGCGATGCAACGTAATCAGCAGGCAAATGGTCCATCACTCGAGAAAAGATTCCTTGGAATCTCCAGAATCGATAAATCGCAGAGTTTACGATCAGAATCGCAGAGTTTACGATATAATTTACTCTTACCTGATTTTATCCGCGCAGAGATGTAGTTTTCCTAATTTTTCTTATCACAGAGATTATAGGATCAGGCAGTCGACGAATGTCGATAATTGAACAGCGACACATCTTCGGGCTGGTCTCTTGGGAGGATTAGGAAAGCTTCAGCAACGAATCACACGTAACCAGCTAGTCCGTTCGTCGCGATCAAACAGCTCTTTGCACTTGTTTATTATAATCTGTAAAATTTATTAGAATAAAATTTATTATAATCAAATTAAAATAATATCTAATCAAATAATATATAATAATAATAAGTATATACATAATAAATACAATATAAAACAAATAAATATATAGTAAAATCATATTAAATATAATAAATTTATCATTTATTTAAAAATTATTGATTAAAAATATATTAATAATTAATGATAAATTATTAATATATTAACAATAATTATAATTATATATATATATATATATATATATATATATATTTGAATAATTTATTATTTTTATTAAATAATTTATGTTCTAAAAAACAAGCAATTTATTATTTATTTCTGATAAATTTATTATTGCTATAAATTGCTATAACATTATATTTTGCATAATTTATTATTTCTCAATTTTATGTTATTTTAAATTGCTTTATATTTCTAATTTATTGTAGTTTTGTTATTTAATAATTACAATAAGAAAGGACTACTTTTAATTTATATAATGAATATTTCTAATTTAATGATATCTTCGTCCATTATTATTTTCAAAAAATTGTACATAATATAAAATACAATTTTTTTAAATTAAATTTATTATTATATTAGGTAGAATATCCATAATATACTTCAACTCGGGTATAAACAATCCATACCACCACCATATATAATCACTTATTCATTTACATTCTGCCAATTAGCCGAATGTTATTAATTGATATCAAATATTTCCAACAAAATATGTTACAATATAGTTAAATGTAATCAATTTCATTTCAACCTCTTCACAATTCCTCTTTTCAGAATAATTCAAAATTAGTGACAAAAGTAGGAAAAAATTAACTTTAATGTATCTTAATTAAATTTATAAAAGTTTTTAAAAATAAACAGATATATAAAGAGAGATAAAGTAGAAGCAAAAAAAGGAAGTTAAATAAATTTAAAGACAATTTCTAATTTTGAAAATTAAAATTAGAAATTCAATATTTTATGAAATAAATTTTTATCAATTTTATTTAATTTTTATTTTTTTATTAAAAAATCTATTGTAAAAGAAAAATTATATTTGATCAATATAATTTTATATATAATTCATGAATATATCGTATAAAGAACATGATATGTAATACATTCTATGTATACTATTCTGCAAAATAAATTACTAGCGTTCTTTGAACGCTATCAGGAAACCTTGAGCTTCATTATCTATCGACCTCTCGGTGTGTGTATTTCAACTAGTCTTTCCTTAAATTCTTAGAGAGCTCAACGAGTTGACCGAGGGATCCTCGTTACGGTTATTTACCGAAGACCGGTACTGATTAATTCCAAACCATTCCCCTTGTGAATTCTGCGCCGGACATTGTATCCACCCCAAGTACTACTCTCAACTTTACCCTCCAACCTTCGCCTATTTGATATTTGCGGTCAATAGATTCAAAACTACATGTCTGGTGCATTTTCAACAAATTAAATTCAAAGGATATTTCAGGAGAAGTTTCAGTAAATTCCAATCTCCTCGATTCTCGTAAAACTTGATGTAAGTGTTCCAAATAAATTCAATTGACCGTATTTTTTAGAAAACAATTTAAATTAAACCAATTAAAAATTAAATTATCTAAATCTAAATTATCACAGATGATATCAGATAAAATTTAATTGACTGGCAATATTAATTGTAGAGATGACTAAAATATTATCTTTTTTAATTTACAAAGTGATTTTATTTTGCAAAACAATTGGACCTGATCTAATTACATTTTTTAATTTTTTAATAATATAAACAGTTGTATTTTAATTTTAATGTGGTAAACTATTTTTAAATCTTAATATATTTGTTAATAATATAATATTTTTCTACTTTTAATAAAATTTAAAAAATATAAAGATAAAATATTAGATGTGTTCTCTCTTTCTCTCTCTCTCTCTCAATTTTATCTGATGTTTTTCTGTAGATATTTCAATTAAAGATGTGTCGTTTCATAAAGTTTTAATACTTGGAAAGAGGATCATAGTAAAATATTTTCTATATTTTGTGTTCGCTAAAATATTCTTCTTCTTCTATATACTTTCATTTTGTTTAAATATGATTTTTCTACTCCTAAGATACACGTGTGCAGAAAGTAGGTGAATTAAAAAAGTTATATGGTACATTACACACAAGTTGCTCATCTAAGTATGGAGAACATCAGTAAGATTGCGTTCTTCAACAAACTTAATCATTTTTTTTTTTTTAATAAAAGTTTGATCGGTGGTCATCGTTCTTCGTTCTTTTCTAACTTTTGACATGGAATACTTCAATATAACTTACCTTCGCAAATTAAGTTTCTAAAGTTTGTCTCTCTCTCTCTCTCTCTTTCTCTCAGTAAATTCGGTTAAAATCAAATCTTGAAATAATCAAAAATCGGGATTTCTTTCGCACTAATTTTCGATATTAAATCACTCCGCAATTACTTTTATTTTCGTTATTGTTATGTTTATTACTGATTTTACGAAATGTTTGAGAAATATTAACAGAATAAATGACACACAGAACTTTACACGATCTCGTTAACTCCGGCAAAGCTTCCACAGATACAATAATGATTTAAATTCGATTAGAGCGCTTCTTTCAGACCACTGAATACATATAGTGGCGACATCTATTGTTACAAAAGTAAGCTAATTCGAAACTGTCAAAAGTCGTCTGCTAGTATCATATTGCACAAAAACAATCCGCAAGTGAGCTCGTGTATACTCTGTATCACTGTAAACAAGATTATTCGAAATTATCAAGAGACATCGTAATGTCAGGAAAAGGTAAATTTGTTAATCGTTACTACATTATATATTTTGTTTTATATCATGTTACGTCATCAGTTTGTTAAAAACAATATTATTCCCCCCACCTAAGAATGTATTCATGACAACAGTCATAACAACTGTCATAAACTTGACAACTGATTAAATTTAACAGTAATGATAGACAGAATTGATTTTTCAAAAGCTTAAGAAATGGATTTTAAAATTGCGAAATCTAAATTTAAATTTAAATTCTTCTCTCTTGACTTTCTGTGAGAAAATAGGTTATATTATCGTTGCAGCAAATCTTGTAATTTTCTTATATTACAATCTGTATCCCGAAATTAAAAAGATATTATATTTTCATTTATCTCATTTATCTCAATTTATTTCAATTTTCACCATTTTATTAAAATTGAATATTAACTTGGAGAATAAAATAAAATTTATTTTCTATACTTAAGTATTTGGAAAAGTTCAAGCTATTGTTGAAATTTAAAATGTATATATAATATAAATATTTTTTATTATATAAATATTGTTTATGAATAGTATTTTAATTTGATTAAAATTGCAAGATTTCTAAAAAATGTTGATATATATTGTTTTATTCTTTTATTGTTATAGTAGCCAAATAAATATCTATGTTAATATTTCAATAATATTGTATTAAAAATTAAATTTCCTGATTAATTTTATGAAAAGTATTTTTCTTTTTTATAATACATAATAATATTTATATCAGTAATCATATATTAGTGCTTCATAATTTCGAGACTTGATTTTTCTTTAATATTTGTTACAACACGAAATTATTTTGTACATTTATAACTGTATTTAATTCCCTAAATATTCTGCAATTTTATCATTGACTATAATATATTGTGGTTTGCAGGAGGGAGGAGACATCGCGGTCATTATGATAAAGACAAGATCAATCTCGGCGACAAAGGCAAGGAGGTGGTGGAGAATATAGACGATAACAGTATCGTAATACAACAATTTCGCGGTTATGCGGCCGAGTTGGATGCCAAGCACGACCGTTATGAGAGGATTTTTAAAATCAATCGAGACATAGGCATTGAGAGCAAGAGAATAATCTTTTTGCTGCACACTATTGACAAAGAGAGCAAACGAAATGTCGTGTTAAAGGCGGCTAAGTCAAGACTAGATAATATAGCTCAGACACTATTCAGAGATATTGCAGATGAGTTGAACGGTCAAGACACTTATCAGTTCCACAGAGCCTATCGCGCTTGTCTAGAAGAATATGTAGAAGCACTCACATTCCATGAATACTTGCAAAATGGTGAAATGCATAATTGTACGGAACTCGAAAGAGCACTGACATATCACACAACTCCAGCCAACTCGACGGAGCAGATTATCACCAGAAAAGTCATGGTCACGCCGACGGATTACATCCTGGGAATAGCTGATTTAACTGGAGAATTGATGCGGAAGTGTATCAATAACTTGGCAATAGGCGATATAAGCAGTTGTTATCAAACATGTAACTTTGTCAGAGAGATATACATAGCTTTCCTCGGCTATACAAGTATAGCATTTAGTAATGAAATGAACAAAAAAATCATCACGCTCAAACAAAGCCTAACTAAAATGGAGAATGCATGTTATACTATCAAAGTACGAGGATCAGAAATTCCGAAACATATGCTGGCCGATGTGGCTATTGCGGTTACTGAGGAATACACCACTGAAGACGATGAAGGCTATCAGGCGTTCTAATATACGAAAACAATTCATATATTTAAATTCATATATTATTGTTAATTATTGTGGACTTATCAATCTGCGAGATAGAAAATAATTAATATATATTTACTTTAATTATGATATAAATAAAAATTAACTGTTAAGATCGATAAATAACTACAAAATTGTTGCATATAATTCAGATAAAAAATTTACTATATCTCAAACTGCATCAGATTAATATAATCATATATTTCCCGATGCGTGGAATATAAAAATATACAACGTCGATTTAATATATTATAACATTTTTATACTTTTCTTTGTGTTAACAAATAAATGCAGCTATATCTCTCTCTCATCTTTCTCAATCTGAATATAAAAATAAATATTTCATAATAAAATATCTGTATTACCGATAGAAATATTTATAATTTGGACACTCTGAAAAATATGATGTAGAAATCGACGACGATGTGAGAAGGCTGGTTTATTGTCAGCCCGTTGTGCCGTCTTCCCACTCGCTTGTACTTTCTAATTCGTCCGAACTTTCTGTATACACAGACGGTTCGTAATCAGATTCGTCGACAGATTCTTCTGCAGACGAATGATCTGTTTCAGACGTAGTATTGATCGCCGAGTGCATTGGGGTGGCGGCTCTTCGACGATGACGTGGAATGCTTGTGTGCTTGAATTGCATCTTGTGTTGAGGATTTTTACGATAACACTTTTTACCGTACGGACACTCCTTCCGATTATCTATCTTGTCATAATCGGAATCGGCCGGGTGGCTGTAATTGTTTTTATGATTGGGATTCTTTCTGCAAATAAATTTATTAAAAATGTTTTGTACTTTCAACTGTGGTTTGGTAAAATTTTGATAAGAGAGCATTGTTTCACTTACCGATAACATCGAGCACCATATATACACTTTTCTCTAATAGCTTTAACAGGATTTCGTGCATTTGTTTTATTCTTATGCATAGCAACAGGCGAACGAGCATTGTTTTGTATTGGTAACACTTGAACACACTCAGTAACACTCTCACTTTGATCACTAAAATGAGCATCGCAATCCCATTTAATTTTTTTTCCTGCTTCAACATTTGTCATAGCTTCGTTTGTTGAGTTGATGTTTTTTACTGCCTGTTTCTTATCATTCTGTTGCCTGTCAATTATGTCTTGAGAGTCTATCAACATTTTAGAACATGTTGCGGGCATACTATTTCCCCTTAGAGAGCTAAAATCCATATATGCAAATGATAAATAATTGTTTATGCTATCAAATTGATTTTGAATTTTAAAATAATACCTTGTAGAATTGATTTCTTGCAAGATTGGGGCAGCGTCATCATTAGGTTCGCTATTTTCATTAATAGAATTCTGATGTTCACTTAATGGATCTTTATCACTAAGCATATCATTCGAAGTTTCACTAGGAGATACAATAATTTCCACATTGGATGATAAACATGCCTTTTTACTGTCTGCATCATTATTCAAATTTTCATCAGCCTGAAACATAGAATTTAATATTAGCTTTAATATCTTGCAAAAGTCCTTTCAAATATGAACAATAATTATTATACTTTTCTTTTCAATATCTGATCATTTTTTTCCGTCATATCTGGCACTGAGATGACCTTAAACCAACATTTATCAGGCAGCAGAGAGCAGACATCACCTGGTTTTATCGGCACACTGATTCCTAATTTAAGAAATTGCCATCGTGCGCATCCAGCTTGTTTCATGTAACATGGCACCACCTAATACTGAAAATGGTTTCTATAGAAGACTGAGATGGCACTTGATATTGCGCAGCAATATTATATATGATTGAAAACAAAATAAGTTTGTATTAAACATCATATGAAAGTTATTGTACTATAAATTATTAAATCATATTTTTATATTGCTCATTACTAAATTGATGTAGAAAAAACTAATAATAGAACAACTAATGATAGAAATTATTATTAAAATATGAATAAACGATGGATGAGAGAAGAAACACGAAATCAGAGACCTTACCGGACTAATCGTCATCTCATCATTGGGTGACAGATTGATGGTTACAGCATGTTTGAGCACTTGGCCATCGTTGCACTGCGATAACGAGAAATATGTAAGTTTCGCAACAGATATTATTATGATATTAATCCTTCGCTAAATAAACAAATTTACGATGATGCATTCGCGTTTTAATTCACAATTCTGCATTTCCCTAATAATCTATTTTTCCCATTTGTGTGCAATAATCGATTGATAACGATGCTTAAAAATATCTATGTGTTTAGTAACTGTAATACAAATCAGTGTATTGTAAATTTAATTATAATATAATTTTAGTGCCTTCCAAACATTAATTAAACTGCGAAATAGTCAAATACAGTCATAGATGAAACACTATTAAAGATCTGCATTAAGGCCCGTATTCATAGTCCGTTCTTACATTTAAGATTTAAAATTTTCTCAAATATGGTCTTAAGATGCTGTGGGGGCATATCATTGGTTGAATGGAGTCTTAAGTTGACCAGACTTAAGACGATCTTAAATATAAAAATATAAGAACAGACTATGAATGCGGGCCTAAGCCTAAGATAGGCTTGATGGGCCCATGGATAATCACGATAATGGCACACAATTCATCGAATAAAAAAGAATATATATACATGCTCGATAGATCGCTATTTTTGTCAAGGATTCACTGATTGATTAATATTATTTAATATTATTATCAAAATTGATTTTATATTTACTTTACGAGTTCAAAATAAATATTTCACAATCAAGTAAACTTTGCTAAATTCGACTCAACTTAGAAATACAGGAATAATTTTGAAAACTTATATTTTAGCTTAAATCAGGTGATAAAGTTCAACGAAGATCACAAAGTTTAATCATCAATTGCTTATTATTATGTATATTATAATTAATCATTTGAAATATTATGAAAAAGATTCTTGATATATTATAAAAAAAATTCGCCATTCCCACTGGACAATTATATATTCACTTATACTGATATCATATGCATTTATTGCACGACATTTTTATAAATTGACGAATATCTTACATGATGTATACGAATGATATAACTCACTCCTGTTGCAGCGCCTCGGCCGATGATGTTGTTGCCGATCTGCAAATTCGCCTTCTGCACTAGGTCGTTATCTACCCGTACTATCTGCAGCTTCTTCGTCATGATGAATTTTTTGATAGATTAACGCGGAAACTATCGGACATTTCGAGACTATCACCAGAAAAATTTCTATTGTGCAATCTATATGAAAAAAAAAAAGACTGCTGCAAATCTTTGACAGCATATGCGCATTCCGGACATAATTGGCTGTGGAATTATAGAATTATGAATAACTATCACTTAAATCTAAATATTATTTGTTTTTTTGAAAATACACTGAAATATATTACAGTATTTTAATTTTAATATGTAAAACTGTGCTCTCTTTTTTCTATTTTTTTCTCTTTTTTTTTTTGCAGAAACAAATTTTTAATTAATTTTTAATTTTATCAATTTTCTCTTTTTCAATTTATAAGATTTTAATAATAAATCCAAATCCAATGAGAAATAAAAGAAAAATATGTAATATAATCATTGTTAATTTCGAATTTTTAAGAAAATTTTATAAACAAGAGAAAACTTTCCAGGAAGAGGATAAATTAACCGAATGCAGAGTAAGAAACACGCATACTTTAACAATGAAATGTTTTCATTTACAATTACAAAGAATGTACACGCTTATAAACAAACAAAGAGAAATGCGCCGAGAAGTACAGTACAGATCTGACGCGATGCCATAAAGCTCTTTGCCGTGGAAAGGTCTCATAAAAAACTGCCAGAGATACTAGACTCGGTTTCTTATCGGTGAATGAGGATGTATATAATCAGCTGGACCAAAAGTCACCACTATTCATATATATATATATATATATATATATATATTCGAATTAATCGCGTTCTCGCAATTTCAATCGAGAGACACGTCTTTTTCCTTTTTACATCTTACCGCTCTTATGCGGAATTGCAGATAATCGATTAAGTATGCGTCAACCGGTTATGCAATATGTAAATTGTTTGTACATAATTCATTCATATACCTTGAAACTCTAGACCGATCGAAAAATCATTTCACAGGCGTGAAAGACGAAGGAAGTGTGAAATGATACTAAAATATATAGGAACACCTGTCCTTCTACTTCCAAACCATAGAAAGTCACTGGTCGATCCGAGTTCAAACTAGTAAATCAAAGAGGCATTTTTTCGTTGCTCAAAGTGCTTCTAACGGAAGACATGTAATTTGCACATATAAGAGGTTTTAATATGCTATTCAGAATTCTTTCTTTTTCGCAAAAGCACAATTTAAAAAAAAACGTATTTTCGATATGCACAAATGAAGAATAGCGATATAGATATATTTTAGTATTTTGATAGATTTTCAAGGATATCGTTATAAAAAGGAAAAATCGTATTATTATATTCATCTAAAACAATCGTTTTGCATGCAAAATTTACCATCTAATAATAAATTACATATCTTCTGTTACAACAGTTTGAGAGGCGTTCATTATTTAATTGTTCACAAAAATGTCATCTGTGACTTACTATAGAACAATGCGATTTATCAGAATTGCATTTTATTTTCGTCTCAATACGTCTCGGATGAAGAAAAGTTTCCTGCTCTTTATACGGTAGCGAGAACATTGTTGTGGCCTTGAAAAAAAATTGTAGCATGTGTTGTTAAATCGATTTTGTTGACCACGTTTGAAATCAATTAAATATAAATATGTTTCATCTTAAAAAGACCACAAATTTTCAGAGGAAAGTTTGATCATGCCCATGTTCAAAAAAACGAAGAAATTACGAGTCTCCTATTCATTTTAAATATATGTTAACTCATCATGCACACGTCCGCCATATATAAAATCTGAAAACCCATTCAGAGTCTCGTTGATCGACGAGCTTTTCATTCGTCCTGTGCAAAGACCGAGAACGCATTCCATCAGAAATCTATCATCGGTCAGAAAATCAGCGCTTTCAGCGCACGAGCTCGCTCTTTAGTTTACGAATAGGAACTTTATAGATCGCGATCTTCTCCAAAAAAGAGGATGAATGTAAAAGAATCGATATAAATTTATTTAGCAAAAGCCTAATTTTCTAATTAAAAATTAGATGAACTTTTTCTATCGTTTTACATTTTTATTTTTCTCTCTAAAAGAAATAAGGAATTTAAAATGAAAATAGATTTTCATTTACAATTACGGTATGTTAAAAATTCTTATTTATGTTTACCATATATAATATTTAATTATATCATATCGATTGTTTTAGTATATCACAAAAATGTAAAATGATAAAAAGAAATTAAAAATTTTTAATCTGCGATTTTGAAGATTAGATAATGATTACGAACAGGAAACAATTTGTTTCGACTCGTTTAGATTCATCCGTCTCTTTTCTTGCAGAATCATTAGATGGATTATAGTCTGGTGTGTCGCAGGCCGGCTTCGGTTGTTGTCTATAAATAGAAACTAATCAGTAGTTATATGTGTAATCGTCACAAATTCGATAGTCCGTTTTGATGCACGACGGAGTGCTTGGAAGTGACTTTCATCGCTTGCATCATTTATCAGTGTCTTCATATATAATACACATATCACAGCATACTTTTAACGAGCTTGCTCTTGTTAAAATAATAATAATGTCATCGACGTACGATAATCTACCGCACGTCGTACGTCGTACAAGAACGAAAATATCAGAACAAAAAAATCTTATCGAGAATCGGTCCTCTTATCGGTGTAATATATCAGTGCTTTGATAGAATTTCTGCGACGGTGCGTACGTTGCATGTTACGAAACGTAGCGAAAAAAATGTCGTTTAACATTAAAGAAGCCTTGATGTAAAAAAGCTGTAAATACTGAAAAAATAAAAATCTTACAGGAAAAGCTAAATTATATTTTACTTAAAAAAAAGGAGAAACAGAAAAAATGTTCTTTATATGTATTTTATATCTCGTAAATATATATGTATATGTATGACATTTGCAATTTTTAAAGCGTTATTATATATTTTTAATATATTGAGTTTTTCATAATTGAAAATAAAAGCTTCTGATAATAATTGATTTACAGCTTGTTTTTTCATGTCAAGCTTTCAAAGCAAAATTTGAGCAAACGATGTTGCAACAAATCACTACGCATAAATTAAAGAACATCATTAAAAGGCCGGAAATATGGTAACAGTAGATATTTAATATCTAAATTGCACAGGAATGCTCGTGATCAAAGTTAATCGACATAAGCAATCGAAATAGACACTCTAGAATGATATAAATTAACGCTGTATTTCGTTACTAATTACAATATATAATTCTCTCTCTCTCTCTCTCTCCCTCTCAGGTATATTTATATGTAAATTAAAAACTAATATTGCGCATGCGCGCACGGCCTTGCGGAATATGTCCTTCGAAGTAATCGACCAAAATGAAGCACTGAGAATAATAAAGACTTAATAAGTCACTTTTAATTAAAAATTACTTAACAAAATAATTCTATTTGAGGAATGTTTCGTAGTTATTTCTGATCATCCAAGTGAAAAAAATTTCTAAAACGTGTGTATTTAGAATATCCTTTAAATATATTTTATAAATTTTATGTGTTATCGAGCAATTGTTCAATATATAACATCATAATGAGCAAGATAAAATAAGTTATTTTTATGAAATAGAGCTTAGATTATATTCTATCAATCGGTCCTAACATTGGCTCTCTGTGACTTTTAAGTCTATATAATTTTCAACGCTTCACATAATAAATACACGGAAAAATGCTCCTGTAATAGCGTCGAAAATCCCACGTGTCCCATCAATCGAGAAACGTATACACTATGCTTATCGCGAAACTTTATTTGGAATGATACAACGCATCTGTCACGATCGTCAGACATACACACGTATATGTATGTACATGTATACACAGATTGCTCCCGACTCCGCGGATTTTCGCGGGGAAAGAGCACGAGGTTGCGTAACGTTGCTGCCGTCACGACAGAAAGAAAAGAAAGAAGAAGAAATGATATGCACCGGAAGAGCGGCTTACCAAAACGACGGCACTGTATGTGTGAATGTGTATATGTTTTTAAACGTTAAGCAGCAGTCCGTAAAATGTAGGCGAATTAAAAAGAATTTATAGGAATCCGTTTTGCGTAAGCTTGTGCTTTTAACTTTCTAAATCAGCATTATGTAGATTTAATATCGTTAAAAAATTTTTATCTATTCTATTTTGACAACAAAATGACCGGGAAAATGAAATCTCTATTAAAATTAAAATCAATCGATTAAGTTTCCCTTCTGTTCCACAATTAACGCATATTCGCAGTTAAAAGTATTACTGATATATCAAGATTAAGGTTTAATTTGCAGTCCACAAATTTTAAAATCAATTCTTAATTTCCAAATTGAGATGTCCGGTTTTAAAGAAATGGATTCCTTTCAGATTTTCATTTTAATTCGTCCGTTTTTTAATCGAACAATCGCTCACTTAAACCGTATCGGAATAACTTTCGCTCGGCCAGACGTAGTACAAATGACGTCGGCGTATATACGCCTGCTGAAATTGCGCCTCGGTTGCTTGCGACGAACTTTGCGGTTCCTCTTGATTATCTTGCGGTGGACCGACGTCAATGTCCGGTTCTGGCTATACTATGGTACCGCCGCCTTCTGCCGGACTAACCACGTGGAGAGCGGCGCCACCGACCTGGCCGATTCCTGGCTGAAATGAGAGAGAACGTGAGTCTCTTATTGATATTAATGCTCTTCCGATCATTGCGTAAATGCATTATTCTCGAAAAGTTTTTACATAATGTACGTTACAAATACTGCTGCTTATTCTACAAATTAGATATTTATTTTTTTTTATATGTGACAATTTATAATAATTGAATTAAATAAATAAAGTATAGAAAGAAATCCAATTGACAAGACAATCTTTGTAAATTTATATATTTATAGTAAGATGAAAAAATTTATATCTTTAATGTATTTAATAAATTTCGTATCCTTTAGTAAATAAAAAATTACAACGATTTGTAAATAATTTGTATTATACACATATTGTTTATCTTATTAGTTAGTTCGGAAACTTTTCGGGGATAATGAAAATTTGGCAAATGCGTACATGAGCCGAGAAAAATGTAGTGCAATTCAGTGTAAAATTCGGAAGCGTCGCCGAGCAATGTCTCGACAAGAATGTGTGTGAATACGACTCGAGCGTGTATATTCTATTCTACTCAATGGCAAGTCTGATCAAGCAGTAAAAAAAAGCAAAATAGAACGAAAAATGATAAGTCATACGTACCATGCGATAACTCAGGGAAGTCTCATCCACGATATTCTCTTGCATCAGCCAAAGCGTGGTACAGAACATTAATCTTTCCGATCAATCAAAAGTAAGAAAAAGGAATTAATGCTTCATTGGCTTTGAGAAATAAGCGCAAGCATTTCTGTTTAAATTATAAAAGACGCGCTATTTTTTTTTTTTAAATTATATAAGTCGCGCTATAAAAGAAGCTATAATGAACTTTATATCGCAAACTCCGCAATTAGTTAGGTATTCACAGCGTTGGCCAAAAGCGTAAAAAATCACTTTCATTAAAAAGATTGTAATATATCAAATTCGTATGAATCAATAGAAGTGAAAACTTTAAAGATTCAATAATCGTATTACAGAATATTGGTCATAATTTTAATTTACAGATTTGTAAATCGATTAGTTTAATTGAACACAATGAAACTGCTTTTAATTTTGGTCAAAGCTGTAGAATGAAAAGATGAGTGTGGAATACAAATGCTCTATGCAAAACGCCAGGAAAGACTATTCGAGCCCTAGAATCAGGATCTAGTATTGCCGAAAGTATAATGAAAAAAAAGAAAAAAAAAAGAAAAGAAAAGCAAAAAAAAAGAAAACATGTAAGACGATAAACTGTAAAGACATCGTCTTACATGTCATCATATATATATATATATATATATATATATATATATATATATATATATATATTTTTTTTTTTTTTCTGATTGTTTTCTCCCTGGAGCTTCTGCATTGCACTTGATTGAACAAAATTTCAACAAGCGAAAAGCAAGCAGCGATTGTTCATTCAAATTTTCGTTTTATTATACAACAAGGCAAAATT
This sequence comes from Cataglyphis hispanica, assembly GCF_021464435.1. Taxonomy (NCBI): domain Eukaryota; kingdom Metazoa; phylum Arthropoda; class Insecta; order Hymenoptera; family Formicidae; genus Cataglyphis; species Cataglyphis hispanica. The sequence goes on from NC_065956.1 coordinate 11,530,583, forward strand.
CATCGTTTCCAACAAAAGATTAAATGTTCTCGCATCTCATATCGTTAATCTGAGACGATAGTTTGACTAAGTAATTGTCCGTTGATTTTTTATGCTCGGCTAAGTTAAGCTAACAACACTTTACAGGAAATAGGAAGAAGACTTTCTTCAATAAAGGGGCCTGCCCTGTCACAAAACGCCTCATAGGGCTCAAACAACATTGCTCTCGAGGATGCAAACCAAAAACATAAATATATCGATATTCGATATCTATCCTAGCTCGCGTAATTCTGCAATAATTATCGCGAGGATATATCTTGACCAGACCATCATTAGGCACAGGTATTAACGATAGCCTATACTATGAATGAACTTTAAGCACACACATGAATGTTCTTTGTTCGTAACGCATGCAGTAATCGGATATTAGAATAGAATTGAAAATATCTAAATAGAAGATAATTAAAGCTTGTACGTGCCCGCGTATTTCTCGCAAAAATGCAATATTAATAAAATCTATATTAATATATATCCAAGAAAAAAAACAAATATCGTAGTGTGTGTACACGCGCTCTATACTAATTAATTTGAAATATCTAATTTCATGCATTTGGAGTATAATAAATTTGTTAATTATTTGAGAACATCGCGAATTTATCTGATCAAATGAAAAAAATATCCTCAATAAAAAACAAAATTATCCAAAAGGTATATTTATAACTTTATAAATATTTAAAAAATACCTAAAAACACTAAAAGATGTCCTAAAATTGTCAAGGGTCTGATAACAAATATATTTTAGACTACAAGTTTGTTCACTCATAGTATCGTCCATCCGTGTACTTCTATAATCCATATATATACATAATATAAACTTAAAGAAAAATACTTAAAAAATCCTTAATGCTTTCTCTTTGATGGCACCTCCCAATACTAATAAAACTCCAACGCAATATCTCAATCGTAGACTTAAACGGACTGAATAGGGACTTTCTCTTTCTCTCTCTCTCTTTCTCTTTCTAAGATTAAATATACTGATCGTAGCATATAAAGCTTAAATAACAGCGATGCAACCGTCGTATCAAATACCGGCAAGGTAATAATAAATCGAATTTGTCAATGTGTATTGTTCTAATACTTCCGAGCAAAAACTATCATTCGTCTTCAAGACTTCCTTCCGCTATCACGACAGGCGATAGGAAGACTATTCCAAAGCATTACAAGATTTTTCCGTGCCACTTTCGTCACAATAACATCACTCTAAATTCTAACTCTATGTATATGTATGTACACAGGATTCGGATTTTTAGACTAACAGACTCTACTTGATGGATTTGCTAAATAACGATTTGGAGATAACGGGTTACATCAGAGCTCGTTACATCGCATGGAATTGATATTACTAGTGTAAGGGTTGTTGCTATGATGGTGTGATGGCCTGTGCAGGGTGCTGCTTATCGTGAGAGGACCTACCATGTGGCCGGGTCTTGCCCACGTGTACACGTATCCATCCTGACACGCCGTCACGAAGCAATCTTCCCTAAACACTAATTCAGTCAGTCTCTCATGCGCCAACTTCTTACACACCAGCGGCTCGAGGACCGGACACTCGTCGAACCTGGGACACCAGGCGGTCCCTATCAACCTCATGGGATCGTCCATCACGGAACTAACCTTTTTATTTCCCGTTCCACCTACTAAACCCCCACCAACACTGTTGTTCAGACTACTACTCGTCGTATTCGTCGAGTTTCCAGTGCTCGTCTTATCGCCACCATTGTTTTGCACGACTGTCGTCGTGCTGTTGTTGGCCGTCGTTGCCGCCGCCGTTGCACCGGTGCCTCCACCTCGCATAGTGAGACTAAAGTTTCTCTTGTGATTATCACCTTTGCGCTCGCCAAAACCAAGACCCGCTAGCCTCTGCGTCAACGAATTCACGGTCGCCACTGCGGCGTTCGTGCTCGTACTATTATTACTATTTTCATTATTACCACTCGCGTTCTCTTTGAAATTTATATTATTCGAGTTATTATGTTTAGTATTCGAGTTCGAGTGATGATTTGCCGTCGCTGCCGTTCCGTTACCACTATTAAATGTACCCGAAGATGACAGGGTGCCACTAGTAGCACCCGCTACAGAGGACCTCTGCTTGGCACACACAGGTTGCCTCAATACGTCTTCCGTGATGTCCCATAGACACAGCTGAGTGTCTTGGGATACACTGCCCAACCTGTAGCACGTGCCGCCCGACATTCTCAATTCCGAGCCGCAAGAGTTACGGTTCGAGTGACCGCCACCGCCCCCTTGCGAGGTCGTAGAAAGACGGTGCGATTTTTCATGGAAGTGATTATGATTGCTGTGTGACATCGTTGTTTCATCATCCGAGCCGCTAAAGTCAGGGTCGTGATCGCCGTAGGACGTGGTATACGGATCAAAGGCGACCACACTCACCCAACTGTGATGGCCTTGTCCTCGTGCCACAACACGTTTCTCATGGAAGCTCCAAATGGTCACCAAATCATCCTCGCCGCCGACCACCACGTAACGTCCGTCCGGTGACCAACACACGCATAGAAAGCCACCAAAATAGCTCCTTGCCGAACCAACCAACTCCATAGTGTTGTATTGAAAAACGCGTAAAAATCCATCCTGAGACACCACGGCTAGATTTGTGCCACAAGGGCTGAAGGCGAATTCGTTTATACAACAACCTTCCGCACCTATCACCCATCGATACAGCGGATTTCTGGTGGATTTAGTCTTGCAAGTATATATGGCATATCCATCACCTGATTTGAATGACTGATAATGAGGCGCTGTGGTTCCGCAAAGCAATTCTTCATTATAAAGGTAAAGTTGACCAGAACTGTGAGAAACCAAAAATAGGTTGTTCGAACCAGGTACCCACTTTATGCATGTCACTTTGCTCTTGTCTATCAGCCTCTGAAATATAAATATCCTTGAATAAAAAAATGTATTCACATGCGTATCAAGACAAAATATAATTAATATTAAAAAATTAATATTAATAAGATAGATTAAAAATTTAGAGATAAATAATTTTTTAGATTATTATTTTAAAATTAATTGATGAATAAACAAAGTTCAAAAGAAAATAATAGTATTCACGATACATAGTAAATCAATATGTAATTTGAAAATAACATTGGGCAGTAAAAGGTTAAAAGAAGACTATTAAATATATACACATATCTCATGAAATATAATGATTAAACAAAAATAATGAATCAGTTAACATTTATTGACACCAAAATGTATTTAAAGTCAGCAATACAACTGTCCCACCAAAGCCTATATCTGTTATGAGAAGATAGCGGAAAGTTATGTAATGTTACTTGTTAAGCTTAATTATTTGATTGAGTTATAATTGAATTAGTGTACGAGTCTACCAGCAAAAAGTAGCCTGGACAATATATACTATTAAATATTAAGTACAGTCATTATAAGACATAATGGATGGCATTAACTACGGAACTAGCATTCATTTTCCATTTTATCATATTTCAATAAGATAACATACACATATCACAGAGATTGGATAAGTGTCGACAGCTTTTGTACACATTGCTAGGAAAATATGATATATATTAGTTGCATAAAGAATATTGTTTGAACTATCAGATTATTTATCTCAGTATAAGTTAGATTGTAGATATAATGTAGAAAATCGTAAAATTTATCGTAATCGTAAAAATCGTAAAATTCTCTCTCTGGCTAATAAATGCAATATAGGAGAGAAATTTTCTTCAAGGATTTAGCGTGTGATAAAATTTGTGGTTCATGCAAAATTTAATTTTACATACATCTTCATTGTACAATTTGCTGAGTTCCTTCTTTATTGGATCGATCAACTGTATTTGCCCTGTAGAAAATCCCACCAATAATGGAGCACTATCAGCTGTTGCTGTTGTTTGATTAAAATTGTGGCAAGTTGGATTAGTCCCTTTGTATAATTTTTTATCCACTGGTTTGTTTAAGTCCACAGCCTGAAATATTTTAATGATATATTTGAAACTTTAAGCTTTTTTAATTAAACCTTTGCAATAAAATAAAATTTCTCTTTTAGCGATAATAGAAAAATTTAACATATTGATATGTGTAGTCAATTACTTTACAAACAAATTATTTTCTTATTTTAAAAATGTCTCAGAAATAAATTCAAATGCTGTTTTTATACAATAATTCTCAAAGATCATAATAAATCAATCTCGTCTGATTACTCTTCTGTCTTTCATTTCATATATGTGTATGTAAATGATTTAAATACTAAGAATTATGATAACATGCAAGTATTATCTGCAATTATTATGTACACGATTACAAAGTACTCTGGACACCTCCAAGAAGTGTCAGCTCGAGTGTATGCCGTGTCATGACGTCATCTCGTTCATTGACGAATAAAAAACGCGAACAACAATGACTCCACGCGAATCAACTCCACAAAAATTGTTGACGTCGCGTTTCTCGTCACGTAGGACGCGACGTCTTCGTGCAAGGCGTGGTGATGTGCCAACCGCAAAGATGGAGTCCCCACCGTGACGATATTTGCGAGGTTAGGTCGCGACGACGGTCCGCGATCGGCGAGTTCGATACCGTCGCGCGTCATCGTCGTCGCGGCCAACGAGGAGTCGGCCACGGACTCACCTTCTTGACACCGCGGTAGACATAAACGTAGAGCTCCTTGCCGAAGTTGAAGCACATTCGATCGCCGAGACCCTGCGCGCCCGTGGGATCCGCTGGATCCGGCAACGTAACGAAGGACACTCTGACGGACGCGCTGCCCTGGCTATTGGTGTAGCCGACCCGGTTCGGTCTCGAGTACTCCGACAGGGTCATCAGTTTATAGGTGCCCTCCCGCGTGACAAACTGTGTTTTCAGATCCTCCTTCCCTCCTCCGTCCAGCTGCACAGCCATCTTACCACCAGCAGCGGCGCGGCGGAGGAGCTCATCAGATACGCAAGGACAATCGTTCGTAGGCCGCGTTCGTTTCTAAACTCGCTGCTACTGCACCACCTTCCGCCCGTGTCGTCCGTCCGATCGACCGTCCGTACCTACGTCCGTCTCTCGCCGTCTCGCGTGTGACTCTGTGACTCCCCTCGCTCGTGCGCCCCGTACCCCGTAGTCCCCGTACGCTCGTCAGTAGAAACGCAAACTTCACGCGCGTGGAGCTGGCTCCGCCGGTCGTCGAGGGGTCGAGGGCCGGTTGCTGTCAGTGCCACGCTTCGCGCACCCACCGGGAGCCTGGAGGCACCCGTAGAAAAAATCGTCGAACGCGCGTAACGTCTGTCGCAGGTTCGCCGCCGGCTACCTGACTGGGCTAGCTCCGTCCTCCGTCTCTCTCTCTCTCTCTACTTGACGGCGTGTATGTACGCGGTTAAGGGCGCTCGAAATACTACTACGAAACTGTCCGTGTAGTAGTGCGTTTACCGAACGGTGGCGGCGGCTCATACTGTCAGGAACGCGCTGAGATTATCGGTGCCCGGAGCAATCGTATTAAAGTTTACGTCATGATTTATATCCGAGGATTTATGGCCTATCACAAAAAATCAAGATTGATATCTTTGCGCATATGTATTATTTTTCTATGAAAATTTATCTCGTTAGATCCTTACATTGATCCTTACAATGATTAACGTAATAATGCGAGATCTTTTTTTGAGAAAAGCAGAAATTGAATAAAACATACGGATAATTTTCAGCGACCTGTGTATAAGAATTTTCTTTTTACTTGTGATTAATTTATCAAATTGCAAAAAATGTTTCATTACTCCATCTATCGTTGCTATTCCCTTATACGTCACTGGAAACCGCGCATATCATCGATGCGCGCGCAACGCAATCATCCGTCTCGACACGGCGTGGCGGTTCGCGCGAGCCCTGTTAGGGACCGGATATTTTGTAAACAAGCGAAGCAAAGGGTCAATTAATTTCAGCCGCTCTTTCCTGCTTCCCGCGTGTGTCCCCTCTCTTCCGATGTCATCGTTCGCGTCATTTGTTTCACGCCGTGGCATTTCCATGCGATTTCGATCAAATGCCATTTTCGAATTGTAAGTATTTTCATTCTCTTTCTCTCTCTCTCTCTCTCTCTCTCTCGCTATTCCCTCCTTCAGTCTCCTACTGGAATGCTCCTACCGCGGACTACCGCCAATCTTTTATATCGCAACTAGTAAGCTTGCGAAATTCGAGCGTTGCAGAATTTAGTTTGCCAAAGATAATTACAAGGTAGATAAATGTTATGTAATATACAAAGTACATGGAGGTACCTGATGCCGTAAAACGTTAATAATTGCGAATTTCATTAATGTTGGTTGACTCTAAATTATAATTTAGCTCTGATTCTCCGTCTTTTACTAAATCGCCATAATGACTACGCAACTGAACTCTTTATAATTATCCAACAGATATCTCATTACAAAACATATTTTAATCGATATTGATAAAAAACCGATCTTATTTTATCGCAGATTAAAAAATATAGATTAAAAAGAATTTCTCTCTCTTTTTCTTTCTTTCTAGTACATCGCATTCATTAAGAATACATTTTTAATTTTAGAAATCAAATGTTGTTTCCAACAATTTTATTTCCTCATAAAGGAAGCTTTGTTTGTATTTCTTTTATATATTTTTTTTTCATTTATTTATTTTAATTGTTACAATAAGAAATTGAAAATAAATTTCTACTTGGATATGTCAAGAAAACATCTTTGGACAATTGATAATTTTTATAATTATGTGATAGAGTGAGGTCTAAAATGTTTTTTAAATTAATTTTGAATCTTATAATTGTCCTTTCACTGAATTTAATTTCTTTCTTTTAATTTTAATTGGTCTGATGATTTGATCTGATTTTATTGTGTGTGATATCGAAAAAACCAGACACTAGACAGAGAAATTGATTTTATCTACGGCAAATTCAATTCCGCATTACAATTTATACTTTTACCGACGCGCGCGATTACATGATCTCCCGCGCGAGCGCATTATTTCATTATTTCCGGTTTCCGCATATAGCGCTGCTTCAGCGGTGGCGCCGCGTATCGTCGGTTAAATTTCGAATGTCGGGGAGCGTGTATCGAGTATCGAGCGGAATCGACAAAAATCGCGTCGTATTCGAATAAATGATTATTAGTGTTACCCCAAAGTAAGTGATTATTAGTGTTATTTTACAGTAAGTGATCATTAGTGTTACTTCAAAGAATGCCGATCTCGAATTCATTCCAGAAGTTCCAACAACATTTTTGCAACAACGGCAAACAATCAACAGCGAGATGGTGAGTTTTTTAGATCTTTATAGCATAATTCGAGTAAATTTTTTCTTAGATAAGATGGAATGAAAAAGAGTAACGTAAAATAGTGTAATTATATCAAAAACTACAATAATACAAAAATAGCTTTTTTTCTCCAATTGAAAGAATAGTGAATACATTTCTTTTGCATTGATTATACAATTTCGTAGAACGGCGACTCGAGTTTGCTGCAAAAACAATTTGAGGTCACTTGTATGAACGCAGTGACGCGATCGTTTTGTTTTAACGCGATTGGTTGATTTCCTAAGTACTTTAAAACGTTGGATTGACTAATCAGGACAAAAGAGGCAGATATTTCTCTCTTGTGATTGGTCAGTCAAACGATTCACGATATTTGTCGTGCCAAGTAGAATATATCCACTGCACTCTCGTACTTCGTAATGATGTTTCATATATATGACAAAGAAAGAAAAGGAAAGGAAAGAGAGAAGATAAAGTGATGCATGGTATGTGATAATATATAGTATGTGTGTAACTATTGACATATACAGGAGCACGTGGTTAATCATTCATAAATGTGTACAGTTTGTTGACTGGTCTAATGGATTAATAGTTGAATTATTAAAATTCAATTAATTTAATAGTTAAAATATATTACGAACACATACAACTCGATTATTATTTAATTCGGTAACTAAAAATTAGAAGTTAGGAGAGGTTAATTGATTACTGCATCATTCTTCTTACTGTGCTCGACGTTACTGGTTGGATAAAGATTAACGGTATGTTTATTAAAAATTTAATTAATTTAATAGTAAAAATATATGTAAATATATAAATGTAAGATATCAATAATCTTTAAATTAATTGTACAAGTTATTTCTTTTGAATATCTTCGATTAATAGCAACATATATGTACAGATTAAACCAGGAATATATCGCTTTAATGGCACCAGGAAAACGGTTATTTCGCAATAAGAAAAGAAAATTTGACGAACACAAAAGTCGGCCAAAACCAAAGAAGGGCAAATTTGAATATAGAAAAGCCTCTTATGTCAAAGAGCGTGAAGCAAAAAATGAGGAGATTGAGGCTCGCAGGCAAATAGTGGAAGAAGAAAAAGCACGTCAACGACTTCAGGAATCTGATAGTTCCGAAGAAGAAGAAATTGATCCTGAATTACTTTTTATGTCTCGATTTCCTGGCTATGAAAATTTACTGGAGAAATTAAAGAAATCAGTTGTGACCAGTTCGGATAGTGAAAATGAAGAATGCACTAAACAGAATAAAAATGAAAAGGACAAAGAAAAAAAGAAGAAGAAAAGGAAGGAAAAGAACATAATTGAAAAGAAAAAAGTTGATGAAGAAGAAAATGAAGAATCTGAAACTGAAGAATCTTATGATCATAGTAAAAATAAAGAGATTATAGATGACATGAAGGAGGACGATTATGAAGATGCTGAAACTGCTCAGGAAGATGCTGGTCATTTAAAAGATCCATTCTCTTTACATCTTCGCAATGACATGGATGATGAACTATATAAAGTAGTCTCTGTAACGCCACAGATTACAGAGGTTATAACATTGGAATGGCCCACACTTGGAAATTTAATATGTCAGATTCCAAAACCTGTTGTTGATTTGAAAGACAAGTCAATAAAAGTCAAAAAGCTTCTAGATGACGAAGAGAAACAATACACTAATTATGGTAAGATTCCAAATTTAATAGAAAATATTGATTGGAATAAATTGCATATAAAATCGCAAATTCAGAATAATTTAATTAAAGCCAATTATCATAACATAAAGGACACTTTAGAAAAAGATTCTGTACCTTTAACACCTCTTCAAAGGGAATTATTTTCAGTGATAAATAATTACCAAGATTTGTATTATCCTGAAAGAACATTTTCAAACGCTGATCAGATACGATTTGTCTATTGTTTGCATGTAATTAATCATGTACTGAAAACTCGGACAAAAATACTACATCATAATGCAAAGTTAGCCAAGTCTAATTGTAGTGGAATGGGAGAAATTCCAGATGAATACAGAGATCAGGGTTTAGTGAGACCCAAAGTGCTTATAATAGTGCCATTTAAACATTCTTGCTTAAAAATAGTCGAAATGTTTATCTCTATTTTATTTGGAGAAGATAAAGGTGGCTCTGTCATCAATAAGTTGCGATTCATGGAAGATTTTACTGGAAACGAATTAGCGATACCTAAAAAGAATCCTAAGCCAAAAGATTATGAGTCAACCCTACAAGGAAATGTTGATGATAAGTTCAAGATAGGTATGGCGATTACCAAGAAGACTCTTAAATTGTATACAAATTTCTACTCTTCTGATATTATAATTGGTTCACCATTGGGTCTCAGAAGGGTTATAGGTGCAGAAGGAGAAACATTAAGAGACTTCGATTTTCTCTCATCCATAGAATTGCTAATCATGGATCAAATTGACGTCGTTCTTATGCAGAATTGGGATCATCTGTACCAAGTATTAGATTACCTGCATTTGCAACCTAAAAAATCTCATGACATCGATTATTCTCGTCTCAGAAGTTGGTGCGTGAATGGTTGGACTAAATATTACAGACAGACATTGATCTTTTCCAGTATCGAGCTGCCACATGTAAACACGCTATTAATAAGGAAATGCTTCAACTATGCAGGCAAAGTGAAGGTAGCAAATCGAATTGAACTGGGTTCAATTCACAAAGTGACTGTCAAAATTCCGCAAGTGTTCTACAGATTTGAGGCATCTGATCTTATTCAAGCTATCGATAATAGGTTGGAATTTTTTTTGAAAGAGGTGCTGCCGAGACACATGGATCCCATATATAATCACACTTTGATCTATATTCCATCGTATTTCGATTTTATATATGTGCGGAATCGCATGATGAAAGAGAAACTGAGTTTCGCCCAAATCTGCGAGTATACTGAGGACAGGAAAGTTGCCCGGGCAAGAGATATGTTCTTCCATAGCGACGCACATTTTTTACTTTACACAGAACGTTGGCACTTTTGGCGGAGAACGAGGATAAAGGGTATTCGCCATCTTATATTTTATCAATTGCCCACTTATCCACACTTTTATAGCGAAATGTGTAATCTAATGGACAGATTGTATCAGAATCCGCGCGCTGGCACAGAGTTCAACATGTCGGTGACCATTATTTATAACAAATTCGATGCTATATCGCTTGCTCAAATTGTAGGCCAGAATAGAGCTTCCGAAATGATAACATCTGAATCTAAAATACATACCATAAAATGCTGAAGCTTTTTCTAGTTCATGTAAAATGACGGAATAATTACAAATAATTGCCTACTTAGTTACATTGAAACAATGTTAATTTTATATAGCTAAACCAACGTTGTAAATAAAATAAAGCAATCATTTTCTGAATAAAATGTCAATGTGAACTAATTACTTTAATGTATATAGCCTTTATTAATCATATAAAATTTATATGAGATATTGGACGAATTTCAATTGCGATAATAAATTAGTAAAATTATAATAAATTTGTTCTTTATAATTATACTATATTTTCAATTTTACTTTATTATACTATATTTCTAATTATACTATATTTTCATATGATATTAATACAATACAAAAATATTCTCTAGAATACTTTTCAAGCAGCAAGAAATTTGAAAAAAATAACTTTTACGAAAGATTACATTTATCTAATTTATATTATAGATTAATTTAGAAATATATAATAATATATAATTAACATAAAATTAAAATTAATTTATGATAGAAATGATTTGTTTACGATAGAATATCTGAATTTTGCTTATGATTTTATTATTTATTATTATTATATGTTGATTTTATCATTATGATAGTATCATTAGACATTTCTAAATTATTTATGTTTCTAATTAGTTTATTTTTATTATAACTTTTATAACTGTGTCTCAGAAAGTGATTTTAATCTCTACAAAATTTGTTATTTTGCCAATTTAAATCAATACGATTTCTAACGTTCTTTTTCCTTAGAGTGAAAAAAATCGCATTTCTATGAACATAGTAATAGGTGTTAATACTCTATTAGCGATTACTAATTTGGCTTCCCTTTAGTTTATATTTTCACGTTCAAGTTAGAAAGTATAAAAATCTAGTATTTGTTTATGTGACGCTATCGCTATCGTCAATGTTTACAGTGCTAGTGAAATTGCGATAATCCTGTACTGTCGGAACCGACGTAAACTCAATAGACGTTTTCTCGATATCCGTGGTTTCCGTCAAGATTTCCAAAAGACCCTTCTGTCGTTGCGTGCTCGATATATCCGCTTCCTCCAGCTGTTCATTATTTATCGTCTTAAATTTCGCGGTCATCCTTTCGAGCTGTGTTTCTGTAAAAAAATTATAATATTAGATTATTAGTGTGATTAGAATAAGACGCACATATTTATTAATAATAGGAAACTACAGAAATTTATTTATACTTCTTTGAAATTTTTTCATATCTTTATATAGAATTTGAAACGTACATTTTTACAATACAAAATTTTTATTTATGTTACAATGTAAATGTTTTAAATTTTAATATGATATATTTATATTGCATTATTCACATCTTATATTATAAGATTAATATCATCAGATGAATATCGCGACATTTTTCTCATATGAAATTTTTTATAATTGTATATAAAAAATTTGTATAACATAGAACTTTTTTAGAATTTTCAGGATTTATTTCTAATTGCAAAAGTGTCGAGTTAAAGAGAGCAAAATTAGCATTCGTTGTATTAGCATAAAATCGGCGTTTAATTTCTAATCTCGCGAAAAATCATCTTCGTGATTTTATGGGCGCAAATATTTCTTCTTGATTAATGCCATTACTATTGAAGATCGGCAGAATCGTGAGAGATTCGACGAAAGGAGATTTACCACAATCTGACTTGATCCTCAGTTTCCTCGCTTGGTCCTTAGGATTCCAGACATAGGTATAATACAGAGAGAGCAGTATGGCAGCCATGCTAACGAATATGACATATGCAATTACTGTCAACACTCGCACCAGTTTTTGCTTGTGCTTGGGTTCATAGAGCTTGTCCTTTCGTTCTTCACCGGCAAAACGTATCTCGTTGGGCGCCGATGGTTTGCTGTTGCGGTTACCCAAGGTGCGACCAATGCTGGCCATCACGTTGTGCGCGCTCATCTTTCGTGACAATTGTATTTTCGACTTACGCTTTTGAGAGATATTGTACGACGAATAGCAGGTTCTCTTTTAACGCTGAAAAATAAGCGATCCACTTGACGCTGATTAAAAGCACTGGAATGGTTCCGAGAAATTAAATATTCTTTTCCGGAAATTGCATCAAAATCTTGAAGTGTGTTTATGCAAGACTTGTTAATTATCTGTTAATTACAATCGTTTGCAAATTTATCTTTGCACGAGGAGATGGATAAATTTTAATCCAAACGTTAGAAATTAATTCTTACATTGTTTCACCAATTTTTAAATATTTTTTAACAAATATATTCTCAAAAATGATACAATATATATATGGCACCAGTATAACATAAGTTAATTATATTCTCGAATTTTGTAATTTTCTTTTCTGCGATATTTAAATTACAAGTGGACGTACCTTAAACACATCACTAAACTGCGCAATTATTTCCAATGCATTTTATTTGCACATGCTTGCACAATCTTCGATTTGCTCTCTCGTCTTCCCCAAACTCCGATACAAGGAGATCGGTTGTTTCGAATATTCTTTGATCACATCACGAAAGGGCATTCTAAAGATGCGGCAGGGCGTGTCTTCTCGAAACGAGCTTTATCCGCAAGCTCCAGAATATTGCGGAGAAGCTCGTACACTCGAAATCGATAGACTACGAAAGCTCACCCGTTTTCTCCACGCAACTAAACACGCGCGTTTTCTGCTGGCTATTTCTGCGCGCTGGTTCTCATGGATAGCCGTATCTCGCCGTATGTGTTACGAATATAAAAAATGCACTACTACGAATGTACGAATGCGTGCATGGAAAAGCGGTATCCAGTGCGCAAACTCCGAGACCTTGATCCACCGAGAGCTTTTCGTCTCTCATATCAGCGTTTAGGGGCTGATAAATTCGAGAGAATACACGAGGCCATTACACTTGCGTCGAGATTTTTCCTATTTTATTATATTTTATTATATAATTTATATCTAAAATATACACAAATATTAGTTTAAACGTTGATTTTTTATATCAACGATTTTAATTTTTGAAATAAAAAATTTATTACCGAATATATTTAAATAATATTTTTTTTCAAAGGTGGAAAAGTTATTAGAAAAAGATTTGTTATTATATTATATATGCAGAGAATTTGTTATTATATTATTATACAGAGAAGAAACTATACTTACAAGAAATTGACAGTTTTATATAATAATATAAACTATAGAAAGAGTTGTTCCCAATATTTGTATTCTTTGCGAGATATTTATATTTCTCATGTTTAACGAGTTTATCGAAAGTCTACTCTGCTTACTATTTTAATTCTTAAGATAATTCCAGAAATTTTAAAAAATATAGCTAATAAAAATAATAATTTATTGATGCATGAAAAATAAAAATGCATTGTTGCAGATGTTATCTCCACAAATGAGTGATCGCGTGTTTTTCTTTTTCGAAAGCATTATCGATTTTTAAAAAAAATCTCGGGTTTGCTTGCACTGAAACGATATTAAACAGCATATTTAATGAAATTGATTTATATCTATTAATTTTCTACGTATTCCTCTTTAAACTGGCTTATGTTTACAATCAATATAATTTATAATCGAGATTTTAAACGAAAATTTAATTTCTGTTTGCTACTTTTCTTTATATGCAGCATTTATTTTTATAATATTTTTAATTTGCATCATATATATATATATATATATATATATATATATATATATATATATAAGTCACGATAAATTTACTTTGCCTACTTTTGATTTTATAATTAAAGTGATACGCTAAATGAAACGATAAATGTAGAATATAATTATTTTTTAGAATAGTATTATAGAACAATTTGCATAATTCATATTGTAGAAGAATTCTTTTTTTAAAGCCCGTTGATCAAAGAGATTGTTTAACAAATACGAACAAAAATTACGAAAGCCGAGCAGAGTATCTTATCAGTGAGAGATATAGTATAGCAAAATAAGATTAAACGAGAATTAAATAAGGATCATAGAGCGTCCTGCTAAGCAATTTCGTTTTAAGAATGGATCGACGCAATTTTATCGCTTTATTTATCCTATAAAGATGGCACTCCTTTGTTTTAATAGGACGTCATAACATAGCCCCTCGATCTTTTCTTTGGCAAACAAGGCGCACTATTCGATCCCTTGGCATAAGTTTCGAATAACAAGAAAATAAGCGCGGATTTCTTGAGAACGATTAAAGATTCTGGAGAAAAATTATAGTCAGACTCTGTTAATTATATAGAGTGTTTTCCACAATTTACTGAAAGAAGTAATCTGTCTCCGTAGAATATTAAATGAAAAGCTCATTGAATCCTCAAAATTAAATGGATGATGTCTTATAAATAAAACTTAAAATCCTTTAAATTTTTATTTTATTTCTATTTATATTTTCATTGTGACTTAATTTAATTTACAAGAAGTCTCAGTTTTTTAATAGATGTTATATATATATCTATTAATTTATTGTAAATGTTATAATATCTCTCTTTCTTGTTTATTTACAATTCAAATATTTTATTCATGTTTATTGAAGAGAATTTATTTTTAGATTGAAATTTTTTCTAATTATTTTTTATAGCAGTTTTATAGCAATACTAACATAATAACAAGTTTATGTTGAATTTAGATGAATTATTCCCGAACTTTTATCTTATTAGCTTTTTCGAGAAGATAATTAACAGTTTACTTGTCATAATTTCAATCATTTGTTGACTGCAATATTAAGGGTTAATGATATTCTGAAGTTATCGGATCTTGAGTGATGTAACCGTCAAAGAAACCATATAATAGATCGACTGACCCTGTTTCACTTATTACACAATGACAACGTGAATAATCGTCATATACCAATCCATCGACTTTCTACGGCTTTAATCATTGCTTTCCGTTATGTTTAGAATATTTCTTTCTTTTTTAGTCGAGAAATTACTTTCTCAATTAAATGCATATATTATTAAAATATTATTAAAATCTATATATCTTTTAAATATATATATATATATATATATATATATATATATATATTATTTCATATATTGCAGTGCAGCAAATATAGCGAAAGCAGTTGATAAATTATTCTGTACACAAACTATATATATAAATGTAATAAAAATATAATTTATACTTATAATAAAAAAGCAATAATAATATGAAATAATAATAATGATATAAATATATTTATATTATTATATAATATAAATAATAATATAAATATATAAGAAATATTAATAAAATAGACAATAGAGGAATCAAGAGAGAGAGAGAGAAAAAGAGAGAGAGAGAGAGAGAGAGAAAGAGAGAGATTAAAGTTTGTCTGAATTTAAGAATTTCCAATGTCAAATAATCAAAAATTTCGCCTTTGTTTGAACGAATAACAGAATTTGATAAGACATATGAGAACATAAACTGCAACAGATGCATGAGCGTGAATTCGTATAATTGTTCATTTTTCGAATTTCAAATTTAATAGATTACATACAATATAAATACGGATCGATAATTTAGATCCACTTATATTTTTATTTATATTTGTCAATTTAATTTTAAGCTGTACATTGCTATTGAAAGTGAAATTATTTGTCTGATGATCCATGAACAAGCAGAGAAACATCATGAATCTGGCACCGTCTGAGGAAAACCACGAGTGACGTAATGCTCGTTGTTTAATTCTCACGAGCACGTCTTTATCCCGGCATGTTTATCTCGGTCATAAGAAATGCTGGCGAATCCATGCGAATTCTCTCACCTTCGGAATTTCTCGTTACGACAGTCTGATCATCTGATAGTTGATGGAATTCCGGATTGTTATGGATGTATCCCGAATCATGAGATGACGAGATGGTCGATGCTTCATTGCGCATAATCTTTTCGATGTGATTGCTCGTGAGATATTCATTATTGCTGGAATAATTTTGTCGGAAATTTAGATTATTAACGCTGACATTTGTAGACACAAAACGCTTCGTAACATCTTCTGCATATTCTTTCGACTTAGTGATCGTGCGTACATTGTTTGCATCGTTTTTTCGATTATCATTGATCAATTGACGATCATCAGTTTCATTTTGTTTTATCAATTCTTTTATATCGTCGATTTTTGAAAGTTTTTGATTCTCGTGATCGATAATGAGATTAGAATTGATAATAGATCTTTCATTGAAATTTTTCTGTTTTATTTTACTTTTACGTACAGTCGCGGCTTTTGATGTCTGCGTACTTTCACTGTCCAGCACATTTACAGAATCCGTGAATTTTTGAGGCAAATCAATATTATTACTTCGAGTAATGTTTTTCTGCAATTTATTCGAGATAGAGTTTTCCATTATCTTTGTCGAGTTGAGCATCTTTTCTACTTTGATAGACGAATTATTGAATCCAGAAATCGCTGTTGCATGTTTCGATAGATTTTGATTCTGAGCTTCCACAAGTGAGTGTTTCAGCCTCAGCAACAGCGCGTTTAGCCAGTTCTGTTTCCTGTCCTGAGAATTGACTCCATTAGAATCATCCCCATCGTACGCGCCATACGTCATGCGACCCAGAAAAGGTTTGTTCGCATGATTTATATCAGTGTTTAAAAAGAAGTCGTTCCCTTCCTTCTTCAAATCTGTTTTCTCTGAAGGCATGGTGGCCATCAGAAACTGCATCTGCGGATCCGCCCGCTGTCTTCCTCGCTCTATCAATCTCGGATTCGGTGGCTCCCATAAAAATAAGTAATAGGCGCTTAAAAGAATACCTACAAAACTCACTGAGAACAGATAGGCCATCACAGTTACTACGCGGATGATTTTCTTAGTCCCGCGATTTTCGTAAATCTCCGCATTCGTATCTTTCGACGATACATCCGCCTGTACATCTGGCGCGGATGCATCTTGCGGCTTTGTTTCGCCGCTGCTCTCCTCCTTACTCATTATCAGCCTCTTTGGGGTATCAACGTGAAAATTTTAAGCGTTTTCTTAATTTCCTCATTTAAGACTTCGTGTTCTTTCGGATTCTAGAAAGAAAATTTCTTCTCTTCGTTTCTCATCGCAATGAGATTTTTTTTTTAATTTTTCAATAGAATTTTGCAATGAATTATTTGCGTACGAAAGCGAATGGCTTCTTTCAATGATTTTCAGTGATTTTTATTATCCGCCATTTGTGATTGTATACAAGAAAACGAATTTGTTATTTATCGTTTGTTTTACCGTGCTTTTCGCTTCTGGTTGGCGTTAACGGTTTGATTGTTTGTTGTTTCAAACACTCACAGAGGCCCACATAAATACATACAGGGGTAAACGCGGAAGAGAGACGAAGGGATCACGGATCAAGAGGAAACGTTCTAGTAGCGATGATACGCGCGACTGCAAGCTTAAGCCGCGCTGCGGAAAAGCTTGGCTTGCGACGTTTACGTCCACGTGTTCTCCCACGCGCGCAAGCGTCTTCACGAACCTGCCACATGGTTCGAGCTTATCCCGTGTGATAAGGATTTATCGTTTCTCGAGTGACTTGTAAGATCTTTTTTAATAAGTGATCTGCCATCATTTGTTTTGTTGCACATTTTGAATATACTTTTATTACTCCATCAATTTTTAATTTCATGATGTGTATGCGCGGTTTGTTTATTGCCAAAAATTTATTAATCTTGCAAATTTTCATTTTGCGATTCTGTTTTTCTCTCGTCGCTCTGTTTAATCTGCAGTGATCTCGAAGAATTTGTAGTACTCGTAGCTGAAGTAAATGATCTCTGTTCGTCAGAATCCTCTTCCTCGTATTTGGTAAAGATATTCTCATCGTCCTTCAAAAAATCCGACGATTCCTTAACTATCAAATGATCCGTATTTTCTTGTTCTTTTACCTCTTCTAAAGGAAATTCGCTTGTGTTTCCTGAAGAGCCTTCGGAATATTTAGCTTTTTGATCATTCACGGATAAATTATTACTCGCTGAGTTAAGTTGTTGTAACAATCGATGCAACCAATTTCGAAAATACTCCTTCATGACGATTTCGTTCTTACTTCTCATGGATAACGATCGAATATCTTCCGAATGTTTCTTCTCAATGTTCAGAAATTCTTTAAATTTCCGGAAGTCCTCCATCCCAAAGATGTTTTTGTCCAATCTTACATCGGAATCGGTTAACATCGACGTCAGTCGCCATTCTCGATCTCTTTCCTCCTGCTTTTGTACGTGATTGTTCGAGTTCCATCTGCTCGTTCCGGCGGAAATAGATTCTTGCTTCAAAGAAAAAGCAGATTCTTTTGTAGTGATTGAAGTATCCTTTTGCTTCTGTTTGGAATGTGTCTGTGAACTTTCGGTATTTGTTTCCGCGGCCAAAGTTGAAGACTCTCTCTCAGACTCGAGCGAAACGAATGGCAAATTATAAATGGATTGTTGTTCATTGAGCAGTCGGAAGATTTGTGTCAATAGATCATTGGATCTTTCGAAGGAAGAAGACAAGGGCGTCTGCTGATTCTGTTGCGCGATCAACGAATTCAATGCCGGCATCAACGCGGGCGCGTACAATAAAACGGCTAATCTGTAGAAATAATTAATCATTATCCTAAATAAAGTTTTTAAAGCAGATTTAGAAAAATATAACGTATAATTATTGTTACTTTATTGATTTATTTAAAAACGATATTATGTTTTTTTGATTGCAAAATCTCATATATTGGATGTTATGTAAATGATATAATTTAAAAATTTTTTTTTTTATATATATTATATTTTTATTATTTATACATATACGTTCATATTCTTTTATCATTAATAATTTTTGACAGAAATATATACGTTTATAAATCTTGGAAAGGAAGTAGAATAAAAAGTATTTAAAAACTGATGCGAAATGGAAAATAAGTAAATTTTAAATACCTCAAGAGCTGTATTGTGAGACCGCTAGAATCTAAAATAGGATCAGTAGCCGATGAGTGCATTATGGGATTGTATGTCGTGTGCACTGTGCTTCTCGGGGTCGGCGTTCTTCTTTCAATTTGCGGATTCGCTCGATCATATCCAGTGCTGGAAATAGGATTATTAAATTAGAGATATAATCTCTAATTTACGATTTATTTATAATCATATATGAAAATAATGAAATAAATGAAAAATTCTATAAAATTCTTATGTAATAAAAAAAATAAATGATGAGATCAGACATAAAAACAAAAATTTATGTGATTTATTTATTTTTTTACACAAGAGAGGAGAATATATAATATAATATATGTCTATAAAATATGATACTTATCCACAGTTAAAAAAAAGTATTTAAAATTTAAATAACAATTTTTTTAAATTTAAAAAAATTATTATTTATATATTATATAAAACTTTAAAAATATATTTCAGAAATATACCTTTCTTTAACTTTAAAAAATTTTGAACATTTGATCTTTTAATTTTATGAATCACTGTATATATTATGAGATTGTACTTATGCTGATAATTTCGATAACTTTCTTACAGTTTTCAATAATCAAAAAAAAAAATTGTATAAGAATATCTCTTCAATTCTTAGAACTTTTTAAAATCTTTTTCTTCTTCCCATTGCATTATACCCCGTAATATTGAAGGATTATACCTCTCCGTAGAAAGTCTTCTTCGGCGTTGCAATTTCTCTCCGTCGTCCCTCCGAGACGAAGAATTACTGCGAAGTTCATCTATTTCCTCTTTGTGATACATCCTTAGGAAACTCGCATATTTTGGCGACGATACATGCCTTCTCAAGAGCGGTCTTCCTTCCATCGTCATTCTGCCGTTTTTGATTCTGTTTCTGGTAGTTTTCTCTAGAGTAGATATCGTCGGCGTATCCCTGACGCGCGGCTTGATCGCTTTCGTCATTTTCCATTGATTTTGTTGATTGCTAATTTCTCGGACATCGGTCGTTGTCGATCGATCTTCTAAATCGTCCAGTTTACGTTTACTGCCGCGTCCTTGTCGGCTTTGATCCGCCGCGACGCTTGATTCTGGCAAGGTATTTTCCTGACAGCTGATCGGTTGCGGATCGATCGATTGTTTATCGCTTTTATTTATTACGGCACTGTCGTTGGATTTGACGTTCGGCGATTGCGCCGCATGGGAAGATTTTGCTGCATCGTTAATAATTTTATCGACACTTTGGCATTCTTCCATCAACTGTTTCGAGCTGTGCTGCTTTATCATTGCGTTGTCGTTTTGGTCCAACGCAGTCCCGACGCAGTTCTGCAGAGCCTGGATAATGTTTGATCCGCCGGATGTTATCGTGTATAAAACAAAATTACAGCGTGGCAGATGGGTATCTTTATAACTTTTTTCTTAATTCTGTACTCTTTGGAATCTATTGATACTTTATGGATTTCAAAATTTTGAAAAACGATTGGGATAAAAAAACAGGAAATTTCAAAATAGATAAAAGAGATACGTTGTGTCATAAACTTTCTCACCTATCTTGTCATAAAATAACATCAATTTACATATTTAAATGACGAAGAATAGCTTTGTGAATAAAAAAAGATGGATTGTTGGAATAAACAAAGATGGATTGTATTAGATGGATTACACAAGATGGATTATGCTGTTATCAGTGATGAGTTATTCCAAGTGAAAAAAATTATCATAAAAATAACAATTGTTGAACATTTTTTTTTATAATAAAAAAAGAATGTTTTTCTGTATCATATGAATATTATCGTGAAAAGTTTATACTATTTTACGGGACTCTATGTAATTGGTAAAATGCTGCTACGCGTTTTAAAGTTGAACCAACAGTAGACATAGCCGGACATTTTACGAGTCGATTGCTTTATTTGCTAGTCGCTATTTTGAGAATGTTAGCGCCTTGATCTGCCGGCAAAAAAAATGATCATGGTTTATTGAATATTTGTCTGTGCAACGTTTGTGAAACTAAACGTTTCCCGGAATTAACGTACAACGTTATTGCATTTATAAACATGACACCCATACAATAGCCTCGATAATTTGATTGAAGCTAAATTGAATTAATTTTAAATCATAGAAATCATAGAAATACGAGTTCTATTACAGTGTAGCTTGTGAGCTATAATGCGATTCACATGTAACTGCTATAAGGCAATGTATTAAGAGAAACATTGGAAAAACATCGGGATATGATATACCAAAAGTGCAGTTTACTTACTTCTTCGCAAAATCGATTCCCACAGGTTTGAGATGTTACATTAGCGGATGGAATCAAAATTACGTTTACTATCAATTTCAGTGATACTGTCAATTTCAATTTGTCGCTTATCATAACAGTTGTAAGTACACAGTAAAAGTCATGTAAGCTCAGAAAATAAAAAGTAACTTATCTTTCATTTGCTGAAACTGCACTTATGGATATACTGTATCACGTCGTTGGAACTTAAAACAATTTAATTAAGATAGATTTAATTAACGAACGTTATTGTTTGCTTGTAGGTTTTTTACGGCTGCGCAGGAAGGAGCAAATTGCGGGGGATTTTGGAAGCTAAGTTGTTCAGCGGTCTTTGGTAAGTCATTAAATCCCTGAAAAATCATTAACTTTTCTGCTTTTATTGGAAATCGCAATTCCACAAATAGAAAGAATTACGATATATACGAATATTAGAAATTTAAAATATTACACAGATTTATGCAATTATTATAATCAGTATATAGCAATATAATGGAAAAAAAAAACAAACAATTGTGACATTCCATATTATTGATTGATCACCTTCAGCGAATTTTCTTTCTGTCTTGTTGGTTGCTGATTCATTGAGCAGCTAGCGTTTTTGTCGGCAATGCAACATTCGTGCTGGAATAATGCACAAGCAGGATGATTGTTATTTTTTTGCGAATTCACGTATTTTTCTCGTAACCCCGAGGGAATCTTTGCGGAACATGTTCGACTTCCGACAGGAAATTTATTCCAATTACATGTTGCTGCGCGCTACATCGAAAATTGCAGATAAATTGATAAAGTTCCCATATTATTTTAAAATAATTTATCTCGAACTAGATCACAAAATTGAACCTGATTATAAAATGCATTCTGGCATCCCGGGAATCTGTCGTATTCAACAAGAGGCGTCGATATTCTGGCCCTTGTCAATTCCCTTTCGATCGCCGCGTAATTTTCGTTCATCTGCCTTACGTAATTCCTAAATAAATTATTACACCTTGCCGTATTAGCGTTATAAGGCGATCGGCGGACTCCGTTATGAGATTCAATACAAAAAGGCGCCACATTATTCCTGCACGAATAAAAATTTATTCAACCATTTAATGGTGGAAAAAGATTGAAAGAAAAGCCATGAATAAATAGCGTTTTTAAATTGAGATAATATTTTTTTGCGTTTTATTAAAATATATTTTTTTAGTCTCTTTCCTCAAAAGAAATAATTTTTATTTAGAAACAAGTATTATGAGGAGGGAATATATATTACAACTGGTACATTTCGGTATATATGTCCTGTGGTTGTAAGCGATCGCTGTCGTCAAGAATAGTGAAGCTCACGTTGACTCGCAATCCGTGGTTCAAGGGTAGAGAGGATAAATGTCTCATTAAATGATTAGCGCGTAACAATTCTGGAAGACGTATATCATAGTTTTGATTCGCGGCGAGTAATCGGTCCCAGTAATTACAGAGAAATTCGAGATCTCGTTGGGTTCTTCGGTAAGGATTGTCCGATGGTTGCAAGTAGATCGATCGTTTCGGCATGTTTAAGTTTTGTGAAAAAAATAACTGAGAATTTAGAGAAATGCGTTGATCGAAAAATGTGCTTATATATAGGTTGTGTATCTTTTCTTGTGGATCGTTATTTGTTCGGTTGATTTTTGCTACTTGAAATTATCTGTTATTCATAACGAGATAATATTAATTAATATCCACCTACGTTTTATGTAATTTTCTAACTATCTACACTTTTATTTTCTTTTTTCAAAAAAGTCGAAAATAAATTTCAAATCTTTTTTAAATGTGTGTGTAATTTAATAAATATGCAATTAAAGATTAGCGCGAATAGTTAATGTAATAATTTTTTTTTTCTCCAGAAGATCAATTATTACTTCAAAACGAGTGATATAATAAATTTAATCATTTCTTATTGTTGTAAAATAACATGTTTGGACGCGCAGTAATTTTGCATTTATAAGACTGCATATTGTGTAGCATTCTTGTGTTATGTCTTGAGTCTGGTTTATTATTTTTCTCCGGATGAAGTTTGATGATTTTGCTGGCTCTTTCGCGGCAACTAACGGGTCAAAATAAAATACGATCAAGATGTATAATAAAAACTCATTAATTCGAAATGTCAATAAATGTTCGACGATTTTATATCGATATTTTTTTACAACGTATCAGATTATCAGAAATTGGAATGTACGGTCGAAATTTTTTTATGCCAAGACCGCGCGAATAATCACTCTCGCTGCTTCCTGTGTATATTTTTGCAACGGCGATCTGATTAATCTCATCTATACGTATACAGAACATATACTAAAACATAGTATTTATGGCGAGCAAACTACAAAATCGTTATCCCATTATCTTTGCACACTATTTTCTTTTTAAATTTTAAAACTTTCTACAATTGTTTTCATCTTTTTCTTTCTGTTTTAAAATAGCATAACACAACCGATAAAAATTTTAATTCATGAAATAAAAAGTGTTACTTTGCAATAATAAAATTTGATATGTTTATTTTATTATAATTTTATTAATTTTATTATTTTGAGCAGATTGTCTTTTCTAATATTTCTCTTTGATAAAGAACAACAAGTAGTTTTTGCTCATATATTCTCTTTATTAAAATTATCGTTAAAATATAATTACAAATTAATTTAAAAAAAATAATACTATAAAAATAGGTTTTTATATTCTTCATATTTTCAAGAATTGAAATAGCAGTTTAATTTTGGTGGATAAAAAACTTTTATATGATATATATATACAAGATGTCCGACAATTCGCGCAACACTCTTTAAGAAAAGATAGAGAGTGTTATTTTGAAGAGAAAAGTCCTGTACTATTTTTTTTATAACGCTTAATAAAAGAGTTATTATTGAGTGAAGTCTGGCCTATCATCGCCGATCTTCAGCCGGCGCGTCGGTGAGCCGTCATAAACATCTGAGCGCTCACGCACATTACTAGAAGCGCGGCTCACCGACCGTCCAGCTCTCTCTCTTTCTCACTCTTTTATTAAGCATTATAGAAAAAAATGATACAGGACTTTCCTGTTCAGAATAACACCCTCTACCTTTCCTTAAAGGGTGTTGCGCGAATTTTCGGATACCCTGTATACTATGGATAAGAAAAGAAAATTATTGCATTTTTATTTATATAAATAATAAGAGATTATGTAAATATGATTTTTGGATGTGATTATTGAAATCGGGCTTCGCTGTGGGCGAGATTGCATAGCTATAGCATATTTTCTTATGCTACGATCTTGGCTCCAAGGTTCCAATGATTGACAGCCACTGCTCAAGTGAACGACGCAAATACACTCGAAGCGAGTAAAGTGTAGTATGGCGTCACTCGAACAGACGAAAGGAGAAAAGACGTCGGTGTCCCGTGTTTGACAGGATCGTGTGGCATGGTCAGATTTATGATCAGGACTCGAATACTTCCGGGAATGTGAGTAGTACATTGTGTTATACAATCGGTAAGATAGCTTCTCGCGTGTCCGTCTCCAGCTCGACGACGCGAATGTAAACATAACCCAACCTAATCTATCCAAGAGCTTTAATTCACAAACGCTAGAGAAGCGTTTCCACTTCCACAGCATTTTGTGAAACCTTAATCCTAACCTAATCTATATAATCGATCACGTGGTTGCTTTCAGACTCGTGCTTAGGTGCACTACAAAGTGTGCTTATTGTAGGACACATATTAATTAATGTTTTGCTCTAATGGCTTTAGTCTAATTAATATACTTATATTTTAATGGCTTATACTATTATTCCCATTCTTTTTTTATCAATCGACACAAACTTTATTTCTATTTTCTTCGATATTTCTTTTTTTTTTACTGGACATAATGAATATTCTTCACTGCGATAAAATATGTACGCGAGTGTGTTTACGTTGCTGCGTATTTAGTGTTTTATTTCTCCATTTAAGACTAAGATATTGGAATCTCATTTTGTATGGCATCATGCGTATCAAATGTCGCGTCGATACTTAATTCGATTAGAGTACCTCTTTCAATAGTAAATTTAACCGTGATCGTTAGAATATTTACGTCTATCACGATTAGCAACAAGAAGCAGTTTGGTTGAAAACGCAGTTGTCATTTTTAATGTATATATGTACAATATAAATATTATTATGTTCTGACAATTATATTTTAACGTTATTTCATTTGAAATTCTACACTGGTTTGCTTAGGATATATTAACGACAGAAAAACGCAAAGAAAAATATCTTGAAAATTTCAAGAATTTAGCTTATTTTCTTCAGATACGTCACGTTTAATTTTTTTTTTGTTTTTAATGCTTTTAAGACTTGTCTTTTAATAATCGTATGGTTGTGAATTCAAAGCGGAGCACTTGAAACTGTTGTATAGATGAAAGTTATTGTTGATACTTTTAGTACTTTCTAGTAGTTTTATTTTTCTGTATATATATATATGAGGCAGTTTGTTTATTTGTTTTACAAAATATTATGATTTTATAAGCAGAGAGAATTTTTTACTCATAAACATATTAACTATTTATACGTGTTAATAAATATTGCTAGCGCTTATGTATAATTTTGCCTTTGCCTTTCATCATTATTTTTTAGTTGCTATATGTGATATTTATTCGAAAGAGAGAAAGTTCATTAGATTTAATCTTATAGCAATCTCTCTCTGTTTGGAAGATATAATATTCCATGAGTGTTCTTCAATCAAACTGTTAAAATGGAAGAAGAGCAGTCCTTTCAACCAATCTTGAGTTCTCAAGAAGAGGACACTTTTCAGCAGTTGAACACTGTGCCAATCGTATCTATACCACTTTTGCTTGGAGTAGGTATATCTGGTTTGCTGTGCTGTATCTTTAGGCTTGCTAAATATTTAATTGAATTGGATATATTAGAGTATTTTTGTATCGTAGGTTTCATTGGAAATTGCTGGGATTGTGTTTGTGTCTGTCTGGCCAGAAGAGCAAAACAAATGTGACACATATTTTACATACTTATACTTACATTGTGCCTATTGGCTGATAGTCATGGTGACGGATCATGTTGTCAAGATGAGGCATCATAAATTGCGTATCAATGGATACTTAGATTTCTATCAAATAACATATCGACTTATAAGAACGCCCCTTTTTATCACATCATTGTGGAACACATGTTATTTGCTATTAGCTGTGATTCTACATCACACGCACAAAACCGATTATGAGCGATACTGTAGAACGTCGGAATGGTTCACGCCGCTTAACTATATTTTTCTTTTAACTAGTTTGGAAATTATGATAATTGTGCCAGCTTATATTAATTATATCAGTAAGTATGTTGCAAAAGAAGAGCAGGGACATCCAATTAGACATGTATTTTACTACGATTTGTTCTTCATGTAGAGAAAGTTATGAGATTCAATCAGTTACGTCCATTGCCCGATGTTACTCACGACGAATGGCTGTCATCCTTTACACAAGATTCCTACGCCGGAATGGGAGAAGTCGGTTATCATCAAAGGGGAACAAATTTGGAAGAATTATTGGAAAAACAGGCAGACTTCATAAGATATTTGAGGGATCACAATGTAAAACTAAGTCACAGAATAATGCTATTAGCATCTCAACATAGAGCAATGGAACCATAAGATAAGAAAAGTTGTGATTGCATATCACTCTTGTGATGCGATAAATGAGAGTCATAATTATTTATAATCATGATATAATATATTGATCAATTGTAAAGCCTCGCCAAAAAATTTTATTTTTTAACGTGATATATAATGTGTCCTTTGATGAAATTGTATAGATCGATATAGATATAATGAATGTATCTCCTATCTTATTTATATTTTTTTAAAATTCTCTTGCATATGTTGTGTATCTATTTCCTTTTAATTATTTACAAGTTCTAGTTACAAGTTATTTCCATTTTGCATTATATATCAAACATATCTTGATCTGTTATAAGGAGAATGTGTTACTTTCTTTTATATTTTTACGCATATACTTTTTTTAATGGGATTATATATCTCTATTCATAGATGTAAATAATAGATTCGAGATAATATACTGAAAAAAGATACTTCATATAACATATACCATATATAACGCGTTGTTCACATATTATTGTGCTGTAGTTTATAATAATATACTAAAATATATTCTTTTTAAAATGATGTCACGTTTGCTAACATATCAATAACAAAGTTTTACGCGTTCGAGACAAAACCGAAAAAAAAAATTGCTGTAAAAGAATACAAATATATCCATTGTCAACTCAATAAAATATATATATTTTTTCCAGTAGCAACCGTCGTTTTACATACATTATTATTTCGCATACACACAACATGAGCCTATAAATAATTAGTCAAGCAGCGGTTTTCCTTAATAAAACTTAACAGCTTGTTGTCACGCGCGTATCTCTCATATGTTACGATAATACATTCAAAATTTACATATAAATTTCTATTACGTTAACATTAACTCGGCGTGATATAATATTACATTGCATTTTATTGGGTCGCAAAAAGCAGCTATTTATTTATTGCAGCGAAAGAAAGCAAAACCGATAAAAATGTTATTATATCAAACCATATTTTTTATTCGTAATTTATTTTGCTCGCGCGAAATTAAAATCACATTTTTTCAATGTTTCATTACAAATCTGATAAATATATATATATATATATATATATATATATATATATATATATATATATATATCATAGCAGCTTCTAACATACGAATATAATAATATGAATAAAAATTAAATAGTGACGTTATACATATATGTATAATATTTGCAATTCTCTTAACGTAATAGTAACGATCGTATATAGGATATATTTCGCAGCAAAAATAACGCAAATTTCCCGTATCGCATTCGTGTCCAGCGTTACTTTGCAGTCTTTCCGAATATGTTGAAAAAATTATTGCCTTGCGCAGTATCACTCTCTTTCACGAAATTTTCTTTAAAGCATTTTACGTTTCTGAGCAGCAAAAATCATTCTTATCTATTCCTTATTACGTATTCCAGGACTGTCTTCTTAATTTGCACAGTAAACCAGCCAACGATGTAGCGATCAAAATATCTTTCCCGAAATTTCTTTAACGCACGTGCGTACAGGTGTGTACTACTATTTATAAAATCAAAGTAATAAATTATTTATATATATTATCTAATTTCTATAAAAAATGACGGTATTATATTTCTTTTTTTTCTTTTTTTGAATACATCTTGGAAATCTAAAGTTTCATAAGTATTGACTCGATCATTTTTTCTATTCTATATCTCTGTATTAATCGTCGTTATCATCTCAATTGACATGCGAAAGAATGATTAATATTTCACATTCGAATACTATCGTGCAGTAAAAGATTCATCATATGAGATCTTAGGAACTAATCTAACAATAAGCAGAAAAATATTCTGATTACTTATGACGTAGACTGGCATCACTGTGTAACAATAGACATCTCTACACTAGGATTATTTACTTTAACACAGGTCTATATACTTGTGTTTCTTTCTTTATGTATATATATAATATATATATATAAGTCTATAAATGCCTAATATAAGTATATAATACCTATATCATTTGGATACCGGTCTGACGTAGACACATAGAAAATTAGTAGAGCATTATTAGTCTGTTCAACTTATATTTTATAAACTTCGTAATATTAAAATGAAACGGTGAAATGATAAACAACATGTTTTTCTTTTTACTGAAGCCTCGCGAAGTATCTGAAGCCAATTGCACTAATAATAGATTAGTTAATCTTGAATCAACGTTTTATTGTCTTTTTTTAAGAATTTCATATATTTTAATAATATATTTACAGGAGAAAAATTATTGTTATATTATAGTTGGTATTTAATCACGCATCATATATTAAATTTCTCATATAAAATTTTTTGATAAACTTGACATTTTAATGGTAATTAAATTTAAAATAAAATTTTTCTTTGATTTCGAGTTAAATATTATCCGAGGAAAAAAAAATTATAGTTTAATTCTATTTTTGTAATAATAGCTGAAGTTTTAACATAGAAGGAGATAGAAGTCGCTAAAAGGGATTAATTAAAGATCGATCGGCTGAGCCCTGTTTATATATATATATATATATATATATATATATATATGTGTGTGTGTGTGTGTGTGTGTGTGTGTGTGTGTGTGTGTGTGTGTGTGTGTGTGTGTGTGTGCGGTGCGTGCGTGTGTGTGTGTGTGCGTGTGTGTGTGTGTGTAATGGAAAGAAATCTATTTACAAAAGAATGCGTCCATCGTCAGACTCGGCAGACCGCGTTTTTTATCATACACATGTATATGTATCTATATATTTATGATATACAAAACTAGCTTACACTTATGGAACACTCAATTCTACGATACTATAAAACGCGCGTAGAAGCTTATACATCCCATTGTCTCGAGAGTAGGCTACGTGTGTACGACACCATGTGTTTACTCCAAGATCCGCGCTTCCGCCGCAAACGACGACACGATTATCGTCACCGTGTCAAATCTCTGGGATTATATCGGAAACTCTCTCGGTCCACTCGCATCTGGTATTTTTTTCTTTTTTTTTTTCTCTATTAAGACTTCACTGCAAAATTTGTACTACGCTTATTAGGCCAGCCGTTGCTGCTGAGCTAGTTTGAACGGGCGGGAGTTTCTTGTTCCACGCGTTGTGTGAACAGATAACGCGATCACGCGTTTCTTTTTTAAAAGTGTTCCTCATTATTGTCGTGTCTAATGTGGTTTTTATTCAGACTTTGTTGCAAACAAGGGTTAAATGAGGACGATCCCCGTCGCAGGAGCCTGATCAGTATTTCGGATTTCTGATCTCATCGCTCGGGCTCGTTTTAAGTTGATCTCGCAAAATTGGATGAAATAGAAAAGCTTTGCCTATCAAATTTACACGTATTGTTCGTGAAATTTTTTGCGTAAATTTGCGATGGCGCATTTCGGATTTCAAATACTATAAATATTTTACTCATGCATAAAATTATGAAAAATTACACATTTATATACAATAACACATTGCAATCATAAATGCACACTTATAATATTGTACATAAAAATCTTGCAGTAATTTAATTTATATTAATTATTTAAATTTAATTTATATTTGAATTTATTAAATATAAAAGTTTATTAGATAGAAAAAGTATATATAAAAAGTAATAATTATTTCTTATTGCTATAATCCGTCATGAAATTATAAAGGAACTTTTAAATTTCTTTCGTATTGTTTAGAATTTATTTCCAATTGTAATTTTCAAATGAAGCATGATCGAATTAGCCCGAAGCGAAAATCGGCGAAATAAAATTACATAATAGAAAAATGAAAACGGCAAGAGAAGTTCCCTCGAATTCATATCCCCTTCTCCCTTTTCCTCCCCCTTTTTTCTCTCATCAACTTTCGGATGCATCCATCATTTCCCGGCAAATCTCTCATATACCTTTTGCATTTTTCGGAGTTGCATCCGCGAATTAATAATCCAAACGT
Source organism: Cataglyphis hispanica (assembly GCF_021464435.1). NCBI lineage: Eukaryota > Metazoa > Arthropoda > Insecta > Hymenoptera > Formicidae > Cataglyphis > Cataglyphis hispanica. The sequence continues at coordinate 11,561,685 of NC_065956.1, forward strand.
CCAACGATATTCGCGTCATTTTGCTTACGAATCACGATGGACGAGGACAGCTTATCCGGATTGTGATGTTTCGCGGTCGAGGGGGAAACGCGGTGAGGTGGTGGTGATGGTGGTGGTCGTCGTATAGTGATCGACGCGATGGTCCCAACCCTCGATGGCACCCTCGTTCTAGCAGTGGTAAAAAAACCGTAAAATCACGCGTGCGCACCGCCGATCACCGTCGCGTTTCCGGTCGCCGTCGTTGCCGACAATTGCTCCTCCGCCTCCATCATCTTTAGCTTGCGCACCACCTGCGCGTGCTCCTCTAACAGCCTGGCGAACTCGCCCCGTCTAGTCTCGGCCTCAACCTGGATCTGCTTGATCCTCTCGCGCGGTCCACCAGGACTATCCAGGGGCGTCTGTGACGCCGAGTTCTGCGAGCTGCTCTCGCGCGACAGTCCGTCTAAGTCGGAGCCATCACTCAGGATCGACTGCGAATCCACGTCGTCCACGATGAGACTGAAAAGATGAGCGCGATGTGATTTACAATTTTTTTACAAGGCGAAATAATTGAATTGCAAAAAAGATAAAACCAGGAAGATGTTAATTGCTTATAAAAAAATGAAATAATAATTTTATAAATTTACGCGAATGATATCGTCAAATCTTTTGATACGCGCACGATAAAATATTTCGAAATAATCGCTGATTATTTTTACTATGTTGAATTTATACGATTTTCTTTCTTTCTCTCGTTGTTGCGTATTGTGGATGATTGTTGGTTCAATAGCGTCTAATCTATTTCCGTGTCTATTTGATTTTTTTTTTGCGGGCGTATAGCTTATCTCGAGGGCTCATTGTTTCTGCGCGGGCGGCTGAAACACGCGCGTAAACCCGTATCATATCTGTTATCGACGTCAGAGGAAAATCCGACTCCCGTCGTGTATATCTCGACGGTAACCCATATTGGATGATAACACTGATTGCTATCGGAGTCAATAATATTATACATACACAATACACAATTCATATATATATATAATATGTGTGTGTGTGTGTGTGTGTGTATGTGTGCTTCATTATATAAATAATTTCGGAGAATTATCTTTTGTTCATATGCGCGATGCGTTGAATCGAATTTTCCATCGCATTTTCCTTGATAAAAGAAAATGCAAAAATGAAGCAGAGATTTGCGCGGACATAAATCGTGAAAATGATGATTCGCTTGAATTTTCTCGAAATTTCCCCGCTCTTGACATCATTCGGGCATGTCGGCGAATAGGTAAAAAATTGCAGCAAGGATTTCATTGTCGTCGCATTCCTTGCGCGGCGAGATGTCAGTCGAACAGGATGATTTCTTCCGTCTCGTCGCGTCCTTCACGAAGTTCGTACTCGCGAAAATGTTGGCGGCAAGTATCGATCCGAAAGCCGGCTATGTATCCCGAGTCTCGTTTACAGGCTTTGGTATCTTGTTGCACACACACACGCTTTGTCGCTACATACGTATATACATGTATATCTATATACGTTATATGTATGTACATATGGTTGGATCGCGGCACAATCGAATCTAGAATTATCCCTCTCCAACACGTCTCGCGTTTTAGGGCGTTGTTTACGCTCGAATTTACGAGCTTCTTTCGCCGGTCCGCTGATATCACCGGACGGAAAAAGACGGATGCGTGCAAAAAAGAAAACATTAAAGTGCCCACAAAGTGTCTTTAGCTTCATTAGCTTAACCATCGTGACCGATTATATTTCGAAATTTTGCTCGTTTCGCCGATGACGATAGGATTATTTATGAATCGAAGATCCTGCCGATGTGGATCGAGTGAATTTTAGCAAGAAATGAAATGTTTAATTCACGGAAAGGAGAATAGAATGTCTTAAGAGATTTTTGGAGATACTTTTTGCTTGGAATAGTAAATTTTATCTATCCACACACGGTTGTTGAAATAGAATTAATCAATGAATAATTAAAATATTATCCCATGTTAATTGCTGACCGTCAAGTTTCGATGATATTTTTATTAATAAAATCTCAACTCATAGATTTAGATTATATATAATTTATATATCAAATTCCACAAGAATATATTAATACGATAATTGAGAAATAAGATTAGTTTCTTTTCACGCGAAATACTTGATCACCAAGATATAAAATCATATTACGTTCTCCGAGGATACTATAAATGAGGAAATACGAATATCGTGTATATGTGTACGTTTGTGTGTATATGTGTATGATCTTTCTGATGGTTACCTACTTTCTCACAACGGCGGGTATTCACCCGAGAGACGAGCGGCGTAGTGGCGAAATCAATTTCGCGCGGGTTAAGGATAGCGCGGACGGAATATTCGCCTCGTCAGCGCGAATGCCTGCCACCGCGGTAATCACAAACCATTTTCATGGCACGTTGCCGCAGCGGCGGCCAACGGGGTCGAAGGAACAGAGCGAAAGGGCAGAGGGCGATGATCGAAACGGAGAGATTAATGATAAACGACAGCCGTGGCGGCCGCTGGCGCGAGATTTCGCGAATTTCGCATGCGAATTTCGGGACGCGACTCTTTCGCGAGTCACCGTATATTAAAATAAAATTTCTAAAATTATATCGGATTTTTTTATCATAACATCAGCTAAAAACAATGAATATGGACGGAGTAATTTTTGTTGACGATAAAATTTAATATTTTCATACTTTTTCATGGAATTTTATTTTATTAATTTTTTTTTTATATTTTCTAACTGTTTGGAATTATTTATGCAATCGAATCGGCTATTTTAAAATACCGTTGAACTTTATTCTTCAAATTCTATAATATGGCAAAATATATTTATAAAAATTATACGAATTATTATTTATGTAGTTGTATATCTATCAAATATATCGAGTGATATGACATATTGTTGCGAAATTAATACGCTATTTTTTCTGGTAAATTATTTTGTCATAGTGGTAGCTCCAAAAACAAAAAATAAAAAACAATGGTACATATAATTATGCAATCGAATGTCATTAAATATCATTACGTGAAAGCATGATGTACTCATTCAAAAATACCAATCTAAGGAAGTCAAAGGCACTCATGACGTCCGGTGGTGTACTATCGACGTTTGCCTCTCTGCGGCATCGCGGCCGCAACGATTGTCGCTTGCGTCAGACATTACGTCACTGGTGTGCCGGGAACCGCGTGTTGCCGCGGAAAAGTATTGATTTTTCGGAAATCACAAACTACACGTACGTATATGACGTGTGTCGACGAATGGGCCTATCTAATAACGTAATGCATGTAAAGTAATTCAACATTTTCTTTTTAAATCTTGCGGAATTTTAATGAGCTTCGATTTACTTATATAAATATATTACTCTTTTTATAAATTTTTAAAAGAGTTTATGAAATTTTGATTAAGTTCTTATTTGCCTAAATCGAGGTCGAGATAATATAAATTGAGAATCGTGTAGCCGCGTTAAAGATTCTTCTCACATCGCTTTTAAGGTAAATGACTCGGATATTATTCGAGAGATTACGCCAAACAGGAAAGAGGAGATGCGTGAATGGCGCTTGATTGCGCAGACGCGAAAATGCGATCCAGACGATACGAGAACGCGATCCAATTTATTTTTTGTGATAGACTGGATAATAGGTTCGCATTGTTTAACGAACAGCCCGCGTCCGATACAGGGAACGCGTCTCCTCTGGTGTCCTTACAACTCCCCCCTTTTTTTCCCGCCTCTTCTCTTTCTCTATCGTAATTTTCTAATGATATCTTGAACGTGACGTCAATGATTCAGCAGCTTAGCGAGGACCGTCTCGAGGCATGAATGGACGACCGACCGTATCTAATCGGGAAAAGCGAAACCGACTGCATCTTGGGCGAAATTTAGTGCGGAACTTTCCAATCTCCGATCGGTCGAACTTTGCGAGAGAGTCACCGAAGTATATCGATTGCCGGATTCACGAGGGAGCTTAAAAGCGTTATTACGTACGCGCCAAAAATATTTCCTCCTCTGCCTAAGCACTGGATATTTCATTTATAACCGGAAGTACATACCGCGAGTCCGATGACAGTATGAAAGTTTTCTGATTTAAGATATCATTCTTTTTTTCATACATTTTATAACGTTTATGCAGACTGTTGTAATTATGTAATTACCTCTATTGTTTTTCTACAATGCTCGTGATATTATTTATATGTAATTTGTTTGAACCACCAAGTAGATTGCAAAGGGTTAAAACATCACACGTGGAAGCAATTAAAGATAGGCTCGATACTTTTCCGTCGCGTTTTTTTTTTTTCTTCATTCAGTCGTCTGTCTATGACGGTCTACTACACGGTATTACTACTTTCTCGTTGCATTACTTATAAGCGACTATCAAATCGAACGACGTCAAGCCGCGAGAGCGATCGATATTGCGCTCTATAAGCGCAATAAAAATAAAGCAACGTCGCTAAGAATAAGATCGCGCGCGACTCGCACCGGTTGCCAAGCCACTTTTTTCTTCCATTCAATACCAATTTGGTCGCCTATCGCGAAACAATTCAAAATTGTTCGATTCTCATGTTGCTGCTGCCGTTGTCGCTTCATCAGAAGACACGATCGATATTTTCACTCTAAATCCGTGCTCGTCGTTCTCATCACGAATTCGCGACATGTTCTAATGAGGTTTATTTGAGGAATATCGTATCCAAGATGTAGACAAGAATCGGACAACTACATTTAGCACTAAATGCCTGATGCCAAAAATACGCTGATTAACACGAAATATGCTTCAAAGTCGCAATGGATACATTATTTATGTATAAAGATATGTGTTTATGAGAATATTAAACATTTTTTAAAAGTACTTAAAATTATTTGAAATTGAATTAATTACTCGAAATGAGAAATTAAAAAACTATAAGAAATAAGATACATTTGGTTTTTGTTAATTTATGATCGCAGAAACTTTTCTCTTTAATTAACTTTAATATACAAAGTCAATATTACTTCAAAATATTGGTTTCATTGGTAAAAGTATCGATTTTTATCGTAAAATATTGATTCTGATTAAAAATAAGGATATACTATTATATTTAAGCATTTCTATTTGTGTGACAGAAACTCGATGTATTGTCAAAGTGTTCTATTACTTTATTCACCTACACCCACGCCCTCCACGAGAATTTGCAAAGGTCGTTAAAAATACGTGCGTGTACACCTACAGAAATCCTCAAAGTAACCAGGTGACATCTTTTTTATGTATTTTTCAAAACGAATGTATTCAAGAAGATAGAGTACGTTTTTAATTAAATTACTACGATTTTTTCGTTTAAACTTTATCTTTTTAAAGCAGAGAAAGGGAGAGAGAAAGAAAGCATAGACAAAGAGCATTTTTGAAAATTTTTTTGCCAAAGATATATATTCGATATATATTTTTAATATATTTAATATATTTTAAGAGTATTTAAATTAGGAATAATTTTCACATTTTTTTTAGACCGATCTTTTTTGTGACATCTTTTTTTAGAAAATTGCCACGGTATGAAAGATTCGAACCGTTCTTGCCATATTATTTGAATAGACGAAAAAAATTTTTTGTTAAATTTGAACTTTAAATTATCTTCTTCGAAATTCTATATTTCGAGAAATCCGTTATTAGGAAACTGTATTATGTTCGTGAGCTGTAGATTGATGTAACAGATGGCTAACTAATTTCTCATTCCTGCACTTCACGTAATAATGAATTTCTAAAGGTCACGAGAAATATACACCCACGAAAATCCTTGAAATAACCAACCGGCTTTCCTGCGGCGAAATCAGTGATGCGTGTATGTTGTGCCCGTTTTTTTTTTTTCGAGTGCACTCGCGCAAGACTTTGCATGCGTAAAGCAAAAAAAAAAATGAAAACATGAATAAAAAGGATGAATTAACAACGCGAAAAACATTAATGAAGACAAATTGGATATAATCATCAAAAATATTCCATTTTATTATATAATACTCAGAATTAAAATTGTAAACAAAATATTTTATTAAATAAATAATTAAATAGCATTTTTTTTATTTATTTAAAATAGAATTGCACTGTAGAGTTCCTCTAATAAAATATCTTAAAATAAATTAAAAAATAAATTAATTATTTTATTAACTAAAATTTTAACGCACTTAATTTAAACTTTTATAAACTTTATCTTACCTGAAAGCACCGTGGATTTCTCTGCCCGATGCCATCGTCACTGCGATATCCGGTAATGATCCTGCAATGAACGGAAGGACGTTAGTCTTCATATAGTGATTCTGGAAAAAAGATTTTACAGTTTTTTCTCGCATATCGAGGCTCCATTACATTGTTGTTACATCCGTCCTTGTTTGTTTCCTTAAACAAGATGATCTTTTTTTATCTTTGTACAAATTGCTTTAACGTGAACGAGGACGACGCTCTTCATCTTCTGCGGGTTTTCTCATGCGAAACGAAACTACTCTTCGGTAAAAAAAGAACGACGTAGCCGTTATTTTTGAGTAGAAAACAAATCTATAACGCCTCTTTTAATTATAAGCATAATTAATTTGATTTAACCAATATATTCAAACGCTTGCAATTTTACATTATAAAGAAAAAGATACAAAAAAAATATAAGAAAGAAGAGAGAGGTAAATAATAACTTCATGGTTGATAGCCAGCTATGAAACAGCACTTTTATCACAGAAGATTGAGTGAAGTAAATAGTATTTAATTTTCTAGTAAATCATTTTTTATAATTTCCTCTTTATATATTTTTCGTATTTTTCACGTTTGGCCAGGAAATATGTTCGTTAAAATGTCTGAATTAAATTTAAGCGAAATTGCAGAATGTATCTCCGTGTTCTAATTATGACACTGTGCGCATTTGTTAACCCAGAGGTAACATTACACATTTCCAGCCACGGATAATGTGTCAGTATTTAAGACTTAACGATGCGCGAAATTCGCTTGGTAATTCGCTCAGAGACAACGTCGTCGTAATTCGTCGCTCGGACAATGAGGCCCTTCTTCTCCTATGGGAGGACATAACTATACTTCATCGGTGATGTCACGTGTCTCTGAGAAAGACTATCATGCATGATATGTATCCCATTTATTCAGGAAACAATGAGCATGTGTCTACGAAGACACGTTTTGCCCGAAGACTGTAAATTCTGAACGTAATTGCTCATGCCCGATGATAAATGATTCTGTTGAAATACCATCATATCATAATGATGTTTTATTCTAAAACTCTGTGTTGTAGATAAAATTATTACTTCTTACGTAATCGCATATTAATAATTACGGCATCAAGAGTTTTGAAGCAAACATTTTTAGAGTATTATACAAAATTGAAGAGTTTATTTCCAATCCGCGTTAAAAAAAAAAAAAAATCAGAGATTATATAAAGTTCTCGGCTTTTCATTAATGCTTTTTGTAATACACACCAGTTTTTCTAAAAATATGAAATCAAGAAATTCTTAAAATTGGAAATGAAAGCTCTATTCTTCAATGAAAAGAAAAAAAAATTTTACATATATAAAATTTTAAATATATCGTATCATATAATTACTCTCTTCATGAACTTCTTTACTTTATAATAACGTTCTATAAAACTTGATATAATAACTTAAAATTAGTTCACTGGTCTTGCGGTAGGTCGATATCGAGCGCGTGCTATTAGATAGATAGGTACTGTCTTTTTGGTCATAAATGGAAAACACCGACCGGATATATGTCGATATTTTCAATAAAATCGAAACTTAAAAATGTTTGAGTTTTCGGATTTCAGACAAAACACCGTATCCGGCAGAGCGAGCGAGCAGCACCGATGTTAATCTATAAATTGTTGATCGTCTTGCTCGAATGTCGGGAGTGACGTCTCGATCGTGATAGATCGATTTTCTCCGTTCGGCAGCGTGCATCCATCGACTGACACTGACATACCGTCGTCTTCTTTCATCTTTTATGGGACGCGCCTCGCACGCGCTCGATTTTTCTATGCAAATTGCAGACCCTGTCTCTCTTTCTCTCTATTTAATGAAGATCGATTGACCGTCGCGCGTAATATCGAGCCATTCACGACAGCGTTTCCTCGAGAGGAAGCTGTTCTCGCGTTGATCATTCTTTTCATCCCTCGAGCGTTTTTCGATTTAAATCAGTTTGTTGACTTCGAGGAAATAAGATAGCGAGTAAAAATTTGAGAGAGGAATATGTTAATCTGAATAATATAATAATCTTTAATGTTTAATCGAAACAATTGTGAAATTTGCATACGAGGAGAAGTGTACGAATGATGTGTGTATATGTGTGTAAAAAAAATTTATGATATTAATATATATTAATTAGAGAGTTTTCTTTATTTTGTAAATGTTTTTATTTATTTATTTTTTTTTTAATTTTATTCTCATAAATTATCTTCTAAATTATATGTATATGTATATGTATTATGCTTGTAATAGCTTTTATATAAAAATATTGCAAGATAGCAAAAACTTTTTTGACTTATTTTAAACAATTTTTTTGACGAGAAGTTTTTATTATTCATACATTATAATTTAAATCTCAAACTAATAATTTATTTAAAAATTATAAGTATATATCCCGATTCGAACATTTTTAATCAGGCATATAAACATTTGAGGGAACAAGGAGAAAGGGAAAGTTTTGACCTTCTCGGTTGTCAGGTGGCAATCATATGCATTAATTAATACAGCGGAAATGCGGGCGTCGGATTACATATAATGGCGCAGCATCGGGGTACAATGTGAGAAAGGTCATCACTAGATTCCCCGATACACAGATTATTCCATGCAAATTACGCTGTAATTTTTGTAATAGCAACTTTTTCGCAGAATTTCAAATTGACGTGAAGCGAAATAATTTGCGCGAAAACCCCGTTAGTCTTATATTCTCGTTTTAACTTTTTAACTTTTTACTCCTAAATATCTCGGTAATTAAGAGAGACAAAAATTAAATTTTGGTTGCAACAAAATCTCTCTATAATTAATTACAAAAAAAAAAACAATTTTTCTTTGTTGTATCATTCCATTTAGATTTTAATTTTAATGACAAGTTGGTTTGAAATCCGTCGAGAAATACATTCGTTGCGTGACTTATGAAACGTCTAGCACGACTTACGTGCAGTATTATACGAACCATATAATGTGCATACAAATACTATAATTAGTATCGATTTCTGTATTGCGCGTCACACAGATACATCCGAGTTCGTATGGATTGTCGTGAATAATCCTCATCATACATTACGTGGCGATTTTCTTGCGATGTCGAGTCAATTAGCAATTAGAAATGTAAGTTAATGTTAGAAATCATACAAACTAAAGATAAAAACTAAAGATAAAGACTAAAAATGAAAAACAAACATTATATAACTTTAAGAGTAAAATAAAAATATGAAATAAAAAATAAATTAATTAAAAAATGAATAAATTAGAATAAACTAAATTAAAAAAAATTTTATTAATAAAATATTTAAAAAGTATATGCTATATATGTGTAAATATTTTAAATGTAAGAATGGAAAACATACACACAAATCTTGTTAAATGGTAATTGTTATTATAGCACAATTGAGAATATAATAAAATTGAGATATAGAATATGATTATTGAATCAGGCATTTCTGATATATGTCAGTTTAACGTGCATCTCTAATTAGGCGTTTCTGATTCAATGAAATCTTGATCTCGCAGATAATCGCTCATATTGCTTCATTAATGCAATGTTTAATTAACCGTATAATATGCGATAATCTTTTATTGCAATTTTTCGATATAAACGGTAATACTAAATCTAATGCAAATATTTATCGATAAACTTTTTTTCGACAATTTATTTTATTATTATTTCTTAAATTTTTGCATACTATTTACAAAAAACATATCTGCCTTTGTGTATAAATAGTGAAACTTAGTTTTTAAGTTACATTATTTTTGTTTGGCTCGCAAATTTCAAATGTCATTATCCCAATGAAAGATTATATATATATATATATATATATATATATATATATATATATATATATATGAAAAATATTTAAATTAGTTTATTTAAAATATGAAATGTAATTAATGTTATATTAATAATGTGTTTTTCTGTAACTAAAATAAATTTATTACTTTATTGAAAGGTACTCTTTCTGTTACTATTTATTGTGAAAGTTCAGAAAAAAATAGAATAGATAGAGTGACAGATTTTTTTATGATCATTAATGGAGTCTTTATCATTTCTATTTTCGGCATTGCATACAACAAACGAAATTCGCTGGCAGTAATATAATGACAAGAAGTTATACTCGTTCGATAATATAATGACACTTCTGACTCAACTGAATAGCGTTTTACTATTATTTTAACCGCGAATGCCAATATGCGCTCAGGATCTTACACAACAAATTTGCATTGCTACATAGCGACAGAATTGGCATACGCCAAGAAAGAAAAAATTTAAATCTTTTGATCACGACAAGTGCACAGCCAATCCAATTATGTTTTATTGCTAAATGTGGCTAAATATATTGCTCTTATATGTTATATACTGATAAATTTAATTTGTGAAAAATATTACTTTTTCGGGCTTCAATAATTTCTCTTAATACATTTAATTGCTAAATAATACTCAAATAATATATTGTTTATACTTCTCTCTCTCTCTCTCTCTCTCTCTCTCTCTCTCTATATATATATATATATATATATATATATATATATATATATAAATTAAACAAATTTTTATATATTGACATTTTATTTATTATTATTTATTATTATTATTTATTATTATAATATATTTTTTATATATTGAATGTTTTCTTGTATGACTTGGCGTTGTTAATCGATAAAAAATGCATAACAAACGAAAAAACAAATCAGAGCGCGAGAAATGGAGGCAAATGTGTTTTTTAAGTATATTGATAAAATCAATTAAGAAATTTAAATGGCAAAAAATTAATTCTTTAATTTGATTATTGCATCTCACAGATCAGTAATTTAGAGCTAAATAAGAATTAAATAGAAAAATAAAAATTGATGATTAAATAATAACGGTGAGAAATATTTTGTAAATTTTAATGGTAATTAGCTTTACTATTACATATTACCTAATTGCAAGTAACGACTGACAACGAAGAAAAGAGCGGGCACTAAATGAGCGAAACAGCAGCCGATTACGTTACCGCACGATCGTTGAGGGCTCTTAGGTCCAGTTGCAACATATCTGCCCGAAATTGTTAATGGGGATAAATATACGTTATGTTACAGCTGAGTGGAGCAATTTGATCCAATCGCATCACTCAAAATTTGAGGAAAATTTAAATTTAAGCGCAATACGACAGCCGGCTGATTTCTCAGCCTTTCGCGACGCCAATGTAAATTTAAACGTCGTTCATGCTGGATCTCACGGGAAGACCGACAGGCTCATTTCGCGACTGACACTCTCGTCCGGCACGCGGAAAGTGTAATTTGCGTATATAGGTGAACAGGTGTACCTAGGAAGAGAGAGAGAGAGAGAGAGAGATAGTAAGAGAAAGGCATGGAATGAGAGCGAGAGAAAGAAATTAATTTATTATTATCCTGGGACAAACAAACTTCGACTTTTTAGAGAAAAAACCGATGTAAGAGGAGACAGACAGACTCTGGAGAGAGAGATAGAGAGAGAGAGAGAGAAATAATTTATCGTATAGAATTTAATATACGGAAGAAGTTAATTGATAAAGTAAAAAAAAATCGAATAATAAAAATGCTTAATCTAATAGAACTCTTTTCTCTCTCTTTCTTTCGTAGATATTTATGCAAAAAAGATGAATTTATTTTTGGATTTATTTATAGAATTATATCAGTATCCATATACAACATACACATCTTATTCTTTATAATACAGCAAGTAGAAAAAGATGGATATGTAATTTAAGTAGAGATTGACAGGTTGTGGTCAGACATTTTTTTAGGTTTGATATCTCGTTACTGTTTCTATTGCATAATGACAAATGACAAAACAACATAATTATACACACAACTTTTATTAATTATATTCTTAAATTACTCGGCAATATTATTATCTAAATAAAAACTACTTGGCTAAAAAATAAGATACATATGAATTGTGAAAGAATACTAATCAAAGGTATAAGAGATTGATTAATGAGCTACTAAACAACGCGAGATAGATATGTTATATATTACGATTTACTTATAAAATAATTTATGAACCTATCTCAAAGTTGTTTTTTAAAAAAATCGCGGTTTAAAAAAAAATACCTGTCATTCATTATTTGTTTATAATCGAGTAAACGGCAGATTTTCCCATAATAGAACATTTTTATTTCTTTACCGCGTTTCGATTGCTCGGATATTTCAGGAAATAGCGAATGAGAATATACCTGTCGGAAAATTTCCGATTCATCCGCCCCGACTTAAACTCGAAATCAATTATTCATCACGCCCAATTGAGCAGTCGAGCAAATTTTGTTCCAGCTCCACGGCCGCCTTACGTCAAACGAAACTAATAAGTCAGTCTGTACAAAAGATTAAATTTAAGGTGGAACTTAAATTTGAATGGGATCGATCGCCGCGTAGTCGGAGCTTTAAATTCATTTGAGATACGACCAAAATACTCTCTCGGGAGCACCATTTCTCATAGTTAATCGAATAGCGACGATTACGTTCTCGCTTCGTTACAAAACATTTCAATCTCTTCGAAGCAGTGAGCTGTAAGGCAGTAGTAGTTTTAAATTTAACAAAAAAAAAAGAGGAAGAAAGATTGCAAAGTATTATAAGTATAATAAAAATGATTCTTTTTTTATAACATAATAATTAATAGAAATAGAAATGGCAATTATTTTTTTTATATATAAATGTTCTAGCATTTATTAATATGCGAGATATATTAATATTCTTATTCTGATTATACATATATTTGTGTGGCAATATTATTTATATATTATTCAGTCATTTATTACTTGATGCAGTTAATTATTGAAGCTGATTACAATAATAAATTAATCTTGATCATTTTATGAAACCGAAATCATCTCGAGAGGATATAAAAAAGAAAACAATCTTTTTCGCAATTAATTTTTCTCGAAATTGTTTTTTTTTTTTTTTACAAAAAACTGATTTACAATATATATTAATTATGCAATTTCTTATCGTTACAAGAGAATTACCATCAATTTAATTTTATGATCGGTCATTCTTTCATTCCCCTTTGTTCGAAGTGAATATATAATCCGACTTGACGAATTAAAGGATTTAACGAATGTTAATTTCGACATCGCTCAAAAGTATAAAATTATCTCGCAATCCGAACATCATTTCACATAACTTGGAATACATTTTCCCATTTTCAACCACGTTCAATCGACTAATCCCGCTCGAATTTGATTAACGCGATAGATTAAACTTCGGAATTAACGGATCTTAATCCGCGCGTCGTCTCGCATGCAAGAAACGCGATCGACCTAGGTCCATCATCATCCTCAACATCTGTCCAACTCTATTAAGGGTGGGTAAGGGGTAACTAAGGGAGTTCCTCTCCGGAGATCGATCGATTGCTCGCACAAAAGTGCCTTTATATTTCACCTGTAATGACATATACGAAAATACACGCAAGGAACGTGTACTTTCGTTGCGCTTTTCTCACCTCTCACCATCTGTGCTCGAAAACTTCCGGAGTCCCGGTCGTCCCGCAAAAAATGCTTCTCTATGATCGCTCCCGTTTTTTTTTCTCTTCTTCTCGATCTCCTCCTCGAGTCTACAGAACTGGATGCGAAAACTGGCGCTCTCTCTCTCCTTCTCTCTCGCGCGTTTACTATCCGATGCACCTGAGAGAGAGATTAGGGAGCAAGACAAGGCGTGAACGCGATCCTCACTCTTCGAGCGTCCCGCGCGGACTGATCGGCGCGGCCTCCGCGATGCTCCGATGCTCGCGCGCGTCGGCTTCGACATCGACTGCAGCCTCTCGGCGCGGCCGCCGTATGGAAGGGGTTGCAGCCGGTTGCGAATTTTATCACACACTCACCTGTAAAATGTCGGCGATTTTCGACTAATTAATTAATCCTTTTAGATAGACCTTTTAGATGACTTTTTCTGTTTGCGTAAAATTGAAGAAATATATATTAAATTACATTTTAAAATTTACTTTTTATATTATTTATAATAAAAAAAAGAAATAAAAAATTAGATGTACACTGAGAATAACAATACACTTATAATTATGTGTATAGCAATTCTTTTTAAAAAAATGTACGTTATAATATATACTAGATCAAAAAAAATCAATAAATACATTTAATTTAACACGTTGGATCTAATAAGAATAAAATTTAAATAAATATACTTTATTTAATAAAAATATAATTTAAATAAATATATTTTTTTCGAATGATAATCATAACAGCATTTGCTGAAAAAATTCTCATCTGATAAAAATATATAGATATATATAGATTAATCTCGATTGATGAAACTGATCTTTATCGTGATTAAAGATAATGTAGAAAAAGTAAAGTGCATCATCACGTTGCTGCAATGAATGGAAAATGTATGGAATTCTTGGTGCGGTTTCTAGAAATCATTGCTATCCTTGCTACATTTGTTTTTTATAAACATCCTTAAGTTTTTTATAACATCCTTATTTTTTGTTTGCAGACGCCGCATTGTATCCCACATGCGGGCCACATGTTTCTCGCGTGCTGACCACACATTGAGCTAAAATATCGGGCGAGGCGCGTGCCGTCGAATTCCTTTTCTGTTTAAATTCCAATAAATAATTTTTTTTCTCTCGAGATGTGAGGTTGTTTAATACGTTGAAATTATACATCCTGAAAATTACAATAACAATAGGCGATATAAATTGGCGTTTCAACGCTATCCTTTTTCTTTCATACTTTTTTAATTTTTCTACATATTAAATATTTTCTTTGATTATTTTGATTATTAAATATGTTTTATACACATGCTCTCTTCTTTCCCAATTAAAAAAAAAATTGGGTATTATTTCAGTATCACACACACACACACACAAGTTGTTCTGGATTATTATTGTAATCGATTTTGTGAAATCCTATTGTAGAATAATTATTTAGGCCAAACACAGCATAGACCAACTTGGAGCTACTTGAGTTAACTCGTTTTCTATATGCTCGATAAATTATAATCGGACGATGCATCGCGAGAGTGACATGGTCGCACTGCATGACGGCCTCGCACGTAATAAACCCTGACATACTTCGTTTGAATATCGGGCTCCAATTTCCGATATATAATTCCGCATGTCCGCCAACGAGACCGGAATATTGTATGTGCTATCATCTGTCATCGCCTTATGTCTCCTTAAACCTTTCAAAGCCCTAAGAGAATAATATGTCTCAAAGAATATTTAATGTTATGCTAAGAATATATTATCGTAAAATTATGTCATGTCATTTCTTATTGCGCAAGATAGCGAAATGTAATCTTTTACTTTATTTTAATAACATCTTGGAAAGAGAGAGAGAGAGAGAGAGAGAGAGAGAGAGACAAAGTAAGAAATATTTTTTATTTTGTTTTTGTAATTTGCAAGTAAAACTTATTTTAGATTATAATTCGTAATAAAATTTGGAAAAGAATTTTATATATTATTTTATCTTGTAAGACAGAAAACATGTTTGAAGAGTATTAAAATATATGTGCACACATACAAAATATCTATCGGGGTGCTAAAATATCCAGCACATAAAATTATAAATAGATTTTTGTGTCTTGAATTCTGTCACGATTTATAGTTTATCTATAAGTAGATATATCAGGAATCATATGAATGAAGAATATGCATATGTAAAAATAAATAGATAAATGTATCATGCAGATATTAAATTGTTTGCAAATTAATTTGAATAAAATACTTTTCAAGAAACGATTAGATTGTATGTAATATAATTTGTTGATCGATGTGTCGTTGATGCTGATTTGTTGACATGCAAAATTAGATGGATTAGTTGAGTTATAAACAATTGATGGTAAACTAATAGTTTCTTGTTACTCATTTTTTTCTTTGGCCATATATGTGAGGCCAAAGTTCCATCGCTTTATACTTTTATCTTCCCCTTGAGGAAAGGGCGACGCGACGCGTGAAAGGAAATTGAATTGCCGCGAGAACAAAGGCTATTTCTTATGTGGAGAAAAAAAGACTGGACGAGAAAAGCGAAAGGGAGAACTTCCGACAGTGCGTTGATACACAGCGACGATTACTCGTCGAATCTCGCAGGACAACGCATTTTATACAACAAATAATTCATGCATGACGTTTGTGCTATCATCCGAGAGCATATAATTTACGTGTGGAAACAGAAAAATTATCAGAGCTATTATTATTGTCAGAATTGTTAATAAAAGTGTACATAACTTCTACAACGAGAATCATTCTCAATTATATTTAACGCTATGTCACGCTGAGTTTCGCTCAATAAAATTACTTGATAATTTTTTGCATTTTTGTCATGATCCTACAAATTCAAAAAAAGACGAAATTACTGATCGAAACATACACAAACACACATTACAGTTCTCATAAAAGTTTTTTTTTTTAATTGGAATTGTTTTAGAAAATTACATGCGCTACAATGCGCATTAACATAATTTATTTACTAAAAAAAAATGTAAACCCAGAAAATTAATCAATTACTTTTAGCTGTAAAATTTATGCAAATTTTTGATATTTATTGTATTTTAAAGTATTCGAAAGTTATATTACTGTTCTCTTATATGAATTTTATTTGCTTGTGGAATCTCCTCGTTGAATTTATAATTCCTCGCCGAGATCCACCTCTTGACGTTCTCAGCGTGATAAATTTCGATCAGAACTTATGACACGAGCTTCCTTGCTGATGAAGTTTGCGGCTCTTTTACAACGCGAGAAGAATGCGATTTATGGTTGAAAAATATGGCGTATGGAAGTCACGGGAACGTGCGAATAATTAAAACAAACTACATTACGTTTCGCGCTTTGAAATTTGCAGTAGACATAATTATTTATTTTAACATATATAACGCTTCTGTAAATGTGAGCGGATTTATAGACATGCTCTGAGATAAATGTGTGCGTGTATGTATGTCAGTACGAAAGAATTTGAGATTAAACGGATTACTTCCGCACTTACTTAGGCACCAGTTGTTCTATTTATTCTCCGCACATAACGCGAGAAAACGTTCTCTTTAAAATTTATTTAAAGAGAAGATGTATAAAAGAAGATAAAAATATTGTAATATATAACTTTTAATTACACACAGGAATATAAAGTCAGAAAATGGGAGGAGAATTTTTCCTCGTACACTAATATTTCTTTTTTATTTATATTAACATAGTTGGATCTGAAAAAAGAAATAATTGATTAAATCACAATTAAAGTTAATCGATGTGTTAGTGATATCGACCCTTAAATGAATAAAGCTCAGTATCAACCATATTTAATATTAAATGATAAGGACATAAATCAGTAACGTGTATGATGGGAAAATCTATTTTAACCTTTAACCAATCGCTCCAATGACGTCAATATATATAACATCTATATATTTTCCAAGTTAAAATAACAAGGTATATTAAATAAAATTTTATTAATATAGAATCTCGAAGAAATATAAGAAATATTGAACGAAAGAAACGTGAAAATATTTAAAAAATTGCGACGCTTATTTTTTTATAATATTATTGCATCTGTAAATGAGAAAAGATGTGAAAGAAATTTTGTTATATTATTTTTATTTTTAATGTGTTAAATTTTTTCAGTATATTTTATAAAATTAGCTTGGAAAAATTTCAAAATTTTTGTTATATGTTTCTAATTTAATGATATACGTAGCGTACGTATAAATATTTATTCATTATTCTTAATGCTCTAAGATTAATGCATGATATGAATTCTATAGTAATTCGTACGCTACGTGGGAATGCCATTGTACGATGGCGTAATGAATGAACTATAATGGGGGTTTCAGGGTCAATATTAGACGAGAGAGGGAGAGAGAAAGATAGAGAAGGAGGGAGAAGGAGAAGAGGGATGGATATGAGTGAAGAGACGAGGTAAAGGGCGGCGCGCATGAAGTCTGGCTATAAATTATTTCGGTTGTCCGCTAATTCCGTCACGATACATGATGGGCGAATCGTGTTGATTGTCATCAGCCACCACTGCGTATGACGTAGTAACAAATCATTCGCTATACTTAAGCTCGCTCGACGAACGTTACCATAAATACATTGATATGCTCGCGAATTGTCAGCGTGAATGTATCATGATATTGATGATTAATCACGGCCTTACAAAAAAGCGATGTTCCCACGATCGTCAATACTAACACAATACCCCAGAATATTGATAACGACGACCGGATTGTGTGAGAGCACCTTAAACTGGCCTAATTCCCGAGGAGGAGGGGGAGGGGGAGGGGTTTATCTTTACTGCTGCTCGCGCAAGGATCAAAGCGATATTTTCATCTCTAAAAAGAGCACTTGAAATTTCTTTTGATTTAGCAAAGAATTCTCACTGCTCGGTAGCGAATACTAATTCAAAGTTTTACATTAACATACATTAATCAAATGTATATAAGCTGTGTTTTATATAATATTTTATCTCGATTCTCGTGAAAACGAAATACTCTTACATTCTAAACTCCTAAATCCTAAAGAAGCTATAATTTTTATAATTACTATATCTTGTTATATAACGTTTATCTTTTTCTTTTACGCGATGAAAGGCTAATCGAGGAATTACTTTATAAATATTGTACCTCAGATTTTCCGGGTAATCCGTCTATTTAGGGAAGTCAATCAGAAAACGAATTTCTCGGACATGACGGTTACACGAAGCCGATCTCACGACCAATTCCTGTAACATCGGATTATACGCGGAACGAATACGCGAACTCGATTACGAAATCGATTACCTATTTGCACGGCTTGATTAACTACCGTCATGTGTAAAGTAACGAACTCGATTATGCGCGCACCAAATCGGATTTGCATCGCCAGATACATGCGGAATCATACAAATGCGCGATAACACCCGGGACAAGATCTTGAAATCGTGAAATCGCAGATACATTATTTTCGATCAAAGTAGCTTAACTCGTATGCACACACTTTTTACATAAAGATTCCCGCGATTATGTTAAGCACGTGACCGATCGCGGGAATCTTTATATTATTGTAAATCTATTGTATGTATTGTGTGCGAAAAATATTATTATTATTTAAATATTTATATTTATAATTATTCAGAATCACGCGAATAACTAACGTTTGTAAATGTTTGCGTGGATTTTTTTTTACTTTATATCGAGTATTCTAGAAACTTAATATAACATTTATTTTTAAATTTGTTTTATATCAGTATAAATATTATGTAGATTAATCGTTAAAAATCACGTTTTCAATTCCTACTTTTAGAAACAAAAACACGTTAATTAAATATACATTTAAATGTAGATTACTCTTCATCATCTTCTTTTTCCTTCCTCTTGAACGGACTATATAATGGAATTCAGGGTTACAGGGGCAATATGAGACGGTAACCTGGAATCCGTTGAATTATTTCGGCTGCTCGCTAATTTCGTCACGTCGTGAAGGATGTGCCATCATGGTGCATCGTATACAGTGGCTCCGTCACGGGCGACTTCCCGTGAAATTCCGGTGGTTAATAGTCGATTTCCAGCTAACTAAATCCCTCAAAATTAAATTATGTTAGCTAAGATTTCAAGAGATGCAACTATTTGGTTATCTCATTCATAATATTTTCATATTGCATCATTAAATATCTTTAAAGCAAGGTTTTTTTTCTGCAAATACTAATACTAAAATAAATTTACCGTTAAACATTTAATTTAATAAAGGAATTTAACATTTTATATAAAAATTCGTTTGTCTTTCTCCGTTTTAAAAGATAAAAAATTATTTTTTTTTTTAAAGTACATTTATTAGGTTTAAAATTTTATTAACATCTGATTAAATTTTTCTTTTCTTTATTCGTTATTATTCATGATTGTTGAAGCACTCCCATAATTAATTATTATTAAAATAAATTCCATTATTAAAAATAAATATCATTCATGCAAGCGAGAATGTAAGAAAGATCAATGAACACACAGTGTCAAACAAATTTGTCGTTTTATATCTAAATTACATCAGTAATTATTCAAGTATTAAAATAAATCAGCCATTATAAAAGGAATATGCAATAAAATAATTTTCTTCATTAAAAAATAATTTTCTTTGTTATTATATATATAAATATTCCATTTCACAGAAACGTTATAAACACAATTCTGTTTAAATGATTCTGGTTTCCTGTAAATTTATAATATAATTCTTTTATTTTTAAATTTATCCTCATTGTGTATTTTTAAATTTAATACATTAAAGAAAAATATGATTAACTTTTGACTCATTTGATACCGAAGGAGTAATTGATCGATTTAAACACTTTCACTCCAGCCCGCTATCTCTCGATTGTCAATTTCCCCGTCGATTAGCCGGCTACCTCGATTGGTTTTAGTCAACGTTCAGCATTTCGCACTAGACAGTCAGGGTCAACATTTCTCTCGAGGCCGTCTCTCGGTCGAGAGAGCCAGGCCGGTGTGTGTCAAGCGAGCGTAAACACTACGAAACGACGAAACATGAGCGAGGGAATTCCGTTGTGTACGCAACAGGGATGCGAAAAGAAATTTCGTGCGCGCGTTCTTCTTCTCTCCCGCTGCAAATTACCTCCTCCAGCAGCGTCTCGGTATTTATTTTTTCGCCGCTATTAGTAGCCGCACCCTGCGGCTACTGATCCCTGGGACATTTGGAATTCGAAGAGCGAGCGCACGAAAAAATAACGCGCGCATATCGAACGGCATCTCGCGAATCGACCATCTCTTTCAACTCTTTTCGTTCTGTTTTCGGTGAATGGCACAATTGTAGGAATCGACGGAGTTTAACTCCCGATGCACCATTTAATCTACAGCCGAGACTATTCAGTCGCATCGAAAATCTGGGTTAAATCCTAACAGGGTGCACTAATTTTTGCCGTGCGAATAATACAGTTTCTATGAGGATTTAAAGCGTGTCAAAATAATGAAATTTATCAACATTATTAATAAATGATAATATTATTCAATATAACGTGATAAAAATTATTTCAATATTTTCATTGGATAGTATTTTACTCGGTAAATGTGATTTATATATGATTTGTTATGTAATTTAAATCTTTTTATATCTTTTATGTTATTATGAGAAATAACTCGTTTATTTGAACATCATATTATATATCGAAGATTATTCTCTTGTAGATTAAGAGAGAGAGAATGTTCATATTATAATATTAATCAATAAGATATTTTTCTACATAAGTAGTACAGAGAAAAATAAAAATGAATTATTTCAAAGCTTTTGATATCTTTTGAAAATAATGGTGCGATAATAATGGTGCTCTTTTTTAAAGCTCGTTTGTCATCAGGCATTGTTCTCTTTCTATAACTAAGAAGATTCTTTATTCCTGATATGACAGGCAGTTACAAGCGATTTACACATGAGCCGTGGCACGCGGCGTAGGGCCATTTGATATCGTCGATTACGACGTGCGTCAATGATAATAATCGTCGTCAAGAGCCCCTCGACTTCATCGTTGAATCTAATCGAAAGCACGGATCGCGATGCCGACAATCTTTCTGTGTCCTCGTACATTATTGTATGTGAGATTTGTCGTAGCGATAAGTACGTGCGTCAAAGCTGATACCGTATCTTATCGATCTGTCGTTTCTAATAAGATCATGATAGTCTGCCATGAGAAATCATCTCCGACGAATCTCACGAAATAACCTGCCGTTGTCTCTCTCTACTTATTCCAGAGAGAAAATCTAGAGGCAGTCGCGCGCGAGAAACGATTCGCTTTATTTTTAACTTTTGTAGAGATAGAGTTGGAGTAAGAAGGAGAGAGAGAAAAAGAAAGAGAAAGAGAGAGAGAGAGAGGAATGCACGGCTCTTAAAATAAAGATGGTCGTAAATGATGCAATTTTTAAAAGCTAAATTATAAAAGTTTTCTATTAATTTTATTGTTAATATTTCGATTTTCAAACTCAAGGATCTTTCATATCAGATTAAAAGAAAATCGACTTCTCTAAAAGCTTGTATAATTCTCAGTGCATATAATTCAATATTATTTATCGAGATACAATGTTGATCATATATAATTACAATATAATTATATATATATATATATATATTTAACATTATATTATAATTATTTATTCGACATTCGAATTATTGTATCATTGAATAACCGAATTATGCATGAATTGTAAAGAATAATTAAACTTATTTAAATAAGAATATTTGTTTGTTTTCTTTTTCGATTTAATATCTATATACTATTATATTATTATATAAATATTATTATTACATATATTATTATATAAAATTAGAAATAAAAGTAATGGACTATTTATTATAAAAATTAACATTTTATATTGTGTGCAATGTAATGCAAATGAAGTAATTGTGCACTTTTAAACTATTTAAGTAGTCTAATGACACCTGTCAGCTCATATTACCACGAGCGCGAACGCGCACGTGTCTATCTCGACGTGAACACCTCAATCGCATCCGATTATTTCAAAGGAGCTTAACTCGAGAGGAAGCTCGAGAAAATCGAGCGTCCGATTGGATTACAGGCCGGAATCGTCACGGGGAAGATGCAAATACAGCCTTGGATCCACGCGGCAACCTTGAGCTGACACAACGTGCGTCAGATGCGAAGGTGAAGCAAAGAGAAAAAAAATAAGACGAATTTTTTCTTCGTCGCGGTTTGTTTCTTGCAGGGGAATTGCGTGGTCGTCGACGAGCCGAATTTCGCGCATATATCCGATCGAGTTAATAAAGTCCGAGCCTCTCGTTAGCCCGCTTTCGGCATGCTACGTTAATATCGCTAATAGCGGGGGGCGGGGAGGGAGCTTTCTCCTCTCCTTCTTCTACATGTCCGATGATCGCTCTACTTTTAGCGGGTGTTTTGCGCTGGAGGTAAATCATAACAACCGTCTCGAGATACGCATGGCAACCCACGCATCTTCCCCGTCAAAACCGAGGATTCTCCCCGTGCAAGAAGTAGCGCAGGAATTCTGGGAACTCGAAATATAAAGAAGGACGGTATGCAAACGCGGAATCTCACACAAATTGCCCTAAGTTCCTTAGAACATAAAACAGAAATTGAACATACCGAAAATTTCTCGAGAAATGTAAATAGCTATTGCAAGTAGATGGTTTCAAATACAAAAGATATGGTCACGTAAAACGACAGCTTTATATGTTATTTAAATATTAATTAAATATTATTATTATTATTAAATATTATTATTAAATTAAATATTAAATATTATTATTAATATATATATTAATTATATTCAATTATATTTAATATAACAATTATATTAATTAAATATTAATTATAATTATATTTTAAATTAGTTTTATCGCGATAAGAGAGAAGGAAAGACAGAGCTTTTTTGCCTCATGGATGCAATGAAATATCGATGATATAAAATGAAAACAGGAACTTTCATTCTCTGTTTTCAGCTTAAACATTTTACGAGTAGAAACTGACACACAGATAGGCATAAATTCTTAGGATCTGTAGCTAACATCAGATTGGAATTTTAAGGGCTTGATATAAGTCGCTTATGAATCTGTGCCAAGTGTCTTTAACAGCCTCGCATTATGCACACATCGAAAGGAGTTTCGCAACATCTATTATCTGCCGCTTCTACACTAAGGTGCACGGGATGTCGGTTAATTTTCCTCGTTGGGCAACTTGTCGTCAACTCAGCTTGGCTGAAAAAATCTCATCGATGAACACTATCTTTTCGTTCAGAGGCTATTTCTCGATCGGAACTCTTCTTTGACTGCGAGCCAAGCCCAATCAATAATGCATTAATATCCATCTCATGCCGTGCGATGCGCCATGCAAAAATGGTAAGCCAACGTAATTGAGAATCGAGTGAATTTTTTCACTAAAACTCAGCGAAAAAGTGTACTATATTTATATATTTTTAATTATATAGATATAGATTATTTATTATATGTACTTTTTCACAGCGAAGAAACGTACCATTATATTTTTATATTAAGCGAGAGATCATAAATCCGTTCGCAAACTTCACCCAATGATGCCTCGACTTAGCTGAAAGTTCATAAGCCGTCCCGACGAGTATTTTTGTCCGTGGATATTATCGATTGCATAAACGGGGCATGCCGAAACTATCAGCCTCTTCTTTCCTACGACGAATCCGGAATAAATTTCTTCGTCGAATTGATCCGTTTAGATTTATTTCACTTAGTATCTTTAATATCTCGTCTCAGAAATTTCCTACAAATAAATATTTTAATTAAATATTAAATAAAAATCACACATACATGTCGGCATTAAAATGTCGGCTCAAAATCAAATGCAATTTAAAATCCTATTCTTAAAGAAGAACAGTAATTTGTTTAGGCATTCTGTATACAAGCCATCGTTTGTTCTTTGACGAGTAGTTTTCCTTCATTTTCCTCGTTACGAAATCAATCTGTACGAAAGATCCGTGATAATCGTCGAGATTTCATCGACGTGCTTTTTATCGAGTGCTTTGCGTTAATGTAAACAAAAAGTTGTTTTCAAATCATGATATTTCTGTCGCGAGATAAACGCAAGCAGTGCGAAAATTAAATTTTTCTTGGCGATAATTATTATAATAATATCATAAATATGTTTTGCGTATTATATAATAATTTATCGAAAGAGTGTTGCAAAAAGTAATCTCGAGAATTCTTGATATTCCCTAAAGGGGTGGGGGGAGAGAGAGAGAGAGAGAGAGAGAGAGAGAGGATTGGAAGTGTAATAAAAGTCTATTTTACTCTATCCTGTATTCTAGCTGCGCATGCTGTAAACATGTTATATCGTATTATGTATGTGTGTGTCTCTGAATTACGTAAATTCCAGACTATAAAGATACCAGTGCACATATTTGCGATGCGAAAGAGCTTGTCCTCTCATTATATTTATACAGATTTACCTCTGCTATTTTCGCCTTTCGCTTCAAACCAACATTCTAGAATAATTCAACGGGATGTTTACAATATACATAAAGTAATAGATAATTAAATCGACTGTATTATTATTTGAGACAATAATTTCAGTCACAGTTTATATGAAGCTTTGACATTTAGTAAATATACTGTGAATTAGAATCCTATTAAAGCCCATCTAAAATTAAGCGAATAATAAAGTTGCCTTAACTTATTTATATAGAGAGAGTGCTTGAAATTTATTAAAAGTTCATCTCTACCCTTTTAATCAGTTACAGCTGAAAAATTATTTTTCTCAGGATATTTTTTCGCGCTAAGGAAAAAATTTCCTCGATTTTCTCGCAACGAATATTGCGTCTATTTCCGCCTCCTTACATTACAATCGTATTACAATCTCCGGCGTGTAAATTTCAAGCAGCGCTCTCGCGATCGTTATTGGAAGTCTGATTTGACGCGTACCTAAAATCATTGCGATTTATCGGCGGTGTGCTGAAATCGGCGACCACCCGGTACCTCGCTGCGATGACGCGAACGAAGCTAGTCTAACAATAAGTGAGCGCGGGTGAATGACGTCTCGCTTCTTTGATTCACTGCAATGCGTCATGGTGAACACATAGGATATTTTTTCGTTGCCGATCCGTTGGAGAATATTTTTCATAGTCAGCCAGGTATCAATGATCACTTGTATTCCGCTATTCTCTTCAGCAAGCGGAGGGAATAATGAGAAGGATGACTAAAAAAAGATAGAGAAATAAGAAAGTCTTTCGTTTTCTTCAATTTTTATTTTTAGAACTATTTCTTTGTAAATTTTTAGTTAAAAATATAATTTTAATTTAATTAAAAATATAACAAATGTAACATTCAATATTTTTGGTAAAAATTTTCAGTTTGATTCAAAAAATAAATTGCGCCGGAAAAGCGAAGGTATCATTAATAGTTTGAATACCGTGAGTTGGATGAGGTGCGATGTTTGGATGCGGCTTAAAACGTTGCACCGATAATTTCGCGTTCCGATCGATTGCAATTCGACAGTGTGTGATGCTACGTCACGTTTACACACATGCTATTTATTTACATCTACGTTTGCATGCCGGCATGCGGCCCTCACGTGATTATTTCAACTATTTATAGTCGCCGATGCGGTCAAGTACTAGCGAACTAACGAAATTCCAGCAAATTTGCTGGAATCTTTCTATTTAAACATTTGGGCATCACGTTTTTACATTGATATATCAAAATCATCTCTTTGTAATAATGAAAGAGAGAGAGAGAGAGAGAGAGAGAGAGAGAGAGAGAGAGAGAGAGAGAGTAAAGGAATAAAAATCATAGAATTTTAATTTTCAAATTAAACTGAATGAAAATAAACAATAAAATTCTGAAATAAAAAGATTTATTTAATTTTGTACAGATTTTTCATTTCACAGAAAATTTAAAATTCACTATAAAAATATTTTATGCTAATAATTTTTTGTCAACAAGACGATGAAATTTTTCTTATAGAAAAATTGATTCGGTTCAGGATTCCCGTAATCGCGGGAAAAGCGCGCGATTCTCGGGGCAGAAGTTTAACGCCGAATCAGAATATAGTGAGCGCGGCATGAAAATCGCGCAGCTTTGTGCGTAAATACATCCGGCGTAATTTATGAGCGGCCAGTTCGCAAGCTTCTCGATTCCGGAAGCTGGCGTAGCTCGCGCCCCTTTTCTCGCTAACCATCCATTGTTCCCGCGAAACGCGTCGAGGAAGTCGTAAAGTAACGGCTCATAAACTTGTCTCGAGTCAATGAAAACTCCGGCAGGCGACCGTTCGACGCGCTTTAAAAGCTTTCCACTTTATGTGTGCCGATCTCTTCCTAACGGCCGATGCGAGATAATTCAATGACGCGCCATCTGCTGCTCCTTCTTCCAAAAATTCCAAGTTTGTAAGCGTCATATCGGAGTAATCGAATTGATTTGTTTGAAAAGAAGGCACTATAAATCTAAAAGAGAAAATGTTTAAGAAATAATAAAAAATCTCGCACCGTTAAAATATATCTATTATAATACTAAGTATCTCAAAAACTATTGTTTCATTTATCTTTCAGTTATAAATTCATAATCAAGTTTAATGTATTTTTCTTTAGCGGAAATTTGATTAACAATAAACTTCTTATTTTTTTATCACTTTTTTTAACATTATTATTTATATATAGATTTATATATATTAAATATCTACTTAAATAATTCTTTTAAACTAAAACTAATAATAATAATAATATAAAACATTCGATTGAATTAAGGAAATCAAATGCTGACCATTTATTGATATAATGTGTTTCAAGTTATTATTACATAATATCTTCGCGTAAATTTAGCATCCAAAAATTTATATTTAGCTTTTTATTTAGATCGCACAAGAGAGTATTTGTCAGTCTTAGAGAGTATTTAGATCTTAGAATATATATATAATATTTGGAAAAGTTTTGAATCATCTAAAAATATTCCTTCCAATCTTTGGTTGGTGCAGTGAAAAAATAACAGATTTATATTATCGGCGGTCTCTCATTTTGCATACCCGATCTTATAATGCGATCGCGGTGTTTAAAAGAAATATTTTACAATTTATAAAGTGCGGAAGACGCAATGTTAAGGAAACATGAAGATACTCCCGGATTTTTCGCCGGATTTTTCGTTCAATCGTTCGGAAGATCCTATCGTGTTTTCACCATCGCCTTTATTCGAGATTACGCCACTGGTTCTTCGGTAAGAGAAATCGGTAAAATAACATGGACCGACCGGGACAGGGGGTGAAGCAGGAAAGAGAGGAGAAACGGGGGTGGCGCGAAGCTAGATTACATGAGCGAGAAGAGGATGCGAAGGAAAGACCACCCCACCTAAACTTTCCTTACCACCAAAATGGCGGAGCTTTGCAGGGTTGGAGGTGGTGGCACACATGTTTGACAGCCTAGAGGCAGTAGCGTAACGGGCGCCCCGGATTTGCGTTGCTATTGCAAGAGTTGTAACTCGGCTTTAGCACTTCTGTTAAATCGCTCGCTTGGGATAGGCAAGATCGTGCAGAATGAATTTGAGAGGCTTTTAAGAGCAGGATTACGCGATCGGTATATATCAAGAATATATTTGCGCAATTATATTTTACGTATTTTATGCGGAAGAATAGATCTAGTGGGAATGTGATTTAATTAAATGAAAAATTGGGATCTGTCATTGGAGGATTATTCTCAGTAAAAAAGATAGAGTCTCGAGGAAATATGAAATTGGTGCGCAAAGTTGATGATTCAAATTCGCACCAATAAAACTGTAGCAAACATATGAAAGAATATTTATTGAAAATGAAAAAATGAAACAGCAGCGAGAAATTATTAGACGAGATAATTAGAACATTTAAACATATTAATGTCGATTAAATAAAAAAAACTAAAAAATCATCTTTGTCTACCCCTAATGCTACTATTACGTACAGGGAAAGTCCAAATTCCAAGTCCAAATGTTATGTTTGATTTTATCGAAATGATAAAAACGAAGACGTGCGAAGGCTGGGGTAACTCATTCAACTTGTGGAAAGAATTACTTTTCGTTCAATTATTATCCGTCGTCCATCTTCGCTGGCGCGGCGGTTCACAGTTTTTCTTTTTTTGTCGCGCAAAACAATGAAGAGTCTCTGGCGAACTTTCCGGCGAGCGGCTTTCTTTTTTTAAGCGGGGGTTGTTTCTTTCTGTAGAACGCGACGCAAAAACAAACGAGTACGAACAACTATGTTACAGATAACGCGGCTCGGGCCGCGTCTATTTGATCATCGTGGAAGAAATATTTTCCAAGTGGGAAACTCTCTCTGTCGACGAAAATCTTATCAGCGCTTTCCCTCCCTACGCCGCTGTGCGAACTACCACTACCATCCCTACTATCACCGCAACCACCCTGTACAACTCTCGGTCAATGACGTCATACAGTGGCGCCAATACAGTCCCTTCGAGTCTTGACGTCAGCAGACCAACTGCCATTCAATGTTATTAACCCCTGTGCTGTCGCACAATTTTTTTAGTGCCTATTTTTTTCGAGGCACATAAACAATGCGCGGGGTGTCGCGAATTATAGCTGTTCCCATCAGTTGTTGATGTCAGGGGATGATGATGTAAAGTATGAGAATTTTTTTTTGAAGGGGTGGTCTAGGAAATAAAAGGAATAGTATAATAGCTTCAATATTCAAAAACTATATAATATATACAATACAATTTTTTAAAAATATTTAATGAGAATGAAAATGGTCGAAAAGTTTATGTAAATAAAATGCAATTTTGTTTTCAACGAAACATTCAAAGATTCGCGATAAAAAGATCATCAAAGATTTATCATTAAAAGTTAAATATAAAAAATTTCTTTGTCTATAATTTTCCAATTTTATCATATTTTTCCAATTTTATCATATTTTTGATTTTATTTATAACTTTTTTTTATAATTTCTTTAACTTTATCTATAATTTATTTATTTTTTACTTTTTATCTAATAATTATAATATTGTTCACGAATATAATTTGCTATCTCTTTAGATATCACTTTTGCAAACAATTTATATTCGTGCTTACGTTAGCTGTATGGATATTTTTATTTATCTGCACATAACTGAATATTTTAGTTTTTAACCTACTATCTGAATTTTATTCCTTTTTTTAAGGCACACAAAATGCTATAATCTATCTTTAAAGCGGCGAGTCGTAATCTATTTGAGCTTTTTACTTGCATGATTCTATTCGCGTATTTACTTGCGCTAAATATTTCGCTATGAGTGTGGAACACGCGATTTTCTCACCGGTTTCCGACCTTCCCAGCGGAAATACCGTCATTGATTCACCATGACGACGATGCTGACGATCTTCATTGGTCATTCTTAGGCCGTGTTAGGTGTGAGGTATCACCTGGCAGCCGACTGCTCGCGTGATAAACGGCGGCCAGAATTGTTTGCGAGCGGTCGAGGGTGGTTGAAGAATCGCTTGAAGAGGATATACTGATTTGCTGACTAACGTTGTCGAAATTGCATTCGAAACGATATGGAATATGAATTGAGCGCAACTTTGAATTTAGAGATGAACTGAAAGTCCTAAAAATAAATATAGAAGACAAACATATTATTATATTATTATATTCTTGCATTACAGGAAATTATAGGTTTTAAAATTATGTAAAACATCTTATTTTTGACAATTAGACTTATTATACAATTTATATATATTCCCAAGTTTAGATAAAAGAATTTAAATTGTGTTTGCCAGTAAATATTTAATCTAATAATGTAATTTTGAATATAATAAATAATTTTTTGTTTTTTTAATAAAATAATTATTTTTATTTATAAAATAATTTTTTGTGTTAAATATTATAATATTGTATTAATATTGTATAATATATATAATAATAATATATATAATATATATAATAATAATCAAAATTTAATAAAATAATTAAATATTTGTTTCTTTAAATATAAAGTAATTATTATTATTACTTGCATTAGTATTATTATTAACTGCTATTGTCATTAATTCATTCTTGTTAATTATATATCTTGTAAAAAGGTACGGTGATTGAGTTTATTTGGATGAGATTGAGAAATTTTGTAGCGGGAGAATTTCATGTCGTGAAAATTTCAATAATATAACAATTCTTATTGTAAGCATTCTACGCGAGGCGATAAATATACCACAAAATTGCATTTTATCCATGTTGCGATATTGAACACTTAACAAAAAGACATTATTTTATAAAATATTATAAACTGCGAAGATCCGTCTAAAAGGATTCAACGTCATGAAACTTCTTAACAGTTTAATATTAAGACATCCCTTTATGCTAAAGAAGATCTTATACGAATTCTTACACTGCTAAAATTTCAAGGAGATTTTCTCCATTCATAAAAAAATATTCTTTTTATGTTTTAATTGATTCAATTTCTCTTAATTTAATTTCAAAAATTGAAAATAAATAAATTATTATTTACAGATATTATTAAGAATTTATTTGAAGGAAGCTGTAAGCATGAAAAATAATCTTGTTTACAAAGAGTGACAGGAGTTATGAACAAGCATATATATAGTAACATAATTTAATGAGCGCAAATAGTGGCATCTCCTTTAACCTGTCCTTGATCCTTAGGGTTAATCTGCAATGTCTCGTCCTCTCCCATAAATGCGCAACGTATGAAATTGGAGAGAACTGCTCTATCCTCGTTAGCAACCCTCTTACAACCACCATCCTTGGTGTAGATCAGTAAAGAGGATGTTGCGGATTTAGAGATTTCCTCGGTTCTAGATTGATCTTTTTGGGGGAAATGCGCGTAGAGATCGTTCTTGCACACGGCTCGCGATATTTGCAAAACGGCGACTTATAGCTGCTAATCCGATTTTCAAGCGAAATGCTCGCGGGGATTTATACCGTGTACCCTTTTAGCGTGGCATAAATGTTTTTCTCGGGCCTCTGTTGGGTTGTACAGCCGTCAATGCGATTGATGATGGTCCGGAAAAAAAGGACCCATCTTGCTTCTATTCCCGTCGTAGAAGACTTAACAGCATTGGTTATTGGCCGTTCCTTAAAGCGATAATATATCAGGGGCGAAAGCATAATTGGTTTCAAGAAACTCCCAAAGTAATAAAAACGTAATTCACTTAAAACTTGAATGAAATTTGTTCGAAGAGTTCCTACGAAATTTGATACTCCATGGCAGTATGTCTTAAATATGACTTAAATGAATATTGCTTGTTTCGAAGCTAAAATATTTCGAAAATTATTTGATTTAAAATAATTCAGAATATTTTGCATAATTGATTATTCAGATAAAATTTGTACTCTTCGCCGAAATAATTGACAACTTTAATTAAATAAATATCTTGAGTCGAGTACAAGCGATATTCTGCCACTTTTTGTTCATCATTATCTCATTAATAATGGCTGATATTATTAAATTAATTCATGACCAAATTCAGCATATAATTCAACAAAGTTTGAATTAAAGTCTTTATTATCGACAATGTTTTTTTCTTTTTTATCTTACCAATCTCATCCCATTTTGCTAAAATAATATAATACCTCATTATTCTGCGCGTCTTCTTATCATGTGACTAAAAATATCGAAATGCACTTGTACGTTTTCTAAGCGGCGATACACGTGCCGTAATTTACCGGCGCCAGACAACGGCTTTGAAAAGCCGGGAATCTCGCAACTCAAACTCATCCTTTTCCGTCTTCCGTCTCCGACGGAAAGTCATAGCTGCTTGCTACTTCTATTTTCGATAATCGACGCATCATGTTCGTAATAAAACCTTGGATTCACGGCGCCGTAACGTGGCGGAGATGTGCGCGCGCCCACGTACAATCCGTAGTAAGGATATTCTCCCTCTGGAGAAAGATATTCCATAGATATTCCTCAAGGTGAAGTTTTTTTCCTGAAGCACACAATCTCGTTCTTTTCTCTGATTTTTGCAAAAGCGGATAATTGATTTAAAAAAACTCGTAATCCATATAATCCGTGCGCGAGAGTAGTAATATTTTATTACTTATTTACTTGTCATGTTTCAGATTTCGTCTGTCTTCTAATGAACTTGTTGATTGCAATATCGCGCAAGTAGATATTTAAATATTTAATGATGATGTGATGATAGATACAGCGTATCTTTTAAGGATGTTGTGACATATATCGAAATACTAACAAAAGCATTAAAATTTCACAGATTATTCTACTATTTCTTCTGAATATTTGTGCAATAACTAAGCACAATTCTCTTAACGGTTTGGAAGTTATTTAAATTTAAAGTTACTATTGATTCTTATGGAAAATCGCCTATTATAGCACTTATTGACAAATTTGACAAAGAAAAAATATTATCAATGAAATAAAAATTCTCACATATATTAAGGAAATTGTAATAAATATTTGTGCAAAACTTGATTTAGATCCACTAATTCGTTTCAAAGTTATTTAAATTGTTATTAAAAATTGTAGAAAAATATTATCTGTCTCTTTTTCTCTTTCTGCAAATTACTCGTTTTTCATTGTTTTTTGCAGTTGATTTCAGAGGATATTCACGATCAAAAGTTTTTGTCATAAATTAGGAAAAATATTAATTACAACTATTTTCTTTTACGAAGACATCAAAATCCATATTATTTTGTGATACTTTAATTTCTTTCATAACCCGAATTTATTTTTTTAATTTTTTAAACAATATAAACGTAAGAAACATGTTTTCTTTTTAATTTTGACAATTTTTTGCTACTATTGTACATCCAGAACATTCTTAAGAATAAGCTCGTTAGAGAAGATATATATATATATATATATATATATATATATATATATATCGACTTTAAAACAATAGATATTAACAGGTAGAAAGAAGATTGTTTCGAAATTTTAATTAGTTTGCATAAACAGTATTTTGTAATTTAATAATAATTAAATAAGACAAATATTTCTTCCGAAAAGTAAAGAGAAAAATAGATGTATCATATGATTGGATGAATTAGATCTCAACATCCACTATGCGATAGTTTGCGCGAGTGCGTTTAAATTTATAAGCGGCATCGCGAAGATACGTTTTTGACATTTAGTACCGATGAATATGATGCAAGAAAAGCCTTACTGCTGATACACGAAAAAATAAAATATACATACCAATTGAAAGTTACAGACGCCTGTCGAAGAGAATGTTGAAAAATCTACTGGGTGCTACGCCAGAGAGATAAACGATAGTTCGATGCGACGTGAATATTACGTAAAGGAGCTCGTAAAGAGAATACACGATCGACTGAAATTTGTTAAGTGCGGGTAAACTGCTTCAAAGAGATAGAAAAAAAGAAACAGCGAATATATCCACGTCAAACTGAGAACTGACGTGAATATCGATATCAGAATTATCCATGTGTGACTCTATTTATTTGCAAAATAAATATGCGCAAAATTCCCTCTATTATTTATACCTTCCCCTCTCTTCCGTTTATTATTTTATGCTCTGTCATTGTTTAAAAAATAATTTTACTGAAAATATATATTTTTTATACAAATATTGTCATCCACAAATTTATTTATTCTACTTTATATTTTCTTTTTTTATTTTTCTAGTTTTATTTTTATTTTTTTTTTATGAAAATATCGACGAATATATTATTCTTATATAATAGAGAAATATTGCTTTTATATCTCGAATATTGAGATAAAGATTGGTAAAATTTTACAATTTAGAAACTATAAAATGAAAAAAACAAGATGATAATATCGCCAGAACTTTTTTACACGAATCTTTATTCGCTCTTAAGAATGGATAAGGCATTTGTTGCAATGCAATACTTTCGTAAATACTTTGCTGGGAATAACGAATATTTTATGGGACAATGAGATAACATTATGTTGCTCTATAAAACGAAGCTTTTTCATATTAACTTTAAATTCGTTTATTTATTCAGTTGTACTGTAATAAGCAGAGAATTGGTTATATCATAGATACAGATTCATTAGTTACATTAATTACATTAGTTACATTAATTACATGATATTAAACCGTGTTGGGACGCGAATATTTTTTGTAATGTGGAAATAATTTATATAAAAGTATGATAAAATCTATTTTAAAATCAAGAAAAAATATTTTTTGCACATAAGAAGAGTATGATGGGAAGAAAATTATATTATGGCAAGTGTTATTATAATTAATTGTGTACATAAATTCCTTCGGTTATTCTATACTATCAGCTTATATCTGAAACTCGCTATCGTGACAATTTATTGTCAGTGATACGATGCTCGTGAAACCCGCGTCAGTCCCTCTTTTTATTGTCGCGAACGTGACGTCAATAGACGCTAATCTTGGAACTTGCTTCCGAAAATTATGACGCTTGCGACGCGGACATTTAAAGCGATTATTCGTTTGACGATGATACATTCAGCTGTCCTCCCCTTCTTTTTTATCTAGTAAATTACACGATGCCATTGAGAAACCGTGATTTGTTTTACAATCATGAAATATAATGATTTTAGAAAATTAATCTTTTAATGATATTTAATATATCAAATTTTCTAATATCTTTTATAAAAAAAAAAGTTGAAATATGAAATCAAATATTTGATTGAAAAAAAAAATGTTTTTTACTTAATTATTTATTTATTTAAATATATTTTTGTTTATTCTCAGAGCAAACATTTTTAACGAATCTTTAGAATCAAACGATCGTCTAGGCATAATGCACATGTAACGCAACTTGGAGTTTGCGATTTAAGAGCAAACTTCTGGTTGAATTAGAGCAAATTTCGGCTTGAAATATCAACTGTTTTTTCGAGCTACTCTCTTTCTTTTCTCGATTTTTTTATCCTAAAAATTAAGAGTTTAGAATTAAGTAATCGGCAAAGATTTCTTTGCTATAATCGCCGCGGTTTAATAAGAGACTGCCATTGTTACCCTTGGCCGTCAGCGATTGCGACGGACGTAAACACGGCAATTGTTGACGACAATCGTCGTGTTTTCCCCGCCGGGGGGAAAAAAATCGGCTCATTCGTTGACGAAGTGCACAGCCGCGAATCGCGCGATCACGGCAGCCAGCTATTTTTCCACCCACGCTCTTTTCTTCTTCTTTTTTCCTCCACCTCTTCGATTTCCAAAAGAAACCTCACGTTTAATCTCGGATAATGACGCAATTGACATAACACCACGTCGTCGTCGCGGACGTTATATTTTTTTTCTCGTTATCAAGTCTGAAAGACGTCAAGTTGCGCAACCCCTCGTCAAGGTTAAAGAAGGCAATAAGTGACCTTAGGAAAGAGAGTTTAGACTCAACACTTTAAAATGTTTAGATTATTTGAGATATAAAGAATATATAAATGTATTAGATATGTGCATTATAATACAATAGTAGAACTTTGTTTTTTTTTTTTAATTTAAGTCATATTTTGCAACGGTGGTATTACAAGTGTTATTCACGACTTGGGTCATTCTATACACCCACGAAGCTTCATTCAGATTAATGAGTTCGGCTTAGCGGTGTTAGACATCAAGGCCGTTATATGGAGATACAAAAAGAGGGGAAGTTGTTCAGAAGCTGCAGAGAGCTTTCGTCGGCCGAGACCGCCAATTAATCGCGTCCAAGGATTAGCGCGTCGGAATTCGCCTTATTACTGTTTCCAAGCTGAATGACTCTTAGGGGCGACCGTTGAGTTATTAACTTCGCGAGAAATTAGGTCAGCGTGGTGTTTCGGAGTATTTGTCGAGAAATCGGTCGAGCTCTTGAGTTTATATTTCGAGAAGAGGCTTGTGTTCGAAAATATTTATATCCTATCTCTATTGCTGAAAGAAATCTCTATTGCTGAACGAAATTAAATGCAAGAAATTGACAGTAAAAATAAAACATTAAAAGTAATGGATGAGAATTAATTTTCGATATGATTGGCTAATTGAAAATTGCAAAATGCAATTTTCTTTGAAATCATAGATATCATTCGAGATATGGCTTAATATCTGCTTTTTCGTACGGTAAAAAGCTTTCGGTTCGCCGGTTGACGCCGGTTTTAGAGTCTGTTAATTTAACGATAGCTTTTTGCGCGCACCGAGGTTGATTAAGCGTGGTGCGATGGAAGCATCTCGATTATAAATAATTTTGTTCCAGCGACGCGTTTTGCTGGCTCGATCTGTACACACACACACACATGTACACAGAGCCAGTCAATGCAAGAACCGCAGTATTACCACTGTAGCTCTGTGCAATGACAGTAGACGCATGATGTGCATACATTTGCAGTCGTGCCCTCGGTGTTTCTCAGCTGAACGGGTATGTTGGCACACATATTTAACCTCGTTTTTGCTTTGAAGCCGTGTCGGGGCTTCCTTTGAGTCAAACGCGGTTTGACCCACTTCGGCCTGATCGTCCTCGACAGAGACCGAAATGTTCCCCGTATGTTTATACACGCGATGCGAAAAACATCCGCGAAAATTCCAAGCACTTGACACGAGCGAGACACGACGAATGAAGTTTACGAGCAGCCGCGATTTACTACTTCCGAACACGTCGTTTCCTCGTGAGACGCTCCATCCAAGTCGATTATTTGGCGGGTGAACGATTGCGAGTTTCTCAAAAGGATGTTGACTCGGATGAATCAACAAACTTGAAAATGAGATTCTCTTGTTTACTTGAGAATTTTTAAAATTTCGTTTCTTGAAGGATTAAAATGTTAGTGTTTTAAATTTATAATTGCAATTTCTTTTATTTTTTATTGAATTGTGATAATAATGATTGATATAATTTATGATAATTATTGAAATTGTGAAAATGATCGCAATATAGAAAATTGTCAAATGATCAAAAATATTTTAAAATTATATATCATATAATACATATGTTCGTTATAATAATTTTAATTTTATTTTATATTAATTGTTAATATTTTATTAATTGTGAGTTATGCGAGGTAAAATCAATTTATCATTACTAAACATTAACATTTACAATCTTTATTGTTTTTAATCATAAAGAAAATAGGCATTGCGTGAATATACATTGCGTGTTGCATCCAATTACTAGTGTGCGCATTAAATATAGCAATAAATTAAATATTGATAAAACCGTTACTTATTAAGTTCTTATTTACTTTTTTATTTTTTTTTTTTTATACATAGCACACAACGATGTCGATTATTTCTAGTATATTATGCAATTTTATTTATGTATAATTTTAAATTCGAGTCTCTTATAGCAGAAAACAGCAAGAAATTTTCTGGAATAAAAGGATAATAAGAGTATATTTTATGTTTTTTTTGTATCGAAAAAATCTATATCATCAGTTTTGTTTTATTGTGTCAATGGCATATGGAAATTTTATAATAAAAAGTTTATGCCGTCAAATTTATGCCGGATTTTGTTAATTAAAGAATTGGTTTCACACATTACACACATTCTGTGTTTCGCACAATTTTTTTTTCACAACGCTTCTAGCGAAAAAGATAAGACTTCTCACCAGCTTTATGTGTGTTAAATCAGGGCGAACTCCATATTAATTACTTACATTATTACCACACACTCTCTTTTATAATAAATATTATTTTTTATAATAAATATAATACACTAGGGATAAAGTGAGGGCTGCCATTTCTGAGCAACGG
This sequence comes from Cataglyphis hispanica, assembly GCF_021464435.1. Taxonomy (NCBI): domain Eukaryota; kingdom Metazoa; phylum Arthropoda; class Insecta; order Hymenoptera; family Formicidae; genus Cataglyphis; species Cataglyphis hispanica. The sequence goes on from NC_065956.1 coordinate 11,599,872, forward strand.
GGAGTCACGAGATGGACGTTAATTATCTATCAACGTGCTCGCGCGCGCTCGATTATTTCCGGAATCCTCGTTCTTCCGAATCGATTGCTCGGACAATCGCAGTCAAATCAATTTCATGGTTGAAGCTGGAAGCTGTTACTGTAAAAATAAACGACGAAGCTAGCTCGACTGCTCGAATGAACGGCTAAAATTCGTCGCGATATTTCTACCCAAATATTATCCGAGACTATAAACGAATCATCATCACCCCACTACCGGCAGACCAACGGAAATCGATCAGACTCATGTCAGACTCGATCTACGGTTTGCCGCTCTCCGATATGAGATAATATGAAAGGTATATGGTCAGTAATGAAATAAATTCGCGCAGATGACACGAGACCACAAACGAGTCTCCAATCCTTCTGAAATTAGTTGAAAATAATCGTCGGAATTTCTATAGTTTTAGACTCTCATATCGATCTACGCGAATTATACCTTAATACGATTAACGTAACGCAATAAAATAGCGAAATAAAATTCACAACGAAATGTGTATTAATGGAACGTGAAATATGTATTTAATGAAAAAATAAAAATAAAAGAGATCAGATTAGATATTATAAAAAAATTTAATTAAGGTTTCTTCATTACCGTCACCGATATCGGATATCTACGATGATGACGGCTTAAATAATGTTTGCGGAAATGACAGAGAAAGGTGCTTTAAATCTTAGCATTTAATAATGACGATAAAGGAACGTGGTCCATCGACGTTGCAAGTCCGAATCGAGCGGACTCCAATTACGCATCCTGATCACCCCATTCGAATTCCTCGCCAGAAGTGACCTCCTCAATCTGCGGTTCATCTTCGACTGCCATCGGCCCCGTTTGCGACTTGCTTTCAGCCCCTTCTGGCTCCTCGATGAACGGTCTTTCCTCCAAGTGTTCCTCTTCTTCGGGAACATTCTCTTCCTCAATCTGAAAGGCGGATCCCTTGCGATTTAACTCATTCGACGGGTCTCTTCAACTATCGATTCTTGAATAAGCTCAAATCATAATTCTTTCTCGACAGAAATTCACCGACGTATACACATAAATATATTTGATTAAAAAAATTAATATTTTTTCAAAAAAATATAAGCGCTTAAGATTATGTAATCTTAAAAAATGCCTGCAATGTTACAAATATATACATTTTGATATTGTTAAAATTTATGACTTAGAATTTTATGCATTGAATATACAATATAAATTGACGATATTTAAAAGAAAGTAGAGAATATTTTTAGTGTGCTTTCAATGACTACTTACTCTTGTTTCGTCATCTGTGATAACATCGCAGGGCTTTTCCTCTTTTTCCTGATTAGTTATCTCGCCAGGATCCACTGGATCTTCGGCGCCGCTGACATCGTTAAGCTCGCTAGCTGGAAGTTGCGCGGTATCCGCCTCTTCCTGCTCCTGTTTCTGCTTTTGAATTTCTTCGAGATGTTCCTCGACTATCAGCCGTTCTTGCTCTTGTATGAGTGCTTCGAGCTTCTCCTGGTTGATTAATCTGTCGATAGAAAGCAACATAACGAAGTAGACGTAGTTAGTAATATGATATATAAACATAATAGAATAAACATAATAAAAAAGCTCCCATAAGTGACGAAACTTGCCCCTGAGTAATAGTAAAAATAAAAAAAGAAATTAAAATCATACAAATTAAAGAAAAAAATGTGCCCTAAATATATATATATATAATATTTTCTTTAGCACATTCTAAATAAAAATTTGCATAATTTACGAAGTAGACGTAGTTAGTAATATGATATATAAACATAATAGAATAAACATAATAGAAAATATTGATAAATTATGCAAATTTTTATTTAGAATGTGCTAAAGAAAATATTTATATATATATATATATATATATATATATATATATATATTTAGGGCACATTTTTTTCTTTAATTTGTATGATTTTAATTTCTTTTTTTATTTTTACTATTACTCAGGGGCAAGTTTCGTCACTTATGGGAGCTTTTTTCAAATAATGGAACACACCTCTCCCCCTCTTCTATTCTCTCTGTTTCTTCGCGTTCCGCTTGTAGCTTCGCCTCTTCCGCCTTCCTTTCGACTTCCTGTCGTTCGGTCTCCAGTATCTCGCCAAGCTCGGCCTTCCGTTCTTGTGCAAGTTGCAGTGCCTCCCACGCTTTTCTCTCTTCCATTTCGAGCTGCAGGCGTTCCTCCTCTGCAGCTTTCCGTCTCTCCTCTTCCGACCTTCCCAAATGAAATTATTTGCATTTCGACGAAACGAATACCAGAATGTAACAAATGTCAGGATAGAATATAAGTAAGATCATTTACACAAAAAAATTGGAAATTTGTATCTTTGTATTAATTTGAAATCTAAATTATATACACATACTTGATGAAAAAAGATTATAATATTTCTATACTTAATTTGATCTTATTTGATTTAATTTAGATTTGATTTACTCAATTAATATTGTCGTAAATTTAATTTTTTAATAAAGTGCATATATATATATTTGGAAAAGTCTTAAGTTCACACAAAATTTTGTCTCGCCTCTATAATCTCTCAATATATATAAAATTATATGTATTTTTTTCTGCGTTAAAGTTATGCAGATTCATGATGAATCTCGTTAAAGATGATGCGGGAAAAATAACGTGCAACTAAACCACGAGTTATATTTAAATTTGCTAATTAAGAGGAATTACGTTAGAGTATGTGTGTATGAAGAAAGTTATCTGACAATTATTTTTTAATGAAACTCGCATTTCAGATTTTATGCGCATTTCTCGCATATTTTGCGCAAAATAAGATTTTAAATTTTAAACTACATGAATGCAAACATTTTTTTATTTTAACATGCATATGATCTGTGGATAGTTTATTTTTGTAAAAATCTTCTATCAAACACTTTTACAGCATTCCCATAGGATTGTAATTATCACCGAGGTGACATATTAGTATTATTAAATTGAAATTAAAATATTGCTAAAAAAGTAATAATTTTATAATTATAATAATAATAATAGATCAAAATTTAATAATAATATTAATAAAATAAATTTTTTTATTCTACATCTTTAAAAATAATAAGCAAGTACGAAAAAACGCACGTTAATTGTTTATTATTTATTTTATATATATCTAAAATAGACTTTAAAAGCAAAGTTACATTTTTAATAATTGATTATTATATCAAATCATTTCGGATTAACCCATGATCTCTAGATCGAATGAAGATCAGGAATTTGACATTTCGGAATTACATATATAGTGGATTATTTGGCTGAGTTCAATGCTAATGTTATGTAAAATGTTATCCCGCATCTATATATTGATGTTTAATTTATACGATTGACACATTCGCAATGTGTTTAATTGATATATATCACTCTTAAACAAAAATGACTTACTGCGCTTCTCGAGCTACTTTAGCAAGGTACTCCTCAGCTCTTCTTATGGCATCTTCTTTCTCTTTTTTTACTGCAACAAAAATGATTTAATTAGAATCTCGATGATAAAGACAAACACGATGCACAACGTATATTTAATCATTTTAAATAATTTTATCAGAATTTTATGTATATTTATTTTATACATCTGTCAATTTTAATAAATTTATTCGAAAAATGTTAAAATAATTTTTTTCAATAAATTTATTAAAATTGACAGATGTATAAGATGAATATACATAAAATTCTGATAAAATTCTTTTCAATAAGTATTGAAATTTTGATTATAAAATTAATTTTGATTATTTTGTATAATCCAAAACTTTTACAATTTTTTTATTACAATTTATTAAATAAATTAAAATAAGAGAAAATTATATAATCTTTTATTCGAATGGGAAAGCTGATACTGTCAGAGAGAATTTCGAAATTGAATTCAATTTATATCTAAAGATGCACTATGAATGCGATTGTTTATACTTCACGAGTAAATCTGTTTCTAATATCGATCTTATAACTATGTAAAGTAATTTTGTCGAAGAGGATGACATATACGCTATTCCGCAAGATCATGTCGACATCGTATTCTTATAAGGAAGACATTTATCACGAAAACGAACAATAGGATTCTGGACAATATCTAAACTAAACACATTTATCCTCGTGCAGTCGATACGAATAGATGCTGTTAATAGTGATACAAGTTAACGATCGACCTTTGCCTACGCCAAAAGATGTAGTTCGAAGTTCGCGTGACAAGCTCGTTTCCGACCATCGAAATAGAATATTTCCGGTCCAATATTGATCGAGAAATATCAACGTACCTTGTTCGAGCTTTTTCTCTTTCGCTTCGTCACTTACAGCCTCCGCACTTTCGATCGGCGCATTTTCCGTGATTGGTTCCGCCGGCGCTTCCGATTCTGCTAGAATTTCGGGTTCCGGTTCTTTTACTGATTCCTGTACAGGCTCAGACTCTGGTTCTTTTGCCGATTCCTGTACTGGCTCGGGTTCTGGTTCTTTTACTGGTTCTACTTTCTCAATGGGTTTAACTTCCGGCGTAGGTTCTGGTTTAGGCTCGGCCGCTTTCGCGGATTTTGTCGGTTTTGCAGATTTCGAACTTTTCACTGGTTTCACAGACGTCTGTTCGGGTTCCGTTTGCGGTTCTGCCACCGATTCCGGTTCTTTTGCGAGTTCCGATACGGGTTCGGCTGCTTTTATCGGCTCTAATTCTGGTTCACGTGTCGGTTCTGGTTCCTTCTCCGGCTCCGATTGCTTTTTTGATTTCTTCTCCGATTTTGCTTCCGATTCCGGAACGGGAGCTATGATGTGTACAAGCTGAACGTGAACGAGGGATGACACGAAAGATGATTGATATGAATTTTGCGATTTTTCGCGGAGACTTACTTATTTTCTGTTCTTGGGCCACCGGTTCGATGCCTAATGCGCGTGCTAAAAATTGTCAGAAGACGTGAGACATGGAGGATATAAGAAGAAAGGGGCACAGTAGAACATCAATCAAACTATGACGGAAAAATACAAGGATGATGATTGCAATTTGAATCTTATTTGAGTTAGTGGGAAACTTAATCCTACCGAGATTAAATTGATTGAAGTCCTTTGAATTGATTAGAAATTTTGATATATGAACTTATCAAATAGATACATTTTGTATAATATATTCTGAATATATTTACGAGAGAGGGATATATATTTTTACACCTTATATAGGTTCTATATAAATATTAATTATTTGAATATTAAATAATTTTGTTATTAAAAATTAATAATGTAATTTTTTTTATGTCGAACAAACATAATAATGTTGAATTCTTTTTGCATACAATTTTGATAAATAAGATATGAAATTATAGAGTGGTAAAATTCTGAAGATAGTGATTGTATGTTGCATTTTCAATAATAATTATGACATAAAGTTTATTTCTTTCTTAAAACGTCCCCACAATCACGTTTGTCTACAATGCAAGTTCTACTGCACTTTATCTTTTTATTATTCGCAAGAAAGATTACTTTGTGTGTGCCTACTGACCCTTTCGCATCTCTCGTTCTGTCATTGGTTGACGGGGGCCTGTAGGGTACATGAAACGTAAAGAATCGATTAATGACAAAGGATTCTTTCGGATCTCATTAATTGAACTTAAGAAAGCGACAGAAAACTATACTACGAATATTATACGACATTATGTAGAAAACAATTACTATGATTATTATACATATATCGATATGAAAGACAAGTGATGAAACACACATTAGTTAATTACAGATCACATAGAATAGAAATACATATAGCAATACGCGCTTTTATGTACATACTTGGTAATAAATTTTATGTACACGTATGCAGCGAATATTACAATAAATAATTAGTCATTAACGAGATGGAAGCATTTTAAGGATTAAGGATGAATCATTAGGCTTATTTTCGATGACGCGGAATTATCGCATACGTCGATATTTTAATGTCAATGAAATCGATAATTAATGAGATTACAATTCTCGTTTTTTTTCTCGTGAAAATGATTATGATTATCATTGAGTCACGGTTCGAATTAGCGTGACATATGATTAAAGATCACACTCGATATATCTAGCGGTAGACTTGCCAGATTTCTGTCTCTGAAACCAAATGGTTATATGAAAAGAATATTTTACTACTAAATTATACGGTTAAATAAATTTTACATATTCCAATTCTTTTTAATTATGTAATATTTTATTAACGTAAATTTGCATTGTTGAATCAAATTTTGCGTTGCATCAAAATTCAAGAGTTTAATTAATATTAAACGTATCTTGATTTTTTTTAAATAGTTTCTATTGAAGTTTATATTCAAAGAAATATATTATAGATTTCGTTTATATTTAAACATGCTTTAAAGCATATTTTAAAGAAACCTTAGAAATGTAACAAGATACACGCACAATTTTATTCGACAAAATATATTTCTTTTTAATTATTTTTAATCGATTCCACAAAAAGTGAATTTCAGAGGCAAAACGATGTCGTTGATTAAACTACGAAGCACACGAAGAAAAGCTTACCTCGAAAACAGTGCATTCATTCTTGTTACGCAGCTCGCCTACTATTTCCATTACTTTCTCGTGCAAAGTAAAGTAATTAATTTGCGAACTTCCGCTTCTCTATCAAATATTATTATATTAATCGTCTCTTTTTTTCACTATCTCGCGAATATGGAATAGAAGGAACAGGAGTTACAAAATCGAAACAGTAATGGACATCACGATGCAATTCGAGCAACATTAAGTTAGCGTCAACATTTTTAATTTTGTTTTTCTTTTTTATTATTAAACACATACGAGTTTCACGTTTTTTTCTTGTACCAATTTAATCAGTTTCTCTTTTTTTATCTCTTTCTCCGTATTCCTTCTCTCGAGTTTGTTTCACTTCACAGATCGCATCGATTGAATACGAACGTTTCGATAGTCGCGATGATTTTATTCGCTCGTCGCAATTTCATTAAAGTCCATCGAATAAAAATCGAATGAAAGATGCTCAGAAAATACAGCACGTTCTATGATTATTGCGAATAACGGCACATTGGAGTTTAATGAAGTGGTCGACGAGCGCATGACCAGAATAGAAGAAAGTAAAAATAAAAAAGAGTGAAGACGGATATTAGATTTTTTTCAATCGTGATTAATCCAGCAAACGCGTACGGTAAAATAATTCCGCTCTAACAATAAGAGGATTTTTGCCAGGCTTACGAACCGAATATAAAAATATATAAAAAAAGCTGAAACAGATAATATTTTAAAACTAAAATTTTTTTCTCTCAATTGCAGTGATTAAACTCAATAGCGAAAATAAAATATTAATTGATATTAAAATTGAATAAAATTATTCCAGCAGATAAATTGATATATATTTGCGTAGTTCCTGTGCAATAAAAGTATTTTATAAAATAAAGTTTTATTTGAAAAAAATAAAAGTTTACAATTTAATCCAATCTCTCACATAGAGACGAAATTATATTTGTATCTATTCAATTTAGTTTTGCTGCGAAATAAAATTTTATTATTTTTTCTATCGTTATTTTTTTACATATTTTTTCTTTGATTAATTTAGAATAAGAAATGTTACTTCTTCATGTAAATTGAATCGAGCGCCATATTATTATTAAAACTTTCATCTTTTATACTTTAATGATGCAAAATCCATTTACAATTAATTGAAAAATTAATTCTTAAAAAAAAAGATGGTTGCTTTTCCGGTTCGTAGTCCTGGCTTTCTCATGTCACATAATGCCTATCGTTCTATCCTTCCACGTGCGGACGCGCCACTTCCGGAACGCAAAAGTGATGATATCGGCCACAGTTCGTTCGATGATGAATGACGAAGTCACTCTTCGGTAGCGGCCACCGTCTCTTCCTCGTCTTCGCTCTTTTTGCTCGGCTTCTCATACAGCTCCGGCACCTTCTCTCTCCAACCTTTGCCTGAAACGTTCAAAAAAGCCGCACTGCTTCCTATCTGCCATTTGCTCTTTTATTCGCGAGCGTCACAAAATTCTGCTTTCGGCGAGCGATCCCAGTCGCCTGATTTCGCCAGGAGTCCCCTTCGTGTAAATGTCTTGCTCTCTCTCGTTCCTTCGTTTCTTTTGATTTTTTGGCTCTTGGTTTTTTTTTTTTTTTTGTTACTGTATCGTTACGTTTTGCGCTGTGCTTTTCGGTTGCCCGATACCGCAAAAATAGCAATACGTCTGCTGGCTTGTAAAAAATTGTAAACCGCCGCCGTATCGATGAATCGGTATAATCGATGATTGAATCTACCATTCCGGAAAAAACATGAGTCGATCTTTTTACAAATAAATGGAAAGATTTATTATATTTTCTCGATAAAATTATTCCTTAAAATTGAAGATATACTATTTGTTTTATCTTATTTTTAATAATTTTTATGAAAAGAATACTAATAATAAAATTTAAAAATTAACAAAATTACATGCTCTTTCCGTGAAGATTGATTCAATTGTTCTTTTTGTGTAATGATAATAATAATAATAATAATAATAATAATAATAATAAAAACGCGCTATTGCAATCGATATCGAAAACATTTTACAGAGTAGTTACAAAAATGCGGGGTACGGGAAAAGTGGGTGTGTACGATTGCGCTTTTGTACGATTAGACACAATACTATCGAACAATAATGCAGCCACGACAAAAAAAGACGTATATACAAAAAGAAAATAATAAGGAAAGATCAACTGTTGTGTGACTATAACAAGAAAACAGCAAAAATACCAGAAAAACACACGTGCTCGTCAGCACAAACAAAAGTTCTCAGACAGTGTGAAACCAAAAGGTGTCAGCCAATCTAAAAAGAGGGGTAAAAAAAGTAGAGAAACGAGAGGGCGGGGGCGGTGGAACGAAAAAAAAAAAAAAAAGTAGACAAAAAGAGAGTTGCACACAACGGCGTCGTGGGGCCGTCTTTTATTTTCCCAAATCTATCTAAAAAATAGTGTATTTTTTTTTTTTCGAACTACGAGATCGTGGTGTAGCTGTTTTTTCCAGATCTTTTCTTAATTGAAATGTTTTTCCCATGGACGTGACATAAATTTCTATGAAAAATAATCTTTTCGATATTTTTTTATTTTTTACGCAAAAATATACGATTTTAATTCTACTCAACAAAATTTTAAGTAATCTAAATAATATTATAATCGAAAATACAATATTATCAGTATGAGAGAAAGCTCTCTCTCTCTCTCGCTCAATTTTAAAAAATTCTTTGCTACGCCACTTTCTCGTTAGTCTCGTGCCCCTAACTATGTGTTTCGTGTATATCGTACGGTGTCTCGTCAAAACGGGACCGTCCTCGAACGACGTTTTGCTCTTGAAGAGAAATCTCTTCAAGACCAAAGCGAGGATCGCAATATGGTCCTCATCTTCGTTAATTTCGTTATCATCGTCACTCATTGTCGTCGTCGCCGTCATTGTGATGAATTACTCACAGGCAGTCGCGGCCGCCTGACGATTCTTGCTATAGTAGCTGAGGAAGTTGACGTCGTTACGCACGTCGAACGGTCGTAGGTCCGCGATCTTGACGTACGGCTTCCTGATAGATTGTGGCTTGCCAGCGACATATTTGATGCACGCCGTGGTGCCGAAGGCGCCCCGGTCAGGTATCTCGTACCAGTTCAGGTGTTCTACCTGCTTCTTTGCGTTGTTGCGGCCGCTGAGCAACCGGCGAACATAATCGTGGCTGCGCATACGTTCTGGGATGATCTCTTCGGCAAAGTCGCTGGAAAATGTGAGAAAAGATCGCTAGTTATCTGGACGCGAAAGTGACGAGCGCTTTATTCCGTGATTCGGAAGTTCCCGGAAATTGTGCAAAATTGTGCTTACTTTAGAACGGATGCAACAAATCTCGTGACAAGCAAAGAAAAAAGGATATTTGTATTTTTATCTCCGAATCGCAGAATTATTTTAATAATTCTTGTATTTCTCAGGATATGTCGAGATATAATTTATATTATTAAGGCAGAGGATTAGACATGAATTTTTTTGGCAATTAAATTGATCTCTAGGGATTTCTATAATAAATTTTGATTAATTTAGTCATTTAATTAAATGCACATTATATTCTTTTTGTCAATACCTTGCCGTCGCCCTTGGCACAAACACATGTACCCGTCGAAGAAGGGAATCCACTTTCGCGCGAATCTCCCTCGCCTCATCATCAAAAAACTATGAAAAAACATATGTAACATGTTATTATATAAACGAACCGCTTAATCTTTTGCATGTAACATAATCATGATAATTTGAAAATGAAATTTTTAAAAGTTGGAGATAAAATTTTATTAATTTTTATTATTCCTCAGATTTAATATAATTTTTTTACAGAGAGAAATTAATTGAAATGTATGATTCAAGAAAATTTTTATCCATTCTTTCGGTTCGCTATAATCACTTAAAAATTTATCTATTATACGGAGAAGATGAACATCTCGATCATTGCAATGCTCGATGCGATTCCATTAGCGATGTTCGATGTATCACGATGATGACGATGATAACGATGTCGATAATGATGAGAATGTCGATGATGATTCATTCTTGAACGAATGACGATGTCTTATCACGTGTTCTTATGATTATGATGTTAGGCCAGTTTAGGCCGGAAAAAGAAAGAGAAACAGAGAGAGAAAAAAAGAGAGAGAGAGAGAGAGGAGAGAAAAAGAGAAAGAGAGAGGAGAGAAAATGAGAGTGATCAGACTGAATCATATGCCAGACTTACTATGCTGTCTCGAGAGTTTAGGTACTCTTCGATGTAGGATTTGGTAGACGATCTTGGTAGGTCACGTATCCTGTTGAGCTCGGCTGCGAGGATGCTAGGTCGCACGCGCGCCCGCACCCTTATCGGTACCATCGCGCCGGAATAATACACATGATGGACCGGTGAATGGATTATGGTGACGAGCCTCTTGTGTGCCACGTATGGCATGTAAGGAACGCTCCTCCACTGGAGGCAACGAACGTTTCGTTTTTACTAATCGCCCGGCAGCGGCGAGCTGCGAAGCGGATTGCTCGGTACAAGATACCAGGCGATCATCGCGTTTGGTGACGGTTTACAGAATACATCTAATGTAAATGTTAATTTGTAGACTATCGTCGAAGACGTGCAGAATTTGGGAAAGCAAATGTTTATGATTTCAATAATTTTTAAAATAGAGCCCGGACAATATTTAATCTGAGGCATGGTTGCTGAAATATTCTCGGTTGTTGAAAATAAAAAACTCAGGACAATAGTGTTTTCTATTAAAATCGAAATTGGAAGAAGGTCTATTATCAAAATAAATTTCTAAATTTTAATAACGTATTGCAAAATTTCTATTGTACGAATCAAAATTTAATTCATCGTATTATATTTGTATATCAAAGATTTACAATTAATAAAGTTTCTATTCTAAAAGATTAAAAAATAAATATTTTATTAATATTTATGAAATATTTTTTTATATTGATATAAATTATCGTTTGACAAAAATTACCGTCACCAAAAGCTTGACAATAGCAAAGCGTAGCGTTCGATGAAAATCTCCAGTTAGGAGCAGACAACATGATCGACACGTAAACAACACAGAAAAGGTTTCAATGATTAATTATATTAGCGAGCGCACAATGTTAAGTTTGGTGTGTCAATGAAGAGCATGACAGCGAAAATTAATCAATTTGTTACATTACCTTAAATTACGTGCGATACCGTGAAGACGAATATTACTGCGATGAAGTAACGCTTTAGGATTAGTAAACTTCGAAATCGGTAATTAATTAAAAGCACGAGACGATGTAAGAACGCCAAAGCGTGTCATTACGTCTATTTCAAGAACCTTTCCATAAATTACCGGCAAGTTTTGCATAACATCCTGTTGCCGTTGAAGCAATAATACGCAATATATATATATATATATATATATATATATATATATACATATATGGCTGATTATATATAAAGATGATATGAATATATAAATATATAATTTTATATATTACATATTATTAAATAAGATGTCAAGTATTGTCATCGAACGCAAGCAAATCAAACGATCGATCGTCATTTCCTTTAATTAATAGATTGAGAGTCTCAAATTATGAGTTTCAGAAATCTAAAATTATATAACCTACAAAAACTACACTTAATTATAAAACATTATTAAACATTTTATAATTTTTTACATATTAATCGACTTTATTAATTTTTAAATACATTTTTGTAATTATTTGAAAAAGGAAAATCTAATCGATCTGTTTATAAAATCGTGTGTAAAGATGCCAGTCGATGCCAGATGTCGATGATAATAAACTATGATTAATTCTATTTATGATTCAGAGTAATCCTGAAATTTTGAAACAATCTCTGAAAAATTCTTATTTGTGTTTGAATGAAACTTTCAACAAAATCTCAAAATTTAATTGAATTGCAACTACTGAATTTACAAAGCGGGAACAACCGAATAAAGACGTGTCACTTGTTTGCTTTTTTAATAAAAAATAATAGAAATTAATTTGCTACACTCGATGTGCTGGCTATGAGCATCTGTTTGCATAATTCCGATACAAAATTAAGACAAGCCGGACGCGATGCAAAAATCAGAATCGACGATCGCACCTATTGCATTCGTAGTGATGAAAAAGCAACCGATTATTCGCAATGCACTTCAATCATAATACAACAACAGATGAAAGTACCTACCTGAATGATGCTGGATAGCGGTATGATGATGGGTCGATCCTGCACGATCGCGCGTTCATGAGGGTAGCGATGTGTTTCAATCATTTTTTAAAATTTTTTATCCATTGAAATCCAACGATGAAGGCGTCGATGGCGACGATGACGGCGGTGACGACGATGGCGAGGAACGAGGAGTAGTCATTTGTGAGAGGCAGAATAAATAGAAAGAAGAAGAACAACACTCGGTTAGTGACTCAGGTGGCGTGTATCGCTCCTTTTCTTCTTCGTCCCGTTTTTTTTTTCTTCGCTATTTCGTTTGCCTCGCGTTTGCTTAACGCTCTTTCGTTGAGTTTCGAGAGGGTTGATGAGAAGGGATAAACAGAAGGGGCGTTGAAGGAAGAAAAAGAGAGAAAGGGGCGCAGAAAATCTCGTATGCCGCGAAGAGTCTTTTTTCGTGATGTTTGAGATACCGACTTGGCCAATTGTCGCGTTGTGTGTCTATCTAGATGATGAACGACGAATGATGATGACAACGACAGTGACGATGATAATATTGATGATGATGATAATGTGTCGTTGTTAGTCACGATTAATAGAGCTCGCTTCATCTTGCGAGAAGAAAACAACTATGTAGAAAGCGGCTCTTTATAATGTCCTGCGATGATACATAGATAAGAATAATTTTTTTTTCAGCATAATTTCAAGATAATAATTCTTAATAAATTAAACTTTTCAGAATTATAAGGCTTTATTAATTGATATACAGGCGCTATGATGTTTGAATTACTGCCGATATGATTCTTTACGAGAAGAATTTACATTTCAAAAGTTGACGAATATAATTTATTTTATATTCGTTGATATAGAATTTTAATTTAATCAAATCTTTGTCAATATTAACGAGAGTAGATAACGCGAGAAACTTCTAAAGAAAATTCTAAATTAAATTTTATTATTTCTTATATTATCATTCCATATTCTTCTTTTATTGCATTCAAATAGTATTTATTTGAATATTAAGCGATTTATCCACAAAAAATATTTCTTTATTTGTAATATTTCTTTATTGTATTAATCACATTTTTCATTTCCCGAGATTATAGATTGTCTTGCAATAGAGCAATACATATCTCGTAAGATGACGCATGTTCGTAGAAACATCGGGATGACACAAAACTTTTCGATTAACACTCACTAAACTAAGGATATGATTCATGAAAAACGCTTATTTAGCTCGAAAAATTAAAACATTCCCAAAGGAAAAAAGGAGAATCTGCAAGTTAGGAGAAGGCATTATTAGGGACTAAATATATAATTAAACACAAACAGTTGCACAGTCCGCGAGATTTAGAATTTTTGCAGGCGACTTCCGATTCGCGATTAAATATCGACAAGAATCGATAAAATATTTATGTATATAAAATTGACACAAATCTTTTCAATATTATTTCATGCAATTTATTGCGATGATTGCTACAATTTTTTGCGCTACCCATAAAGTGCAGAAAGTTTGAAGGAATTCAAAATTCAAGATTTACAAATTGGAATATACATAGATTTTTGCAAATAAATCGAGAACCACCTGCAATGCGTATCGCTTATATCGATTGAACTAAACTCAATTAAAATGCCAACACAATAAATATAGCTTGTTGATCTCGATATTATATAGCGCGACTAGCTTTTAGTATCTTTCTAAATGCAGCATGATTTATCACCAGTTCGGATTACGGTAAAAGCGATAAATCGAGTGATAATGGTTTAAAAATATCAGAATCGTTTTCCTGCCGATCCATTGAAGAACATTTTGAAGCGCAAAAAATTTCTTTTTTTTCCCAAATACTTTTTTTTTCAAAGAAAATCAAGCGTACAAAATTGACGCGAAGACAAAAGAGAATCCTATACCGGCGAGCGACAGAAAAACGATATTCCAATTTCATCAATACCGACGACCGATCCAAACTAAAATTTCCATTTGAAACTTTCCGATTCTCAAATTATAAGTTTTCATTTTTTATATATCAAATGAGATTAAATCGTAATGTAATCGTAAATTAAACCATAAATGATATCTGTGGAAAAATACACTTATGTGTGTGATTCGATGTTTTTATGTATTTTTATCATTGCTGTCATTGGATCTAACTTTACAATCCTGAGAGACAGAATCTCCGACGTAAGATTTAACTTTGTAATTTTTGTTCTTCTTGCACCAGCCATTTTTATTAATACCAAAAAGCGCGATGTGTGTGGCGTTTGCGAGTTTGTATTTGCATTTCTACACATTTTTAAATATGTAAAACAGACGCCGAAAAGAGTGATATTGCAAAAAATTTGGCTCGTGGCGTTTCACATCGAAAATGAATTATTTATATCCGATACAATATCCTTGATATCTCTCGCCGATGTATAGGTAATTTCAAAAGTCGTCGGGATAGATGAAGATGGAAATGCGATCGACGGGGGCGGGGAGGAGAGAGCAATTTTAGACTCGATAAGAGTAATGGCGATAGGTGGTGCCGCCGGGCAGACGACCGGAACTCGTAGACTCGTAAGAGGAGCGATAGCTTCCGGGACCGCCGCCGGATGATGTTCTGGTCGATCTCTCGGTCGAATACGAGCCGTACGGACCGCTCTCCCTCTTGACGACGCTCTCCTGGGTGTAGCTGCTCCTCTGGGGACGGCTGCTGTACGGATCCGTACTGGACGAGCTGCTCGAGTTGGTGTACGAATAGCTGTACTGCTCTTGGGCCGACCTCACCCCGGCTTCCGGATAGTCGCGGACCACGTAATGGCGAGGCGTCTACGGATTCGGGGTTAGATCAAGGTCAACGAGACATGGAGGAAAACAGGCTCGCCTCTGGAAAACGGCGCGGCGTCTCCGTCGACGAGTCCCGGCTCGATCGTTACATCCGGCACATCCGGATTTACTCTGCCGTATTACACGATGAAAACCGCAAGGTGCAAAGTAATCCACTTTAACACGTTAACATTACATGAATTATTATAATGTCATCGTGTTTATTCGTTCATTTATTCATATATACAAGAGCTTATCAATGTAAAAAAATTGTAAATATATAAAAGAAGATTATTATCTTGGCAAAATTATAATATTAGCATTATATTTACTGAAGTTCTATTACTGCGATTTATTTCATGAGATATAAATTTCTACAGATTTTTTCATTCCTTCAAATCTTTCAGAGTGTGGATGTTTGTATAAAAGTAACATATGTATATATGCCAGGCATTATTTATCTCAGGACGACTCTCATAGTTTTCCATCCGCGAGCCACTAATGGATTTTCGAATCCGGAAATAGAGGTTGTGAAATTTAAAGATCCTGATCATATTAGAGATATCGTGATTGATTTATTCGGTCGGAGAATAGATTGAAAATGTCAAGGCATCGATAAGATTTAAGTTATACGAAATGTAGAGCTCTCTCTTTGAAAATTAAATTTCAAATAAAGTAAAGCTTTTAAAGTAAAGCTATTCTTCATTCAATTTAAAATAGATTTACTTTGAAATATACTGAGATATGTATTTGAGATATAGACAACATATATATGTGTGTGTGTGTGTGTATTTATTTATTTATTTAATTACTTATTGATAAAGATATTTAATATTAAAAATATCAATCGAAAGTTGGCTTTATAGAATTCATAGAAAAGATGATAGTTTGTTTACTAATTCAGGAACATTTTATATAAATTTTTATTAGTTATATTTCTGTAGGCACTATATATTTTTTTCAGGCACTTAGCTTTGCCATAAATTTCTCTTTTCTTTTTCTTTCGCACGCTTCATGATGAAATACTCATGTTCTCAAAATATCATTTGGCTCTGTTCTCCGGCCGATAGAGGAGAGAGGCGTGGAAGGTGGGAGACGGACGGACAGGTGCACCGCTGCATCGTCTGGCTTGACGTTGACCATAACTACTTGCGGATAATTAATCCGCGGCGCGGCGAGTGATGTACTCGTTTTATTCTAAAAGAGTGATTTGCAAAGCTATTTTTCTAAGAGGATGTTCGACCAACAATGTCGTCCAGATGGCCGGCTGGGCTCGCGGCCAGATAAGGAAAAAGTCTGGCGAGATCCAGACTACGCTGAAATCCAACGTTTCGTTGGACTTTCATGAGCACGATTAATCCTTCGCTGTGTGTTATCTCGCGAGACATTCATTATTTCGCGTCAGCTGAACGAGTTCCCACCATTTGTAGTTTGAACTCCGCGATGTATAATGAAAATTTTTGAAAATATAATAAACGAGTCAATTTTTTTTCACGCTGGAGATATGATGTCTCTTTCTAAGATGATACAAATCTATTTTAATTGTATACATATTTAATTAATTAATTAATTTCACATCGCTCGCATGATTCTGATAAGTCAACGAAACAATCGCGAGTTACAATGCAAAGGATTAACAAACTCAAGAGAAAAGAAAAGGGAATCGTATTAAATGCCGAGGAAGATACATGAGGATGAATAATTTACTTTCCTACATAGAGGCAAAAGTATGATGGATCTCAGCAACATGTTCACGCTAATAACATGTCAATGTATCTGTAGACACACAACGTGCGGGCCAACTATAAACGCAGAGCGGTATATAACGTATGTAATTTTTAATAATGTCTCCTTGCTGAAATATTCAGAACACTTCGAGTGTTGGGCAACGAATGTGCGCCCTTGCCAAAAAACGCGTAGGTAATATTACGAATGTACGTATGTATGTGTGTGTGTGTGTGTGTGTGTGTGTAACGTAACGTGTATGTATGTGTAGACATCTGTCCCGCCACGTGTGCACTCGGTGTCTCGTTTCGAATCTTCTTCGAGCGCGAAACTTTGTGGCGGATTGCGCGTTCACGCTTCATTGAATTTAATTACGGTTAAATTGGACTCGCTCGATTAATCGAATACGTTCTCTCCCACGATTGTGTTTGGCACGGAAAAGAATTTAACTCCAGATTCGCGTGCGATACAAAACTCCGTTAATTTGACAACGAACGGAATCGAAGAGCGGCGAATAAATAAAATGACTTTAAATTGTAGTCAAACTGTAAATAGGGGTCTTTTTTTTATTCAAATTTATAAGAGTGTGTGAAGAATGTGATTTTTTATATCTTATTAAATATCATAGGGAAATTAGTTCTCTTCTTTTCTTTCTCCCTTACACGCATAATCGTAAAACCTCTCTATATTTTCCAGAAAGATTACTCGATCAGTTTATAATGCGACTTTAAAAATTAATGTCACACAATTTAGTGAGTACCACGTATAAGTAGTTAAAATTATCGGAAGGATTTGCAAGTTAGAGTTATATAAATGTGATAGCAGATAATTAGAATTCGTACGACTTCTTTCATATTGCTTGTTATATGTTATTATTGTTTAGTAATTATTAGATATATCAATTTATCTTTTTTTTATTTAATCCATAATAATAGAAGATGAAAGAAAGATATAGGTATGTTTAATCGGGACTTGATATAACCGCGCGTGATTACACTAGGTACGAAGGAATGAATTAAATCCTCATTTAATTAATCTAGGTTACAGTCTTGCGACAGATCTGATGAAATCGTCTCTATAAAATGACATTATAACTTTATTGATTTCATCTTATACACGTGTGAATATGTGACTATGCGCACAATGTTCGTGTTCGTGAAAAAAAAAAAAAAAAAAAATATAATCAAGATTCAGTTGAATAATCCAAAAAACGAGAGGCATGGAAATGCGTATATAATACGGAATGCATTGGAACGAAAAGAACGGAATCCTACAAGCGATTTTATATTGCGATCGCAATCGTTTATACTAGTAGGTTGAAAGAGAGAATTTTCGAGATAGTCGTTTTTTTTTTTTCAAGATTTATTACGAGAGATTTGAGATCTGCGCGTTTTCAGGCGCGTCAATCCTTCCATGAAAAAGAGCAAACTGCAAGAATTTTCGCGCCGTGAATCCACGTCAAGAACTGCAAATGAAAGATGTATTTTATTATTTTTACAAACATTTAGAGGGAAAGAGTCGCTGACAATTTTTGAAGGCTCGAAATGATCAATGTACGAACGTAAAGATACCTTTCTCATTACATCCAGAAAATCCATAATTCTTAATAAAATAAAATAAACTAACCCAAGAAATTCTTAAGAGGATAGAAATTAAACAATCCACTGAAAATATTTTTCTATAAAAATTGATTGGTTAAGCCTAACGATCTAATCCGCTATTGACACATCGAAGCACAAAATAAATAGAGCAAATATAATGTTACGCGCGTAACCGTTATCCGAAATTTATATTTAATATCATCATTATAATGCGATTATCCCCACTTTGTCTCTATATCGTAAAAATAAAGCGGAGACATTTATGCGAAGAATATAACGTATGTCCCACAAATATCAATCAATTAATATTAATTGCATCTTTCTTTTCGAGAAGGGAGTCGACAAAGTATTCTCTCTCTCTCTCTCTCTCTCTCGCTCTCTCTTTCTTTTCGTACGTCGTTAGAATCGATACCAGGATGGCGTATGGAGAGCCATCAGGATCCTGGTGCGACCAGTGGCGGGCGTGGTGGCATGTTTGATCCTGCTAGACGGCCGTGCGAGTACACCCTTTTCGAAGACGTGGCCGCGGGTGGCCAGTTCAGCAGCGGCATCCAGACCGACTTTCGACACGGCACCGCCGTCGACCAGTTGACGGATATGATCGTCCTTGGCGGCATCCTTGCCGCGCACCACGCCCTCCTTCTCCGGCAGGGTAGCGTACTGATAGAATTCCTTACGCGGATCCTGTTTCTTGCGGCCCCAGACGGTGAACGGTTCCGGCACCAACGACGGTCGCGGTACGAACGGCACCTTCTCCCACGGGAAGTAGTCCTGCTTCTTGGTTTCCGTCTGCAAATTTGTGCCCGATAAACGACCCGTCAGGATCACGAATCGTCAAGCCATTAAACATCAATCGAGGCGATTATCAGTTATTCAGAGTCTTCGAGTTTCTCTCGATCCGCAGAGCAATTCCATTGGGATCGCGCAAAGTCTTGGTTTTTTTTTTTTTTTGATTTTTTTGATTTTTTCTTTTTTGAAAATGATACTTCCCGAATTCGTCGAAGAGTGTTGCTCACCGACGTCTCTTTGAGCTTCCACACCACTCTTCCACTACTGCCACGCCTGTTCTCTTTGCTAAACCGCGACCGTCGTCGTGGTACCGCTCGTGTTCTCCTCGATGTCCCATTCGGTGGATTTAGATTAGAATCATGATTAATTCTGTGCTTAGCTTTCTCCTCGATATTATTGAATATATCCGTACAATCAGAACTGAATTTTCTTTTTTCAGATCACGGAATAAGACAGCTTTGAGAGATTATCGAAAACGACGCGCGCAGCGTGAATCAAAGTACTGAAATAGAAGAGATGACTACTCGCCCGAAACTGTTCTCAGGTCGACAAGTAAAAGAAGTTACCTCCGAAAAGACGATGATTGAGAGAGAAACGGTGAAATAAAGAATTATTTACTTCGAAAACATTTAATAATTTGTTGAAAAATTTATTAAGATAATAATATTTTCCGAATAAATATAATTTTTTTCTTTATATCGCATATAATATTGATGCCATTCAAAAAATAATAAGTCCTATTTATAAGATTCGTTTAAAGATATTTAAAAATTATTTTAGAATAAAAGAGAAGGAATCGTAATAGAATTTTCATTAATAAAATTGTCAATATTGTGTGCGTTTTACGAGTACTACTTTTAGCTATTTTTTAAGCCATCTATTTTTTATAAGGAAAATGTTATTGAAAAAATGTCGAGAGAAGATCGAAAAATTTTGTTACTTCTCGAACGAAACTTAACGCTGGCATGTTTTTTTTACACGAAAATAAATAGAGTGAACGGTGGCCTCCCGAGAGCTTGATAGACAAGCCACTCATAATCACCTCCGCAAATTCCCAAAATGCTGACCATTATTAGAATAATGTCAGACGTGCATTTATGCGCATAAAGATAACAGAAACATGTCGTGTGTTTTTCTATTAAAATTAGCTCTTGGCTTATTATCGTTTATTTGGCAATCATCAACATAATATGATGTATATGTGTTACAAGTATATTAAAATGCTGATTCAAATATACATCTTCTTATACATCATCAATCTTAATTCAGATTTTATTCAAATTTCTCCATGACACTAATAGTCAATAATTAAAACCTCGATAAAAAAAGATGTGAGTGCTAGAAATACAGCATTTAATATTGTATATGTAGAAGCTTATATATGTAGAAATTTATATCATTTGAGTTTTTTCAGTGTGTTATATATTTCTGAATTTAAAAATTTCAATTTAAAAATATGATATAAATTATTTTGTTCATACTAGTTAACACTAAAACATCTAATTAAATATTTTTATCTTGTTTCTTTATTACAGAATATGACATAAAAATGTGTTTCAATAGCATTTGAAAATAATTGAAGGATTGAGAAGTAGAACATCTTCTAAGAGTTTTCCTTTTTTTGCGATACCGCACTTGAAAAGAAAAAAAGACTGATATCGAAATTCTATGTCAATGTTTTTTTATTCTTTCGGTCCTTTTTAATGTTAAAAAAATAAAAGTAAAGACCCTTTAAAGTAGAGATAAAAAAAACTTAATCTTTCGTCCCGTATTCTGCGAGTCGTAAGGACGTCGTCATAAGCTATCGCGTTTATCCCGTAAATCCCGATATAGACTTGCGAGATAGATATTCATATAAGAAATGTGCATCGATATAAAGTCGAAACGAATTAAAGGAGTCTCGAGAGAAATTTTCTAACATAAATAAAGAGTGCGTCTCCCTCTAAAAATTAGCCTCTATACCTTTCGACTTGACGCTTACTTACGAATTATACACCGTCAAATAGCAAAGATAAAAACAAAAAGGCACATTAAGATGAAAGATTATAATTTTTGAGAAGTTTCATAAAAATTAAAACACTTAGTTTTTAATAAAAACCGCTCGTTTTTATACAAACTTTTAAAAATTTTACCGATGCACATTTTCACAGATGATTATTTTTATATCATAATTACATAATTTTTTTTCTCGCTGCCAAGGTATATCTGAATTAAGATGATTATATCTTATATTGGGAATTTCGGAGGCGGATTATTTTGATATTGATTCAACACGTGTTCCATGAAGATACGAGGAGACGACGCCTCGCACAGATGTATTCGCGTCGGCTGGCGTTGGTGGGCGCGTATATGAATTCTCACGTCGACGAAATCTGACGGTGGGCGTCAGCGTCGCGCCGTCGGTGCGTCTAAATTAGGGCAGAGTAACGCAACACCGATTCTCTCCCCTCGAGAACGCGTAGCACGACGGCAAATATCTTAATAATCATCGTACGATCTGGAATGCGATCTTCGCGTCACTATAGAAGGTCGAATTGCTCTTCATTTTCAAACGAATCGAAGCATCACCATATATACCTTATATCAAGGTCATTTCGAATCGATTTCTATACATAAGCGTATTTGATTCGACACCCTTAATTTTTTATATTTATTTATTTTTTCGCTTTAATTATAATATCTCTTATCGTGATTATTGTATATTATAATTGTAGTTATATATAATTCCATATATATGACTATATATTGGTAAATTCTAATCGCAATTTAGAATAATTACGATGTTATTGCAATTAAAGTGTTATTATTGTAATATAATTTCAATCGTGAAACCGGCAAAATAGCGTTTGGCAAGATAGCATTATAGGACGCAAATTATTAAGAATCTAAAAATCATAGCATTTATCTGAAAAATTTGAATGAATA
This sequence comes from Cataglyphis hispanica, assembly GCF_021464435.1. NCBI lineage: Eukaryota > Metazoa > Arthropoda > Insecta > Hymenoptera > Formicidae > Cataglyphis > Cataglyphis hispanica. Next base: position 11,622,384 of record NC_065956.1, read on the forward strand.
ATGTTGGCAGTGTCTATCTCCTTAATTTTGCCTTTTACGGACGATGACATTAAACAGTCATTAATTCTGCGAAACGTAGTCGTTTCTAATCTTTATAAATAGACGTGTATTAAGCACGAGCAACTCTCTCTCTCTCTCTCTCTCTCTTTCTTCTCTTCGTGCCAATACTAAGCAAAGCGAATCGCTGTATGGCAATCTGACTCTATAACTTGAACCCACGAAACGCAAACATGAATCTGAGGAGCTTCGCGTAATTCGCGCCGCTAAAACAGGCGTGCAGAACAGAAAAAAAAGCAGGATAAGGTTCGACGCAGGAACCATCCAACATCAGAAAATCCAAAATCATTATAAATAGAGCTGCCGGAGGGCAGAGAATTACAGAACGGAAGCTATTCATAGCGTTGCAGCAATTTTCCGGGACTTCGCGACGTTAAACTTAGATACCGCGTGACCCAGCGAATCTCGGATCTCAGATCCACCGGCAGAAAAATGAATTTGGCCGACTCGATTCGAGTCAAGCCCTGTGAGCAGGACTCGATAGAATATACGTATATCAGAGATTATCGAATTATGTCCGAGAAAGAGTTGCAATTTGAAATGCAACAAGTTTGATTTTAGCTGCCAAAATATCTGTAATGTCACAGAATTTGACGAAGACAATGATCGATTCGTATTCTATATTCTTCGAATCGTGAAATTTATAACCCTTGATATTTGACGAGCGAAAATACATAAAGTAAAATAATTCGTAATTGAAATTTGTGATTATTAAGATTATTCGTGAATAATTTCATCTTGAATTTTGAATAGTTATTCATTTTTTATTTGTATTGCTCATAAAATCATATATAACACAAAATGCTTTATTTATTTTTGTAAATTTTTATATAACTAGCAATAAGATGTCATTTTTTTTATTTAGATTGAGAGTAATTCTTAAGAACGTTTCATAATTTCAAACAGTAATTATTAATAATTATTGTGACTGTCCCTTCTTTTCCTCTATTTTCCAGATATAAAAGATTTTAGTTTAACAATGACGAGTTGAGAATTGAGCACAGTCTTCAGGCGTGCAATTTCCTTTGCAAGAACATCCTTCTGTCAACTACGTGCCATTTATTTCGCACTGTCTTCGGTTGCTTATCGTCGGACCGGTGATGAATGGCAATCCCGAAAGTTAACCCAGATTCTCAAGTCTCTTAATAATTCTAGCTATGCCTAAGAGAGATTTCTAATCAGATAGCAATGGAATAGAATCTCTATCGAGTAAAATTAATGACTATAAAATAAAACTTTTGAGTCTTCCTTAAAAGATATTTCTTAAAGTTTTGCGAATTTTTATTATGATAATTGAAATAAAAACTAAATCAATTAATAATGAATTAACAATATTTTCTTAATAATGTTTTTCATGAAAACATAATTTCTTTAAGATTTCAAATAAGAAATTTTAAAAAATATTATAATAATATTCTCTTTCTCTGCTTTCATCCGTTTGTCGTAACGTCATTCAATTAATTTAATTCAACATCAATTAAAAAAACATCAAGTATTTATCGATGGTTAGAAACATATGTTGTTGCGCGGATTCTGCAAAATGTTCATGAACAATTCTCACAACAGATCGAGTTGCGATTAACATAAACGATGTGCAGTGAGTCCTATTGTGCACACACATAATTGTTTCCCTAATTATTTCAGGGTGGACATGGACAACATTTATGGACCAAGAGATCTAATGTGCTATCCCTTGAATTTATCAAGAGTAGTCATATGTAACACGAAAACAAAAACAAATTACAAGGATAAATCACAAGCCCTACGCGAGAAAGATCCTGGAAGGATCCATTATTTACTCGTGGATTCAGGAGTTTATGATTATTTAGAAAAAAATTATTTAGAAAAAAAAACACAACAAAGAAACCGAGAAACATTCACCGAATTCTATCAAGAATTTGTGTTTTACGGAATTGAATCGCGAGCTCCATGAAACTGTGTTGTGCAAATATGATGAGAATAATAGTTTCGTGAGAATCTTTGTGTCTATTCTTCTGGAATGTTTCCGAAAACTCCCTCCCGTATCCCTCTGTATCCTTTCAACTTTCTCCGGCCGGAAAGTTCAACCCTTCACCGTTCTCCGGGACACCGAGTGCACGTTCTCTTGAGTACAGGAGCAGTAGTAGTAGCTGTAGTAGTAATAGTAGTAGTAGTAATAGTAGTAATAGTAGTAATAGTAATGGTAGCAGTAATCTGGTAGTATAGTGCTAGTATAGTAGTAGTAGTAGTAGTGATAAACACAGTGGTCGGAGTGAAGTGTGGAAGTCAAGATCTGTCTCGGTGATGATTTTGACAAGTTGCGACGTCGAGCTCGACGACGAACAGCAGCGACGAGGATTCTCATGGGATCCTCGAGGAGGACGGAGAATGTTTGGATTCATCGAGGTCGTGTTTCCGGTCGCGCCCCTCGCTCTCTGTCGTCGATCGACCTCGTCGACGAATCAAGTGCCAAGTTCTCAATTCTCGCTTCGTTCGCACCGCGACGTCTCACGGCATGTCGGTCGCGACCGCAGCAAAATCGCGACCGACCAAATGCAGGTCAACGTTGTTATACTTTGCTCTATGTGACTCATCTTCTCGGCGATATTATAATTTTTAAATTAAATGAATGTATTCGATGTTATTCTCACTTTTTTTTTTATTGAGATCTCTATGTATTCTTCTCAGAGATATTTATAAAATTATTAAGCTTAAAACTTGATCACTGTTTTGAAAGTTGAATATTCGATAATGATAGAAAAATAAAAAAAAAAAGAAAACAGAAAAATTTTATCGTCACACACGTCGACATGATGGATTAAGAGTTAATAAGCATTTTTCCCGGCATTCACATATTTCGCTTTATTTTCGAAAAGCTATTTTATATATATAGTCTGTGATTGACATTAAGAGACTGCGGATAAGACATATAAAAAATCATTAAAAGATTGTTTAATTAATATCGGTTGTTTTCAATGCTTATCATCTTTTAATATCGATCGTTATTTAATATCCGATTCGACTCTAATTGATTTTCAACTTTTACTTCGATTAATTTTTCACGTAATTGCTGCTAGCAATCTTAAATATCATTCTTGCTTTATTACTAAAGATCACGAAATGTGGCATATTTTATTTCACAAAATGTAAATCAACAAAACATTTTAAATTTTGAACACTAATCAAAGACGAGTGAAATCTTTGACATAAAGAATGATCGATGTACCGAATGCATAAATCGACCGGTGAGACGTCGGCGCGATCCAGCGAGATCATACGGGGGGTTGATGTCTGACTGCTACAAGGTACGAGGGGTTGTTATTTCCTGTCGCAAACGGGGCTCTCTCTCTTTCTCGACGTTAGTACCACGTTTAGCAAAAAACATTATTAAGACATTTCCAGTTCGCTCTCTCTTGGCGTAAGGAAATAAAAAAAAAAATTGCAGAATCTCTCAGAATACTGACCGTAACGCTGTAGGAAGAGACGAGCGGCCGCGAGTAGGGTCGCCGAGTCGTATAGAAGTCGCTCTCGTAAACCATAGTTGTAGCTGTTCGGCTTGCCTGGTCTACTCTCGAAGTTTTTTTTCGGATGCTTGACTAGTTTGTCGAGGAGTCAGGTTCTCGCACTTGAGCTCTCTCAACGGACGTGTCGTATTTTCGTGCGCGCGTACGAGGGGGTAGGATACGCGACGACGATGCGATCGCGATGAAGGTTCGTATGTTTCTGCCAGGTTCTGCTTCCCCGACTGCCGACACCGCTTCTTCTTCGTCTTCTTCGTCTTCGTCCGGTCTCTCCTCTCCTCAATGTCCCTCTTCGACCGCCTCGTCACCACGACTCATACGAGAATATTGCGTCACTCTTGTGGTCCTCTTCGAGAGAGCCGATGCATCCGCGAAAAAAATAGATTCGTGTTAAGGTTGCAGGCGGCTACTTTAACACGTCAATGAAACCCTTATCTTTTATAATCAGGATAGGCGAAATCATTCCAAATACATCTCAAATATGTCTTTTGTTTGGGAATAAGAAAAGCGGAGGAATAAAGTATTAATTTTTATAATTTTGCTTACTGAAAACTATCAAAACAGTTCTCTTTTGCATCGAATCATTAATTTATTTCTTTGAATGATTAATTTACGCGCCTTCTGCTTGTAATACGAAATCTTGTTTTGTGAAGTCTGATTCGCCAGAAAAATGTAGGTACATTCTAAGAACGATATTTTTAGAATTAAATTCGACTTCTGGAACTGGACAATCGTGTCAAGGTACATTTAAAATTTTCTCTCGCGCGTGGATATAAATGAATCAGTACTCATTTTTATCATATCATGTCATCTGTTATTTATATGTTGCATAAAACTTCTCATTTCTTACAAATAACACATTTTTTTTCAATATCTGTGGAAAACATTGCGAGGAAACGTGAAGGAAAATATATTCTTCAATATCAATTTAGTAATTGGTGCTCCAAGCTGAAAATTTGTAGCACTATGGCTATATTTTTAGAAAGAAGAATCAAATTCCTTAACTCTGTTACAATCAAAATTTCTTGCTCTCCAATTCGCATAATTTTCCAATAACGAAAGCGCAATGGAGGAGATTCATGAAGACGACGCGATTCACTCGCGATTGTTTATTCGCGGCTGTAATGTATACAATAATAAATTCATGTTACACACATCAGATATTAAATTGGCAATCCTCCAGGATTTTGCACAATGGTCCTCGTTCAGATTCAGTGCCAAAGTTTACTTGTAGAATATATAATGCCGCGCACAGATCGTCAGATTACTTTGAGATGAGAAAAACATGATTCGTGGAGGAAAAATAAAATCGTACTGACCGTATCAAAACAATATTAATGTATTCTTTCGAACTTTCTTTTCCCATTTGACATTATTGTCAAATAAGAACATCATACGGCAATTTTTATCGATAATGTTACTTTAACAGGCATTTTAAGATGCACGATTTTGAGATTTGCGACGAAATACTCGATGCAAATTGTTTATTTCAAGAATAACAGAAACCAAATTCCGAAACGCAATGAATCTAATACACAGATGCAAATTACAGCAATTCTCTTCGTTTTAACAAAACAAGTAAAATGTAATTCTCGGCACTATCGAAATAAACTGCTTGCATATGTAACGATTAGGTAATCGCAGTTGCGGATTACTGCTCGAAAAAAAGATTTATTTAGATGACCGGAGAGACATGCGATAAATCGATCAGATATTTTTGCAACTAAAAGTCTAGCACCATAAATCTTGTGGAACGGAGACAAAGATTATTTCGCATCATTCAAAACAATATTTGTGCGACAAACGATTAGAAGAGTGATATATTTCGAAGTATTATTCAAGTCACTGGTTCCATTGTTTGGAAGACAATATAGCATTGAAATTTAGTATCTTCGAAATTTTTCCAATACAGGGAGAGTGATAAAAATATATAAAAGATGATACGTTCCTTTTTATATCTGAAGATATTTAAATTTTATAAAAAGAAGTATTATTTTCTTATTATATATAGATATCTTCACATATATAATCCAACAAAAAAATTAAAGAAAAAGATATAGTAATAAAATGTATATGAAAAACGTTATCTCCTGAATTTATGTATCAAACTCAAATTTATATATCAAATAGATCAATAAAAGTAATTTTATTTAAAACTCCGTTCAAATTTGATGCCGCGATAATTGTTAAATATTTCTTTCCCGGTTATCTGTCTTGAATTTTAATCGAATAGTTGTCTCGAATATTTGAATATTGCTTTATTATAATTGCACAAGTTTATGAAAATGCGCATTTATAAAATGCGGCTGTGTGTATGTGCTTCATAACATATTATTTACCTTTTATACATTAGTCTATACAAAATGTTGCACAAAATGCACCTTTCTCCTTGGTTTATGCAATAGACAAACGTCAATATATGGCGAACACAGTATATAAAAAAGTTTTAATAACAAAGAAATGAACAACTGCTATGCAGTTAGTCCTCGTTGGGTCAGTGAACCTTTGGCTTTGTTGATTTTGCCTTCTTCAGCTTTTTCAGTCCACTTATATTTGTCTTTAAGAGAGTCCAATATGCCTGCTGGAATTTGTTTACATCTTTGGAATGAATCTGAAAAATGAAAATATTAGTGTCAGAGATATAAATAAGCCATTGTCATCTATCAGTGAAAAACAGATACACACAACAGTAGAGATTTTCTTATTGCGAAAAGATGCACGAACTAGACAAAGATACTCTGTTGGAGTCGGTAGAGGAGGCCTGCCTTTCCTGGGCACAGGTTTATTATGTCCATTAACTGTAAGAGAAATAAAAAACCTTTAAAGATACAAGGAAAAAAAGAAATAAAAATAAAAAAGCATATTAATTTTCGTTGTTAAATCTTTTTTTATTTCTTGTCGAATATATATAATTCGCTAGAGTTAAAAAGACCAGTATTTTTCAAATAAATTAATAAAATGCGAAATTCTTTTTTTTTAAGTTCTAGAAATGAATAAAAAACGAAGGTTACACTCACATCTCTTAATAGTGAGTGACACTGCACCAGACAGACGCGATTTCTCAAAGAGTTTGGTTAGCTCCGCTAAGAACTGCAATTAAAATTCATTAGTCTTTCACGTTTGAGGAAGCGATGTACCGGCGAAATGTCAAATTACCGCATCATTCTCCAACAGTACCATTCTGACGATGGTAGCATATGTTAAATGTCAAAAGCTGTTGAAAGCAATCGCCTAAAAGTGATTAGACGAGAGGTTAGAAAATGCAGCCGCAATTCTTGCCTATATGACAGAACCATTGACTACGCGAAATTCTTAGAAGACGATCCTCGTAGCTGAAATCGATCGTTCGTAATAAATGTTAAAAAATTCAAGAAATTATCTAATATTTCTATATTTCAAAATATATAGAGTAGAAATCATAAAAAATTTTTTTTTAAATCATAAATATTTATATATTTCAAACTATTCGCGTTTCACATGCAAGAGAAAATCATAATCAATCTCCAAGTATATAAAGAGTTCGTGTGTCCTCTCTAAGTTATTAGTAGTATTTAATGGTCAATGGCTGCCACCTCATCGTGATGTCGTGATGTTGACGAATGTTCTGTACTGTGGAATGCGTGGAACTTGCTGGTAATACGTCAAGCTGATCGGAACCTTTGCAGGACGATAATTGACAATAATAACAAATAAGATGAGCCGCTCTCACATCAGAGCTCTCCTGGCGATTTTCTTGATCGCTCAGGCTCACGGTATCATGTTCTACCTGTCGCCGAACAGTCACAAGTGTCTCAAGGAGGAGGTTCAGGCGGATGTACTTGTCACGGGAGAATATGAGGTGTCCGAGGCGATAGGTCAGAAAACCGATTACGCGGTGAGTAGATTGTGATTTATCCTACGGTATCTCTTCATTCATCCTTTGTCGAATATAGTCCTGTAGGAGCAGAGGTTAGGAAAGACATAATCACACATGTCATATCTCATTATGGACTGACAGCTGTGACAGAAAATTTCGTATTTTCTTTAAATATGACAATAAATATAAAATTTTTAAATGAATAATTTTTTTTTGTTTACAGATACAGGATTCCAAAGGACATATATTGTCGCAGAAGGAAGATATTCCTCATGGAAAGCTATTGAAATTCTCCTTTGTAACTGAAACTTATGATACTTTTGAAATATGCTTTGTTTCACATGTTCCAAATCGTACGTATAACCAGGTTTATTATTTTATTTTATTTATCATACTGTGCTCTGTTGTGAAATTATTGTTAATTTGATTAAACAACTAAACTGAAAAAATACATATAAAAATGTATATATGTATATATTTGATTCTTATAATAAACAGATTCTTATATAAAATATAAAATTTTACATTATATATATATATATATATATATATATATATATATATATATATATGTGTGTGTGTGTGTATGATTTCAGATCAACGTGGAGTCAGGCAAGAAGTTACGCTAATCACAAAACGTGGCATTGAAGCAAAGAATTACGAAGGCGTAAGTCCATGCACTGTATATCATTACAAATGATCATATTTATTATAAATATACCTATCCTACCTTTGATATCATTTAACAAGAAACTCTGATCTTATTTTATCTATTTTCTCTTTATATGTGGCTTATTTCCGCGACGCAGTTGGTAAAGTAGAGTTTTCAATATTGTGTTTTCATACACATAGCATGCATTTTGTCACAAACTGACATTTGTATATGGTAGCCAGTCTTAAGTTTATGCTGATAGAGCATAGCACAATTACATTACTTTTTGCATGATTTTATTGCCAATGTTCCATTAACAAAGAACTGTTATTTTATCTGCACAAACACAAAATAAGTGTTCGACACTGAAATCAATTATATTTACTTTATAATGAACGTATTATTATATTCTGCTAATAAGAATTTTTACTACTAATTCTGACTATTAATATTTGGAAAAAATATTTTAGCCTTTAAAAATTATTCGATTTTTCTGCAAGGAATATATTTTCCATTGTAATTATTAGACTTTTAAAAAATATGTTAATGGTACATCCCTATATACAATAGTATAATAGTAACATGTGCTAATATTGAGTTTCAACTTTTTTTCAATAATACTAAAGACACAAAATACTAAATAATTTGATTGTATATCTTTTAGAGATTATAATATATATATATATATATATATATATATATATATATATATATATATATATTATTTTGTTATATCATAATATTTTTATTTATAAAAAAATTTAACAAATTTGTGTACAATTTGTGTTAAAATATTCGATTATTTAGATATTTTTGAGCGGATATTTTGTACAGTTTCTGATATAAAATTTACATTCAAAATACGATCTTTAAAAATCAAGGATTTTAATAACAAACTTCTTAAAAATAATTAGTCGACTTTATCACACTTGGCTACTCAAAGATTTGTGCTACTGTAATCTTGGAACTTACAATATCGCCTAATAATGTTTTTTGTTACTTTGTACAAAATACACACAAAGATCATTATTTGGTTTTAATTTTATAATAAATGGGTTATAATAAATTCTTTTTTTCGATTGATTTATATCGACACTAACGAAACTGCTGAGATTTTTATTATCGCCAATTTCCGTGAAAATCATTATTATTTTCATCAACAGATCGGCGAAGCAGCCAAGTTAAAACCAGTAGAAGTGGAATTGAAACGATTGGAAGATTTGTCTGAGGCGATAGTGCAAGACTTCGCAAGAATGCGCAAAAACGAGGAAGAAATGAGAGATACAAATGGTAAGAAAACAATGTAAAAAAATTATATCGCTTAGGAAAAATATAAAATATTTCACAGCCAATATTACTTTCTCAAACAGTAGGAAAAGGGCTTTAATAAAATGATAATAAATTTTTAAATTATAAACAATGGACGTACACATTGAAATAATAGTTACATTTTCATAGTTCTATATTACTTGATAATCTAATTCTAATTAATAACAAATGGACTTCTTTTTTATTTCAGAGGCCACAAACACTCGAGTGCTATACTTCAGTTTATTCTCGATATGTATTCTTTTCGGGTTATCCACTTGGCAACTTTTCTACTTCCGACGTTTCTTCAGGATGAAGAAACTCATAGAATAAATTTGTAATAAATACATTTATTCTTTGAATTTCAGTTTTTGTTATTTGCAACTTCATATTTAAATGCGAATTTACACGTTATGAAACATTTTTTTATATTGCAACATAAAAAAAAGTTTGAAATAAACAAATAGGAAATGAAACGTCAACAATCATGTTACCGCATTTGAATCAATGTAAAATATGATAGGTTCTTATCATCTCACCACATACCGTGCATGTATCACGTTACCGAAGACATAATGTTAAAAAAATGTAAGATAGAAGATTTCTTAAATAAAAGATTATTGATATAATCACATTTGCGTTAATCTCTATCTGTATACAAACATCTAAATTTTATGTAAAATAAATATATTTTTTGTTATATAAAAGATATCTTTATATATATATTATTTTATATCGATATCTATCTAATTATGTAAATTTATTATATCAATATTAATATACAATAGATTCGTATTTCTTATGATACATATCTATAGAAACTGACATCTCTTTTTTTTCATATGTAAAGCTCGATCAATGTATGAAAGAACATATAAAAGAACAGATTGTATTGTTTAAACATTTTATTTATAAAATAGAACTATCTTATGAAAACAATAAATAGCTTAAGAAATACAGTGAAGAAATATCGCTTGGAAGACAATTTATTTGTCAGTTCGAAGGCGGATATTTTAAAATTTCTCTTGGTAATTGAAAAAATAGATATTAATATCGATCGATTGCAAAATACAGCTCATTTAGTATTAAAAAAACAATATTAAATATATTATCATATTAATAGCACACAAGGTGATCATATAAGTTTTAAAATGCTTTATACTCGCAGTTGGATATCTTCTTATCGCTAAGTATGATGATTTCCTTATTAAGATAAAACATTCCAGATTTGAATATGAATGTATTAGATACTGCCAAATTAACCCGAACTAATTCGTAAAAATATTATACATTTTAATAAAACATTCATCCTTCGACAATATTCGCAATAGGTAAATAATATATATTTTTCTTTTAATAAATGATTTCTTATGTCCCAAGATAAATGAGCAATTAAAAATGGGGTTCAACATAACAATTCGAACACTCAATAGATAAATAAACAAAAAAACAAGACTACATTTACAAGAATTTACATTTTTTGTATACCGCGATAAAATACGATTTTGTACAGATCTAATTTATAAATAGCTACATTTTAACAAAACTACATTTTTGCTCGCCTTTCGAAAAAGGAAAATAATTTATTTTGTTATAGTTTTTTATCACATAAAACGAGCGAGTAGTTCCACGCAAATAGTAACAATCAGAACTACATATATTACATTATTGCCGGATAGAATAAATACAAGAAGAATAGTTAAATTTTACGCCAATAAAGTAACATGTCATATCATTGCGAAAAACTACAATCGCTCTATTATTAACGTTTTAATATAACAATTATTATAGTGAATATTAATCGACAATAATTAATGCCACGAGATAACAGAGGTGAAATCCATGTTCATTATCATTCTTTATGCTCTTTTCTACTTATATATTTATATAATATTTATATATTATCGCAATAACTTGGAGTGTCATTATTCTTAGGCTTGTCATTTTTAATTATTTTATCTATATCTTTTCCATATACAATCTATCTGCAACAAATATCTGCGCGGCTGAAAGTTTGTACAAATGATTAGGCATTTTCTAAATTAACGTTACACAACAAGACATATATTTTAACATACGTTAATTCAAGATAAGGAATTTATCGTTTTTCTTCTTATTACTCATCAATATTAAAATAGATTAATAGAAAGATATAAAAATTGAAGAAAATGTAAAAAGATAAAAATTCAAAATTTGTAAAATTGTAAAATTTTTATAGACAGATACAAGAATATATTATTTTATAATGAATTCCTAAAACTTTTTTTTTCAAATTTTTATAGTTAATAAATTATAATAAAATTAATTCGCCAATTTTTGGCATAATTATTTTATTGTTGCATAACGCTATCTAAATACTACAACCTACCTGAGATAAAGAAGACCAACTAACAAGATCCAGAGAAGTTTCCCAACGATTTTTGTTTTTCATTATCATTTGTACCAATAGAACACTTTGTGTTTCCATTATATCTAAGAATGTATAGCGTGGAAACAAAAATATATATACCTATCTTTCTTTTTAAATTTGGCAAATCTGGCTATTAAATATTTTTTACACAAAATTGGACCATTATTTCTAAAACACAGCTTTCTAGCTTTCTCATTTTTGATTTAGCACTTGGACACTAAGCACTAAATCAAATATCTATGTAAATTTTAAAATAAAAATTTGAGAATCTTACATGAAAAATAATTATATTTTTCATATCCTAGTATCTTCAACTAGTCTTTTTCAGAACTCTTATAGTTTCAGGAAAGATACATCTTCCCTCGATAGGTACACATGATTGAGAAAAACGATGCTACTCTTGGCGCATATAGTGTGTACTCGTAAAGAATAAATTAAGTCCCAAATGGACTATGACAATGTGTCGCGGGGAGAATTGTCGAGGCGGAAATCACTCGTCCCGAGCTGTAGAAGCCCATCGCTACCTGTTACGATTGACTGCCGTTTAAACTGTCAAACTTTCGCGTTTTGGCGTCTCAGATCGTTGGGTATCATAATCGTAAGCAAAGTTCCGATTCCGAGGCCGATGCACATCGCGATGTTTGCCCATAAGTCACCGAATGTTCCGAATAAAAAACCGTAGAGCATCGTGAAGGTGATGCCGAAAACCTGTACCACTGCGTTCAACAAACCCGCCGCCGTTCCTTCTGGTTCCGGATACGTAAGCTCAGCGGCGAACTCAAAACCGACCGGCAAATAACCGGTAATAAAGAAGCTAGAAATAGATTGTAAAAGTCCCAAATTAAAGATGAGCGAATTATCTATTGAATGCGCGAACTTCTACGAAAAGGACAATTTTAACGAGAATTTTTAGCGAAGTCTGACATCAAAATATAGAGTATCTTATGACAAGTCAAAAAATGAAATCAATGTTTATAAATTAAGAAACGCATCATCGCGAAAATCATAATATTAAATATGTTTGTGCAGATATAAAGTACTTCTACTAAAAAGTTCGCGAATGACACAATGTGAAAATAATCATTAGATTTTACCCTAAGACGCCGGCCGTGATGTAGACAACGTATATCCCTTTGCTGTCCAGTGTCAAAGTAAAAATTATCATTCCCATGAAACAACATAGATAGACTATTAGCGTTGTCTCTCTGAAAATTTATATATTCTTTGTATCGTTTCAATCGCATAAATCTCAATTTATATTATCCGATAAAATGATATAAATTGAAGTACAGAAAAATATACAATTTAATATAATTTGATGAATTATTTACAACATAAACGACATCTTAAATCTTGATAAGATTTTAATACAATAATCGTTATTATATACTGATTTTAATTTGAAAAAAGAATCGAAGTAATTTGTTTAAATAATATTACCATTGTTCAAGTGATGTAGATTTTTAAAAAAGTGTTGTTGGGCAATATTAAAATAGAAGTCATCACTTCGTAGAATCTGATTACTCACTTGAACTTGTGGGTTTTATCCAATATAACGCCGCATATAACGGAACTCAACATCCCGGTGCAAACTATCGTTAAGCCAATACGACCAGCGTCCTCTTCATGTCCCTGAGAGGAAGAAAAGTTTAAATTCTATAATTTTCCAGAGAATCGAGAAAAAATACACATATTAAAATATTTAATATTAATAATTAACAATTTGTGAAATAGAATCCAAAAAGAATATCGAAAAAACGAAATTTCAATTGCAGAGAATTGTAATTTCTTGGGGAAAGGAAATACTTACCGGGAAATATTTGAGAATAATTTGATTCAAGAGGGTGCTTATGGCGTAAAGGACGGCGATATTGATGCCGTAACTGAATAAAAGCAACACGTAACCGATATTGCTGAACAGCCTCTTGATAGAACAAAAAAACGACTCATTCTCGGTGTTTCCTCTTTGAACAGCTTGAGCAGGACTAGGTGGTAAAGGCGGTGCCGACTTGAAGACTATAAATTACTGGTTTCTATTAAATGTTAGGAGAAAATGTACGTGTCTTAATAATAAAATTTCGGAGCTGATTAAAGAAAATATAAATTTGTGTAAAGACGAAATATATTATTTCGAAATATCTCTTAATGAGATAACATTCATAAAATATAATGTGTGATATTTTAAGGAAATTATTTACATAAAATATCTTTTCAATTGTGTAAAACAATTTCTTTTATATTCTTGTTTTTTTTTTAGTTTGATAATTTTTATAACAAAATATTCTAATCATTATATCATTGAAAGTCATATATTGTTTATTTTATTTGCGTGAGTCAAATAATATCTTTCCTAAATTTTTCAGCTTCGAGATTTTATTATTGTACAACTATCCGATATAAATGGAAGTTACGTACAGACTAATATGAGAGCTAGCACAAACGTCGTAAAAGCCGCGACGATATAGAACATAAGTCGCAATCCCCTTTCAATGTTGCAGATATTGTCACTGTTGGGCACTAACATCGGTGGAAATAAAAAACCGATAGCAATACCCAGCTGCAACAAAAAGCCAAGAGACGAATATCCTAAGAATTTGTTTTCGAGTTTCAGAAAAAAGTTTTTAAAACATTTATTGTGTAGTTACGTTCAATCTTCTTCGATTATATAACATACATAACAACGCTTATCTTGAAAGCGTCTATTTATAACAAACAAAATTAGTATTGTTTGTATTATTACTATATTTGTATTATTACAGGTTTACTTATTATTAGTGGAATGTTTTCGTTTCCAGCTGTTAAAACAAGTCATATCTATTTACGTATTTAAAAAAAAAACACTAAAAATTATTTAGAATTATAAAATTATAAAAATTTAAAATTATGCATTATATGAAAAGAGACTATGTATGAGACTATGTTCATTTTTTCAATACAAAAAAAAAAATGGCAATTTTATATTTTCTATTTAAATTGTAAAAATTTAAAAACAAATAAAAAAGAAATATGGTTTTTATATTTTCTACTTGAATGTAAAAATCTTAAGATAGAAATTAAAAAAAACAGGGACATTAGATATTTTTTCTTTTCTGAAAATTTATGTTTCTAGAGTTGTGATTTAACATTCTGATCCACGATAAAATTAGTATTACTAATATTGAATTAGTATTGAATCGAGTTTCCGTTTTATTCATTGCAAAATCGATATAATTAAGGCGTGATACTCTTCCCCGGAAAAATGCTAACGTAACAACTGATAAAATGATAGCGGTCCGCACACAGTCCGCACCTAGGATCAATTGAATCCGATATAGGGTGAGTCCCCTGCCCCCTTCGTTTCATTCATCCGCCCCCGCACAGACACGGACGATATGTCTGTCGAGGTAGCGAAATTAATCGTGGGTGTCCACTTCGACTCGGTTTCCCACCTAATTACAGTCGCAATTTAAATCTCTTGGAGCACCCTTCGTCGATTAGCGAATACTCCAGACTGCCACTTCCTTTATTCCGCGCGCGCGGGTTCCAATTCTCGTTTGCCTGCACGTGCAGCGACACGTGTCATTGTAATAATCATGTCTTTTCAATGTCGTATATTTTTGAAACAATAAGTGGTAATGGCTCCGTTTGATGGAAAACGAGTCTTATGTAATAATACCGAGAATTTACTTTAAGAAACAATCAAGATCTTGCGTAATACTTCTTAATATAAGAATTGTTAGAACGATGACAATTAATCAATGACAATCGAAACATTTTGCACAAAGTTATATTAAATTAAACTGAAGAGGAATTCGCAAGACCTTTCACACAATTAAATCTAAAAATTGACCTTATTATATATGTAAAAATAATCACGCATATACACACATAATGCAAACATTAAAAAAAAATTTAATAATGCTCCTGCATTATTTAAATCGAAATTATGTAAAATTCATTATTTTAAATTATATTCAATTGAACAGAAATGCTGATATGCAATAAATTTAAAAGTTATTAATTTGGAATTAATTGGAATAAGAGAGACGGAATTATCAAGATATTTAATTATTTTACATATAATAATTATTTTGTAATCCATATACAAATGAGAAAAGTACAAGAATTTAAATTAATATCCACGTCGCATTAAGCAAATTCATTTATCTCATCATTATATTACATTTCAATTGTCTATTATCGCGCGCTCTTGATCCATGTAATCAAAGATCATTTTATTGCGTGGATTGACAATTCGCGTTTTTTTTTTGTGCTTTATAAAGTTAACACGTTACAGACAGATGATACGCCATTCTTTATATCGTGAGTTTTTCATACTTTTCATAAAGATATTTGTACAAAGATAACGAGAGAGAGAGATATTGATACAAAATCAAATTCTTGCATTATTCAAAAAAAGAAATAAAAGCAATCATTAATTTAATCTTAAAAAAAATCTCATTTTAATAAAAAATTTTAGATAAATTTTCATACATTTTTTACAATTTTTATAATTTAATAACAAATAAAGAGATAATGTAAAAATGTAATAAAAAATTAATAAAAAAATAACACAAATTTAAATTATCAAGTTTTCTTCAAACAAATTTAAATTTTATTCCAAATAGCATATTTTAATGGTGTATAAGGATATTTACATACCTGATTGCCGAAGACACCGATGCTACAGGCGCTACTAACTTGATCAGGCCCAAACCAAACAGCGGCCAATCGGGCTGGAACTGACAGAACGAAGGTTTGACTTACTGCCACCAGACTTTGGCCAAGGAACGTAATCCAGAAGCGATCGGTAGC
Organism: Cataglyphis hispanica; assembly: GCF_021464435.1. Taxonomy (NCBI): domain Eukaryota; kingdom Metazoa; phylum Arthropoda; class Insecta; order Hymenoptera; family Formicidae; genus Cataglyphis; species Cataglyphis hispanica. The sequence goes on from NC_065956.1 coordinate 11,638,961, forward strand.
TATGCTGAATACCTTTATCCAGGAACCAAGGGCAGTTCCAAGCGCCCCGAAAATCACGGCATATCTGAGACCCTAAAATCCCATTCCATCCCCCATGTTTAAATATTAATAAGCGGGAATCTATTGATATTATGCGGAATGAAATTCGTTCGATCAGCAACAATGATTACTTGAAGAAGAGTGACTTTCAAAAGATATCGTCCGTGAAAATTAAATCCTGTTGATCTCGAGATTGTATCCACAAACTCGTTTATTAGATAGATATAAAATTGTTTATTTTAAGTAGAAGAGAATGTTATCATTTGGCAATGATCTGATAAGGTGCTACACATATATTACAAGTTCTTAATAAATTGTACAAATTGTATGTGCCATCATAATTCGTTATCATACCTAGAAAAATCAGACGAATCAGGAAGTCCAATTTTTCAAAATTTATCACCGCACTCTAATAATTTAGAAAGACAATTACGCGAGAAGAAAAATCTTAAAAAATGTATGATAATTCTGAGATATGAGTATATATTCTCGTATATAATCTCCGATATATTTCGTTTTTATCGTTAAAAGATGATTACTTACGAACTTATCCAGCAGATAACTAGCAGGAAATATTAATGGTATATATGTTATCATATATATCATGCTTGTCATGTCTACGAGGAAACTTGATACATTGTAATAACGCATCACAATGTTCGCTATAATACTGTATTGGATCCATTGCATGGCGTTGCTCGCACTGTATAGTACAAAGAGGATAAGCATCAGCCATCTTTTTTTATAAATTTTAATCTCCAGGCCCTGTAACAAATCTTGTAATCAAAATGACATCCATTCTCGATTTTCTGATTTTTTTTATGCATGTCAAATATCCAAATATTATAATATTATGTAAAAATTTTGCAGCATTATTAGTTTCTTGTACGCTTCATATTATCGATTGAAAGAACAAAAGAATTGTGAAGAATTAATTCTAGCTTACTATATATCAATCGTAAAAATGGCATTCAATTATGCACACGTCAATTTTCTTTATGTACATTTTTATATACATGAAAGTGACATTAAAGCATTTTATAGAAAGTTTCATCTAAAAGTACAGAATTATATAAAATTTTCTTTTCTATAGACATTCTTGATACTTTCTTGAAAAAATTTTCATATTTTTTTTTAATACGGATATTGAAAGAAAAAATTTTATGAAGAAAAATTTTAATTACACGTATTAATATATATATATATATATATATATATATATATATATATATAAATTTAAGATTAAGATTTAAATAATGGATAGCTTATTGAAATAAAGCTAAATATATCGCATCAACTCGAAGCGAAGACTCTTTCTTTAATTTTCAATTTTTCCTTGATCAAGATTTAGGGGCCTATGTGTCCTTGCGTAATTAAAACGTATTAGAAAATATTTGCGCAATGATATCTAACGACATCGTTAAAAGTTACAGAATAGATCTCTTATTTGACAGCAGAATTATTCACCTGCGTCGGTTGTATACCGCCTTCAATGGTCTTTATGTAATCGCCAGAAGCTTTCCTCATTTTTTCAGACATTTGCGTTCGTTCCGACTCCATGATTAATATTAACAAGATTGATTGAATCGAACGATATCGTCGGGAGACGAATCAAAACGGTTCTCTCTCTTTCATTAATACAGCTTTACTTCCTACAATCCAAACAAGTGTTGGTTTCAATTCTCGTATCTTCGAGTGTATTTCTCATAAATACTTCGATAAGAGCACATAATTTAATCAAAAAATACAAATATTTGAGATGTTGAAAGCAAGATGTCGATATTTGGACATTAAAATATTTTTTTTTAAATACACCACTTTTTCTAAAGAGAGCACTTTTTATCATATTGCACAGAAAATTCTTGTGAAAAAATATATATCAAAAATTAATCAAAAATTCGCAGATTTTCGAGAAATGTATTATATGAATTACATGATAATGATTAAAATTACTGATAAGCTGTTTTAATCTATATATATATACGCGAATACGAGTTTATATATGATCCTTGTACATATGTAACCGGATGTGTATCTCAAACAAATTAGATAGAAATATTCATATGAGTCAATCCAAATGCTGAGCATTCTTTTTTAATATACGAATATATTCTTTTATTGTACAAAATATTCAAAATTGAATTAAACAGCTATTGTTCATCTTTTTCGACATTCTTAATATCAAATTAATGTTATGTTACGAATTTTAATTTACGTTAATGTTCCAACTAAAGATTGCATGTCGAGGAAAAGTATCTGTATGACCTACGATATTTCGCGAAGCTTCAGAGATTGTGATCAACTTCTAAAAAATAATTATTATTAAAATCTAAGTAGCAAAGTATTTATTCAAAATTAATATTTTTCTCAATAGAGTAATTTAAAGATAATTTATTTATAGATAAATTGAAACACACATTATATTGAAACATATACGTAAATACATATAAAATATTTTAACAAATATTTAAATCTTTTCAGCAACATAATTTTGCTTTTATTTATATATGTATTTGTATATACCGTAAAATTAGATATTAATTTTATTGATGATTATTAAATAGTATAAAAAGAAAATAAAGAAGCTAGGATATATATAAATTGAAATGTAGGGGAGAGAACGAAATCAATTAAGATATAATATGCATATGAACATATATGCAAAATGAATGCGAACATGATGCAAAACTAAAATCTATTAATGAATATTGGCAACTTTTTCCATAACAATGAAATTTTCGTAGAATTTTAAATTGTTTGCTATTTTACAATATTATAAATATATGAAAATTTCAATATATTTTTAAAAATATTTAAATTTTAATTTGTGAACAAAATGATTGACAACGTCGAATCTGAAATACTCAAATATTTTATACATAAGCATACGTTTTTATCCAATCTTCTCGTTATAATAAAATCGATCACGAATATTCGAAATATCCTTCTCCGATTGCTTTATCCAGACAAGTAATTCATGATCGCTCCTTCATGTTATCCATCACGAATCCTTTTGCGTATCTAAAATCACGTACGTAAAGGCGACCAGATGCTATATCGGTCTGTCACGTCTCATCATCGGCATGCCGATAACGTTTGATAACGGAGAGTGACTCGCGGTATCACGGAACGTCGAACGTAAACTGCATCGTGCATTCCGCGAAAGGTCCGTTCTACCGCTCGGCTAAATGTCTCACCATTGCCACCCCCTTCCCTAACATCGCACGTAATCGCACGTGAAAATATTTACGCACACAAGTACGTACGGCGTCTGTATGTGTGACGGTTACGCGCGCATCTATCAATGATAACAGTATCGTTGACGAATGCGCCGTCGCAATGCTAGTCGTTCACGAGTGTCCGAGGAGAATTGCCATCCTTGATAATCATTCTCCCACCGATGTTATTGTTCACTGTGGATACACACGGTATATGAAAAACTGCGCGAAATCGTTGCGACATTAGATCATTTTGCAATTCAGGCAATCTGTTTTTCTGGCAATGTGATTTTGCTATCGAAAAGTGAGACTGATTAAAAATTCTGGTTGAAAAAAAAGTTGAAGCTAATAAAGTTTTTATCTCTTTTTAACTGTGATCGATTGTGAATCAAGGAAATCGAGTTCAATAAATGTAAGATTTATCGGATTATGGAAATGGGGTTTATATAAATACATATGTTTTTGTACAATAAAAGATTTTATATAGATTTAAAAAAAGAAAATATTTATTTTCAAAAAAAAATACTTTGAGCTTTTTAATCATCATAAAATGACTTTCACATGATGTGCGGATCAGTTAAAATCCGCACTTAATTTCATTAATAATTTCATTAAAAGATTATTCAATGAATACAGCAATAACATACTATTTATTCTTGATCGATTTAGCAAACAAGTAAAATAAATGTGCACGATAATAACACTTCTTGATACTTTTCTCATCACGCACAAAATTTCCTATTCATAAAAATAATAAAAGAAACTACAACAAACTGCAACTAATTTTCATCTAATTAGAGAGAGTTTATTCTATCTATATATGTATATTTTTTAAATGGAGATAAAACAGTTTACTCTATCAATGTTATACGCAGATTGATAATAACTCTGAATCATTGTATAAAAATTCCGTTCTCCATCTCGGAAAATTTTCAAAGAGAAACGCAATGTATGTAAATTTCCAATATCATGCTGTTATCTTCCGATGACCTGGTTTCTTTCTGATATCGCGCGGGATATATTCTATGCTTCTTTAGATATTTATCATAATATAAGGTTTAAAATCGCGATCAAATATCGAATAACCTTTGCGCAAACTACGTCAAAACATTCATTTAAATATAGTTTTATTTAATTAACGTAAGCTAATAAGAATATTTTCATGATTCATAACAATCGTTAGTATTTTATAGTTTTATATAAATAGCAAATTATCTCTTGATTAATACAATTTTTTTAACACATTCCAAAACCGTCAATATAAAAAAATTTAATAGCTATCGTTTATATATTTGTTAAAAAAACATTAAAAATTCCATGAAAAGCCAAAAGACTATAAACAGCCAGGAGCACTACAAAGAAGCTGTCGTTTTATCAGCAGCATACAATGGCACAAAATAATTTGTATAATACAAATTTTTGTAATACAAATTATACATAAAGAGTCAGCACTTCGAGTTTCAAAATCAAAAAATGATTTCGCTTTATGATATATATTCAAACTACTCTTTTCATATAAATACGATATTATATACAGAGCCTAAAAAAAAAAAAACACTTTTCTGTTATCTCAAAACCAGCTTAATTTCAAGAAAGAGAGTGATTTCTTCATAATGTATTTTATTTATATATTTCAATATTATATTACAATTTTATAACAAAATTTATTTTTCCATATCCGCGTTATTAGGCATTGAAAATATATCGAATTATATCTATTTTTGAATTCCCGTTTCTCGTCTTACCTTCAAAGGAATCGACGCAAAAAAACCGGATTCCTCTCCAATATTTTGGATCTCGTTCATCGTTATAATTGAATCCTGCTCCATTTTCAACTTTAATTATCATAAGCACGCAAAAATTTTATTGAAACGTAAGTTTAATAAAATTAACTAAATCCACTAGAGACAAAAATGATCTTTGACAGAAGATCGTCGATGAAGCGCGATAACTTTTCAACCAACACTGTTGGCGTTTCTAGATTTCTCAAGTATCGTTTTTTCTTCAATCAGCAAAAAACTGTTTATTCGACTTTTATGACCGTTGAAAAAGAGAGAGAGAACAATCTTTTTAATTTTTCGACATATTATATACAAAAAAAAAAAATGACAAAACAATCAGCGATGTTAAACATGAGATGTGAACACAGAGACTGAAGTCTTCTAGTGATAATTAAACAACCGATAAAGTCGGTCGATTGGGAACTATCATTTCACGCCTGGATAAGTACTACACGATTATCGCATTATCAATATAATTAGTAGAACAGTAATTCTATATACATTTGGAAAACAAAATTATTTTCAAACAGCTGGTTACACTATACACAGCTAAATACGATACACGTTTTTGATGTTCTTCTATAAATTGTCAAGTTTTTTTAGACATAAAGATATTTTAAGTCTGATAATTCTTAAGTGTAATAAAATTAATAATTCGAGCGAATTATGATTTCATCGTGTGAGATATATTCGTGTGTGCATAATACTGGCGATTTATTTTTCATCATAAATTTTTCAATATAAAAATACAGTGCCTTTTTATCATACAAAGATTTATATAAATAATTATTTAATTAATTGAATAGATAGAACATTATATATTAATGATTAATTTTCTAATTATAATTGTTTCTGATATAAAAGAAAAAAGTATATTAAAAAATTATATCATATATTATTCTATGAAATACCAAATCTTCTTTTAAATTACATATATTTTGAAAGAATTTGTTATATGTAAAAATATTTATGTATAGATACTAAAAAATATTTTGAATTATATAATAAATTTTCACATTAGGTCATAGATTTAATTTCCAGATAAATTTCTTGAATAAAAAAAAAAAAAACTAATTTATAAGCAAAATGACAAATTTTGTAATAAGAAATAAATAAAATATTTAATAAGTAGCTAAGGCGAATTATAATCTCGTTCGCAGGAGCGAAGCATCTGGTAGATAATCGAGATAACAATGTACCATGTATCATATAAACTCGTCAGGCTGTCATGTGAAAGAGCTGCCAATACGATAATATGGTGCGTAATATTTTCACACTATGATCGCATCATCAAGAGCATCGTTCCACATCTCGAAGACTTCAACCGGCGATGCAAACGTTATATACAAGTATTGTAAAGTGACGTTACGTTGACAGCATTTAGTATTAGCAAATGAATCTACGTCGCGACCTATTCATTTTCACATCAGCAGTTTGCAACGTGACATGATAATTACACGTCTTTGTCTTTAAACATCATTACTCGCGCGTTTAAATAAAAATATATTACAAAATCTAATTTCAAAAACTAAGAGAATTCAGTTTTTTTTTTGTATTATTATATTTATAGTTATACTTATAAACTAAACTAAATTGAATATACATTGTTTGATATATAAACAAAAGCACCTATATAATCTAAAATATTTTGATTCTTAGCAAAAGCAATTAGCAATATCAAATCGAAAAAGAAAAAGAAAAAGCTTTAAATATAAAACTTGCAATATAATAATTTGGTTAGTTCAGTATTTCCTTGATAGTTACATTTTTTCAGACAAAGTGTCATTGGACAGCTGTCACGTATGAACATATCTTAAGATTCAAAAATTTCCATTTATTTAAAATGTAATACAATTGACATACGAAAACCAACATGTTCAATAACTGTGATAATTCCACCGCAACGAATGACTGGACCTTCAACATGCAACTGCAGTTTAATAATAAGAGTTGGACACGCATACTAATATCATTTTTTTACATTGAAAATAATAAAATAAAAAATTACAAGGCTTTGCTCTTTTTACGCGATATTTTATTATTGTACTCTATTTTTTATATGAATAAATATGTAACGTGCATTTCTGCAGATCGACGATTGATAGATTGAACGTCAATGAGGCATAAAAATTATGATATTTAAGACCTCTAAATGTGAGAGTGTCTAAGGCCCCGACAGGTAAAAACACGTCACTGTAATTCACGTGCTTCGCGCATCACGATGAAACAAACATCACGTATTATGTGAACTGACGAAGACGAACTTTCCTAACTCGTAGAAAATCGTCTACGAGATTGCAGAATCGGGACCTAGTCGAGTTTTATCACGAGCACCGGACGGATATGTGCGATATGCGAGTATAATTTTTGTGATATATTATTATATATATTATTCGCGTGTGGGAAAAGAAACACGGCTGTGATTTCTTGATCTCTAAAATAAGTGAACGCTTTCTTTCTACCTTTTTTTATGAGAGAGATAAATGCGCGAGAAAAAGAGTCTGTGCAGATAAAGTGATAGTGAATAAAGAGACATGAAGTATACTCCAACGATAGAGACTTTCACATTACGCATTTTTCAAGATTTGTGATAAAGTTAAAAAAATTTCTCTAGATTTGACGTGAATTAAAAATTCTTCTTCACTTCAAAATTGAACTATTCAATAAATATGTAAGTGTTAATTAATAGTGCATAATTTCAGAGAACCAACTGCATTTTTAATTTTAAATCAAATATAATAAGAGAATATGAGCTTCTTATATCTTTCACCTTGTCTTATACAAAATGACATATTGGTATAAAAAAATAAAGGTATGATTAATAATCAAATACATTTTATCTTACTTGCAATTTTTAAAATGCAATGAATGTGGTACACAAAAATCTGAAATAGAATATATAAATATTGAGGAATTTGGAATAGCGTAAAAAAGATTTGAATTATTTTGATTTAAAAATTTTTCAAGTATTTTAATTTTAAGAAATTTTATAAATTTTTTCGCATTCTTCACATTCTTGAACTCGATTAACATTGATAGCGAAAGATACCGATATATGATGAATGCTATTCAGCTTCTCTCTTCCAAAGGTCACGGGAAATCGATAAGAATTAAATATATAACCGATGGTGTGTATTCCATTTTAAAAATAGACCTACACATTTAATTATCAAGAAGAAAGACGTTATTTATGGCTTAAATGCAATACTATTCACATATGTGCAGTTTTTTTTCCATTAAAAAAATTCACGAAATTCCAGAAATAAAATATATAGTCTAATTGTATATAAAAGAAATTTATAATTAAAACTTTTTTTAGTATTTAAAATATTTTTGCATAAATTCTCCAAAATATATGAATGACTTAAAAGTTCAATTTCATAAAATGAATTTGTTAATTTCTTTTATTTTTTGCTATTTAATTACCGAAAAAAATCTTAAAATACAAAATGTACAAAGTGCGAAAAATAGTACATCAAACATTTAAAAATCTTGCATTAAATTATGAATAAAATAATATATATATAATTTATAACAACCTAAAAATTATTATATAAGAGTAAAAATGCTCCAAAAATTTGGCTTAATTCTAAATATATTAAAAAAATTAAATTTCTTCATATATCTCCTTCTATATATATATATATATATATATATATATATATATATATATATATATATATATAGAGTAATCGTTACATTTAACATTTGATAGAAATAAATTATAAAAGAACATAAAGATGATATATAGCCAATAAACACTCCCGTAATAAATTACATTATGCCAAGACCTTTCGGGCATGTCCTTGCTCACGCCTGGCGATGTGCTGTGATGATGTTAATCGTTCCGAAATGTTTCTGTGCTGCGTCGAATGATTATTATCGATTGTATCGATATATGTATGCCGGATACGTACGTATCATATCGCGAAAAACGCGAGTAACAGTCGATCAAAGTGCGTACTTCCAATCACATCTCAGAAATATCTCTGCTCCCTCTTAAAAAGAGACATATATGGAAAGAAAATACTTTTCCCTTTCGAAGAAAAAGTGTTCTTTCGTCACGTTTTTCATGAACATTAAAAACGTTCCCGAATTCTGCAAGTTTCAATTTTTGAAGAGAAGGAGGAACATGGTCGTCTCGCCCAGTATTGGTTTATTGATAGCTGGAGTGGCATCTGGGATTTTTATTTTCATTGGCCTCCGAGCAAAGTAAGTATTATATTTTAAAGATTATCAATTGATCGTAATATGTTGTTCTAGATTAAAAAGTTGAACGAACTTTTCCCCCCAAAAAAGTTCTCAAGTTTTTGAATATTTAAACTTTCAGAACTATTGCATTTTTTAACTTCTGAATAGTTGGAATAAGTTTTTGGGTTTTGTATTATAGGTGCTGAAAAAAATATGTAAATTCGTATTTTTAAAACCTTAGATTTTTTTCAGTGTATCAATTTTAATATTTAAAAAGATTTTGACTTTTTGTGGTTTTTTTTTCAAAAACTCTAAAACCTTTCCGAATCTAGATAATTCTTCTAGTAAAATATAATGTAAATTTGTTTCTTTTAATTTTTTCATCCATTTTTTTTCATTTTTTATATTAAATATTTGGTTCATTTTTTTTTTTTTAAATGAAGATGTAAAAACTGTTGTATCCAGAAATTTCGAAATTATCAAGAAGAGATGGATTTATCTCTTATCATATACATATCCACCGTATCATCATTCAAATTTTTTTCATGATTCTTCGAATAAAAACCTATATTGCCTCACGATAATCTTATTTAAGCGCTATTATCATAATATCGTAAACATCGCATTATACTTCAAGTGGACTTAAGACTGTTTTTTTAGCATTTTTTATACTTAAAATAAAAGATGTCATCATATTTTCTCACATTCAAAAAAAAAGAAGGATAAGACTTCACTTATATTTTTATTTCATCAAACACAGAGTTTTATGAACATTACATATTGATAGAGAGAGAGAGAGAGAGAGAGAGAGATTTGACTATTGTGAAAAGCTTGACAATACTATTATATAATATTCTTTAAGATCATTTGAATGGTGACGCAGCAAATTGGATAGTTTTGCATTCAAATCGAAAGGCATCGGATTTATTAATTCAAAGCAAATCGATACCAAAATAAATGTCTGCTGGTATTGTAAAATGACGAGATATTGTGTGTTGGCTATTGTTGACCCAGATTAAAAATTAAATTCATTTTTCGTATTACCAGTGTGTCACTACTTATAATAGAAACAATGTCGTATATTGATACAGACTTTCTGTATTGTTAGATTTCTCGATATTCTCTTATATTTAGACGTTTTATTTTCGAAAAGAACACATACTATTTTTTTGATGTGTTTTTTATTAAGTTCAACAATGTACACGTGTACTCAACTAAGATAAACTGTGTTCTTGCAGAAAGAACAAGTTATTTCTACACATTATTGCATGTAAAATAAAATTAGAGTCTCTTCCTCCTTAAATTATTTTTATAAAAATAATAAGGAATTCAAATATTTAAGATCCTCAAAAGCACACACACAACTGCAATCTACAATAATTTTTATCTAATTTGATCAAAAGTCATAGAAATTAATAATTTATTACTAAAAATTATTAATTTTATGATTAAAAATTACTTTAATAATTTTCCAAAACCGTTTACATTTCTCACTTTGCTAAAAACATCATTTATATTATCTAATAATTCAAATAATAGATTTCTGAATCGTCTTCAATTCGCGCTTCTCTCACGGAATCTCACTGATTTATCTTTCTTATATTTATTTTACTTTAATTTTACCTATCCGCATCTTATCTTATCTTACCGCGCGTGCTGTCGGCATACTTTATTTCTCGGCATTACGCGATCGCGACGGAGAGAATGTTGCGTGCAATGCTCCCGTGCGTGTAAATACCCGGACCCCGGGGTACCACAATCTCATCAGACGAGCCGGTTTAGGCTGGCGCAGCGTTACCGGAAACGCCTACGACGCGATGATACATACGACGTGTCGACGACGTATCGATACGTGTGAATGAGAGGAAGAACAAAGAGGAGGATGAAGAAGAAGAGAGAAAGAGAGAGAGAGAGAGGGGCGAAAAAGAAGTGTCATTAATTAAGGATGCACGTGGTGGTCCGGGGCGTGGAATACGTCAACGGCGAAACGTCGGGCATTACACAATGACCGAACGGCGTGGCACGTATCGAACGAACAATAGATGCAACGGCGCGTAGGGGAACCGGAAGCGCCGTATAGGAACCGAACACTCGGGGATCCGCGCTCACCAATCTGACGCTCTCTTCCATTGTCGGGATACTCGTTGTCGCGGATAGTCGGTCATTCTCGGTGTAAAACGCTAACGTGAATCTGCCTCGAGTGAGCTCTGAAAGATGCGAAGATGTTAGCCCTTTAATTCTCTATTTAATCAAGGCAGTTGATTGGATTCTCTGGTACGATATAATCAAACGAAGTTTCCATTTTACGATGCTTAGAATTTGCTTTGATTCTTGATGAAGTTAAAGGTGGGGTAATCTATTGGAACGACTCGACAATTAATCGGATTTTCTGATTATTCGACATCGATGAGACCGACGAAGTTCCTATTCGATTTGAAATTAATTTTCTGCAAAGTTAGAAATCTACTTTAATGTCTGCTTTAAGAGCAGTAAAATAAGGGAACAAACAAACTCGATGCTACGTTATTTGACATCATTGCAACAACTGAGACCGATGAAATTTTTACTCAACATTGGAAATTAATTAATCTTCTACAAAGTTGCAAGTTCTTTGTTATTGTTTATTTTAAGAAACAACAACCTCAGATTGTATGTAAGAAATTACATACAATTGACAATAATACTTCCATCGCATAAATCATCGAAATTTTTATATATGTTACTTCGAACGAAATAACATAAGATGCACAAATACAAAGTTAATATCGAATAAAAAAAAAAGGAAATCGCAATCGAAGTAACAAAATAAAATAAAATAGAAATATAGAAAACGTGCTAATAGAGAAAAACTTGGACATTTTTGTGATCATATGAGAAACAAAGCCGGAGAAACGACGTCAGACGATAAACAGAAACGGTTCATCGTTCTTACTTTTACTCGATGACAATAGCGCGAAACGTTCGCGTTGGTGTTCATTGTGAGACTGAATTGAAGCTGAACGACCGATGAAACATTTCTTTCTAAGGATCCTCTGCGGGAGAAAGCGAGAGAAGCGGTAAGTAAGATACAGTAAGAGCGACTAGGAGACTCTCGATAATTATAGTATCTGCAAAATTATACTAACGAAATAATGCTACATTTTTATTTAAGATTATACTAGATAATTGAAACAGAATACATACTAGATAGTAGAATACATATTGTATAAAGAAAAGATATCCTTAGAAAAGAGATAGCTTATGAATAAATTACTATTTCTCATCATATTATACTGTCTTTTTTCATGCAAACTTTTCATTATTTTATTTCAAAGACAAGAAAAAAAAAAACAAATATATCTCAATAAAATAATGAAATTAAGGGGGCACATCCGTTAAAACTTTCGAAAGATAAATAAATTTTCTAGTAACTTTAACTTTAAGAATATTATGTGTGTATACAATAAACTAGCAGATAATATTCCAAATATTTTTTGTAGATTGATACATGTATATCATCAGATATACTAATATGTCAATTGTAATATATTTTATCAAATCTGCTTTATCAAAAAATAGAACGATTTAATTAAAAAGTGATTTATATATTCATAAGTTAAAACAATCACATTTCTTCATGACTTTCCCGTTATTCATGTCTCATATAACAAAGGAAGTGTGGGAATTGTCCCCCTCCAATTTTGATGACCTATGGATCAAAATCAGAGAGTTAGACTTTGTATTTGTATATTATTTACACCAAGAAAAGATTGTTATACAATATATATATATATATATATATATATATATATATATATATATATATATATAATCATTATTCAACAATTTGCTGAGTAATAGCTAATGCTAAGCTGTAGGCAATACGTGTTGCATAGTTATGAAAAGCGATTATTATGTAATACAAAGTAAAGAATTACACGAGAGATTACGTCATCGGATTACAGCAGCATGATGAAGCTGCTGCAAATTGTCGTATGCGGAGAAATGAGGAAATGATAGAGGTATACAAGAAGTCTTTCACACTCAAAACGATCAATTTCATCATCAATGATTATTTAATATTTAATAGTTTGCTGTGGACACTCTTTATCGATTTTTTTTTTTGCAAAATGTGTATATGAATTATTACTAGCCATATTATCATTGAATATTATCATATGAATACCCATATTATCATTGAATATTATCATATAAATTTAAGTTACAATATGTATGTAAAAGAATTAAATATATTTAATTTCTGCTTCTATATACTTATAATTTCCATAAAAAGTACAATTTATTCAATGAATGTTTACACTTAATTTATTATCAGCTTACATTGTGACTACTTATTTAAAAAAATTAAAAAAAAATATTAATTATTTTTAAAATGATATTATAATAAAAATAAACATATACGTAGTTGTAATAGAAATAAACAAATACATATAAAAAATATTTCTCCGCACATTTATTGCCCATTCGGTAATTTGAAATAAATGGTATTAATAAATATGTAATGGAAATTTATTGTTTAATGCAAATTTTTAATTTTACATTAAATATTTTGGTAATCTCAGCAAAAAATATAAATAAGCTTTAGTAACATAATTTGTTCAATTTGAGAGAACGTCGTCATAAAAATGTATAAAATTAACGTTTTCACTAAACATTGTCAAAAGTTTATGCAGCAGACGTTCTATATAAGGTAATCTTTAATTACATTTTTATTGTAGTAGAAACTGCTTTAGTGAGAAAACAATTCAATAATTAGACGTTAATCTTTAACTCACGTTCTAATATGGAATAAAAAATATTTTCCAGAATATTTTCCAAATAATTGATGCGATTGCCATGGCATTCCTTATTATTAATCATCTTGAAAAAGTCAAATTTATACGCTATCTGTATCGTGATTTAACTTTCCAATATTACATCATATTGTATTTTTGAAATTGGCGATATGAATTGGCAATATTTGGCAGTATCTGCCAGAGTAGAATAAGAAATAAGAACCAGCGAATGTTCTGATCCTATCATAATCGAACGTTTCGAGCGACCGCCGAAATTCAGTGAAAGTCTCTCTCAATCGCACGAACACGGGTCACCGATTGAGGAAAGAGAAAGACAGAAGCAAGGGGGGCAAGAGAAAGGAATACATTGTCGTGGCGAATGTAACGAAGACGGAGATTCCTACCATCGGCAGAAACCGGCGCGTATAACCGCGCGATCCTGAGTTTCCCCGTCCAACGACAGTTCACTGTCACTTTCGAGCCGACAGTCCGATACGAGGATACGATCGCGCCGGTTCTCTGCGGCGTATCTGGTCCACGGAAATGGCATGCCGAGCGAGTTAATACGTCTGCGGTCTGACCGTGTGCCAAACTCGCACTTCCGTCAACAACATCATCAAAGATGCGACTTGGATTGCGACTTTCTAAAAAAAAATCGAATTAAAACGTTCTTCTAGAGAACAATAAAGATTGAAACAAAGTGCCTAGTCCAGAATATTAAACTGAACGCTGGATCAGAGACCATCAAGCAGCGATTGTGAACTAGATGGAGGATCTTCCATCCAAGAGAAGATAATCAGGAAGACAAAAAGACCTAAGAAGACTAAAAGCAAAAGAGAAAAAAAATCTCTTAAAAGCCAATTGCAGAAACAAAAAAAAAAGAGAAGATGTACAAAGAAGAAAATATTCGATTGTAGGGATTACCTGAAAAAATCGAAGCAGCTTTTACATTTTCGCAAGATCATAATATTACAGCAAGTCTGGTGTTTAAGATAAAAGATGATTGAAGTGAAAGGAAGAAGAGATTGTAGGCGTTGAATAGGATTACCTAAGGTGATTAACGCGTGAGAAGTAACGAGAGAAGAAATCTAAGATTTCGTACAATCATAACGCAATCATGAATTAACGGATGCAAATTATAGAAGAAACAAGATCAATCAAGTAGAAAGAAAGAAAAAATCGTGGGAGTCTATCGTTCAGGTAATTCGATCGAAAAGATCGGTCAAGCTTATCGAAACTTGTGGAAAACGAGAAGATCTGGTATTCCTGTGAGAACGAATTACGAGGCTACAGAGGAAATATATCTATTATAAGAAACCAACACAGCTGATTAGGAGGATCATCTGCGGAAAATGAAGCACGGGACATAAGAAGAGGAAGAAATTGTGAAAACCGAGAAAGAATCATGTGTGAATTTGGGGCACGTGATAATAAAAATTAAAATTGATTAAAGAGAAAGTCGAGAAGTTTAATTGACAAAATCATCTAAAAGAATTGAAAAGGGATAAAAAAAGAACCTAATCCATCGAAAAAAATCACACAAAGATTCAGTTAAAATAATTACAAGGATTAATGAAGAAAGTAGAAAATACAAAATCAAGATAAAAAGGAAGAAAAGGAAAAAAAACGTCTCAATATAATTTAATATTGATATAACTTGAAGAAATCAAAGCGCGGTGAAAATCACGTAAACATATCAAAAAATAACAAAAATTTAAAGTATAACAATAAGATAAAATCGGAGAAGCAAAAATGAAAGAGATTAAGTATCGTAGATTATTTCTTTTATCATAAAAATTAGGATTTTATAACATTTAAAAAAACTTTTATATACATTAATTAAGATTAAATCCAGTACATAATTTCCGTGTTTATATAATTTTTGTCAGACAACTCTTATATTGAAGTAGACGTATGATAGAACATATGAAATAAAACAAAACAGATTATAAATGGTTACATAAGAAAACGTAACTGCTGTCAATCACACGTGTTAGAAAGCTACTTCGTGATCGCGTAATCGGCAAAATAGGAGCGCGAATTGCGTAGAAAGTAGCGATACATCACGAATTTACAGAAGTGCAGGAGTCCAGAACGCGGAACGAATGAGCCGAAGAAGTCATCGGGGAAAGCGAAGATTGTGGACCAGATGCAAAATCATCGAATCACTTCGACTGACATTGCAAATGCGAAATTAAAACCAGGCGACACGAAAGCACTTTCGCATATTAAATCGGAATTAATTAAGGTGCAAAGTCTGCAGACATCATATCTGATTCAAAGTATGATTTCGTCGATTCAACGGAATCGCCAAAGAGCCGATTGAATGTCAGTCAGAACTAATTACATAAACTCTTTGTATAATTTAGAAAGGGAAAAAAAATATTTATTCAAATCGAATTAGAATTTGGCTAAAATTTGAGTAAAAGTTAGTTAAAACTATTTGTGTGATTAATCTTATAATCTCGATTTTGTGTGTACAGAACTTATATATTATAACATGTATTATAGAAAATAATAAAAATAATTGTTAACGGAAAGACGAAAGAGCTTTCGTAAATAAACGGCGTTGCGCAATCAGCAACATGCTGATTTACGTTTTCAGCTTGATCTCGACGCTTCTAATCGAGAGTGACAAAGTCGTGCCTGGTCAAGAGAGGTATAACATGGCGACTTTTATGGTCTTGTTTCTATTAATTACCATTGAGGTAGTAGTGGTGAAGGTCGTCACATCCGATATGGAACGAGACGAAGACAGTCACTCGCCGCTAAGCGCAGCTGCAACGTTTTTCGATCGCGAGGATTAAAAAATCGGTGTAATAAGTTTAGGAATAAAGTTAATTTATATCAATTTCATCGAAAGTGGCATAAGCAAATTTAACAAATTTTCAAAAATAAATTTTGCAGTATTATCATTGCACGTATATTAGGAATAATTTTTTTTTTCTTATAATATTGCATAATTTTTGTCTTTATCGATAAATACAATTGTTTAAAAAATAAGTAAAATCACATTGCACATGTATTTCAAATAATCAAATCATCATGATATATCCGCGATATTTTAATATCTTATAAAACTGAAACAATCAGCGCTGCGCATTACAAGTGATTCATAAGACATGATTTATGACATTTACACGTTTGACTTTTGCCACTTTCCAAATAAGTATAAATCGTTAATTGAGAACGTGCGCAATGACCGAAAAAAGAATAACTGCAAAAAAAAAACACGTTATTGCAGCACAAAACAGAGTATCTATGTCTATTAATACATACTTTCTATCACATTCTCTTTCATACTATTGGCTCGCGCCAATTATAGGTCTCGATAATATGATATCTCGTATAGCAATATATATATATATATACAAGGTGTGCTAAAATTGTCGTCAATACAATTTTTTCAAATAATTCTTTTTTATGTTTTGATATTTTTCATATAATAAACTTTCAAATAATTAAAAATTTTCTTTGATACAATTTTAAGTATGAGAAAAAATTGTATAAGATTCTCGATTAATCCATATTATTAATATCAGGATATTATTTAAGAAAATATTTAATTTTGGTTTAAGAAACGTGTTAAGAATGTAATTGTAAATTATTTAATATTAAAAAATATATGAATACAATATGATGTGCCATCAAAAAATTTAGAAATTTAGAAATTTAATTTCTCTAAAATAGAGAAGTGAATTTCCTATAGATTTCTGCGATATATGTAATTATTTTATTACATTTTATAAATACGTCCCTCCAAATTATTTAATTTTAAATAATTTTCAATGATTAATACAAACCAAAAACAATAAGTTCTTAAAATACAATGAAAACGTTTTTAGTCGTCTAAAAAATTTAGAAGTTCTTTATTTTTGCTATAGAACAATAAAATTTTGTTCGACTGCCACAGTTTTACAAAACATCCTCTATAGATAGTAAATGCGCATTATAGTTTGTGCATGCATATGCAATAAGCGCGGTTATTTTGTACCGTTACGACGTTGTAAATATGTAACGACTGTGCCCTAGAATACGTAGTTCGAGTCGATCGTGGCTTCACAATATGATAAATTGCGGTAGCTTTATTGCGTGTGATACACGCTTATCCTTCAATTATTATTTTATTATTTTGTTATTTTATTATTTTATTATTTTCAACGGATGATATGAATTATAATTATGTCATTCTACATCGTAGATGCAAAGGATGTTTGTACTTTATAAATAAATTCAATCAACGATTCATTTATCAAACTGCTCGCTATTTTTCTAGGATCGATTTTTACTTTAAATTATTTTATTATTCCACAGTTTGTTTATTATTTTTCGAAATATTTTTCTTTTGTAAATTTCATAATTAATATTAATTAAATAAATATGCTGTTTATTTGTATAGCTCATGTGTTCTTTATTTTCAAACAAAGGCACACAAAACCTGTCTCTTTTAGTTTAATGAATAATGAATAAAATAAATTTACATAAATAATAAGATATTTAAATCATAATTAAAATGTATGAGAGAAAAAATACTAAATAAAAGCCAAATTTTATTAAAATATCATGTTTATTATCGGTTATGCAAAATGCCTACATGACAAATTGAAAAACTCAACATCATAAATTTTGTTTTCTTTTAGTTTGTTATGCATATTTCGCATAGAATGTATAAAAATGATTATAAATTAAAATAAGATCTGAATTTTTAATTTCATATTCGGATTTCAATTAATTTAATATTCAAGATAAACAACATATTGTAAGTGATCGGTCTACGTGATCAGTATGTATTTGTGAAATCTTCTAGATAAATAATTTTTTTTTTTCCAGGAAAAATTCTAAGTCGAAGGAAAACGAAGGAAAACAAAGGGAAACGAAGCAGCGAGAGGTTGTAGACGATGGTCGCTGCGCCTGTTGCTTGGCACCATTCCTAATCAACCGTGGTGTGCGCTGCAACGATTGCGGCGCTAAGTCCTGCAGAAAGTCCTGTTCTCGTTGGAACACATCGGATAATGTTTGGCATTGCATATTCTGTCATCAACGAAGGTTTCTCTAATACATTCATACTTATCACAACATATTGTCCATTATTTATCTTTTATACCAGATATTAATATTACTTTAATTTTTATTTATCTTCCCGCAAATTTATTCTTCATCTTATCTATGAACAAAACGTATAATTATTTCCAAATATATCTTATTTATGATTTAGTTTTAATACTTAATATTGAATCAACACGTAGCATTAAAATTTTCTTTTTTAAAGAGTTTAATATTTTTTTAAAATAAAAATGGCATAATTCTTGACAGGCTATGGATAAAGAGGAATGAGAAATGGTTTGAAAATTTCGGTGGCACTACAAATGAGAAAGAGGAATTGCATAGCTTCTTTAGCACTGCTAAATCACGAGTCTATGTTGCAGGTAACGCGTAAAAAATTGTATAAAACTTTTTAATGTTTAATCAAATATATTTTTATGATTTGCGATAAATTGTCATAAAGGTTTTGTAATATCTGACATAATTAATGCATGTTTGTTGTGTGCAGTTTAATTATCTAATTTAAATATCATACTTCAATTCTCTTTAGCAACTCTAAATATTTCGGAAATATAATATTTCGCGAGACGACAATATTATAATCAGCGTATTTGCAATGTATGTATTTTGATTAATTTAATTATTATTTGCATATATAATTACTTCGTATCGCGCGTGCTTTTATCCGTGATTGGCGAATGTATGTCCTTGTTCCAAGACGGAAAAGTCGCGTAACGGAAGGAGACTGACATGAACAGTAAGAATGGCTCGAAAAGTCTCTCACGACGATGCTCATTGTTTTGTGCGCGCCGCGTGATCCACCACATGAATCGTATCAACGCGCTCGATCGGGAGAGAGCACGAGCGACCTAACGGACGCGAGAAGAGGTGTATGTGTGGTCCAAGATTTAGAAAGCAACTTTTCTTCGTTTCGCGACGAACGTGCTGGTGGACTGTGACAGCGGCAAAACGCGATGCGTTTCGAATGGTCTCGCGATATTGAGAAATGTGCGAGATAGTGCAATGTGATATATATCAATCGAAACTTGAAAGAACGTGGTTCTATGCAAATATGATATCCACAATTTTATAATGTAAACTTGCTGAGAAATTAATATAAGTTTCAAGAGCGTACATTTGATAAGTGCGTTTTTCTTACTTTTGACATCTACTTTTACTTTTTAAACAATAATAGAAAATTGTATTTGTGAATTTTTCATCAAATCTCTATATCAAATATTAAATTTCAATATCAAATTTCTATATCAAATATTAAAAATAAACTATAATTTTCTAAGAATGTTCAAAATTAATCTCTAGGACATGGAGTCGCGTCGAACATGGAGCAGAAGGAACAGGAAGAAAAACGCATGATGCACATGATCCGAAACTTTATCGAGAAGATAATCGAAGGTCTCATTGATAATGTAGACGATACATCGATCGATCGACTCTACGAAAATTCCGAATGTAAGTGTACTCTATACATTGCGTCTAAAAATAAAAGCGACAGTAAAACTATGATCAGAATTTTTTTTAATTTAATTAATTAATTTCAATCAACAGACAACCAATTTTTGGAGGAACATCGTCCGCCATTAATTACCGCTTTGACTCGATTGGCTACGTGTCTGGAAACATCTCTTATGAGTACGTATAATATTCATAACTATTTAATTTAATTAATACTTTTTTACTAATCGTATTAAGGAGAAACAAAGTTTTTTTTCTACTTTTCTATTAAAATTTATGAATTAATTTTTAGAATATAATATTTTTTCAAAATATTTTGCGATTTATAAGGGGTACAATCATTGCCTTTAGTGCTAAATCCACTGTTACGAAAAGAAAATATATATTTGATTTCATGTTCATGTTGTTTCATATCAAGTTCTTGCAGTGAAATCTTCAAATATAAATATCGTGATCTGCATTTCTACATATATTTTATGTTCCGAGTTCACTAATACACGTTTTATTCTCGTATTACTAGAACAAAAAATTTGATGGATGTTGTATAATTTCAACATTTCCACAGTACGTTTATAAACAGCGCATCCATACAGAGTGTTTCTTTCGAAACAAAATTAAGATTTTTAATTCTATATGTAATATATATATATATATATATATATATATATATATATATATATATATATATTTATGATATTATCATAAATTATATAAATGCTATCGCTAAGCTCGAAATTTTCAGTTACAATCATAAGCATAAATACATAAAATGATTTTTTAATTAAATAATCTGAAAATGATTAGTTAAAGCCTGTGAAGAGCTACTAAAAGACTATTAATATATGTTCTCGTTCAAAATGAAAGAAAATCAATTCGATTCTCAAACTTGTTAAAAAAAAATAACAATCGTCAAATTGTAACGTGGTATGAGCGGAACGTGCGATCGACACCAAGTAGAATTCGCGGATATATCTTATGGTCGACACCCGGTGTATTCTCGCACACCAGTGATTAACCGCCACCGCGATAATCCCGACAAAGACAATGCGCTCCGTTCCGCTTCAACCCTGGCTGCCGTTCTCCAGGCACTTTAATCATTATACCTGCGTCCGCGACATCTTGACGGCGAGATTACGTAAAAGACACTACCAGTATTCGTAATTATCGTAGCTCATCCTCCTCTCACTTGACTCATTCCGCGCAATTTTGCTTTCCCACGGCGACGCGATCCCGTTAAATACGAAAACCGACTGTTTCTGTCGCAGCGAAAGTGTATTGCAAATCCGTTATCAATGAGCATTCAGAAATCGGAGCACCTAAATATTGCAAAAGCCTGAGATGTTCACTATTGTCTAAAAAGAAACGTCTCTTTATATCTACTAAAAAAAAAAGAATTAAGTTTCTGGAATAATTTTTCAATTTCATTGATTTATAATGTATATTGCATTTTTTATTATATTAAACATTATGAAATGGTATAATTGGATAGATCCTATGGTAATGTAGCATTGCAATAAAAAGTTTAATTCTTTCGAGATAATATATATTTTGTCAGTGGGATATATAATATATTTATTTAAAATCAATAATACGATAGTTCACATATTTTATTTTTTATATTTAAAAAAAAAAATTTTTTTAAATTTCTGTATGCAAAATCTATATAACGTATGTACGTAGTTCAGTGCAGAGTCGATAGATTGTGCACGGTGTACCACAACAATATATATAGTTCCCTTTAAAATACTTTGATCTGCAAAATTTCGGAGGCAATTATTCTCAGCAGCATTTTTAGCAATAGCAACTGCAAATATAAATCTTTCAAGTAATGTTCTAATATGTTTGATGATAATACAATTAATTAACAAAAAAACAGTATGGTAAAATTTCTTATTTTAATAATAAAATTTTAATAAGTAGAATTTCTCCTAAAAGTTTTACTAAAAATAAATTTATGCAACTAAGTATCGAAACCAAATATGCATTACTAATATTTCCTTGATATAATTTTATCGAAAGAAAATATGTATATAATGTATATGTATTTAATTATTCTGGCTTAAAAAGAAATCTCAATTTCTTTCACATACACACATACACACACAAATCAGTTTGATAGTTAATCAGATTTTAATTACTTCTCCAATACTCTCTATAGTAAATTATAGGCAATACATCAGAATTTTTTT
Organism: Cataglyphis hispanica; assembly: GCF_021464435.1. Lineage (NCBI taxonomy): Eukaryota > Metazoa > Arthropoda > Insecta > Hymenoptera > Formicidae > Cataglyphis > Cataglyphis hispanica. The sequence continues at coordinate 11,661,670 of NC_065956.1, forward strand.
CAAATCTTTAAATATCAATATAAAAAACTTCAATAAAAAAAAAAAAAAAAACTATTCTATAGAGAACTTATATCCAAATATAATATTGTATCTTTTATAAATTATGAAAAAAATATTCCGATCCTCAGCTTTGTTATTTATAATAATAATACGGGCGCGTTAAAGAAACAGTCAGATGATTCAAAAAGTAGATTTGAAAGCCGATCGCCATTTAACGGCCAATGGCGAAAGTTGAAACTTGGACAAGTTATTTTCGAAGACACTTCGAAAGTGATCATATTCTTTTCAAAGAGTCAAAGATTCTAGAGATACTGATTTCTAGTAATCGCCTGCTTGATATTAAAGTTTAATAGCATTATGCAACAACGTTGAATTTATATTAAGAATAATTGATTTTAAATTTCTAATAATCCGAAAATTACTTAAGATCTTAAAATCAATGCAGAATATAAATAATTGAAAAGATAAAACAGCAAAAATCCAAGATTTCTGAAATTCAAGGATTTAATTAATTATGAAGCGAGATAAATTTCGTTGTCTAACTAATTTTTTAATATAAAACGGTTTGTAGCAAAAAAATATTTAATCATCATTTATAACTCAAATGCAAAATCTTACAATACAACGCACGTTTCTGAATGAATCACTGCAATTTCTGACTTGAAGGATAGATTTCTGATTAGCTGATTCGCTAATTGAAGGAAATTATAAAAGAAATAATGAATAATTGCGATGATCTTGTCGAATAATAATCGTTAAGTCATCATGTCTGATTCATTCAAAGAATATATAAATAATCGTATTAAAATTTAAAAATCATCAATATATTGTACTAAGCATGCAGATATCTCTTACCCTCCCTTATATATTTCATTTGTTCAAAAAGCTAAATCAATTAATAAAAGAATTCATATTTTCAAAAATCACATATTATTCAACATTAAAATAAGCATATTATTCAACAATTAAATCCTCGAATTTTCTCACAATATTGGTGCTTCTAATGTAAGTGCAAAGAGCCTGAAGGCCTTTATTGAATATTATATACGTATCCATATATAAATTGTATAGCAACTAATGGTTAAATTCGTAATATAAAAAATGGGTCAAAACATAAATAAAAATTATTAATTTATAAAAAACAAATTTATTTTTAAAAATTTTTCGCTTATATAGAGTGGGTCCAAATTTTCCGGCCAGACTTTGAGATTTTATAAAAAAATTTAATTCTGAATAAAAAGTCTTATAAACATGAGTCGAAAAATGCTTCCTTAAAAGCACTCAAAGTTAGCGCTAAAAACCTCAGAAATCATGATTATTTTATATATTTTTATAAATATCAGGGAAAATATGCATTTTTTAACAAAAAGTATCGAAACAAAAGTTGAATTAGAAAAATTAGAGAATTAAATTATTTTTCAAATGAGATCAAAATGATTATAGTACGTTCCATAGCTAATGCCATAACATAGCATAAATGGAAAGTATTTTTAAAAAGCTCTATCATCGATAGCCAAAAAAAAACTTTTTTGTTTGAAACTTATTATCTCAAAATCTATGAAATGTACTACAATTATTTTGATCTCATTTGAAAGTTAATTTAATTCTCTATTTTGTTTCAATCTTTTTGTTTTAATCCACGTTCATAACTTTTGCTCAAAATTAAATTTTCTATAAAATCTCAAAATCTAGCCGCAATGTTTGGGCCCATCCGATATATTACCAAGAAAACTAATTTTGAAAATTAGAAGAAAAATGATATTTTCTCTTTTTCTATTACATCTGTATTGAGAATTGATAGCTTATTTATTATTCCACAATTATTCCCGAGATACTCGCATGAAATAAAATTTGTTGAACATATCTTCGCACGTTTTCAGTCTATACTTTTTTCGTTCTCAAAATGAGATCATATCATGATTCTTGCAATCGCGTCTTATCTAATCTAAGTAAAGCCTTTCTTTTAAATTCGCGAAGAAATGATTTATGAAATCATCAGTTTTGAAGTCATCTGAATTTTTCAAAGAAAAAAGAAAAAAAACTCACGCCAATTTTATCATACTTCTCTGCGCAATAGATACTTTACGCGCTCTATCACTTCTAATATTAAAAACAAATAAGACAAGACTCGTTTGCCAGTCGAATCAAATGTTGTGTTCATTGTTATTACCTCGATCGTGATCATCTCAACAAGAGTTTCTCAAGTGCGATAAAAAATAAATATAAATGTATACAAGCATAAAGTCCTTGTTTATGTTTGAAAATCCATTATTTACTTTTAATATACATATAATAACTTTTTTTACAAGTTTGTTTAGTGTATACATTTATGAGCAAATTTTTAATTTTTAAATTTTCTATCCAGAAATATTTCCCCATATTTCAATAATAATAAATATAATGGAATATCGGCAAAAATTGCCTACATATATCGCTTATTCATACATAAGTTGTACAGGATTTATAGTTCGTAACTTTATGGAATAATTTATAAATAATTATTTTTATTTTCGATCTTTATTTAAAAAATCGCCTATTAATAATCCACCAATGAAACCGTCAATTGCAACTTTATATATTTATCCATTTTGGTATATTCTATATACATTACATGTATATAGGCGAGATCTAGCATAACAACAAATCCATAAGAAAATTCAGGTCGACAGTAAAAGCACCCAGACAACATTCACAGATAAGGGAAATGAGTTTCGTGACTCTTCCGCGAATCGAGGTGACATTTACGCAGCTACAATCGATTAATTCGGTGCTGGTTACTGATGTTGCGGAATTTTCGTAGCTAAAATCATATCCCTGTCGTAACCAAAGTCGTAGTAATTCCAATCTTCCCCAGGAAACGGTATGAGATTACGTCTCGCGTAATTCGAGTGATTACTTTTGCTTTCTGTCATGCAGATACGAACAGCCTCTCATCTTCGGGTTTCATTTGAAAGAGAGCTAAGAAGTCATTGTCGCATGACTGAAGCAATAGAGATAGAAGCTCTATCAGCGCGATAACGTTTGTTAGACCATAACGCAAACGCAAACGACCATCGGTATCGCCACATGTCTGGTATCGCTCCAATTCTTTGACTACATAAGTCGTGTGGCTTCGCGAGCTTAAGCTCGTGTGGTACACGTCGTGCTAATAATTGCAGACATTCAGTGTTAAATTTTTATCACAATCGAAAAGATCAAAAATCCTATAAATATCCTATCAAATATTTAAAAAAAAAAAAAAATAAAATCCATACATTTTTGCCCACCCAGATGTTTTTTTCATTCAAAGTAATTGTCCTAGGAGAATTAAAATATCAACATGTCGAAATTAATTGGAACCGCAAGTGGATTGCAGTTTACCGTGGGCCTAATTTCGAGACTTGAGCAGCCTTAATTAGTGATAAACGGGCACCGTGAATGCGGGCCACCGTGGTCCCACAAAACTGGGGGGGCCTCCGAGATCTTACGACGCGGCGCAGCGCGGTGTGCGATTTCGCGATAGGAGCGCGTTCTCTCGCAAATACAACCGACTCCCCACTTATGAGAAGCCATAGGTCGTACACATCGTCGTCGCACAGGTGGACGAGGACGAATGACGGGCGGTGTGCGTGTCGTCTTTGGATTCAGTCGCGAGCGAGCGGTACGAGAGAGCGCGAGTGAAATTTCGCGCGGCTTACGCGCGCGATTAAATTGGCGCGGTGACGGAAGGAAAGAAAATATACACGGGAAATACGGTGACGAACGCACCGTGCGAAAAACCAAGTGAGGGAGGAACGGCTCGGTGTTCTTTGACAAGCGTGACAGCTGATTTTAATTCTCATCCCTCTCCGGGAGGATTATAATCGTCCGATTTTGCTCACAATGAATCGGTATAATTATCGGAGGCAACCCGATGAAAATGTATTAATGTGTGTTTTTAAGGAAATAGGTGAATTGACAGAGATTAACAGATGTCTCTTATATGCGAAATTAAATTTCTCATTCGGAAACGTAATATCTTTTTTTCGCTATTATTATATTTTCTCGTAAAGAGAGAAAAAAAAAGTTGTATGTTTAAAACGAGATTCGCAGATGCTATTAATGAATATTTTTGATAATGGTGTCGTCATACATTTCGTCAAATCTAGGAAATTTAAAATGTCAGATAATGAGTAACTTCCTCAACCTTTCCATCAATTTAAAAATTCAATGTAAAATCTAAAAAAATTTATGTAATTCATTTAACAATTTTTAAACATTAATCTTGCGATGGTCACAGAAATTAAATATATAATTACGCAGAACGGATCCTATTATTTTATTGTCATCGCCTATTTCTTTAAGATAGATAAAAAGAAGAAGAGAAAAATATCACGTATGATGTCATATATTTAGCGATCGTATAATTATATTGATTGTGTCGATCTTGCACGAAACATTTGGAAAAATGTTTTGACGATTCACGATCGGATAAAACGAAAAAAAAAAAATGTTCGTAGTTTGCCTGAGAAGTCGGATAAACGTTATATTAAAGTATCAAGGTCGATGCTAATTATGTCGGTGCGATAAGAGTCGATATCAGTCGCGGAAGCAAAAAAGAATAGATCTCGTTAGAGAAATCAATTCGAAGGCCTTGAAACGCGCTCTGAACATTCACTGGTACTTTTTATCCTACGTCACGCGCAATCAATCTAATAAATGGTTTGGTTTTTGTAATATAAGCGTAAAAAATTCTTACTCGTAGAGTTCGCAGTTTATATGTTTAGATCAAATTAAAGCAGAACCTAATACGAACTTAGAGATTAAAATCTATTGTTCATATAAAAGCTCTTCAAGCGTGATGTATATTTTTCTTGACTAACTTTTATATCACACAAAAGCATTTGTATCTTTAATATTAAAAATTTTGATTGTTCTTTTGAGAATCTATAAAATTTTTTGAAAAATTATATTGTTTTTTATAAATCTCGGGAATATATTGTACAAGTATATAAATTTTACGTCGATGAGCGGAGTACTGTCATATCTTCAAAAATAAATATTATGATTGTAAATTTACATTTATATTTATAAAATTAATTATTTCTGGCATTTTCGTACTTTGCATGACAATTATTTTAACGTCATCAACAACGCATCTGAAAACATTTAATTGAAAGTCGCAATTTCATTTCTTAATTAAAAGTATCTAGTTTATTCAGTTGCGTTACGCGGGTGATAGAAGCTCATTATGCATGACGATAACTAAGAACTAAAATCGTCCTCTTTCTTGGCATGAGAGAATTCTTTTGCGATTTATCTGAGCTAGACAGCAGTATTTTCAACTCATTTACAAATTTGCTACTTAAAAGAACAATGTTAAAAGAATTCTTAGAAATTTTTTTTACCGAGATGATTTTTACCGAAAACTATATTTATGCAAAAGATATCATTTTTCATCCTGACTTATAATTAATTAAGTTTTACATCTTTTCCAAATTTTTTTATAGATACATAAATAATTAATGAGGTCGCATAAATAGGCTTTCAGCAAATGCTGTTATGCTAGAATAAATCGCAAAAGGACTCTCGCATGCCAAGAAAGAGGACGATCTTATTTAGTTCTTGTTATCGTCACGCATAACAATCCTTTTTCAACCGCATGACACAACTGAATAAACTAGATACTTTTAAATTTAGAAATAAGATCGTGACTTTCAATTAAATCTTTTTATCGTATTGATGATGATGTTGAAATAATCAGGCAAACTACGAAAATATTATAAATAATCAATTTTACAACTTTAAATATTTTACAATCGTGACGTGTTTTTTTGAAAAATATGATAAGCTCCGCTTGCCGAACATAAAGTTTATACACTTGTATCATACAATTTATCTCTCAGAAACATCTGTTATTTTTTTATTTTCTTTTGGAGCCCTTATCTAAAGAGTATTTTTGAAAATACTTAATGTTGAAAATCAAAACAATTGGCATGTTGCTCTGTGAAAAGTTTAATTCGATTCTCTTTAATTTGATTCTCTTTAATATGTATCTATAACTAACGATTAGTAGAAACTGAATTGTATAAAAATGTCACAAATGATAAATATTCATTTTCCACAAATAATTACGACACTACCTTATCAAGTATGACGTAATAAAACTCACAAAGTTGATTATTTGTAATAAAAAGTAAGGCAAAAAATTTAATATTCAAGTAAACAAATAATATTAACAAATAATTATAATAAATATTAAGATAAATAATATTAATAAAGAAAAATATATATAATATTAACATTTTGAGAAATTTCAAAATCGAAAACAATTAAAATTATCAAGCAATGCTCAATTTATTTTGGAGGGAACTATATTATATGTATTTCTAAATAAATGTTTTATAATTTAAATTGATTATTAGAAAAATTTTAATTTCTTGCATTAATATTAATAGATGATTTTACGTAAGAATATTTATGTAACATTTCCATGCATATCATATGTCTATTTGGCATGCAAATTAAAGTCATGCATACGAAAAGCATCGGAAAGCGTGACATACTCGATCATGTCCGTCATAAAGAGACTTCGACCGCAAACAATACTGAGACGTAACGATAATAATAGTAAGTGATAATAAAAAAACCTGTAGAAGCGCGTACAGGATGAATTTCAAAGTTCAAATATTAACAGCTCCGTCGTCAAACTCCGTTGCTTCATCATTTGCTATGTAAATAAGAATTTTAAGGTCGCTCGTAAAAAAAAAAGAAATAAATCGACATTTTCAAGATTAATAAATATATAAAATTTTGATGTTCGTAATTAACTCTTCGTATGATAATAAATTCGGTAGTACTTGCTCCAATCAAAGTATAATTCGTGTCATCGCCGACTCACTATTATCATTTTATCGCATGATATGCGATAAAATGATAATTCTTAACTCGAAATCGAGGCTTCCGATATGAAATCTTTTTGCAGCTTTATATTTAATCCTAAACACGAGATAATATATGGCATTATATTTTTCTTTTTTAAAGTAGTCGGAAATAACTATAAACTATATATCTCAATTAATTTCATTAATTAAATAAGAAATGTTAAATACATAATTTCTTCAGAATTTATTTTCGTCATAAGTTTCTGAAAAGAGCATTATAATCTTTTTCAAAAAATTCCGTCATTTATATTTTCAAATTAAAAGTAATTTTAAAATTCGCAAAAGACGTATATGAAACACTACAAAAAAGCATAATTATCGTTATCAAAAGCATTATGTTCGCAAGAAATAATAAAGTCTTATGTCTGACGAGTTAATGACAATCTCTTTGATAAATTCTATGATATGTGTAAATATCCCGATTCATTGTTAGCTTGTCGCTCATTGCATTTCGAACTTTTGCAAAGAATACCGGTAGTCGAGAGAATATAAAAGGATAGAAAGGAAATAGAATAACTGCGATCAAGTCGGGACGATAGGATGTGAAAGGTGCAATTCATGCAACTGCAGTGGATTGAAGAGATGTTGACATTGATTGGTGGTCTGATCGTCGCCTATTTCGTCTATGTTCTCATCATAAAGAAAAATGGTAAACAGCTAAAGATTTGTTTTTCTTAAGTATATTCGAAAATCGACATATTCAAATAAATAAATTTTATATCTTACTATATATAAATTTTGACTACTATGACCTCATTATATGTCAAGTATTATTTACACACATACACATACATATTAATGATTTTAACTAATCAAAAATACAAGAAACTAGAGTCAAATAAAAAAGCAGGTTCAAATTGTGCATTTTGACGAGTAGAAATTGTTACAACGAACTTTGTTGGACTATTTGCCGTAATCAATATTATTCATAGATGTGTGTGTGCATATTTAAACGTACGATTTTTATTATCGTAAAATATCTTTTTATCAATATTTGTTACAATGGACATGCGTCACATTGGTATGCTATAATCTTTTCGCCGCAAAAAACTTTGACTCCTTATCTTCTTATCTCTAAATAAAGTAGATAGATGAAGATTATAAACTGTATTAATTTTATAAACTATATATTTTTAGGTTTTATTATTTTACGTTTTATTTTTTTCTTTTCTGGAAAATCTGGAAATTATTTGTAGTATATACGTTATCTTTTTTTCATTCAATAAACTTTTGCAAATAAAAATCTGATTTTATTTTATACATATTTAATTATTTTTCTGTTTATTTATTATATCTGTTATATATCTATATATTTTTTCCTAGCAAGTAATGATCAAATAATGAAAAGAAATGCAACAAAATATATAATGTAATATTCCACACACTTTTTTCCATTTCTTTATGTTTTATTTTAATATTATAATATATTATATTCCATTTTCTTATTCCAAACTATTATTATTCCCATCAAAGCACATCTAAGTGTATACATTTTTTTTTTTTTCATTGTACATCAACAATTTCGGAGTTTTGCACGAAAATATGTTCTTGAGCCGCACATCCTCGCGCAAGAGACATCGGCGTTTTCTCTCCGCGCAAAACTGGTCCAGTAACCTCTTCTCCAAATCAATGAAGGCAATAGACCATTTATAACGTCGCGATCGAAGAAAAATGAAAAAAAAAAGGAAATGCCTTGGCGCAACGGTTTTACGATTTCCGTTATCCGGATTTTTGCGGGAGAAGTTCGTGCTATATTAAGATATCGCTGTTGAATGAACGTTGAATTTCTCCGCAAAGAGAACGAGTTTCCCACATAAAACACGCTCGTTACTGCGTCTCAAATAGAGTTTATCCACCAATTATCCACAAATTATTCACATACAAATAGAAAAGTATACATCTGTAAACCAAATTGTTATTTTATAGAGTATTGTTTTTTAATAGTGTGATAATTGACATTACATCGTGAGAAAGTCGATGATTCTTGATTTTTTTTAATTCGATGCTCTCGGAAAATAAATTGTATGGTAAATGAATGTACTAACAGTTGTATTTCCAGCTCAAATTAAACTTGTAAGAAAAATAAAACTAAAGAAAATTAGCATGGAAATCAATAAAAAAATTTATGCAGATCTCTGAATCGTAAAAGTTTTATAAGTATTTGATAATTTTTTGACGTTGGTCTGTCATACATTAATAATTAATGATCTTGACAGTTGTTACTTTGACATTATTTTTCTGCAAGTTTGACATTAAGTCGCAGTCACGTATACGATGACGTCGATCAAGCTTTGCTTTCCTAGTCTGATCGAGCACGGTAAAAAAACTCGAATATCTTGTATTAATTATGCATGATAATTGTTCTTTTACGTCATGCACGCTACTGGAATATATCGTTTAATGTAGCCGAGGAAAGTAAAAGATCGATCGAAGGCCAATGGCGATGTCACTGGCTTTATCATCATTAATGGATGTCGAAACACGATTTTGCTTAGCAAAGCAATCTTTCTTGCATTAATAATCCGATTAATAATACATACGACTTATGTTTAAGACGGCCGTCGCCGTCTCGCGCGCGAAATACCTGTAGTCGACCTTCACCTTCTACGGAGTGAGATCAAGGCTGGATGGTCTCGGGAGGAGATCTCTGGATCGGTTATGCGTACAGAAGAAGCGTCTGTGTGATCTACGACGTACCGAACGTCTGTGTGATTCACGACTGTATAGAGAGAGAGAGGGGGAGAGAGAGAAAGCGTCGCCTCGCGCAGTTGGCACGCAACGTGTTTATTTACAAATTGTTCGACGTAGCCTTGGAAGGATTATTACAGTTCTCTTTCCTCTCTCTCTCTCTCTCTCTCTCTCTCTCTCTCTCTCTCCTCTCTCTCTCTCTCTCTCTCTATGCTATCTATCTATATATATATATATATATATATATATATATATATATATATATATATATATATAGGGGTATATATCGCGAATAATATAATATACATTTCTCTTTTCGATTAAAGATCTCTTAACTAAAATCTGGATCTTATTTTGTCAAAGATTTTTTTAAAAAAGAATTTTTATCACATGGAAATTTGAAAAATTTACATTCGAGAATAATTAAAGATCATCATTCCTGTTTTTGTTGACGATACCAGAAATTTTTAAAATTATAGAAATGTGGTACTTTTCCTTTATTAATTCCGAATAGACTTCTTTGAGAATTCTAACAATTATTCTAAATATTCGAGATAGTAAAAACAGCACTGAAAATCTTTAATTTCAATTTTCAATAAAAATTGAAGACTCAAAAATTGTGAAAGTATGCTCTCTTTTCTCTTCTTATTCTAAAGATTAACAAGTTAAAGTACACCGCACGATTATTGATTTAAACCAATTAATAAGTATAAAGTTTCCAGAATACAGATTATTCAGAAAATAAAGATGGGTGAAAATACAAACGGAGTAAAAATCATCGCCGCAAACGTGACTGCCGATAAAAGAGCGTGCCTCGAGTTTCCCGCAGAAAGAGTTCAGGAGGTCGGCAAGTTTCACCTGCGACGCGTGATCCGCACGTCGGACAAGATGAAACGCAAAAGGAAGATGCGGAAAGAGAAGGAAAGACGGGATGAAGTGAATGCGGGAGAATCGTCGACGAAAGGAGTGGTCGCGCGAGTATATATCGTCGGCAAGGTCGCGTCGGAGAAATTACGAGGGAGATGCGGCGACGCAGTGATGGTATTTGCGACATACTGCCGGCCGTATATCGCCGTTATCTCGCCATGGCTCGATCATGCCGAAGAAAGTCGCGGCCGGCCGTGTCGATGCCGGTGAACTGTCTGACAGTCGCTCGGTACTTTCCGCGGAAACCGCGATCGATCCATGGGATCGTCAATTGATCGCGAATATCCATAATAGTGAAGTCACGGACGACATAAAATAATATTTCTAATTAGAAAAATTGTCATTTTTTGTTCTTCATCCAAAAAGAATTTCTTCTTTTTTAATGCAGGCCGTATTTTGAACTATTTTTTGTATTAATAATGGATGCTATTATGGGATAAGGATGTAATCGGTTAAATTCTCAATATGAAAAAAACATGATTTACGTCGCTCTGTCGCCAAAGTCTGCGGCAAATTCATCGAAACTGGTGCGTTTAAACTTTTGCTATAACCAGGAAAGATTTATAATATAGATTGTAGTTTGTATTATAATTTAGAGAAGATTTAAAAAAAAAAGGATAGCAATGTTGAATTCAATATTAGTATTTGGCGATAATGAGCGAGAATCAGAAGATACATTTTTATGTCAAATTCATAGTAGATTTCATTTGACATTTCAGACAAACAATCTATGGATTCGCCAGCTACGGCGCACGCGGCTCTCAGAGAGATCGTCGAGCGAGCTGTCGAGGAAGCTCGGAAGTTACCGGGACTGGGTGCATCTGCGGATACCGAGCATCCTCGAGAAGGTCGCCCAATCGCTGATCATAGTTACGAGGACCTACTCGCTACCGCGATACTTAATAAGGTTGCTTAGATATGCTAGAATATTTTATCTTCTACACACCCATACATAGAACACAGAAATTGATTATAAGAAAAATTAAAATCTCAATTATACAATTTCTTAATTATTAAATAAAAGCAACATTAATTATTACGTAATGCGAAACGCGCCTCATATTTTTTACACAAATTATCAATTGTAAAATACGTTTATCATCGAATAAATCATAAGAGAAAGAATGTTTTCACATTAAAATTTTAATTATTACTTATTATTAATTAAAGCGTATATTGTAATTTTTTCAATTGAATATGATCAAATTTACGGTGCGCATTTTAGGTCGTAGAAAGATTCCAAAGAGAACGAGTGGATGGCAACAGCAACGTACTACATGACACAGATTCTAAGGCGAAATATACCACGAGTACGTAGAATTTACTTAACATAACGCGCATAAATGGGATGTCATATTTACGAAGACTATGTTCCTCTTTCAGCTGAGAGTGAACATGGCCTTGAGGAGGATTCGGCGAGCTATATGTCCTATCGTCGCGAATGCAACGGTAATCGTAGCGCGTCGATCGGACAACAAAATGGACATAATCGGGAACCGGTGTCTTTTATGGTATGTATATCGTGATTACGATCGCATTTATATATTTTTATATAACGAAATGCGAAACGTAATGCTACCAGGACGCAATCAAGGATGAATATAAAATATATGTATATCAGATTTAAATCCTTCACACGACGATATAATAACAACATATATAATCCATATAATAAACTATCATTATATCATATTATATTTGAAAGAGAGAGAGAGCGACAAACCGAATCTAATTGCAGATGGAAGAACGAATAGAAGAGGTAACTACTATTACGTCGGATGATGATGAACTTCGAGACAACGATGTCGTGGAATTCGAATGCGCCCGACGCGTTCCATTTCCGGAACTCGGAATGGATATCATTGACCGTTAGTATATTAATTTTTATTTAAAATATCATTTATGTGTATAAAAATATACAATGGAATAAAATGTATATGACTATACATTTATATCCTTTACGGTTAATTTAGTAAATCATGTATTTGAAGTACAATCATTCAAAATATGAGAATCATTTCGATTTTTGAACAATCATTCAACATGCTCTTAATATTGTTTCTTTAAATATAAATATATATTAAATATATATATATATAATAAAATATTAATATAATATAATAATATATATATATATATATATATATATATATATATATATATGAGGAAAATATAAATTTTTTACAATTATGTAAATTTCTAACTTGTCTAAATCACAAAATATAATTTTAGCACAAATTACAAAAGCAATTATTTATTTTTTGAAAATAGCTCCGCGAGAGTCGTCATCGCCATCATCATCATCAGATTCTTCAGATTTAGATCGCGATGAATACTCGCCGGCCAGGACAAAACGTCGTGTCGCTGATCGCGCGATGGATCTAATCTCGCCCGTCGAATCCTGGGAGGATAATTGGCTATTCCAGAAGAAAACTTCCCGAACACAGCCAGATGCGGTGGCTATGTTGGTACCGAGTTCTAACGCGGATTACAAGGCTCTGATCGGCGACAGAGATGCTGAGGACACGTCAGATTTATCCGAGTGTTCCTCTACAAAATCCGATGAGGAAATCGAGAAGGAATTAATGGAAGCTATTAACAACGTGGTCCCGAGAACTCCCAGAACATCCGAATGCGACACAGAAAATAATCAAACAGAAAGTAATTCAGAAGTGCCAAATGTTGTCAAAAAAGATGAAATCGTTATCTGTCAAGAAGAAACAAAAATTGAAAAAAAATTGCCTGAAGAAGTCTACGGACATTTCGATGAGAAAATTAATGAAAAATTCTTGAAATCTTCGGAAATTTCGGAAAAGAAAACAATCAAGGATGTAAACGATATAGAGAAACTAAGTGAAAGTTCCTTTGCGTTGATAACGGCGACAAGAAGAGAAGACGAAACCAAAGAGAAACCTAAGGACACAGTCGATTGCGGCATAAGAATAATCACGCTCACGATGGAAAGTTCTGCGCAAAAGGACACGCAATCTGGAAAATCAAGCGATCAAACGGGAAACGTCACCGACGAAAACGAAGAACAACGAGAAAGCGAGTATACCGAGCACTACGACACGGCGATCCAGAGACACTTAGACAGTCTGACGAAAGTCGAAGTTTGCTCTGGAGAAAACGAGATGACTGACGAAACGAGTAAAACAATGAACGACCAGCTCAGAGAATTGGAAAACAACTCGATCGAGGAACAAGAAAGGTAAGATTTCCGAAATCTTTTTTTCTAAACATTAATTAATTATAACTCATAATTTCATTCGTTAATTATAATTTTATCGGTAAAAAAAGTAAACTTACAGTTTATTTTTTAAATATTTTACATAAATTAAATTTATTCAAATATATTATTTAAATGTATTTCTTTATTATATTATGTGTGTTTTTTTTACCAATTTTACTTTTGGTCTTTATTTCTAGTTTTTCCATATGTATCTAATTTACAATGATACGATAAATATGAATAAAATGAGTCTCTATTTCGAAATGAACATGTACTAAGCGATAATGATAGTTCGGTTCCCCATACAACTCGATATTGCATGAATTCTGTATCCTGCTACGTAATTCTTTCCGTAATTCTGTCGTGACACGTTGTATTTCTTTCGTAATTCTTTTCCTTTTATATAGAGAACGCTTGCAAACCAAAGTCCAATTATCTTATGCAACAACTAATGAAAATCACATTGGTATGACGGCTGAAAACGATCGATTAAGCACCCCACCACGTCCAGGTAAGTATTTATTAATTAATCATAATTATTCATAATAAGACACTTACATATATGTATATATCATAGGCGTTGTGATTTCATATCTTTACATTGAATTTACAAGAAAATTTATTTTTTTCATATAATTCTCTTTATTAGGATAATAAAATAATTATTTTCCTGACATAAAATTATACAAAAATAGTATGAAATTTAATATAATAAATATAATAAATTATATAATCATGTTAAATATAAACATGTTAATTATAATCATGTTAAATATAATTTTTTTACTGAAAAAAAGAGAAAAATAATGCAGAAGTTATTATAATAATTAAAAAGATAATAATTAAAAGGACAACGTATAATATATTCAAGCATAAATTCCAAGATATTTTCTTTAATGCTACAATAAATTATATTATGAATCAAGAAATAGCGTATGAATTATGTTGTTTGTCAAATTATAAAAAATATTATTAAAAATTATTAAAAATAAATATTTTAATAAACTTAAAAATATTTTCAATGTTCTGCAATAAAATACGATAAAAATCACGTATGTGAGAGAATACTAATGCATTATAATAAATATATCGCGGATATCTAATAATAATGAATATATCGGGCAGGCACAATAGCGGAACGCGAGCACAAAAAATGGGAAAATGCGCCACCGATCGAAAATAATCCCTACAGCGAGGAAAATATACGAAAGCGATGCTTAGAAAGACAATATTCGAGAAATTCGGATATTCCAGGGTAAGAATCGCGTGAGAATGTTTGCGACTATATCGTAGGCCACAAAGCCTTCAATTTAATTTCTCTTGTTTTGTACAGAGCTCATTATGATTTAACAAAGTTGAACGAAGTGAATCTGGAGGCTCTTCTGGCATCTAACCGTTCGGACATTAAACGGTAACTTTCATTAATTTTGTCAATTTTGTCAAAATAATGAAGTACATATCAATTTCCTCGAAATAATAAAATATATAAAAATATATTTTATATATATATATATATATATTTTTTTTTCTCTTATATTGACTTTAAAAAATGCAAAAATTTCAATTTGCTTGAAACAGAAAAATTCAAACAAATTATTTTGTTGCTATGCTATCAATGCGATTTTATCGATCATTACACAGATTCGGCAGGGATTATTACATCAACCAATCAAAAGCGGCCAGTGGAGAGCGACAGGAGCAGGCCACTAGATCGACGATGTCTTCGATGTCTAGCAGACCGAGCAGCTCGCTGTCTCAGCGATCGAGCTGTACTGGCAACGAGCAACGTGAACAACAGGTGAGTTACGAGCTTGAGCAATTCGAGGCCGCCTCCCTGCGCGGCAGTCTTCCTAGACGACGCTGCCGCGATCCCCTTGCCAGTCCACATTTCGCGATCAACCCCCTCCTGCATCTGAAGATCGTGAGCGATCGATTATGCCACGATGACGATAACAACAACAACCAACGAATCAAGAATGTCATACAGAATAAGCGAAAAAACAATCATGAAGACAGCAAAAGTACGATTGAAGACGCAACAAGAGATCAAAGATTTAGAAATTTTGAAGCAACAGTTGATAAAGAGAAGAATAACTACATTCTAGCAAAAAATTTGAAGATTGATACGGATTTCGGGAAATGTATATCGCCGGATTGGAATCAATTCTGGGACAATAGACGCGAAGGGAATATTAATCACGAAGCTGAAGAGCCTATAGTACCACGATATGATATTAATCGCGGGGATTTGCTGGACAATGACGATCGTGATCCGGGTGATCATGATTCCGGGATTGGTTCGCGCGACTCGGTGATCAGTGATCGGGATCGCTGGCGACGATTGTACCGAGTAGCAGACAACAATCGTCACGATGATAGTGAGCAGATATCATTGATCGGTAGTAGAAGATTCTGGACCACCGGCGGATATAAGTATCATACGTTCGGCGGTATCAGAATCCGGCCGAGGAAAGAGGAGGATCCCGACGATCTTGAAGACGAATCAACTTCGGAGAATCAACCGCCGGAGGATCAGTTCATGGATCGCCCACTGGAGTTCGAGAAATTAACATTTCAGACTTTTGGCGGGATTAAAAGGAGTCGAAGAATCGATGGTAGCAAAATTCCGAATTACAGAAGAATCCGATTGAGACCGATCCTGTCGGAAGCTGCATCCGCCGGTCCCGACATTGACAAAAACATGTATCACGATCGTATAGTAACGGAAAAATCGACAAACTTTGAATTGTATTCTAACATTAATCGTTTAGAAAGTTTCGATCGGCTAGCAAATTTAAATCGTTCCACGAATTTCGAAAGATTCGCTAACTTTCAGCATTCTACGAGCTCGACTTTCGAAGAGAGCGATTGGCAGGATGAAGAGGACATTGCGAATGAGCGGATTTTATCTAGACACGATGTTGGAAGAAATCGAGCAACTACCTTCAAAATGAGCTACGCGATGAAATGCAGGAATTCGTTTCGCAAAAAGAACGTAAATTCCTCCTCTTTCTTGTCCTTAGAAAACAAGGACGATGAATGGCAGGACGAAGTCAATTCTATCTCCGATGAGAATATAATGAACAAATTCCCGAATGATATCTCAAAGAAGCGAAAAACTTACGCGTTCGGCGACGACAATGTCGCGAGACGAGGAAGAGAAATGCGATCTCGAAGGTATCGGGAAATCTTTGAGGAAAACAATGGCAGAAAGTTGGAGAAATTGATTAACAGAAATACTAACAATAAGAAGAGCCTGGATAGCTCGAAGAAACTTCGACGAGCGCAAGAACAGAAGAGCGATGATAAGAGGCGATACAGAAAATTGAATGTAAGAAGTTTGAGCGACGTCACGATATGGTGACGATAAGCGTTGATCATAAATGAAATAAACGTCGAACCTGTAAAAGATGTACAAAGTACGTTAGTAAGCATGATTTTCATAAAGAAATATCCTGTTGTAGGAATAATCCTAGAAATATTTTTGCCATATTATATCTTAAAACGTCGACATTTCTTATTAATAAGAAAAAAGAAGAAATATTTCACAAGATAAGTTGATGGTATACACAAAAATAAAGGATATTGCGAGATTTTTGACGTTCGCAAATATTAGATATTCAGAATGCAAACTTCCGTGCGATATAATTGCCGGATGTGATCAAAATAATGATTGTAAAGATTTATTAGCAATAATTTAATATAATTGCTATAATGTTATATATAATTAATTTATTTTTTTCGGTGCAATAACATGCCTGAAAAAATAAATTGATGTTAGTGCCGTAATTCTGTGGCCATATTTTTCAAGACAAAAGTGCCATGGCGCGATATGTAAATGCATTATGGATTACATTATGAAAGAGTACAATAATTATACAAAATTAAGAGGTCATATTTATACGACAATGAGTCGCAAATAAATAAATACGGGTGTAAAAAAATACGAGACGTGTCTCACAATATAATGTTGATTAATATCCTGCTCCTTTATAAGTTTCTATAACTGCATTTTGTTTGTTTTACAAATCGTTCTTTTAAAACGTTAAAAGTAAAATTAAATAATATTTTTTATGATAATTCCAAATAATTGATTTAATCCGAAATCAAAATTAATTAATACTTATATTGCAGATGGATATAAAATTATTATATATATCCATAATCTCTTGCTAATTTAAAAAAATGATATAATAGAAAAAATAATACAAAATAAATTTAAATATATATAGATATTTAAAATCCTTGAAGATTATATAACTTGCATACAATATCTTTTGTGTATGTGTGCGTGTGTGTATGTACATATATTTTCTATGTTTCATCGATATACGATAACCTTAATTAATTTACTAATTTATTTAATAGAGATAAAAATTGATTTTATTTTCCAACCGCATGAAACTCATGGTGACGGTTTAATATTAATTTTAATATTTATAAATTATTACAGGAGTTTGCAACATTTTAAAATTTCATAATTTTTACAATTAAATATTAAATAGCGATTGTAGACACAAATTTGATATTTTAAAGAAAATTATGTATAACAAAACTTGCAAAATCTCTGATCATGTATTACGAGAATTCTAGAAACAATGATTATGTATTACAATCCTCAAAAAATTTGAAAGTACAAAATAAATATGCAGTAATATAATTTTCTATACTGAAAAAATATTCATATAAACAAATTTCAATCTTCAATAAAAGATTTATATAATACACTGGTATATGCATAAATATTAATCATACATAATACATACTGATCACAAATTTTATTTTTGTTAATTTTTTTTTTTTTTTAATGAGAATGAATCCAAGACATATATTTAATTTTTGTATCAACAATTATATACCGAGTTGTTCATCATCTGTAAATGCAGTCATCGCGGTCATATAAAATTTGCAGAAAAAAATGATTTAATTTGTTATCTTGTATACATCATTCTCGATCTGAGAATGTAATCTGATAAAATGAGATATGCTCTGCTCGCGTTAACACGACGGAATCAATTCGCATCTGCGCTACCAAAAAGTACTTTCATTGGTAAGTACCATCTATTTTTACATATGTACAAGATGTGGTGACTATATAATAAATGAATGTATTAATATTTTCTACAAAGTGTTTGCAAACAATAATCATTCTTATAAATTTTATCGTTACTACTCTGCAACTCGATAATTAATTTCACAATTATATTGTTTACATTTTCATCCATCTAATTCCGCTAAATCTATGCTTTAAAAAAAACTGTAACCATATTGCAAAACTCTCTTTCCATCTAATATGCTTTATAAATTATCCACGGAGATTCCATACATCGTCCATACTGATAACATCGATTACCAATTAATAATAATATATATGCAAAATCATAACATTCTATTATCAATTTTTAATCACCATAGATATTATATGTAATATATTAACATAACATAGTATTAACACTACATAAGAAAGCTTCTTTATCGTATGATTATTAATACGAATAGTTTATTTTTAACTTTTAAAAACTAATGCATTATTTTTTACTTAAAACATGTTGGTCCTCAAAACTTATCTTGTACAAATTATCTCAAAATCAAAACTTGTCTCAAAAGTCAAATTAATGTAAATAAAAAAATAAACATTTAGTATTCTTGAATGCGATAAATTGTTATGTTTTTTTTCTAGAAATTTACAAAAATTTGAAAATCTTATTGTTAAAATAACAAAATCTATAATTAATAACTAATATTTAATATGTGTAGAAATTAAACTTGTATAGTCAGTTCTGTCATCAAAAAAAAGATGTGCTAATAAAGTCGCGACTAATATATATTAAGCACAAATAGGCATTCATACGATTAATAATTATTGTCAGCGATTTTTTTCAAAAATGGTCGATGATATTACAAATCACATGAGTTGCGCAAATGATATTAACACTAAAAATTTTTACTGTTATAACATTTATATTGTGAATATAAACATTGTGTATATAATATTATTAATATTATTGTCAATATAATTATTTGATTTAAATATTAAATATATGCTATTGAATATCTCACCAGATTATAATATTAATCGTATAATAGCTTTACCACAAAAAGACGTGTAATAAAGAAAAAAGAGACAAGAATTCTACCCTTCGCAGCATATAAAAATAAACGAAAGAAAAAATGACAAAAATTCAGAACACAACATGATTATGAAATGTGCAGCTTTTAAATAAATCCATTAGCACGAGACAATTAACATCATCCAATTCTTCGTGTGTTTCAGGAAGAATCCGCGATATCTAAGGAAATCGATGATATTTCGATCCTACAAGAAGATAAGATTATAAGAGCGACGGAGGAATTGTGTCACAAAAATAATACCGAGGTAATTAATGTCGAAACGAATAATCGCGCGGTGAATTCGTATACTTTGATAATCGATACCGGCGACGATCAAAAAGTCAAAAACGAAAAAGACGCTGAAGAAACAACCTGGAATGATAATCAACAAACGGATGACATTTTTGAGGATCAGAGAAAAAATAGCAAAAATGAAATCAATGCCAAGCTGAATAATCAAGAGCACAATCTGGAGACCGAGCGCAAGAATGATAAGGAACGGAAGGTTCGCAAGATCGATTTGAAGGCATATGGTTTTGAGAACGAATTCATGGACCAAAAAAAAACCATCCGGCAGCAGAGAGTGATCAATAAATTGGACCTAAAGTCTTTCGGTTTCCAAGACGGCCTGCGTCGCGCTTGTTCCAATAATCAATTGGATCAATCCTTGCGTAACAATGAGAAATCAAACTTGACAAGACGCGCGGCTGGACGTCACGCGTTTGAAGAATATCTGATCGATGCGCCGAAGTCACTTGGTTATAAAGATTTTGCAAAAAGCTCAAAGGATCTTAACAAGCTACAAGATAAAGTTGAGAAGATGGGTTTGGGACTGATATCGGCCAAATCAATGCCAAATGTTGCTGATGAAACATATTATCATGCAAATTCGATTCACGTAAACGAGAAACAGGATCAGCAAGACGAATTCGCTGCCAGAAATTTGTTGGATCGCGCAATCGATAAATCGGAGGAAGGAACAAAGACGGACGAATGTGACGCGATTGTCGATGAAAATGATTCACTACTCAACAGTTATGACGAACTTTCTTCTGACATGGACAGATCCTTCGAGAATATATATATTAGAAGCAAGGAACAATTTCGAGGAATGGGAGAGAAATGGCGGTCAATGCCTTCAGTGAAAAGGCTCGCGGAAGCCTTTGGCAGACGACAAATTTCCGAAACAGAGACTACCATGCTAGCAAAAGTAAACAAAGCTTCGGTAACTAAAATAGCTTCTTCACTTCATTTAAATTTCATTTAGATTTTAGATTTCATTTGAGCTCAATATATTTGAAGAACATTCAAAGTAAGATTGAAATCAATCCATAATTTATAAAAATATATACAGTCTATGTAGATAAATATACAAAAATAGATAGATTTATTTTAGAGATAAAAAAATACAGGTAAAAAAAATATTTATATTTATAATTTTGTAAAAAAATTTACGTAAATTAAATACGGCTTCATATTAAAAAAAAAAAACTTACAAATTATGATTTAACTAATGCTTTATTTATCATGATAAGTTTATCATGAAATTTATCAATTATATAAAATAATTATCAAATTAAAAATTATATTTAAAAAATTTTCAATTATATGTATGATATATTTACATCACATAATTCATCCTGTATGAATTAATAATTTGAATATTCTATCAATTCCATGCACTTTTATCTCATAGATGGTGAAGATAGACGATATCAAGGACAGATCGTTCACCCCCGAGATACAAATAGTCGAAACGCCAAAACCAATGCATAGTTTGACGGCCAGATCTCTTTCAAAAAAATTTCGAGAAGGACTTCGACAAATGCCCAGTAAAGTATCCTCGCCGCCAGTCAGCCGATCACTGATAGGGGAGCGATTAACGAATCAAACGGAAATCGTACGATCGAAACGAGAGGAAAACGATACAGATGTGATCTCGCCCGGCAAGCTGAAATCGAACATTATATTTTGGGAGCAAATGCAAAAAAGAAGTTAAACGGTATGCTCCCTTCCCCATAATGATAAAGAGTTAAATGAAAAATTAAACATAGTCACAATAAATTGATTTTTTGTATATATGTAAGAATAGAGAGATATAATCACAAGTTACGCGACTGGAATATGTATTATACAATGAAGAAATATTAGAACGAGTTTACACGATAAGGTCAAGTCACGAATTTATAAAATAAGATTCTAAGAAGTTAAATACACTAACAATGTATGATAATTATTGCAATGACAAATAACAATTATTAGAATTACGAAAATAAATTGTTTTATATGGAAGCAAAAATTTATATATGCATATATTATCGAACAACGTAATCGTAGTGTCATTTTTTGACAAAACTGTTAACATTAAAAAAAAAATTTTTTTTAAATTTAAAATGTCTTTATAAACGTCGCAATTTTGTATATTTAAATAAGTTGTATAGGTAGGATTTTGTGCATATTTCTATTGTGGAAACATAATATACAATTATGACAGCATGTAAAATCGAATCAAATGCTATACTACAGAATTAATATTTATGAAAGAAACCGATTTGCATTTACTTTGTGTGCTATAAAGTTGCTAGTGTTGCTATTCTTGCAAGGATAAGGATATGTTAACATTTATATTGAAAAAGTAATAATCTTTCAACTATTGTAGATTTACTTACAAGATGTTATATGTAAGATAAATATGCATGATAAATTAAGCAAAATCATCTTTTATTGAATGATAATGCGGATAATAACACATAATAAAAATAATGTGCGTAAAAGCATGAATAAATTCGTGTCAAACAATGTCACGATATATTGATAGCCAAAGAAATTCGAATATCAGTACCCATTACAGATGAGAAATCAGTTGAACTCTTTATTCCCTTATTTATATTACAGAAGTTAAATAAAAAGTATTAAAACCAAAAAATATAATGGTATTCTAATCATGCAAAATCCTAACATTGTGAAATGCGCTACGCTCTCTATCAATTTTTGATTGTACAAATGTTGATAAAAAATTATCAATATCATCTAGGTATTATATAATCAATCTAGATATCAAATCTAAAATCTAGATATTTTTACGCCAAGATATTTGACTTACGCCGATACATGTAAAGAATGTGCAAATTCATGTACATGGTCTCATCATTGCCATGAGCAAATAACCGCATGTCTTTTGATACTAATGATACTAATATTTTAATATATTTTAATTTCAGTATCCGTATATATATTATCGAGCCATATAATTATGATGTCATTTTTGAAAAAACTGTTAAATTTTTAAAAAGATAAAAACAAGCTTAGAATATATCTTCACAAATGTCGCATCAAAATTTTGTATATTTATAGATAGTTTTACACATGTAGGATTTTTTGCATATTTTCAAGCATACAATTATGGAAATATAATATATGATTCACAATTCTTTGCAACATTCATGTTTAAATAATCAACTCACAAATATTTATTAAATATACTATGCATGTATTATTTTACATAAAGTATATTACACAATTCATGATACGAGTGAACATAAAGATTGTACATGAAAAAATGAGATAACAGTATATAATAAAATTGATTTTATAAGACCTACATTTGTACTAAAATTCAATATTAAATATATTGAAAATATAAACTAAAAAATATTGAAATATTTCCTTTCTTATGCTGTTGATTTATTTTTTCATTAGAAATCCGTACCTTTTCGAGAGTCTTATTACTTATCTTCGAAATTGTTAACAAATAATTTATTAATCGCAATTTTATCTTTTATGCTTTCTTATGACACGTTATTTTCCGAAATGAGATTATACATTGTAATATTGAAATCGACATTCAAAACGGCGCGCTTAATAAAATTTAACCTAACCTATTCAAACTACGCTTTTTCTCGATATATTCGCAAAAAATCTTAACGTTTAATTTATCTTTTTTCAAATAACTTTTCTAATAAAATGAGAAAATTTACCTTCGACATGAATGCTTTCCTGTCTATTGTTAATTAATGAACACGTCTTGCACATTTTTCGATGATGATTTCTGCCACCAAATATCATTCTACTTTACAGTTCCCGTCAATACTACTTTTGCCTTTCGCCGGACGTTTCAAAATGTCGACTGACACTATGCGATTGTTTCAATCATAATCACTTCAAGTCTTATATGACTTTGACAGAAAAAAATAAATATGATATTACAATTAGAAAGTTTTTACTTTTTTTATTTGTAAAAATATATTACTCGCGTATCGCATATTCAAATACATTTTGATAACAAAAAATTAATATAAATATAATATATATACATTATTTTTTCTCAATCAATTAACTGTATGTAACTTCTAATAAAAAAAAACTTTTGTAACCCCTGCTGAACTACATAGAGCAAATAATTACAGTGAATTTCAATGGTAATATTTTCTCTCTTTTATAAAAATTTAACTCGATATAAGAATTTAAAAAAATAAAAAGAAAAAAATAAGCAAAAAAATATGTGTGTATATTATGTTTACTAATTGTTAGTTTATGTACATATTTATACTTTATTTAAAAAATAGACTTAAAAAATGATAAAAAAATAAGAGTAAAGCTTACAAATAAATAAATTTTGTATATATATATATATATATATATATATATATATATATATATATATATATTTATATTTATATTTATATATTATAAATATTAATCTTGCAAATTTTTTTTATTTGAAGCAACGTTTATAAAGGATACTAGTTTTACTATATTCAATAATAAATAATATTACACTATATTAAAAAAAAATAGAAAGAGTTATCTCTATGCACTGCTAATTGCAAAAGATAACATAATTTAAGATTTTGCAAAAGTTTTGTGTCATTTAAAAAATGATAATACTGATAAAAATACATCTATATTATAATTTAATAAATATTTATATTAAGCAAAAAAATAACGATCTTTTTGTTACTCATCTAAATTTAAAAAATTTTTTGTTTTGAGGACAGACATAAAATGTAAAAAAACAGACAAGTAAAATATAGATACAAAAGCTTTTAATAAAAAATAATCATTCAAACAAAAAGAAAAAAATCACGAAAAATATTATATTTTGATATTCGTCATCACATAGATAGGCAAAATAGAGATAATTAATTAAAAGAATCAATATCTTAGAATCATACATCTTCCATCGAATTCTGATATATTGTACGCATGCTAAATTTGTAAAAATAATGTTCTTTCTTTCTTAGTTTTGCATATATTAAAATAATATGCAGGGTGAATTACCAGAAACTCCTAAAATACCTTCATAAATATTGATTTAGAATTAAAAGAATTAAAACAAAGGTTGTTATTTTAAAAGAATTTTTTTACTTTTTATTATTTTTTTAGGAAAAGGCGCCAAAAAGTTTTGAAAGTTATCTTAAATTTTTTAAATAGGACGCTCTATTTTTAATTAATATATAATTATAAAAAAGGAAAAGACAAATCCAACAACCTATCTTGACTGTGGCTTGTTGCAAGTCAACGTTAAAATGAAATAATCCACAAAAATAAAATAAATAAAATAAGTAAGTAATAAAAATAATAATTTTTTAAACAAAATATATTAATTTTATTTAATAAAGTACTATTTTTTTTTTAAATTATTTGATGTTAATAATATGTTGCTTTATATATTCGATCGGGGCTTGTTGGTATATCCCGATTTGTCATTCCAATGAAATCTTATTGATACATGCTGTTCCGTTGTGTTTATCAACTTCTTTTTAGAGGACATATTTAAAAATAAAATAAATATGTAATAAATATTTAAAAACAACACTGAGCATCTTATTAAATAAAATTAATTCATTTTTTATTTAAAAAATTATTCCTATTATTACTTATTTATTACTTTTATTACTTATTTATACTCCTTCTTTCTTTAGATTTTTTTTATTTCCAGATTACCTTGTTAAAGTGTTATAAGTTGTTGGATTTGTTTTTTTATCCTTTATAATTATAGCTGATTAAAAATAAAACTTTCCATTTAAAAAAACTTGATGACCTTCACTTTTTAGCACCTCCAACTAAATAAAAATTATAATGTAACAAAAGTTAAATTATTAACTTTTAAACTTTTTTAGTCTAAAATCAATATTTATGAAGATATTTTAGAAAATAATTTCTAATGATTCACCTTGTATACTATTATTTTTCAAGTGTACGCCAATCTTTTCAATACAATCTTATTTGTATCAAAATGTTAAAAGCAAAACATTTTTGTATTATAAAATTTAATAATTATGAAATTTAGAAGCGATTTTACAGATTTCAATGGCTTTGATATATCAAAAACAAGATTTTAAGTAATTTCCAAAAAATTTTCAAAAATTTCTTGTTTTAACCGTTGTTCGCTATTTATTAAAAAATTATTAACAAAATATGTTTAGGTGTGAAGCATTATTTGAGATAAATAATTTCTCGGGAGTAAAAAGAGAAAAATAAATCTTGACAAAATACAACACGCACACAATATACAAAGAAAGAGAATTTCTATATTTAAAAATATAGAAATATATATACAATATATATATATATATATATATATATATATATATATATATATATATATATATATATATATATATATTGTATATATATTTATATATAAATTATATATAATTATTTGTATATAAATATATGTAACATATAATATGTTAATATAAAATGTATGTTATTTTATCCGAACATTGGATTCTACTCATTAAATTTATTTTGTTGATAACATTTCAATCCACGAGCAACGACTAAAATCTTTTAAAAGTTATTCAAAACAGTTCTTGATAATATTTTTATATAAAAGCGATTAAAATTTGAATGTGTAAGATCGTTCCTAAACTACATAATTATCTAAAATCTATTTCAATTATATTAAAATTAATTGTGTCATAATAATATAATTTCTTCTATTAATTATTAAGAAGAAAGAAAAAGTCTTCTAATAATGATTAAAAAAAAGAGATAACATTACATTAATGCAGAGTATATGATTCTTCATAATGATGTTATTACAAAGCAATGCTATACTTTGAACAGATATTTTAAAATTAACGATAATAATGTTTTAATAGTGTACTGTTTTAATATAATGAAATGGTTTTTGCTCCTCAAAGCCTTTATCAAAAATTTCAATTAGAGATATAAACAAATAATTATCGACAAGTATCGGCACCTTAAAATGTTCCGTAAGCAGAATACGTATGGCTTCCCTGTTGTAATATTTGCTTATGTCATTTACTTCTTGGCATATTAGTTTGACAGCTAAAAGTGAGCAACCGCGTAGCTCAATTTCTTCTCTGCTTCCATACTCAAGCGGTTCAGCTACGAAAAAAATGCAATGCGTTTTGCTATGATTCTCTAAAAAGCAAAAATTATTCATACCAGAATTTTTATTTAATAACAAAAACTATGTAGATGAATAAAATATCGCTTTAGATTGATTTATATTTCATTCTTATCTCATTAGACAAATCAAGTTAATAAAGTTCGCGCTCTGATTGACTGATCAGAAATTTTTATATGAAAAATATCTGCTGAGATAATCACTTTGGAGATAGACACTACAAATCTTCAATATTAAATAAATATATATAGTAATAGAAATAATTATTAGCAAAGAGTATTATTATTGTTTTATGATATAAAAGTTTGTTGTATTCATTATTTTGCATTGTGTTGCAAAAAGAACATAATTTTATTCATCATATGATATAAGTATAGGTTCCTAGAGATAAAAAATATTTAGAATATTTAGAAATTTGTTATTCATAAAAAGTAATTTAAGCATCTTACTGTTATTTGTGAATCTATCCATAAGCTTATCACTGTATCTAAGAATATCGTAATGATAGAGAAGTTCTGGAGCACGATAATTCACAAATATCGACGACATCAAATTTTTTGTATCCAATTTAAATTTAGGTTCATATGTTTTATGGTAAGTCCATATGTCATTTACTAATGCCCTAGCCTTGATACAAAAACGAACTGCAAAATATAATTTAATAAAAATATATAATAATACTAAAACTAATAAACTAATATAAAATAAAAAATATATAAAACGCACTAAATTATTTAAATTAGTTAATTATAGATATTACTCACAATTGTAATTGTATAACATTCATTAATGTTTAAATACATCTAGTATAAATATAGTATATTAAATAAAAATAGTTGAATGCACAATAATTTAAAAATTAATTTACTATTTAAAAAATTTTTTATATATTATTTTTACTAATTTTTTTTTATTTGATGGTATCATTGCGCGAGAAATTCTTAAACTTCTCTGTAATGCCATTAAATGTAATTACCCTTTAAACCTTCGTATTCAACTTCATCTCGATATGACTCGAATTCATTGAAAAGTAATTTCACCAATTTATCTCCATCGTTTTCAGATGACCTAATACATTCTGTAAAAGTACCTATAACAATATCAATAATATAATATTTTAATAATAATTATATGCATCTTTTTCATGAATTTTTGAGAAATATGAACTATCTCTATGATATATTTCTATGATATAATCATATTTTCGTAAAGAAAATTATTTTTGTTCTTTCCCCAAGCAAGAGAAAAAGATCGGTCTATAATAAGTCATACCATATCGACTGAAAGAAGTAAAATAAATATTTTTGCATATAATTTATACCTTTATAATTCTTCAATAAAATCTTTCCAACCTCATGTAAAATCTTAACTCTTTCGTGTACAAGTGGAATAGTAACTTTCTTATCATCGCCTTGGAACATATATTCGAACTCAGTTTCCGTTATATTTGAGTAACATTGAGGAACCCATATAGGCACATTTTTCTATTGCAAGCATCACATATTATAAAAAAAAAAAATTAGTATTAAAAGATATAATACGCGTTTAAATAAATTTTGAAAATAATAAAATGTAAAGGTGTCTTATTTATTTTGCTCTCTAAATAACTTTTGTTTTTGGATTCATATTTAAAATAATGTTTTAAGTAAAAGTTGATTAGTTTTAAAAAGAAATGGAATGTTAAAGCTATTAGTTTGACCTTGAATATAAATGGCACTATTGTGTAAGAATCTTTTTTGTAAAGAGGTCGCTTTAATTTTTTTATACATATAAATCGATTCTCACGACGTTTGGTGTAAAAAGTCAGAAGAGTCGGATAATCATACTTTAATTTCACATAATTTCATATAAACTATAAAATATTTCGCATACTATTTATTTTTTGATTATCTCATCTTAATACTTTTATGAAAAAAATAATGAGCAAAATCTCAATTGTGATGTAAAGAAAATACAATTGTTTTCAAGAAAAAAATATAGTTGTTGATTACAAACACATACTTTCTTAAAAAGCAATTAATTTTATATAATGTATACAAAACAGACTTAAAAATTCAAATAATATTTTCAATATAATAAAATATGTATGGAACAGTAGAAATCTTTAGCATAAACATACAAGTTAAAAACAGACAAAAAATGTCAACAACAAAAAAAGAAAATTTAATATCTCATATATAATGTTAAAAAAAAACTTTAGTAATGTTTTGTAAAAACCAAAAAAAAAAATCATTAGAATAAAAAGTTAAATTAAATTATATTAACATTTAACAAAGAAAGAGAGAATACAGAGTATTCTTTCAGAATGTAGAAATATAGTAATATAATAATATTAATGGCTATGCCAATTATGTCATTCAAAAGTAAACAAGCATAGAAGCATAAAACTCACATCAATAAGCCTTTTCATAGCATTGCAAAGTCCCAGAAATCCATGATTACCATTAACTGTCCATTGCTTTTTATCTTTTGGATACCAGAGTGAAAAATTCAATGTATGCAACACAAACAGCCAATCTGATATTCTGGGATCTTCTTTAAATGGATAAAATTCATATTTTCGCACAAATTTATTTGTGATTGATTCACTCATGTCTGATATTTTTTCATATTTGAGAGTATCTGTGCACCACACCATTATCTATATAAATCAATCAAAATATTTATTTTAATGGTATTCTCTTTGCAAAAGAGAAATTCAAAAAAATAATAATAATTTTGTCCATACAATAATAATATTTGTACAGTGCAACAGTCAAATAACATACATTTAATTTTGCCAAATTCGCAATATTTGAGTTTCGAATCGTAAATCATACGAAAATGTTTGCTACATTTTCTACATATATTTATGCAAAAAATAATCCATGCAAATAATTGTATGTAATAATAAGTAAATATTACATATGATTATCAAAAAGTAAGTCAAATGTTTAAAAATTGATTCTAAGAGTTATATTTATCAAAAAATTAATTTAAGAATTTAAAAATTCATGTTTTTTTCTTTGATTAATATAATTCTTTATTTAAAAGATTTATTTTCTTATATTATCCTTGAAGCACACTTATAAAATAAAATTTATTGAATATATATCTTTTTTTATAACTACATTTTATTTTCTCAAAATAAGATGTTTTATCAAAATGTGTTGAAAACTTATAAAAAAACTACACGTCTTTTATATATATATATATATATATATATATATATATATATATATATAATTATAATTAAAATTATTGACATTCACAAATAAATCATGAACATGTTACGATTGTTTCAAAATTTTTTAAACAAAAGTTAAAGATGAAAACATACATGCAAGGCTAATTGCTTGATGCCTTCTTTTCTAATGCGTACATCTTGTGCCTTTTTAGTGATAAATTTGGCCGCTGATAACCATTCTGGTTCATCATCACTGCTATTATCCTTAACCTCTGCTTTATCCGTCTCCATGACGTTACGTTGTATTTCGTCGACAATTTCTAACTGTTGAGATCTACTGGCTTTTATCACAGTCACCTTCCGCAGAATGCCGCAAAAAGAGATAAACATAACATAAACATATAGGGACATAGTCATAAGCATTTATTTATATACAAAAATATGTTACCCATACAGCACAAAGTCGTCTAAAAGGATTATTAAAACTTGATATTTTCGTCAAAGATATCTTTTAGTGAAAGCGTTTAGTCGCTCGCAGCTAGAAAACGATATGTGTATTATCTTGCAAGAACGATCGATAAAACAGTCTTTACTCTTTTGATAATTGCATTTTAATACATTAAATATATAAATATAAAATAATATTTTTGATTAGCCTGAAAGATATATCTACGTTTTTTCGCTTTACCGAAAAAGATGTCTTAAGATATACATTCGTCTTGCTGAAAAAGACAACATAAAAAAAGATATCTTTTTGTCATCTTTTTTATGTTTTTCTTATTGGCAAGACGAAAAGATGTCTTAAAAATCTTTTGCATCTTTTTGCTTTATCGAAAAGATAATTTAAAAAAGACATCTTTTTATTATTTTTTAGTATTATGTGCTGTCTGGGATTATTCGTGTTATTGTGTTATATATTCAAATTGAATTTCAAAATCTATGCTCATCTATCGCGCAGTTACAATTCTTTTTTCTATTTGCATTGTTTTAATTTTTATTTATGTTTCTTTTCTTTTTCTAACATTTATATAAATTTAACTATTTCATATTAAATGTAGATAATGTAACAGCCATGAAAAATAGACTTATTTAATTTTCTGTTTTTTTTTTTCAGTTATGTTATGAACACACTCTTAAGATAAAATAAATATGCAGCATTTCATAAAAAAAAATACAAAAATAAATGTTCTAGAAATTACAATTGAAAAAATTAATATCTTTCCTTATTCTATACTTGTGCGTATAGTAATTATTTCTTTTTCTTACAATTCGCTACATTTGCTATTTTTTTTTATTCTATTCCCGTCGAGATGTTCCTTTCTCAAATGTCAATTTAAAATATATATTTATCTTATTCTCAAAACAAAGTTTCATAAAATATCTATCATATCTTTTTTTAAATAGCTTTTAATCAAAATTTACAGCCAAAAAACAATGCACATATTTTAAAAAATAATAAATTTTTTATTTAAAATAAATTAATTTGAAATATAGATTAAAAAAGAAGAATTTGAAATATAGATTAAAAAGAAGGTAAAAATAAAATTTATAAAATTATATATATTTAATATTAAATTTTTTAAATTTGTATAAGTTATTAAATAATAATATATTATAAATATGTTATTGCAGCTAAAATAGATATCACATTATAAATGTCACATTATTTGTAAAAAATCAAATATATTAATCCTGCACATTGTCAATAAAAAAAAAACAATTATTTTAAAATATAATTAAAGATTTTGCCGAAATTTATATCATAAAAAATTATGTTTATAATTAAACAAATATGTTTTGGAAAAAGAAATTGTTATTCGTGTTATACATGAGTTTTGACAGCTAAATTATCAGAAAAGAAACACTTCGGGAAAATATATATAATAAAAATAAAAAAAACTTGTAATTAAAAATTATTTTTAATATTATATAAAAGCAATGAAATTATTACATATTTATAGCAAATCTATTACACATGATTAGAAATAATTAATCTAAATGTATTCTTAGTCGCATCTCTTTCTGCCATTAAGCTTTATAATATACGTATATTAATTTCGAAAATATATATATCTTTTAGCATTTCTTGATAAAATATCTATATTTATAATTTTATTTTGTTTAAAATGTTAAAAAAATTATTTATTAAAAAATTCATATCTGAATCAATAAAATCAATAGAATCAATTGTCATGTTCTTTTAGAAAGTAGTAAAAATATTATGTTTATAAAAAAAAGATAAAGAGAAAATTCAAAACAAAACGTTATTACAAAAAAATTTACTATCTCTCTGATCACGGAAATCAATCGTTAATTTAAGATGACACAGAGGATTTTAATAATACACACATTTAATATTTGGAAATGGTTGTGTCTCCATCAGTAACTGATCGTGTGCATGTCGATAATCCCACAAGAAATTATCGATTAAAATTTGATAATCAATTTTCCTTTCAATTCCCTTTTTCTTCATAAATTCCTCACAATCTTTAGAAATTGCTTGTTCCAGCAGTTTCACAGTATGTAGCGAGCAACTACGTATCTCTATTTCCTCTGGGCTCCCATGTTCCAGGGGTTCGTCTACAAAAAAATGCTGCATTTTATTTTACAACAAATCCTTTTTATGTAAAAGATAATTGAAACAAAGAATATTTAAAAATTTGTATGCAATATGTAAAAATATATGTCATGCAGATTAAAAAATAGCTTGTAACTATAAAATATTCTAACAATAATATTAATATAAAAATATAATTCAATTTTTATTAGAATAATTAATTGTATTTATTATAACATTTTAAGCACTTACAAGAGTACTTATTCAAGTGTTCCGATTTGTTTCAAATTTGGCACAAATGTAGAACTACCAAAAATATTTGTTTTTTTTTCATATTTTTTCATTTACATCCATAAGCGGTTTTATGAGGTAATTAATACCTCTTCAACTTTCAATCTTTATTATCAATGCAACAAAAATGTATAAAAAACAAAATTTAATGCAAAATATAGAAGTTTTTTGGATCGTTAATTGAAATCGTTAAATGAATGTCAAATAAGATTTGCAAAATTATTTGTTTAAATAATAAAATGTTAAAACAAATTAGCAAAAAACAATACATTTTACAAATTTAATGCCATATTTAAAATCACTTACTCAAATAACTCTTATAACATATGGTTACTATATGGTCAATATATTTTTTCAACTTTATTACTTTCTATATCTCGCATTAAATTTTGTTTCTTATATATTTTTGTTACATTTATAATGATATAGAGTTGAATATTGAAGGGATTACCAGTTTATTAATTACCCGTAAAATCACTTATGGACAATGAAAAAATACGGGTCAAATATTTATAGTTCTAAATTTGTACCAAATATGCAAAAAAATTAAAGTGTAACACTTGGATAGGTTGTTCCCTTGTAAGTCTATCAAAAAATCATTTAATTTTAATTTATTAAATGCACGTTTCGCAAATCAGAATTCCGAATAAAAATAAAAGATTTGTCTTTTTTAAAGAATAATTTAACATTAAATGTCATACTGTTTTTTAATTTGGTCATGAGTTTTTCACTATATTTAAGAATTTTAAAATGAAGAAGAACTTGAGAAATGCGATGATCGGCAAATATTGTAGACTTCATTAAATTTGGATTATAATCAAATCCGAGTTCATGTCCCTTAAAACAAAACCATATATCGCTTACTAATGTCCAAGCTTTGGAGCACAGATCAACTAAAATTAAGTGCAATAAAGCAATATTACAATATTAATTATCAAGCATAATATACAGTATTTAAATCAATTAATCATAGAGATTATATTATATTAATATAATATTTACTCATTGGTGAATATTATACAGAATTAGGAAAACAAACATTATATCCATAGATTCTTGTTAAAAATTCATTTTACTACACAATTTACTTTATTTTATTACAAATTTTGCGCTTTTATATTAAATTTTATAATAGAGTACAGATTTTTCATTGATACTTATAATCAAAAGTACTAAATTTTCAAATATTAATCATTGAATAAATTGCCATAAAAATCTTTCAATGTATATACAAACTTCAACACAATCTTTTTAATATATACACAATTTTATAATACAATCTTAAAATATTGTTTAAATTAAAAATTCTTTTATATGTATATACACATAAGAGTGTGCATACATACATACAGGGACGTTTAGCGCATACTGCACATATACATATGTAAATTATTATCTAACAATACTTACTTTTATGTATAATAGTAGTATTTTTGTATATTACTCTATCTTCATAAGATTCGAATTCATTCACAATTTTGACCAACAATGTAAATGGATTGTTTTTATACAATTCAATAAATCGCTTGAAACTACCTGCAACACAACGTCTTATCAAGATCGTCTTTACATCATACTCATTAAAAACTCCTGTTTCATTTGGTATCTATGTGTATTTATAGGCTATTTATCTGATCTATTTCATATTAAAGAATATCGCAATAAAGAATTGCAATAAAAAATGTTATTTTTTTATTGATAATATTTATTTCTTTGCATACAAAAGATTTATTTTTATTAATTCCTTCCAATATTTCCACATGTTGCGCGATATATTATTATGAAAAGAATATTATAGTAATAATAATATAATAATAATAATTTTTTATAAGCATACATTTGTAAGCTCTAAAGATATAATACATCTATTATATTTTACTGAAGAATTCTTTTTTTATCTTTAAAAATAAAGAATAATTTTAAATGAATTATGTTACAAACGGAGATACTCTAACAGATATATCTTAGAAAAAATCTTTTTTCGCGTGTATAAAATTTTGTTGTTACTTATACCTTGATATTTCTTTAATAAAACTTTTCCAACTTGATGCAAAATTTCTACTCTTTCACGGATAAGTGGGATGCTAGTTTTTCCATCATCACTTTTGAAAATGATTTCAAGGTCACATTGCTTTATATATGTGTAATATTTTGGGTCCCATATTGGCATATTGTTCTATCGTAAACATTTATATATTATATTACATAGATATTATGCCAAAGAGATATATATAGATACATTTAAATAAATTTAAAAAACCCATGAAATATAACAAGTTATAGACACTGAATTTATTACAAAAATTACCTTCATATCATTTATTATTATATATTACTAACGCTATTAATTGATTATTCTATTTTGCAATCCATAATGAATATAATTAAAACATTTTTTTTTAATGTCTTATTTTTTACAACTTTACATTATTTTTTATTATATAATTATTTTTTATTATAATTTATACATGCATTACTTATACATGTTAAATTTTTGATCAACTGTTGTTAAATTTTTATAATTTTTAAATTTATTTGTCAAATAGATTTGCTTAAAAAGTTTAAATCTTAAAATTGAAGGAACGCAATACATGTCAAAGTTATTAGATGCAAACTATATTTAAAAGGAAACAAAATTAAAAAATAAATGTAAGTTTCATAAATTACTCTCTCTTTATGAGTGTTACAGAAAATTTAAAAATTATTATTTATGTTTTATGATTTAAAACAAGCGAAGAAAGATATATCAAAATTTACATGTGCAATGTTCAGTAGCTTTAATTGGCATCATTATAAAAGTATATATTGTTGCAAGAAAACAAGACTGACATATTTTAAATTTATGACGTAATTATTTCACCTCATATAAAAAAATTAACACGCATAATGATTAGAATTAAAAGAATTACGTAAGTATTTCATGCATTGTATATAATTTATTAAATAACCTATATAATTAAATATCATATCTTATTTGCAATATTCAATATTTTACGTGAAAATTATTAAAAATTATTTGACCATATAAAAAAAAAACAGATAAAATATATGTGTTAATTCATCACTTCAAATTCATAATTTAGTAAAATATTTAATATTCATATTAATACACATATTACATTAATATCTTCATTTATGCTTCTCGAACAAAGCAAATTAAACAAATTTAAGATAAAAGACAAGAACTATATCAAATTAAAAATATTGATTTGAATGATTGATCTCTGCAAACAAATATATTTAATATATTTAATACTTATATATATATATATATATATATATATATATATATATATATATATATAATAGATTATATATAATAGATTTGTGTATTATGAATTAAAAATTATTTACTGAAATAGAGACTTAGATCGATTAGTCGAGACAATTCCCAAACCAAAGGGCGCCATACTCGAGTTTGGTCTACCGAAATGGAAGATGATGCCTCTAGAGCACAAGATACCTATGGTACCTGGACCCAAGGGTGCTTACAATTTCACACGACGTAAGGTAGGAAAGAATCTGTGGGAAATAGACGTACCAACGATGGAGTTTGATCTGAGTGATCCTTATTGTCACGAGAATTGTTTCCTCTACGAACCCCTGCACGATAAACACCTACGCGAGTTTTTCTCTAGGCCGGCTAACTTGAAGTGTCTATTAAAAGCCGGTCTTATTACAGTCGATATGGACGTAAAATGTTCACTGCGCGATTATAACGCCTACAGAAAATATTTGAGAAGAATATACAGTGATCGTATCGGAAGAGAACTGAAAAGAAGAAATCGTTTATTTGTTGAAAAGAGAGCTCTTTGTTTTGCCGAAGACCAAGCGCGTAAGGAAGCGAAAAGGTATAGTTTGTAATTATTATGCAGCTAGAAAAAAAAACATCACATTCCCTTAATTTCAAAAATTAAAATTTTTTTTCCAACAAAAAAATAAACTTCTATTCTTGGAAGATGTTTCAAAACTATCAGATATTCTTTTAAAGATAGATTTAATTAATTTAAAATCGATTTTTTTAGTGTAAATATCGAGGCATCAATAATTTTCGACTTATAAGTCATTAAAGAAAAGAGATTGTTATAAAGCAAAACATAACAAAAACTACAGGCAGCTAAATAAATGACAAAACTACTTTTCCAATTAATTTCAACTCAAATTTGTTTAGTAAAATTTTGATTTAAAATTTAATTACAAAAATATATATGATACAAGAAAATAAAAAATTATAAAAAATAATCTATATAGATATATATATATATATATATATATATATATATATCTGTATGTATATACATTTATTATATTTTTCTCTTAAAAAATCAACTGCAAATTATAATTAAATAATTTGTCATCAAAAAAATGTCTGATAAGTTTTGAAACATTCTATTCTTTATTTGCATTAAAGAATATGCCAAGATGTATGGTAAGAGTCTATTTTATCTTCTTTTTTTACAATTATTGATACCTTCATACATTATTTTTATACTTTTTGTATTTCTGAATTTATAGGATTTATTTATTATAAGATGAACATATTTAAATTTTTGTATGAAAATGTCAGATTAAGAGAAAAAGGGAAATTAGCGGAAGATAGGCAGCAGCGTATGCAGCAGCGATTATTACAAAAAGAATTAAAAATCCAAAAGCAAAGAGAGAAAGCGCGTCAAACGGAGCGAAGATTGCAGTTGTTAAAGTACATTAGACAAGAAGAACGAAGATTGTTAAACATTAAGCGTAAAAAGCGGACCGAGCAGATCCGGCCAAAATGCAAAATCGCAGCAGAAATTGCTCGACGTAAAATAATCGATGTTTTGGCAGACTGGAAAAAAAAAGACAAGAAGCGAAAGAAAGCCAAGAACATGCGACTAATAGAAGTTAAACAACAAAAGCAAAAAATCATAGAAGAAAGGTGTTTATATTCTATTTCTTTGGTTTATTATTATTAGATAAAAATTATCAACAACGTATTTGTCATAATATTCGCAACATGATTTAACAATTTTAGCTAAATAGAATAATCTAGTGGAAAGAAAACTCTATGATATAATTTTCACAGCTGGAAAAAAAGACAATACTTCCAAGAAAAGGATATTGCGAAACAGAAAATATTATTACAATGTATAGATATTCGCCGACAGAAATTTATACAGGATTATAATGACAAAATTAATAAAGAAACCGCAAGAATGCAAAGTAAGGATCAAAAAAAATATTCCAAAAATAATGTATTTTATACACACACACACACACACACACACACACACACACACACACACACACACACACACACACACACACACACACACACACACACACATACATATATATAACTACATAACTATAATACATGTATATAGTTTAATTGTATTATTTATAATATAATTTTGTGCAGGACTTTTGGATAATGCTAAATTATTTACAAACTGTTACATTCAAAGACATTCACTAGAAGGAAAGAAACGTGTTTGCTGTAAAAAATATTTTAAAAATAATAAGGTAAAAAACGCACAATATGTAAAATACTTTAAATAAGCAAAATATCTTCCATTGAATGTTTCCCTAATTACATGTCGCAGGATGGGAAGAAAAAAGACAAACTAAGAAAAAACTCTCCAACTTCGACATAAATTTTATGTCACAATTTATAAAATCAAGGTATGAAATCAATATTTTTAATTTGCTTTAAACTTTAATATTAAAACTATTATTTCAAATAACAGTTAAATGCAAATAATAAATACCAATATGCAATACAAAAGGTTGAATAGATTGCACGCACAAATCGTAACAAGATAAAATATCATGCACGAAATGACTAACAGGAATCATTAAACGAAAAAGTTAATTTAAAAATGTCAAGCAATCGTGACACAAACGAAAATTATGTATATCACAAAGACAAAAACATTTTATACGCTATTAATCACGTTACGAGATAAATATCAATATTGTTCCATTAAACTCAATAAAAAGGCGGCTTTAAATTATATTATGTTAAATTATATTAACAATAGCTCAAAGTGTAACAGCATTAATGTGACGATAGAAAATATTGGTATCTAGAAATGTATGTTAAAATTGAATAACTGCTAATACTTACATCAATCGCTCTTTTAATAGCAATACATAGTGCTTGATATCCAGTTAGTCCATCAACTGTCCATTGCGTGGTATTCTTTGGATTCCAGAGTGCAAAATTCATAGTATTTAATACAAATAGCCAATCCGCCGCAATGTAATCACACTTATCCGGATGATAATAAGGTGTAAATCGCGACAAACTGTATAAGACTTGCTTAAGATTTTTCTTATAATAATTTTGATGTAAATAGCTCTTCAACTATACAAATTAATAACAATATCATTGATGTGTAATATATTTTTTGCAACGGAAAAAAGAATTCACAAAAATTATATTTTAATTATAATAAAAATTTATATTTTCAAATTTTTAATTACTTGACAATGAATAAAATTAAATTAAATTAATTGAAAATTGCTAGACTTCTCAAAATATTTGAGTTTTAATAAATCATATGCGCATGTGAATATCTGAATATTCGATAAATATCGATATACATTGTAATAATATTATTAAGAATATAAAGATTATATATAAGAAAATAAGATAAAAATGTAAAATAAAATTGTTTTTATAAGATTTTGTTTCTGAAAAAATCAATTTCAAATTTTATAAAAGGATCTTTCTTTGTTTGATATTTCATCTCTTTTTTATTTAAAAAATTGTATCACTTTTTATCCGTAAATATATCATTCAATATATATCATTGCATCTATAGAAAATAAAATTTATCAAATATGTACGCAATTTTTACCTATTTTTCATGTCTTCTTTTTTATGATTTCATTTTTTTATCGAACACATCTTATATCAGATACTCTATTTTCAAAATCATAATCTAATCAAACTAAATTTTGATCTCAAATTTGGGTACAAATTACTGGAACATTGTTAATTGTTTTGAAAGATTTCAAAATAATTAACAATATTCCAGTAATTTGTATCCAAATTTGAGATCAAAATTTAGTTGTATATATATATATATATATATATATATATATATATATATATATATATATATGGGTATAAACTCACCTCCCATATTATATCTGGATATTTTGCAGAGATGGATACGTCTTCTGCACTATTAGCTATCTTTTCCACTGACATAATTACGTTATGTTTTGCCAACTGTTTCAAATTGTTAACTGTAATTATTCTGCAATTATTTCAATAACAATCTCACAAGATCAATAAAAAAATTAAAAGTTTTTGTTTATATTTGAAAATCCGTTAACACATCGTCACGCGAGTACCTTACGTATTATTTATATATTATTTTATATATTACGTATTATTTATATATTACCTTATTTACCTTTAAAATCCATAGGTGCCAACTATAGGTTTAAAAAAAGTTACCAACTATTTAATATTAATTCTCTAACTTTTTATATTCTCGAAATAATATGTTCTTTTTTAACTATATCTTATATAATATCTTTCTATCCATCAACTTTTATTCCATTTTTCCTAACTTTGAATCTAAAACTTTCTATGCATGATATTAGAATTCGGACAGAGTTGTATCATAACAAGGATTGCTTTATCCTGATTAGTCAAAAGTTATTTAGACGTTAGATTTTTGAATACAATCTCAGAGAACTCTGTCAAACTATTCTAGACAAAACACTTTAAATAATGCAGACTTTGTCTTATTACTTAAATCAAATTACGTTTATTGTATTCTGAACAATCGTTCATAAATAGTAAAAAATATTATTATATTCTCTTTATAGAAAAGAATAAAAAAATTTATTAGATTATTTAAAGCCATTAAATAACTTACTAGTTTATTTAAATAAATCTCTTCAATTAAAAATTTACTTGATGTCTAGATAAAAGAATTTAATTATTGAAAAAAAAAACATTCCCAAAATAGATGTTTTAATAAATTTAGCAAATATTTTAAATACATATTTATTTAGAAAGCGCGCGCCTTTATGGAATTTAATTAACACAGAATCAAGCACATAAAATTTTTATTAGAAATATCTCATACATGAGGCCAGCTGTGGCATTATGAATAAATTGTAGAAATAATGTTTTTTCACTTTTTTGTCGTGGAGTTTGAAGCACATAAACTTAATTTCGATCCAGAATAGGATCTATTGTTTGACCACCGCAAATTTGACCCCATCCGATCAGACGCCAATGCTTCTCTACGCGCCTAGATAGTGCAATCTTCTCATCAACCTCCGTGCAAACCGGATTCGTCAAGCTAATTTTCGCCAAATCAGCGCGAGTAGCTAGTACTCTGCCGCCGGTACTTAATGATCCGATATTTACTAACAATACTTCTCCCCTTGACAATTTCGGTACCTATAGCGCCAACAAGATATTTATATAAATCAAAAATTAATTTAACCAAAATTTAAACAAAATGAGCATAATTTTAGAAAAAAAATAAAGTTTAACTTTCTTAAAAATATATATACAATACAAATTAACATATACTCAAAGTATTTCTTACACAACAAATCTATATCAAAGTGAAACATTGTATAAATCTTATAATAAAAAAAAATATTGCAATAATAGAATTTTAATTTAAAACTATGTGATTCTTATGTGATTTCTTTCAAAAAAAACAAATGTTAATTTGAAAAATGCAGTAATGTAGATTTTCAATATTATGCAAACAATTAGTAGACTTACTCTCGCGCCTTTTTTGTCACCCTCAGTTCTTACGCCCAATAAACGTTTGAGCAAATAATACGAAATTTCTAGTTCGATAAATATTTTTGGTAATGCGCCGACACTTCCAAGAATTTGGCCGACTAGACGATCAGCGCGACAGAGTGTAGGTTCGATTTTAGTTCCGACACCTTAAAATCACATAAAATCTCTCTAGGATTATTCATAAACATTTGCTTAAATTATATTGTTTATATTAGATTAATAATGTGAATATTTATATAAACAAATATTACTTACCTATTAAACCACCTGGTACAGCAAATTGCAGTTCATTCTGTTCGGCAAATAGAGATACGATGCGTGAGAATATCGGACGACAAGTTAATCTACCTTCGCTGTCTTTAGATACCAATCCTGGACGAACTTCAATTTCCATGCCGACCTAAAAAATCATGATATTCATGATTTTTTACATATTTCAGATATATATGTATTTTGTTTGTCGATATTTAGGTTTATTATTACCTTTAGTACTCCCCTGAGAATACTGCCGCCAGCTACACCGCCCTTCAAATCATCCACCTCACATCCTGGTTTGTTCACGTCAAAAGATCGGATAACAATCAATCGTGGTTCTGATGTAAAATCTCTCTTTGGAATCGGAATTTTTGTTGTAATATATTCGCAGAGTACTTCAATGTTATACTTGAGTTGCGCTGAAATCGGTATTATCGGTGCATTTTCCGCTACCGTGCCTAATTTAAAGAAAATTATATAAACATGTTATACATATAAAACAAACATATAAAATACAATTAATTTCTATTAAATTAAAAAAAAATAGAAAATATTCAAAACTGAAATAAAAAATCTGATTCTATTTAATGTATAAGTAAGAATTAGTGAGCTAATGAAGAGCCTAACGCGATAAATAATGCACAGATTGGACACATGAATGCACAAATTCAATCTGCGCATTATTTACTGTGTTAGACTCTTAATTAACTTATTAATTCTTACTTATACTTATAGAAAATATTTAACATTTGTCAAATTATAATAATTTTAGAAATGTAAAATGTATACTCCGGATTTTATATGCATATAAAATTACGTGAAAACATAACTGATTTTACGTTAAGAAACAGTATAAATAATGACAAATAATTAGTACCTTGAACAAATTTCAAAATTTGCTCATGTTGTTCTTTTGCTTGCGCTTCTTTCACCAAATCGATCTTATTTTGTAAGATAACTATATGCTTCAGTTTCATAATTTCGATAGCCGCCAAATGCTCCGATGTTTGGGGTTGCGGACATGACTCGTTACCAGCTGCAATTCAGAAACTTATTATTCGGAAAAAATATTCGGAATATTCAGAAAAAATATTCGGAAATGAGACAATTTGATAAGAGCAAGTCAAAAGAATATCTAAATTATTCACCGATTAATAGTAAGGCAGCATCCATAACAGCCGCTCCGTTGAGCATAGTTGCCATAAGAATATCGTGTCCAGGGCAATCGACGAAGGAGACATGGCGAACCAACTGGAATCTTCCAGAGCAAACTGGACGTAAGCAGGGGAAGGAATCATCTTTACTAGATCCACCGGATATATAGCGCCCTGGTCGAGGACACTTTGGATTTTCACACTCGTAAATCTTGGCATTTGCATATCCTGAAATAAGAAGAGGTGTTAAATATAATTTATTTTTTCCGAATTATCCTCTGCTCTTTGCTCGCGAAAATTTTTCATGCAAAAAAAAAACTGTTTAAGCATGCTGTATGTTATTCATCGACGTCTAAAATAAATAAAATGTCTTTGTGTGTACATAAATTAATAAAAATTTTATTATCCAGATTTAATATTTAATATTCAAAGATACACAAGTATTGAAAAAACAAGTACAAAAAAAATTGCAAAAAATGTCTTTTAAGATTTTCTATCTCTTACAATTTTCTTGTTTATCATCTATTCATCTATTCAGAAAAAGCTTATATTGTAAAAATTTTTTAATTAAAATAATTATATATGCATTACATTGAAGTATCGAGTTATTCTCAATTTACCATAGATACAAAAATAGATATAACATATAAATTTTCTATAATAATGTAGCTAATCTTACATCAAAAGAACAAACGCTATAATTTGCCTAGTGTACATATATTTTATTTCAAATTCATCAACAACGACATTTGTAGTAATCTTACAGAATATGCTTTCTTAGTTAGCTATTTTGTTTGGTATTCTAATATCGATAGGCCATCGACATATAAATAAAGTAATTCTATAACATTTCGCATGAAAAAATATAACAGAATAATAATCAGTGAGTTTTTTAAATGAAGAAGTTAGAGCGACATATATCTGGCATGTATAAATTTCGAAATAGA
Organism: Cataglyphis hispanica; assembly: GCF_021464435.1. NCBI lineage: Eukaryota > Metazoa > Arthropoda > Insecta > Hymenoptera > Formicidae > Cataglyphis > Cataglyphis hispanica. The sequence goes on from NC_065956.1 coordinate 11,706,051, forward strand.
TCCAAAATGTTGATGACATACTGAATAATTTATTTCTAAGCAATGTGTGCAAATTTGTGTCGATCCTTTACATTCCAAAATGATCAAGTAAAAAGACAAAAAAAATACAAAATTCTAATAAAACGAATTGTCACTATTTATAACTATTTATTATTAAAATAATTATGCGATAATAGCTTTACAATTACATAATATAACTGTTTCAACTTTATTCTGTAGTTTTCATTATATACTGATTATTATATATTCATAAATATTTATAATAAACATAATATAAAGGGATGTGTGTGTGTGTATACATACCATATATAAATTATATGCTGTTTTCCGCATGTTTATATCTCCTTAACATATATTAGATTAAACATCATTGCATTTGTTACAAATTTATTTGGCACATCTTTTGATGTAATCAAACTTTTAATTTTAAAAGATCTATGTATATATGTGTATGTATATACGTGTGTATTTAGAAGGATTATAAACACATTATCTAAATAATACAAATAATATAATACATTCCATTTTTTTTTTCTGAATGCAAAGGATCAACCCCGCCGTTACGTCAATCTCAAATATCTTTACAAAGATTTCCTAATGACTTACAATGTTAAAATTAACTAAACTATTTATACAATACAGAAATAATCAAAACCGCGCGTTTTTTCGGAATAAAAATAAAACTTTTTTTGCTTATGAATTATCGAATTACGTTTTACCAATGAATTTACATATCAATTTGGATGCAGCGTTGAGATTAATGCAGTATCAAACATTCTCTCTCTTTATAGTATTATAAATACTTTATAGTAATAAAAATCATAATCGCTTCTCACGGACAAATTAATAAATGCTCCTAGTTATGCGGATAAAAGCAAAATAAATATGTTAATAGAAATTATTACTTACAAAAATATAACAATATCAAGAGACACTGTAATGTGTCGTGCCAAATTATGCGCAGCAACACGAGACGCATCGTATCAATTACAATAAATATGAATATCATTTGTGCATCGATATGTTCTCAGTGTTTTATTATAGTAGTATTTTATTTCTCAATATATATGAATTATATCCTTACAAATGAGAGTGATTTAAATTTGCAGTATCATTTGTTATTTAACCTTTGAGACAAAGTAATGTTTTATATATTTTTTAAAAAATTTATTTCTTTAAATGTCTATAACATAAATGAAATCTATTAATATATTTAAAAGCTTTAATAATCGAAATCTTTAGCTTTCTCCGAAAGCTTTCTGATTCGAAAACACTGCAAAATTAACATACCTAAAATAATATAAATGTATGCGTGCGTGCACAAAAAGTAAACGCATACTTATATTCTCCAAAAAAAGTGAAAAACTAAATAAGCAGGAAAATGAAAAAATTTTTAATTGCATATTGCCTTTTTGTATAATACTATTGTTTTATATAATCATAAAAAGAGAATGCGAATTTTTATTCTATACGTTTATGTTCACTTTTATACAATTAGCTGAGTATAAAAATAAGCATAGAATGTATTAAAATAAAACCACACAACAAACAGCTTTGTCACACTTCTTCGTATAGCAACTTTCAGTATATTTAATAAACTTAACATTAATAACTATTAATTAGGTCAGTTAAAAAATTCGGCTCTTTATGATACAGAACTTTATATGAAAACAAACAATTATTGACCATTTCTATATATTAGCATGAAGCTAAAATCTTCATCTATCGTCAGAAGATATAATGTTGCCTGTATACAAAGAGGACTAGAAATTGAAACTATAAAAATGGAAAAATAAAAATCGAATCAAACTTTTTTTTAACTGGCCCAATATTTAATATGACAATAATCCGCATGCGAATTCGTAGTAATCATTAATAAAATGTATAATACAATAAAATACAATAGTAACATTTTCAAAATATTTTTTGCATGTGTATGTGTGTGTTTCCACATTCTTTCTTACTTCTCTCAAAGATTTTAAATCAAAAGATTATTTGATTCTCACAGAATTGATTAATTAGTTACAATCAAATTTTTTAATTTTTTACATATTGGACCAGATAATCTCTTTATTTTCTTAGCTTTAATTTATAGTTTAATAATATAAGTAACAAATATGAAGTAACAAGGAGCCAAAAGAAAAAAAAACTAAATTTAAAATATAATTAATAAAAAATTTCAGATTACTTGATCGAATTAATAAGATTATTTAATCGAATTACTTCGACCTAATTAAATAGTCTGAAGTGAATAATTTATTTATTTCTCTCCTCGGATTATATCATTACTAGCTCGGCAATATATACAAAAAAAAGTTGAGTTAATCAGAGATGGCATCAATTGAACCACATTGAGACAGGAAACTTGTAACGACTATATAATCCAAGAAGAAACATTCTTTAAAATAAATACCGCCGACATGTTGCGGCGCCGCATTTGCAGAGAGTCTTTTTCTGCGAGACGTTTTCGGTTTTCTGTTCGCTGTCCAGTAATTGCTGCTGCATTTTCTCATTACCGCCACGCGGCGTCTGGCATGTATAGTCAAAAGTGAGTTCCTCGTTTTGCTTAATATCCTTGATGGCGAAGAGCGCGAGATTCGGCAAGTTCGGATCTAAACAATTGATCCAGATCGCGTATACCGCGAGATTTGGATCGCATGAGTGATTAATAAAGTGCGAAATGTTGCCGTACATGGCGGCATCCACGGTATATGGGCACTGGCCATCGGTCTCGTTATAATCAAGATCAAAGAGATACGTACGACCAGTCATGTCGTATTGTTTGCCGCGTTTCTCAGCTTCTTCGCTACTAATCACTTCGCCCACATACTGAATGACAAAAGTGCCCTTTTTGATTGCGCGTAGAGTACGTACACCCCAACCGCGGCCGTTATCTGTGCGAAAGATGCACAGTTGCGTACTGCTACCACGTTGCACTACACGATTCGGGCAAGTTTGTGCATCGCAGGCGCAGCGCTTATTACACTCGTAGATAGGTGTACCAGGAGGGACACGTACCCGGCATGCCGACGTATACGGCAATGACGATACGCCATTCTGTGTGAAGCAGCAACCGGACTTTTTACTAGTCTCGCAACTGTTGCATTCGCAACCAATTGGCGGATCATCCGGTATTATAACACCCGCACCCGGCAAATAATTGTCGATGTAATAGAAGTCCTGCGGCGCGCTTTCCAAATCTACCAGATTCTCCACCCGTATTGTCGGCTTATTTTTCGTGATACTGTTCATCTCATTCTCCCAGTCCTGCAATGACTCGAGTTGGTCACGTCGTAGCTCGAGCAGAAACATGTACAAGATTTGCTGTTTTATCTTTGTCTCCAATTTGCCACCACGTAATGGCCTATTAAAATAGTGTCGAATCTCTTTGTACATACTGTCATCGGCAACGGCGGCAGAAGCAATGGATGTTGCATCATCGATTGATATGTTCTTATCCAATAATTGAGTCACAAGAAAATCCTCGACATCGCGCGCACTTGGATAAAAGTTCGTCTGTGCTTTGAATCGGTTGATCAATTTCTGTCGTTTGTTATTAAACTCGCTCAACAAATCCTCGCAATTAGTAAGATTGTGCAACGGTTCCCATGTGTTATACTCGATACCCCAGTTCTTCCATTTGATCAAATATAATGGCTCACCATTCTTCTCGTGCTTTTGTATAATTCTTTCCACTTCCCAGAGTTTGCTTGTCGGACGCTTGCTGGACGCGGAGGAGTTGTCGGGCGACATTATTGATAATTGACGATTGTATTCGCTATTCTTGATATCGTGCAACAGCACTCGTACCTCTTTCAGTTCGAAGTCGCGGGAGATCAGACTGTCATCTCGTGCAGATGATCTACCATCAGATGACGATTCTTCGTAGTCGGATTGTCGGCCATCGCTACCTGGATCTCTCATATTTCCGTTATGTGAGTGAGGACAGACATCGAATGCCTTAAGCGCCTGTTGCGTGATGACTCCTCGCCGCGCTTGCAGACGCTTCGATGATGACGATGCGGAGCGGAACGTATTTCTGTTTTCCAACCGATGGGATATGTTGCTGTCGCGGCTCTCTGTGTCGATGAGTTTGGACTGCTTGGCGCATGGTGCGTCAATGCTTCCAACAGGGGAGAGATGTCGTTTTTTATAAACAGCCAGCGTTTCACTATCTACGTTGCCGGATATATCTGCTGATTCGTTGCTGCTACCGCAATCCACTGCGTCTGCAATGCCAAACATTTAAACAGCGTCATTGTTTCATCTTTCTTTCGTTTCCTTTTATTTTAGTCGTACGACCACTCTCCCCATTTTTCCTTTTCTTATATCTGTTTTTTTTTCCATTTTCGCTTTTGTTCCTCAAAGTTCCTTTTCACTTTTTTTTTCTCGACAAGCCGGATAATAATAGCAACAAATAACACGGAGTTGCTTTGTTCATGCCATAATTATTGGTTCTGATTGAATGGTACATAATAGAGACAGCATATATAATTCTAATATCTTCTGAAGAGATTTCCGACTTTTCCTACTCACAGCTTCAAAGATTACGAAAAAAATCAAAGGTTTTCACATTTGCACATTATTTTTTTACTAAAGCATTTTGCAAATTGTTTCGATTTACATTTTGACGAAAGATGTAAAACACCATCTTTCATGACAAATATCATATAAAATATTCACGTAAAAAAATTGCTAGATATTTTATTATAAATATAAATTCCAAACATACATAATAATGAATAATGATGTAGATATGATTATTATAGACATAAATTAGTACTAGACTATGTTAATAGTCACGATTTTTGATATGCCACAATTTTAATGTTAAGTGCTGAAGAGATTAATGAATATATTTGAACAAAAATAAAACCAAATAGCAAAAGATTATAAATTCACATTTTGAAAATAAACATATATTTTATCTTAAATAAACAATATATAATATATTCTATTATTAAAGCAAAAAGCAGTTTAATAATCTGTGTCATTTTAATTATAATTGCATGCTTCTCTTTGTTAATTAATTTTGTTAATTATTTAATTTTTAATTGTTACAGTATAAAAATAATACTTACCTTTCTTATTTCAATTTTTCTCACATATTCAAAAAAAAAAACATTTCAAAATTTAATCAAAATGATTGCTTGCAACAATTGAGTAATTATATGATCATTTGATTATTTTATATGATAATCTTTTGACTACTCTAACTGTAATTAACATATACAATCACCTTTCTACTTATACTTATATTAATTGACATTATAAAGAAAAGTTTTTTTCAATAAAAATAAATATCTTCATAGTTAAGCATTTTCATAAAAAAATTAACTTCCATAAAAATATGTTTACAAAAACATTCCAAAAAGTCTATTTGTGCACAATTTCTTTGTACCAAATTAAAAAATACAATATACAATGGAAAAAAATATTCAATATATTTAAATGTACTCACCAAGTTTAATGGTGATATTTCTTTCTAATTCATTCTTAAAACGAACAGTCTGCACACCCGAAATGGCTTTTACGATTGTCGACTTTCCATGTGCTACATGTCCAATGGTACCTGTAACAAGTTTACATATTCATAATAGAAATATCAAAATAGCATAGCATCAAACTTTACTTTAAAATGCATAGCATTAAACTATACGTTAATTAAATTATAAATATTTAAAATCTTTTATAACTTACCAATATTGATCGTAGCTTGCCTGCTGATCACTTCACGTGATAATGCAGTTAATTTACTAACATCCTATGGAAAAACAAAGAATAAACATTATCTTCTTAATGAAATACCAACAATATTTTGCAATCAAATTCAATTCAATTAAAACAATCATTTAACATACTTTTATTACTATTTCTCTAATCTATTTCTCTAACATAGATACAGAAATCCACAGTACAATAATGTAAGTAATTTCTATACTGATTTTATAATTCAGATCAAAAACATAAGAAAGAATATTTAAATTTAGAATTATTATTATAAAGATGTATCACAATATGTAAAAATCTTTATTAATAATTTATTGTTGAATATCAAAATTATTCGCATTTCCACATTTTTAAAGCAAAATTTAATTCGAAATTGATCAAAGATTTTATTGTCAAAGTTTGATTTGATATCTCAATCCCAACCAATCATTGCATCATTTGTTACTGTATCGTATAAAATAAAGCACTTTCATAAAATGCAGACAATATTAATAAAAAGTAAAAAAATTCGCGGGAAGGAAAATATGCGATTGGCGTATATTAAGATTAAGAGATACACGATCTATTATTGTAAATAGTACAGTGAATAATAAATAGAACGATTAAGTGTCTCTTTTCTTAAAAATAACTATTTTATACATAATATTTAATGAGACAAAAAATTAATTTCCTTGGCTTAATTCAACTAACATAATCATATTCAAATCCCAATCATAATTTTACGCCATTCTTCATAAGACAAAATCTGAAGAGATGAGAATACGTGAAATATTTTGCATTTTTCCTCTCTTTTTAGAGAAAACTGTTATACGAGTTTGATTTACAGTACTTTTGGGGAAAAAAGATAATTTTTTTGGATACATAGATATATATATGAGTCAAATATCATCGTCCGATTGAATCAGTATGCTGAGAAGAAACGAGGTTAAGTGGGTGAGCGCGAATTGACGCGGCGTGCAAATGATCATCGTCGAGACTTACGAGTTTCGACAGATCCTGTTTATAAAGATTCGGCTGACCGGTAGTAACACCCAGTCCTTCCTCGCCACCCATATTCCGCTTTTGTATCAGCGATGACCAGCGTATAGAATTACAGATACGGATATTTGTGACTTAACTCTTTCGTTTTAGAAAGGTACAGAACCGATGATTCGGCCAACGACTCCAATTTCCAATTATGAGGACGAAACTACGCCAGCGAAGCATGCTCGGTCTCGGATGCTCCATCGACTAGCATGACGAATTATACTCTTTCGCGATTGGTGGATTTTTTGTTCCGTGTTTACAATGTCCGCCTTAAGTTTTATCTGTCGATATATCGAACCTCGAAAAGTTTATTGAAAACAAGCTGTTATGACAATATCAAATTTTGGCCCCATTTCAAAATTCCAGTACTGGAAATCTATAATATATGTTATGTGAACTATAGATTTTCATTACTGGCAATATTATTTTGATCTTTATTTATCAATTACATATTCACATATGTATTTATATTGCAAACTAAATGTAGTGTTATCTGCTTAAATATTCTTATTTTATTCATCATTTACTAATTTCATATAGATTACGCAGAGAATTTTTATTATATTATATAGAATTTTTATTATATAACAGGACACATAATTTTATTGAAGCGTGTAGTTTTTTTAAGTCGATCGATTTATTGAACAGCTTGGACATATAAATAACGTTAAATTTGAACAGTTCTTGATGTTCACGGAATAGCTCCATGTATAATCGAATACCGTCCAAATCGATCGAGAATTTCATCTTTCGTTGGTATAGCGGGCTTTTCTCCTCTTGTTTTTCTTCTTTTTCCAACAATACATTCTTATTCTATTTGCCCACACTAGAAATTGAGAAACTATTATCCTTCAAAATATTCTTAATCCAATGCTGCGGCACCGGAGATAATTTCAATCAATTCTCTAGTGATCACAGCCTGCCGAGTGCGATTGAAAGTAAGAGTGAGTCTGTCAATCATTTCGCCGGCGTTCTTGCTAGCATTGTCCATCGCTGTCATACGGCTGGATTGTTCGCTGCAAGCACCTTCTTTCATCGAATAAAACAACAATGAGGCAAGCGAGAACTCCAAATAGCTCTGTATCACCTCCTCGTCAAGTGAATCGTACACTGATAGCTTCGGTGCGGCAATTACTGCGGTTTTATCAAACAATGGCAAGTCATCAACTGCGTATGACACCACAGATTTAAATTTATTGTACACTATACGTCCGGAACCAAAGGAATAACTGCAAAAAAGTAAAGTGGCTATAACCCATCATATTTGTACAATATTATCTTGAATGAAATTTTACAATGCACACTACATACTCTACATCCCAAAAAGAAAAAAAATTTAAATAATCAAGTTATGAATATTTAATATAGTTAAGTATTATTTTATATATATATATATATATATATATATATATATATATATATATATATATATAATGAATAATATATTGCAGCATTGTAAATTAACTGTTTAAATAATAATTTAACAATTATTACAAGTTATCTATTGAAATGATTATTTAGTTATTTATGCTATATAACATGTTTGGATTTATATATTTGATTGAGCTGAACATACCCACTATTGATTATTTCTATAGCTATTTTAGCTGCATCGTTAAATGTTGGTGGCTTACGGCCAATCTCGGATGCGACAAAAAGTATATTATTCGCAAATAATCGTTGGAGAATCGCTCGGGATTTTTCGCCGATGCATATAATCTTTGTGTTCTCGAGTTCCTTGGGATCAGCTAGTAATTGATCGCGAATGTTACGAGATACCCCAGAATGCACAGCGCCGCATAGACCACGATCGCTAGTCACGCCAATGACGAGCTTCTTTGGCTCCTCTGCTGGCGCTTTGATCTCAGCCTGCTCGTAAAATGTCTTTGTGCCAATGCCGAGAGGACGAGCTTGCTTCAAGTCACGCTCTGCACGATTGTACTTGGCCGCTGATACCATCTTCATGGATTGCGTGATCTTTTGGATATTCTTGACTGACTTTAGACGTATAGAGATAGCTTTGAGAGTGGCCATTCCTCTTTGTTGTTGCCATTGCTGATCCTGTGCAGCCAACCGCAGGATTGTTGACAGACGATTGGTGAACATTATTGAATGTTGGATCCCTATAAGTTTAAACTAATTGGTATTTTTTAAATTAACAATCATTATAATTATTTTGCTGTAAGTTGCAAAATATATATTTAACACCATTATTTTTTATACAGAATATTTAAATATCCTGCATCCAAAAAATATTTTTGGCATTATATATCTAATCATATATCTCTGTTTATAAAATATATCTTTTCTCTAATTCATAATTTTTTGCTGATAAAGTAAATAATAAAATTAAATATAATCGATTTAAATTTATAATTATAATGATATGTGTTTGACAAACTTTGACAATATAAAGAACGATTTCAAACACGGCACACACAGTATCACTATCATTTACATAATAGCAGGAAGGGCTGATCAGGGAATGTGTATGCGAGTAATTCCTCAGCTCATTCTCACAGAATCAGATCTAGTAGGTGACACAAATATTTCGGGAACAGATCGGAACGATGCTGACAAATCGACTCACCAGCCAATTCCGAAAATAATTCCAACGAAATCACAAAAAGCTCTCCAGCTCCGTATGCGCAAACCCACGAAGGAGATTCGTGCACATATTACGTGATCGTAAGGCACATTCACAATTACCGAGAAAGATCCGCGCGTCATCTGTAAGCAGTAAACGTCACTATCAATAAGAAAAACTGGTATAGATCTATGTATGATTTATGTCATGCTTGTATTATTATTGGAAAAAAATTTATTGAATGAAAAGATAATTATTTTATTCTAGACATTTATGTATCGTAACAGATCTTTTACAAATTGCCAATGGAATTTGAGATTTTCAATGATACAATTCTTAGTTTGTCTCTATAACATGATTTAATTACACTTTTTTAAAAAGATTATATACATTTATCTAAGAAAATTAATGAAATATAAATTTAAAAACACAGGAAAGAATAAATATCGATTTTCAAATATTATTCCATTGACAAAACACTCCTAGGGATAGAGACAGGAATTTGCAAGCAATAAACTGTTTTTTTTTTTTTTTATAGATGATAAAACTTGTCATCTATAATCATTTCATATCAGCATATACAATACATCTATACATAAACTATATGTCTTAGCAAAGAGCAATGATTTAAAATAGATCGAGTGGTGGAGTTTCTGCCCAAAGTTTTTCCTTTTCACCATTCTTATATTGACGATATCGCTCTTGCTGCATCGCTTCAATGCGACGCAATCTTTTTACTTTCATTACACATTCATACATATCTTCTAATATCAGTCTGCATTCTTTCTTGCCTTTGTGATAACCATACGCTTCCATACAATCGACATATTTTAGCTCATACTGTGCACAATCCTTGTGACATTGAAGATTACGTACATTAGCCAAGAAATCTGTAACAGGTCCCTTAAACAGAGGCGCACCCCATCTTAATATTGTGATATTCTCGTGATCTAGCATAATGTATCTGAAAAAAGCAGGATTAAGAAATATATAATGCATAACATACCATTTGAGATACATCTTGGATATATATTTTATTATGAATATTCTCTCGAATTAAAAAACTTAATAAATTTCCAAAAGATACGAGACCCAAAAGAACTTTTCAATTTCAATCTTCTTTATCGAATAATAATATATAACTCCAATATTTATAATGATAATGACTTAATAAAGAATGACAGAAGAAAAGCATACCAGCACTCTTATCACTCTTATCTTAAATGTAATCTGTGTATATATTTCGTAATTTGCAGAATATTATATGATTATACAGAATATTATACAGTAATCATTGTTTTTATCGCGCGTGTAAAAACGAAGATCTATACAGTATTATTTACCAGTGAAATACATAAGACCTCGATATTTCAATTATTTATGTTTTCAATCACTTGAATCACTTGGTTATATAATTGTATCAACCATAGATGCTAATATACATAGATACTAATATACATTCCTTTTTGTTATTACAAATGCTTCGAAATATTCAATCGAGACAACGAAATCTTTAGACATTTTCCGTTTCATGATGCGCATGATGCATTATTTATCTTTGTTGTTTATCGAATGTTAAACAAAAATAAATAATGTACTATGTGTGAATCGGAAAGCACTTTTGTCCTGATTGCATTTTGTTTGACGCTATCTCCGTTTCGAAATGTTTGATGGACCAATCAGGGCGAAGAATCTTGCGCTTCGAAGCAAAAATAGTGTCAAACGGATTGCATTTCTGATTTGTCAATCAAACAATTCGTAACATTTGTAATGCAAATTACTGATTGGCTGACTGCCATTCATGTCCGATTTAAGTGTCGATTACGCCGGTTTTTCTTTCCCACGTTACGCTAATAATGCGGATTGACCTGCACATGCAAAGATTTGTATACTATTGTATACTATAGTAAATGATGTGAGTTGAAATCACATCGATTTGGATCGAGAATAATTTATGAGAATAATTGCGAGTCTCGTCTTTCATACGATTCGCACACGGTCTCCTTGATTTCGCTGCATCCAAGAATATGCAGAAAGTGGGCAAATTGAACTCGTCTATCGATATTATTCCACTACAAGGATCAAGTGGTGATTATAGATCGAGGCACATGGACAATAAGCACAGAATGGACCAAAGATGTTTTCGAGATCAAACATTGATCGCACGCGTGCAAACGGTAACGTATTACACGAGATTGTTCATTTTAATGAAATCATAATGTATATGCACAAAATCGCGAATGTTATATCAACAACTCTATATTCTTTGAATATACAAACGCGACAATTATTTAGAAAAATTTAATTTTTATACTACTATATTTAATTTTGTGTTTTGCAGTATATGCATGAAAATGAAAATAAGGTGTACATTGATGTCAATGAGATGGCAGATGCATTGCAGAGACGATATAGAGACTATCGTAATAAAAAGCGTGCTGCATTTCGTGGGATGGTACGTAAAGCTTATGATGAGCTTACAGCAATATTTGCAAAGAAGCCTCCAATACGTGAATCTCCTACATATGATGACGATGATTTTGAGGATGTCGATGTTGAGGTATTTAAATATATTGCTTAAGTATTATATTTGTACAAATATGATATTTTTAACAAAATTGTTCAATTTTAGTCAGAGATGCAACAGACTTCAATAAGTGACATGCTAATACAAATGTATAAGAAACAGAATGGAAACTCGAGTGATAAAGAATTGATAGACATTAGTAGCGATGATGATATATCTAAAAATGAATCTAAAGCTGGTAAAGAGACAAAAGAACTCAATGTATGTAATGTAACTGAATCTTTGCACACTCCTTCAATTACTCCAAAGGTAGAAACAGCTACTGAAAAGCCAGAAATATCTACCTCAAAGCCTGAATCATGTGTTTCAAAGCCAGAAATACATTCCTCAAAACCAGAAACACTAATTTCAAAATTAGAAACACCTGTGAAATCGAAAACAGTATGTATATTTATATATGATTTCATGATTAAGATTTAAAATTGTCAAGTTATAAAGAATAATAGAGTAAAATAAAACATATATTTATCTTATGTTTATACTTATCTGTTGCTATCACATTTCAGCCTATGAATGAGGTCACAAAACAAGTAGTAGGAGAATCTACAAGAAAACGACAAAGAGACAAGGAAAATGATAATGGGCAGTTCTCAGTTACAAAAAAGGCAAGAACTATACCTATCACAGAAACAAAAATTACATTTTCTGATATAGGAGGTAATGACAAAATTTTGAAAACTGTCTGCAAGTTATTGGTCCACATGGTCCATCCTGAAATCTTAAAACAGCTTGGTATATCTCCACCAAGGGGATTTTTGCTTCATGGACCTCCTGGTTGTGGGAAAACATTATTGGCATATGCAGCTGCAGGAGTAAGATAATATTTAATTCTGGAAAATGTTTAATATATGCTACAAATAGAATTATCTAAATTATAATGAATAAAAGAAATATATTCATGATATTCTGTAGATATTGTAAAAGTATAAAAGTTGTATTTTTGTTTTTTTTCCTCTCTCTTTCTTTCTCTCTTTTTCATATGCAGAAAAGTGGTTCTCTTTCATCATAATATGCATCCTTTATATTAGGAATTAAATATACCTCTACTAAAAGTAGCAGGTCCAGAGCTTGTGGCTGGAGTATCTGGTGAGAGTGAAGCTCGTATTAGAGACTTATTTGAACAAGCTCTAGCTCTTGCACCATGTATTGTTTTCTTGGATGAAATAGATGCTGTTGCACCACATAGAGCTACAACTCAAAGAATGATGGAAGGAAGAATTGTTGCACAATTATTGTCAAGTTTAGATGGTAAAGTACTATTGATTCATGTTGCCATTATGTTTTTTATTTTTTATATATCTTTATAAAGCACATTTTTTCTTTTTTTAGAATTGAGTCTAAAAGAAAATGGAGATAGAGTATTGGTAATTGGAGCGACAAATCGACCTGATTCATTAGATCCTGCTTTAAGAAGAGCAGGTCGTTTTGATCGTGAAGTGTGCCTTGGAATACCAGATAGAGAGGCAAGAGCTAAGATCTTAGCAGTACATACTGAAAATGTTGTACTGGCTCCTAATATTAGTTTGTCGACAATAGCTTCCCTTACTCCAGGTTTTGTAGGTGCAGATTTGGTTGCCTTAATTAGAGAAGCTGCTATGGCTGCTGTAGATAGGTAAAAATGATTTTAATCATGTGCATATATTATATATATGTGTACATATACATATAATATAAATACATATATAAAACTTTGTAGAGTATTCGAAGATCTAAACAAAGCAAAACAGACAGAAAAATTGCCAGAAATAACTGAAACTGATAAGCAATTTGAAAAGAAAGCACAGGAAAACCTGGAAAATTTAGTTGATACTAATGTTGTAACAGAAGTTTCAACTGTAGGAGACACTTCTACATATCTGAGAGATTCACCTAAAAATCCAAGCTCAGAAACTACTGAAATGGATATAATACAGGAACATTCGTCGGATTTGTCAAGCTTATTGGCTTGGTTTCGTAGCGAACCTCCACTTTCTCCAGAGCGTTTGTCAACCTTATGCATTGAACATTGTGATTTTGAAGTTGCTTTACGTGTTGTTCAACCTTCAGCAAAAAGAGAAGGATTTGCAACAGTTCCCGATGTAACATGGGATAATGTTGGCTCACTGCAAGATATACGACAGGAATTACAAATGGCAATTCTTGTAAATATAAAATTTTATATTTGATATTTTATTTTAAAATTTAAATAGTTATTAATAATATTATTTATTTTAGTACTGAATTTTCATATTTAAATATAATTATTTATATTGCAGGCTCCTGTTAAGTATGCTGAACACTTTAATGCATTAGGTTTATCTGCTGCTAGTGGAGTATTATTATGTGGTCCACCTGGTTGTGGAAAAACATTATTGGCTAAAGCCATTGCTAATGAAGCTGGAATTAATTTTATTTCCGTTAAAGGACCTGAACTTTTGAATATGGTAAGTTTATCATAGTGAGAAAAGTGTAAGGGAGCTAATGATTTTGTTTTATATTTTTAGTATGTTGGCGAAAGTGAGAGAGCAGTTCGTCAATGTTTCTTAAGAGCAAAAAATTCGCGCCCGTGCGTCATATTTTTCGACGAAATAGATGCATTATGTCCTAAGAGAACAGAAGGCGATAATTCATCAACATCACGTGTCGTAAATCAAATGCTTACAGAAATGGACGGTGTAGAGAGTCGACAAGAAGTATTTCTCATGGCCGCTACTAATCGTCCTGACATTATAGATTCAGCTGTTTTGCGACCAGGAAGATTAGACAAAATTTTATATGTTGGTCTTCCGACAGCGTCAGATCGGGTTGATATTTTACATGCAATAACAAAGGTATTTATATATGTTTATACATTTTACATATGTATTTATAAAACATACAAAGATAAATTTTACTGTATTAAATGATTTATATTTTCTTTTCTATGTATTCTTATGTGCAACCTATTGTAGAATGGAACAAAACCAAAACTTTCTAGTGATGTTGATTTAAATCAAGTGGGATATAATGATAAATGTGAAGGTTATACTGGTGCAGACTTAGCAGCTTTAATAAAAGAAGCTGGCATGGAAGCATTAAAGGAAATAATAGCTGGTTATGGAAAATCAGAAATTTCTATGCAGCATATTTATCGGGCATTTGATAAAGTGCAACCATCTGTTCGCGAAGAGGTGAGTATTTAATTCATATTCAGTTTCAATATATTTTAGATAATAATACGAATAACAAATAATATCTATTTTACAGGATATTAAATATTATGAAAAATTTAGTAAACTATATTCAGTTAAAAAGTCTGAAGTTACACCAATGGAAACACCAATAGATGCACCAATTGTTGATGTAGTCATGGAACCAATGGAAACATAAAGTACAATTAATAAAAGTTTATGAAATTTGTTGAACAATTCTTCCATTATCAAATACTTCATATAATTTTTACACAAAACAGACAAAAAGTATTCCTTTAATGATGTAGTTTAGTTTCCATATATTGACGATTCGAAAATGAATGTAGCTTTAATGTTTACTAATGTAATGATAATCAATGATATTATTTTAAAATGCACGATTAAGACAAAGAGTTACATTATATCATTATTTTTTAGTACATAGATATAGAAAGCATGTACATGTATGACTTTAATGTAACAAAAATCCTTAATAAAATTTTCATTAATAAAAGCTTACATTCAATAATGTAGTCTTTATTACCAGTGTAAATTTACTCACATAAACACACACATAAAAGCATATGTATTTTAAAAGAGAAATAATTTTGATATTTCTCTTCAATTTATTTATATATTTTTTATCAAATATCTTTTAATACCCACAATACACGAATTATTCATACATTCTTAGTTCATGCAATCATATTTGATTCACAGTAATTTAGTCTATTCCTCTAAAATAGAAAACAAGTGTCGAAAAATTATAAAAGATGTCTACTACTAGACTAGATACTATTGATATATTTTGTTGCATAAATCACTTTAAATAAAATTATTTAAACTAAAATTCACTAAACATCCCAAAACCATATATATGTATAAGAGAATATTTTAAAGGCATAAACAATATGAATACTCTATGTACATATTATTTGTTATTAATTTACTATGATAATTATTCAGAATCGTGATAAATTTATATATGATTTATGCAATTATGTGCTGTATTATATAATTATATTTTACTCATGCTTTTTCCTATATTATACGATTTTTTACAATCCAAGGATGTTTAAGAACACCATCCATATCTAATCTTTTTTCTGGGTCAATAACTATCAGCTGAAATATAATTGATTAAGAATTAAGTTCTAAAGTAATAAATATACTATGGATATTTAAATTTTATTTACTAAACTTACCTTTGAAATTAAATCTCTTGCATCTTCGCTAACAAAGCTTGGAAATGTGTATCGCAATTTTTTTATGTTCGCATAAGTTTCATCATTAGTTGTTGCATAGAAAGGAGGCTTACCAACCAAGCATTCGTAACATAATACTCCAACACTCCAAAAGTCAACTGTATGATTATGTGTTTTGCCAGATACCATTTCAGGTGGTAAATAATCTAAAGTGCCACATAAAGTGTCTCGTCGAGAAGAGGGAGCATGCACAGACCATCCAAAGTCGGCTACTTTTATTTCGCCATTTAATCCAAGGAGTAAATTTTCTGGTTTAATGTCACGATGGATAACACTCTTACTATGACAATATTTTAACGCATCTGCTAATTGGGCTATATAATTTGCTGTTCTAAAAGTTTTTTTAAAGTTGATTAATCTTAATTGCTTATATAAAATTTTTCAATAAATGCCTACCTTAATTCATTAAATCGTTTATTAGGTTGCTTATTTAGTTCTTTATAAAGCTCTCCTTTCGGAGCATATTCTAATATTAAATAAATTCGTTTATCATCATAGAAATATCCATACATCCTCAAAATATTTGGATGCCTGTGAAAAATAAAGTTCAAGTCAAATATTACTTTTATTTTATCTAACTCATTACATGCATGATATATATATATATATATATATATATATATATATATATATATATAGCCTTCAATATAATAGATAATTGAATAATATCTAAAGTAATATCTAAAGTAAAAAGTAATACCTTAAATGGGTTTGAATTTCTATCTCTCTTATTACTTGATGTGTAATATTCGCATCTGAAATTTGTGATCTAAAAAGCACCTTCATAGCTATTATAAATCTCGTCCTTTTTTCTCGGGCTAGATACACATTGCCAAATTTTCCTTTACCCAAAGGTCGACCAATATCAAAATCTGTCAATACCCATCTCTTTTCTTTTTGATTTTCCGTATTTGTACTAGTTTTATCTGAACTAGAAACTTTCTGAACATCATCATCTTTGTTATTCCTTATTTCTTTACTATGTTCATTATTAGATTTTTGTTGGTCTTGAATAGAGTTGACTGATTTAGATGCACTTGTTAATTTAGGTGGTGGCATTAATTCTACAGATTTTTTCGCAATATTATTTTTTTCTAGGTCTGCAGTTTTTGTTGAGCTAATTTCACAGATTTTTTTCTTATCATCATTTGCATTTTCTATATTTTTTAAAATATTATATGTTGGAGCTGCTTTGGAAATATGCAAACCCTTAAAACTACTGCCTTTCAATACTTGAGCAGTTAGCTGATGTGTCTTATTTTCTTTGTCCATTTTTGTTTCCTGTCAATTTTTTCACAGTCGATATTTTTTGTCCCAGATCTATAATCAAAATAAGGCTACAAACAATATTTTGTAGTAACTTACATTTAAAAAAAAATTACAATTCGTGAAATATATATGTACGTACCGTGCTGTATTATTTTTTTTCGTGTATTTAAGTTTTATGAACGTCAATTTAACATCATTACGAAACTTAGTTTTTAATAATAGAATATTATACTTTTTATATAAATAATTGTCTAAGGATTCAATTTAAATAATTATCTAAGAATAGAAATACACGATGTTTGGAAAGTCCTCACTTTTAACGAAATGAAAGTTAATGTTCAATGTTGGAAGGTCCCGCAATCTCTTCTCAAACGGTTTTTCGAAGTCAACTGAATTGAATGCTCGTCGTTGATTGGCTAATGCGAAATCATCATATTTAACAACGAAAATATAGATAAGGAACTCGACTAATTATATATCAGCCGTGTTCCAAAATTCTAGCCAGTAAATTTTGACCAATCACAACACAAAGAACAACAAAGAAATTTGTCCCTTTTGTTTTGATTAATCAAATTCCAATCTTCAATCTTTAATTTTCAATGCATAGTCTGATACAAGCTTTAAAGCGGGGAGCACACACTTTTGCATAAGCGCATAACAATAAGCATAAAGAAATTTGGTCCACAAACATATTCCTAACGAAATGAACCAATCAATTTCCTTATACTTATGGCTATGCACTTATGCAAAAGTGTGTGTTCCTCGCTTAAGCGGGGAGCACACACTTTTGCATAAGTGCATAACCATAAACATAAAGAAATTGATTGGTCCACAAATGTATGCATAAGAAAATGAACCAATCAATTTCCTTATGTTTATTGCTATGCGCTTATGCAAAAGTGTGTGCTCCCCGCTTTAACCTTTGTATTGAAGCAACTGTACAACTCTATAGAATCTAACACGCATGCGTGATAATTTTCCTTCTAACATGGCAGTCCTTCAATTGGGGCACTTCAGACGGGAGTATTCACAAATGCGCTTCAGCTATCTAATTATTATACAGATCAATGGGTCTGTTAGTTTTAGCTGAACTGGCTGCACTAATTCAGAGTTTATCTTTTTCTCCATATTGGAAAGAAAAAGATAAACTCTGAACTAGTGCAGCCAACTAAAACGAACAGACCCAGTGTGATTGTATTTCGATATTCACTGCCAATACGCCCAGTATTGAAATCTATAGTTTACATCACGTATTTACATTTGTATGTACATTAATAGCGAATTCGGTCATTTGCACTACATCGCACTGGTGCATATTAAAGACTGTTATACATGTAAAGTTATCTAATAAAAAAGAATAATATAAATATTTTAAGTAATTAAAATCCAATCATGATAAATTGTCGTTTTATTTAACAGAACATATATTATTTTTTCATCATCAAAATCTTTATATATTATATCGTTGCATTATATCATTTCAAATACTTCATAAATAGCAGCCTTTAATGTACACTGGTGTGATGTAGTGCAAGTGACCGAATTCGCTATAAGATTTTCAGTATTGGTAGTGAATATCGAAAGCCAAGATAGTAATAACAATATGGTGCAACCAATTAGATTTGGGATATCATTTATCTGTTTAAGATATTAAAAATCATACTCTTATTCAATTATTTTTTAACCTTCTATGTAAAAAGAAAATTTACATATTCACATTATAACATAACTGATATCTCATGATATAAATAAATTTTATAAAATTAATATAAACAGTTATGAATCTTTTCTATAAATGTTTATTGCTTATATTTTAATTAACACAATGTTTCGCAAGATATGATAAATATATGTATAATGAGAAATTATCTATTTCACTTTATGTCTTAATATTTATTCAATAAAATACATTTCATTACTCTGATTATATGGGAGAAACCAGCACATAATAGTCTTCAATTATTGTATTTTATGTGACATACATAATTTTTTTCTAACAAAAAGAAGGAAAGAGAGAATTTACTGCCACAATAAGCTGAAAAAAAACAAAGTATTAGAAAATATATTAGTCTTAGAATAAAAGAATAATTCTCTGAAAACAAACAGTTCTATAAAAAAAAATCCTATTGCAGAGTTACTTACTTCATAAGAGTTAATTCAGGCATGCCTGGATCTGCACCTTTCCTGAATCCTAAAAATTAAATTTTTTTTAACTTTCAATATCTTACTATATATATTTGAGATGTGTGTGATGTTAAATAAAATTTAGAAACTAACCTAAGAAGAGAACGGCGGGAATAAAGCCCCATTGAAACACAAACTTGCTTACATCCAAAACAATGGCTATTCTTTGTTTAGTAGTTGGATTTAAACTCATTTTGTCACTTCTTTGTCTTCTTGTATTGCAATCAGTATTTCGTATATTTGCACTAAATAATTCTCGTGAAATTTTTATCTTGCTCTATAACATGCAATTGATCAATGAGGTTAAGGACGACTAAAGAAACAAGAGAAATGAGGACCTCTCGTGTCAAATCATGAACTATAGTTCTGCATATTTTATTTAAAAAATATACATTAAAAAAAATTATAACAGAATTATACTTATATTATACTATAATTATAAAGAAAACAAAATAAATTTTTTAGAAGAGTCAAATAGAATATAAAAATTTTATTATACATTGATATAAGATGTGAGATGATAAAATAATTTATTGTATTGATAGTACATAATTAGTACAAGATATATCGAATTTTATATAACTTATACTATGTTAATGATCTATTATAATTAATTCGTCAATGCCCCAATCCTCATAACTGTTATCAGGTAGATAGCGACGTATAATTATGGGA
Organism: Cataglyphis hispanica; assembly: GCF_021464435.1. Classification (NCBI taxonomy): domain Eukaryota; kingdom Metazoa; phylum Arthropoda; class Insecta; order Hymenoptera; family Formicidae; genus Cataglyphis; species Cataglyphis hispanica. The sequence goes on from NC_065956.1 coordinate 11,726,523, forward strand.
ATTTTTCGTTGCTTTAATTCCTTCATTGCAATTTGCAGCGGATCAGTTTCCCCTTCTAATTCTACCATTACAGGAGCACACATTGCTATTTGTAGTGCTCTTGTGCCTAAAACTCTTGCTCTTTCATATCTGTAAAATAAATTTAATATATTGCTAAAGTATATACTTATATTTTTACTCCATGCAAATAGTACATCATATAGTATACATACTTTGTCATGTATCTTGTTGTTATCCTTTTTGACTTTTGGACACCAGCAGTAGCTTCATTAGCATTCAACAATTCAATATTTTCACCATCATCTTCTTGGGGCTCTAATTCGATGTTGTCCTCGTCGTCTACATCATCGAAATCATCTGCCACTCTACAAATAATAAAATTAACCAAAATAATATTAGTTATACATATAAACTATACAGAAAAATTAATTCAATAATTTTCAACCACTTGTTTTTTAGTTTAACCTATTGTTTTTAGTTTAGAATAAGACTAACACATAAATTATAAAAAAAATTCGATTGCATCATATAATCGATTAATAATATTAATGAAATGCAAAATAACCTATAAAATGTATATTCCTATATCCCGATATACATATATATGTCAGAAAAAAACTGACATTATACTTACTCGTCTCCATCAAAATCATCAGCCATTATTTATTTATACAATATATTGTTTATAGCGCCACTATTTATACATATATTGTTTACAGCATCACGTCGCTTAAGCGGAGCACTAACAACTGGCCACAATCACATGATGCAAGTAGACATGGTGTGCTCGTAACTAAGACGAGTTTATGCATAGCCACGCGCAGGCCTTAATTTTCGTCATTTTACAACGCTATAGGTGCGTATCTTTAATATTATTAATATTAAAGATGCCAACGTGTAAAAAGTTGCAAAAGTTGCAGTGACCAGCAAATATAAATCAATAAGATTATTTTTTATTTCCCAAAGATGAGAAATACAGAAAAATATGATTAGAAACGTGCCGTGTGAATAATATCAACGTAAACATGGCATATTATAAATTTTATAATTTAAAAATAGAACTAAAAATAAATTTATAAGTTTCTTTTAATGACATTTTTACTATTATAATATATAATGTATACATTTGCAGTTCACGTATGTTCCATACATTTTCAAGTATCATGTTATCAAAATTCTTGGTACCGTTATTAGGCTCATAAATTAAATATTTATTACATATGAAACTGAGTTTTATTAATGTATTGAAATAAAATAATATTTATTTTATTTGAGTTACCGCTGAAAAATGAAACGAATAAAAGGCCAAGTTCTGATTGACTGTAATACAAAATATAATAAAGCTGGAATAAATTTTAATCGCTTTATTTAAGCATCAGCTGATATATTAATCGTTAATTTAATAATTGATCGATAATTTAAAATTCTTTTATAATTTAATATCTCATTTGTATATATGTCACAACCCAGTAAACATCATTTATTGCAGTAATATAACATGGGAATAAAATAACACAAGTTATTTGTGTTATATAATTGCAATATATCATGAGTATAACAATGAAATATTACATTTTGTTATTACATCGAACATAACTACAATATAACATTGTTACTCTTATGATATATAACATTTTTCATATACATTATAGAGTTGTTATATAACATGATTATTTTAAAAATATGAAATATACATATTATAAAATAGTTAAAAAAATGTTTTAATATTTTTCTTATTGACTTTATACTATAATATATACTATATATATATATATATATATATATATATATATATATATATATATAGTATATATATAATTATTTTTTAAATATTTAAAATTAAATATATTTTATCAAAAATAAATACATTACATCCAATGCTTTATCGTTCGACTTTTCGACGGTTTAAATATAGTTCGGATCGCGCAATAAAAAGTTTAATGGCAGGTCCGTATAATTAACGATAAACTCCGTGATATATTAATTATTAATTTTAATAATTGATTTAGAATTTAAAATACGTGTATAATTTAATATTCCGTTTGTATATACATCATAGTACAAAAAATATTTCGGCAAATGAATTACCAATAACATGGTATGCGACCTTGACAATATGAACATTAGCGCGCTATTGTTAACGTGTTATGGCTTATGGCTTTATTATTCTCACGGCAACACTCGAACAGTAAGGAAGTAGAACGCGAGACATTCCATCAAATTTCTCTACTCAACGCGATCGCGACAAGTATCGGGAAATAATTTGATATGATAAATAATTAATTATCTTTCACACACTTTAAATTTTGAATAATACGTATAATTATATCATAAAGAATAAATTTCGAAGCGCGTATTTTGTGTGACATACACATTTAATAAAGAATCGAAATAATTAAAATTAAAATTGTGAATTATTTTTGTCGCGATCTCTCTCTCTCTCTCTCTCTCTTTCTTTATAAACAATAATTATTTTTTTTTAAATACTTGATGTTTAACTATATTTTATCTGATGCTTTATTGTTCAATTTTTTAACAATATAATCATGATTCGGATTAAGGAAGCGCAAAAGAATAGTCAAATCGCAGGTTGAAATAATTAACATAATGATAAACTCCGTAATATATTAATTGTTTATTAAATAATTTAAAATACTTGTATTATTTAATATTCCATTTGTATATAGAATACGTTATAGTACGCAAAATATTTTCGGCTGCGAATTATCAATAATACAATATATTCGGCCTTGGCGATGTAAACATTAGCGCGCTATTGTTAACGTCTTACGACTTATAGCCTTGTTATCATTCATATAACACATTCGAACAATAAAGTAGTAGTGCGACACGTTTCGTCGAATTTCTTTTCTAAATGCGATAGCAACAAATATTAAAATATAATTCGCTATGATTATTAACAATTAATTAACTTTTGAAAATAAAAAATAAAGCAAAATAATTCAGCAATAGAAATAGTATTGCTGTAACAAATGGGACATGATTTTGGCGTTGTGTAAATGTTGAACAAATGAAATATTAATTATTTTATGCATTGCTACAATTTGGTTCTATTTGTGTTATAGATCAACCTAACGACTCTAACATCTGAGAAGAGGAGGAGGCCTAGGAGAGGCATCCTGGCACCAGTGGAGCAACCCAAGAGTGAGTATTATTATTTTTATATTAATTATTATAAATTCTGTACATGCATTAATTCGATTCGATCATTATTTGAATAGTTTAAACAAGAGAGACTCATATTATAAAAATTTTTATTTAAAAAAAAATTTTTTTTTAGAATTTATAAAATTATTCCGTATTTATATACCTTCTTATTATAGGCATCGGATATAAAATTCGATGCGTGCAATAATAATTTATTGAAAGATTAATTATTTTAAGCGTTGCTATAATTTAGATTTATATTTGTGTGTTTCAGGCAACGTAGCCTCAAGACCAAATCTTTGCTGTTGCGCATCAGTGCCGATGAGTGATAAATTTTATTTTATTTTGAGGTGACGGATCCGTAGATATTGTAGATGTAAATGTAGATTGTAGATTGTAAATAGATTCGTTGCCTTAAAATGGATGAGCTAGAATAGATTAACTGAAATAACTTTTAATAGACTTTTTAAATATACATTGAAGCATATTAGAAATATAATTTAAAATATAAATTAAAACAAAAAATTGAAAAAAATATAAAATATTTTTCTCAATAGAAATTTTATTTAATTTATTTAATGTAGAAGACGTAATAACTTTATTTTTTATATGAAATATTAATAATTATTTTGATGTTGTGCCAATTTTATCATAATTTTTCATAGCCCATCCATCTTTATTATCATAGCAATGAAAGCTTAGACAGTTTGTCATGCATCGTTTTAATATAATTTTACTTTAGTCAATTTAATGCCAAGTTGTCAATCAAATTTAATAATTGATTGAAGTAATAATATTTAATCTTATAATAATATGTAATTTATATTAAAATAAAATTAATAAAACAATTATGTGTCATATAATTTAATATAAATAAATAATTTGACTAAAAGTCAAATTATCAATCAAATTTAATAATTGATTGAAGTACTTAATAATATTTAATCTTAATAAAATTAAATTAAATAAAATTATAAAATTAATAATAATATTTAAGATTTAATATTTATAATAATAATATAATAATATTTACATATAATAGTAATATAGGGTACGCTACAGCGTATCCTATATATTATATTATATTAATATAAATTATATTTCTAATATGTTTCAATGTATATTTAAAAAGTCTATTAAAAGTTATTTCAGTTAATTAATCTATTCTAGCTCATCCATTTTAAGGCAACGAATCTATTTACAATCTACAATCTACATTTACATCTACAATATCTACGGATCCGTCACCTCAAAATAAAATAAAACTTATCACTCACCGGCACTGATGCGCAACAGCAAAGATTTGGTCTTGAGGATACGTTGCCTACAACACACAAATATAAATCTAAATTATAGCAACGCTTAAAATAATTAATATTTCAATAAATTATTATTAATATAGGATACGCTACAGCGTATCCTATATTACTATTATACGCTGTAGCGTATCCTATATTACTAAAGTAAAATTATATTATTATAATATTATTAGCATAAAAGCATAGCTACTAGAAGCACTAGTAGCATAGAAATATATAGAAGTTGTAGTCTGTAAGATCACGTGATTTTATATGATTAATGTAAGCGATGTAAGAGAAATAAATTGTCTTCAGATTCCAGATGTCTCCAATAGATTTTTGTATTATCCCAATCGGTATATATGCATGAAAATATGAATGATTTCTTAATACTATCAATATTGATGATCCATATCGAAACACGTTAAAAAATGCATTTATATCATTATATGCAAATGCATTATATATACGCACTATATGCACAGAAAATCATCACACAAACTGCACAATTGATGAAACTGTGTATTACACTGTGAGATTATTATTCATGGTTTGAAATTATAAACTCTCTCTTGCTTCAAATTTGATTACTTTTCACCACAAATCACACACACAGAAGATGAAGGGATCGAGAGAAATAATTGGTATGTACATATCAATACAATATGTGTTTTTACATATTTAAAAATAATAAAAATTTATATACATTTCAAAATTATAATTAAATCATATATATACATTACATTGTAGTAAAATATCTTTTGTATAAGTTTAAGGATTATTATAAATATAAACATTATACAATATATATATATCATCTCTATACATATACATGTACTGTCAACGCAAAACATCTTTGAGCATGTCGTATATTATCAAAAAACATTTTCATCACAATTATGATTGTTTTATTGTTATTGGTATACATGTAAATATATATTATTTTTCGTTTATAATAGAATACATTATCGCATTCTAAAATATTCTAAATCATCACATAAATGTAAATCATCAAATAAAGATAGAGACATGATTATTTAAATAATTTCTCTTATTATTTAGAATTACTTGCTATCTAAATTTGTGATCAATGCCAGAGAATTATCGATTAGCGAGCAGAACGGATATGTAACCAGCTGACGTTTTGACTAACTGAAAACGTTACGTATATGAATATATATGTACAATGATAACAATGATAAATAATTATAAATTAAAAGAAAGGGAAGACAAAAAAAATAATTCTCATTGAATAAAAGCTACGTTTACATTTAAATAAAAGACGGATGTCTTACATTGCAAAACATGGATAATGTCATGGGAAATATTTTGCCCGCAGTGATGAGAAGAGGTCTTTCAGAACGAATCATTATCAGCAACAGGCTTTTTGCTTCATTCGGTTTTAATAAGTACCATGTATAGTTGTACGCCGCATAATACACTCCTTCGGCCTGTAAATGTTAACAATTACAAAATCTTTTAAAATTTTTTGGCTTCAACAAGCAAAAAAAACAATATGTAATTCCGTTATATTATTATTATATCGATGTTTACTAATTACTTGTACTAACGACATGTACTTACTTTGGCTATAAGAATCTCTCCGACCACGCAGTATAGGCACATGTGAACAAATGTATTGATGAGAATCGAAATGAGCCAACATATTCGTATAAAGGAAACATCACCGCTAACTCCGTCAATGATCTATAGACACGCATTAATAATAAAAATGCACTTGTGATTTTTTGCCCTATTTTTCGACGCGTTTTTGTTCGTCAAATTTATTTTAATAATCTAACTTTTTTTTTTTAGAAATGTGTCGGTAATTTACGCGGAGACTTGAGAGTGTCATGATCAAGAGTCATGACCAATAGTCGTTTCATGTCGTTTTCGTTTCCATTGGAAAACACAAAATTGTGGTGATGGATATTTTATACTACCTGAGATTACAATGTTCAAAAGGATAGCTCTCCTCCTTTTCGGCAACTTACGGTAACTAATAGAAATCCTTGAACGCAAAATAACATAGCGAAATACACTAATAATGCCAGAAGCATCAAGTTGAATGTGTTGTCGATGACATCAACGGACCTACGATATAAGATATCACATACTGTAACATCGAACAGTTTTATTAGTGAAATAAAAGAAATAATATATCTCCTTACGTTACAATTTTTTAAAAACATTAATTGTCATGTGTAAGTATTACATGAAAATGTAATAGAAAATATAATATATTTATGTTAATGTAAAATAAATAATGAAATATATTGCCTGAAGCCGTATCGTTTAATGCAAAAAATGCGCATAATATATAATTTGTTTATTTACAAATAAATGCATTTGTAGTTGATGATATAAGTAATGTGTTAATAAAATATCATTTGAGAATCCTGAATGGTTACGTTCAAATTTTTTAAAATTATTTAGATATTATATATAAAAGAAATACATCAGCACAATAAATCTTTACACACACATAAATGTACACACATACATAAATCACGAAGCTTTTATGAAACCGAAAGAATTTAAAACAACCTAATGAGACGTAGGTGATCCTCAATATTGAAGGATAATCCAGTGCTGAAGTTTTTGAAATCGTTCAAATTGAGCAATCGCACTTTGAGAATATCCAGTTGAGCACAGATATGAAATACAAGCAGACCCAAGAAATTATCGATGCCCGTATAAGAAATCGCGGCCATTATGATCGATATGGCTTGAGCGACGAATGCGATTTCGTAATATGGGCTCTCTGTCATATCTCGCAAATAATATGTTTGCAATAGCAATGGTTTTGGACCATCTGTAAGATTCGTCAGATATCGTATCGAGTATCCAAAGCAAGGAGGAATGATGAGGGCGATGGATGCAAAAGTCATCATGATACATCCGAACATAACGATAGCTTTGGCAATTTTCGCTTGCTTTATCATGGTATCTCGTTCTTGCATAGTCTTCGTCTTGATCCAATCGTCCACGATCATGTTTATGATGGGTACAAGATCTTTGGAGAAGAAATTTCAAAATTTATAGATGAAATTGCAATATACATCTTAAGACATAGATAAAATAAAAGTATCGATAAAATATACGGTAATATTCACGTCGACTTACCTTTTTTGCGGAACCACATAATAACAAATTTCAGGACAGTTACCGAAAATGGTAGAGCGATCTGCAGATTATCTGCCATCGCTAGCATGTTACCCCAAACCCTAAACAATGCTAATATTCCGGGTATAACCGATGTGGTAAACATCGTGATAAAGATAATAAAAGCGCGTAGATTTGCCAAAAATTTTTGTCGACGATTTAACTTATCGTCCGGCCAGAGACCAAGAATCTTCAGAGAAATCCGATTTATTCCAATCGCCCAATCTAAATCTACGTGAATTCTATTTTATTTTTTCATTAAATCGCGTGTTATTTTCAACAATTTTTTTTTTTGGAATCTTTAATTGCCCGAATAATTGATGATAATTTAAGAAAGAATTCTGAAATTTCACAATAAACTTTCCCATACAAACAATAATAAGACGTAAGGAAGTAATTAGCTTAAATATTTTCATCGCTTAATTTTTAAACAAAATCTTTTGTTCATTCTACGATGTTGCCGAGAAAATAACACGTCTTGAATCATCCGTATGTATAGTACAGTTCATCATGAAATCTCACCAACTTTTTATAATAAAACGACGTCTAATAAACTATGATGTATAATAAAATTATTATACAGATTCCCATGTGAGTCTCGAATTTCAAACGATTTACACAAAATGTATCTTTGCGTTTAAACTATACAATTTACAGAGCTTATTGATAACAATAAGACTATAAAGACCTGTGAATGCTAATGACTTAGAATCGTCCATGTCCGAGGCTACACGTAGACTGATAATTTTTTATGAATTTAGCATTTCTCCCTCACCTTTCAGAACGCAGCAATTACGCATGCCCACGGCAAAAGTTTTGAAGTTCACATGCTGAGGTGCAAACATGCTGAAGTGTACGAGCATGTGCATAAATATTTCAAATATACCAATGTCCGCCGTGTCTCTTTTATGCCTAATTCGGAGAATTGAATTCGTATAGCCCTCCTATACACAATATCGCTTAATAGTCTATAAATATTTAAATGGGTGCAACGGCCTCCAATTTTCTCGACGTTTATTACTAATTTATCTTCCCACGTCTTTTCTCGCTGAACTTACTTTTTTTTTAATAATTTGAATTTTCTGAAACTTAACGCGTCTTTGCTACTATTAAGCAAACTTTAAAAATAAAAAAAATTAATATCGAGATCGCAATGTTTTACGAGCGATACATTTAGTGATAGTTTATTATATCAAAGCGGCAAGATGAGAATTGTGCTAACTAAGATCATTGTAAGAATTAACAAAGTAGGACGAATATACATGCAAAAGAAAACGTGTGATGCATTTAATATATTTAATATATTTCATTTAATATATTTCAATGAAAGATAAAGAGAAAATTTTTTGTATATATATCTACATCAAGAGACAAATGTATGTGTGCGAGAGTTTAAAGTGCAATTGATGTGAGTGTAATAAAAAATAATAATTTGAATAACAATTTTTAAATGTAAACTGCTATTTTAAGTATGTCTGTGAGCTATGTGTACAATTTATTATTCCAGCATATGTACAAATATAATATTATTAATTTAAAACATTTTAAACGTACGTCTCTCTACAATTTATCGAAATTTTAAATCAATTAAGCTTGAATGATATATGAAGCAATTTTGATAAAATTTAAAATACTCTTAATGCAAATATGATTATTTATTACAACTGATACATATAAGAATATTTCTTTTGTTCAAACTAGTATTATCACTTTTTCACATGAAGACACGAATTAATCAGTTTGACTCATTAATTAAACGCTGTTTGAAGGTGTATTTTTATTGCTTTAACGAAAGAGATTCTATCGAAAATTGTTCAAATCAATGTTCAAGTATCATCGATTAGCAAGCAGTACGGATATATAACCAGCTGACGTCTTGATTAACTGGAAGCAAAATATACATAAGAGAGACTTATTGTTAGTGATAGAAATAAGTATTTATAAGATATTTATAAGATATTTTTTTTTAATATTATCTAATCTAATATTATACAGAAAATTATGTAAATAATTAAGTAAGGATAACAGGCTATCTTACGCTACAAAACAAGGATAATGGAAATATTTTTCCAGCGGTAATATAGAGAGGCCTTTCAGCGCGAATCATTATCAGCATCAGGCTTCTAGCCTCATTCGGTTTTAGCGTATACCATGCATATTCATAAGCCGCACACTGCATACATATTATTATTATCTAAATAAATGTATATTAAGATCTCTCTCATATACGCAAAGATAAAATTCACGCTATCATTATTATGCGTTAACTGCTGGTCTAAAACGCCGTAGTAGATTAAGTGCTAATATTGTTTATAAAAAAATAATCGTGGATATAAATATATATATATATATATATATATATATATATATATATATATACAATGTATGGATAAAATTAAACAATAAGAAAAATCTTTCTCATAATTGAAAAATGATACTTACTTTTTCAATGAGAATTTCACCGACCACGCAATAAACGCACATATGAACGAAAGTATTAATGAGTACTGATACGAGCCAACATATTCGCATGAAGGAAACGGTGTCACCATCATCAATCATCTATGTACGTTAACATAATGTTTGCATGCGTAATTACTTTTTTATGTGTGTAATTACATTTTTTACAACTTTTACAATTAAATATATAAGGAAATAGAGAGTGAAAAAGAATTTTGTAGCTTGGTGATAAATATTTATTATACTGTGCGAAATATTGTGCACTAATAGATATTTTAATTTCTGATTTTATTTATCAAAATAATAAGTCTCCTTTCTCTCTCTCTCTCTCTTGTAAACTTACACTAATGATCAGAAAGCCTTGAAGACAAAACAATATACCGAAATACACTAACAATGCCAGGAGCATTAAATTGAATGTTTTGTCAATAATATCGACGGACCTATGGAGTATTATAGCATACCGTAAAGTATCAGCTACTTGATTCTAGTCATAGATTATCTATATAACTTTTGTACCTCTGATCAGAATGTATCTAGTGCGGATGTATATTATCAAGGCTTTAATTTCATTGTAAATTTTTTTCTAAATTATATGCACTTTTAATAAGGTTTGCTTATCAGAAAAGATTATCATAGTTCCCGCATTTGGAAATTAAAATACATGATACAAATAAATTAATAAATTGGCTAACTTTAAATTAGCCTGAATAACTCGATTTTTTTGTCCATTATATAATAATCAGAAATGAGATAGCAAAATGCTTTTTAAGTCGAGGAGATTAAAAAACAATCCGATTTGCGTCGGTGATAATAGTAAATAAGAGAATTCAATTTGCAACCTGATAAGACGTATGTAATTCCGGACACTCATCGACAATCCAACGTTGAAATTTTAAATCCATTTATATTAAGCAATCGGTTTCTGAGGATCTCCATTTGGGCGCAGATATGAAAGACGAGCAGTCCCAGAAAATTATCGATACCTGTGTAAGTGAACGCACCCAGTATGATGGCCATAGCTTGAGCGACGAACGCGATCTCGAAATACGGGCTCACCGACATGTCTCGCAAATAATACGTTTGCAATAACAACGGTTTTTCCGGATCCGTTATATTTGTCAGGTATCTCATGTAGTAACCGAAACACGGCGGGATGATGAGAATAAATATCGCTAAGATCATCATGATGCAGCCGAATATGATGAGCGTTCTTGCAATTCTCGACTTTCTTATCATGATGTCGCGTTCCTCCTCCGTCTTCGTTTTAAACCAATCGGCCACCAACATGCTTACGATTGATTCGAGATCTTGAAAGGGGTCAAAATGCAGAGCTCGCGCGAGTTACATTGTTATTGTTATGAATCGGCGAATTAATAAGGATATAAATCATTTTATAGGACAAAAAATAACGAGATCAAAATTTCTTTTACTTTATATTCAGCTATATTGATACACATATTTTCATTAAAATTGTTGCAAAATTATTTCGGGAAATAAATGACAAAGTAATATATTATATTTCAAAGTAAAAGCGGAAATAAAAAAAAATTATTTAAATTTCTTTGAGAAGAAGGAAATTTAAACATATTAGCTATTCGCAATATTAATCTTTACATTCTTTACGAAGCCACATGATGATGATTTTTGTCGCACAGATCGAAAAAGGTAACGTGATTTGCAAATTATCTATTATTGCCACCATATCGCCCCAAACCCTCACCAACGAAAATATCGAATGTATTATTTGCACAAAAATCAACGTTATGAAAATGATAAAAGCGCGCAAATTTGCCAAGAACTTCTGTCGACTTCTGTTAACGAAAAACGTCGTTTAAAGAAAATAATACGTCGTTATATAACAAAAAATGTATGTAATACGTCGTTATATAATGAAAAACGTCGTTATTTAACGAAAGTAATAACGTCGTTATATTACGAGAAACGTATGTAGTACAAAGTTACTTAACGAAAAACGTCGTTTAACGAAAGTAATACGTCGTTATATAACGAAAAACGTATGTAATACAAAGTTATTTAACGAAAAACGTCGTTTAACAAAAGTAATACGTCGTTATATTACAAAAAACGTATGTAATACATAGCTATTTAATCGAAGAACGTCGTTTAACGAAAGTAATGACGTTTCTCTTTATATAACGATGTATTACTTACGTTAAACGACGTTTCTCGATTAAATAGCTATGTATTACATACGTTTCTGGTTATATAACGACGTATTACTTACGTTAAACGACATTTTTCGATTAAATAGCTATATATTACATACGTTTCTCGTTATATAACGACGTATTACTTACGTTAAACGACGTTCTTCGTTAAATAGCTATGTATTACAAACGTTTCTCGTTATATAACGACGTATTACTTTCGTTAAACGACGTTCTTCGTTAAATAGCTTTGCATTACATACGTTTCTCGTTATATAACAACGTATTACTTTCGTTAAACGACGTTCTTCGTTAAACAGCTTTGTATTACATACGTTTCTCGTTATATAACGACGTATTACTTTCGTTAAACGACGTTCTTCGTTAAACAGCTTTGTATTACGCACGTTTCTCGTTATATAACGACGTATTATTTTCGTTAAACGACGTTTTTCGTTAAATAACTTAGTATTACATACGTTTTTCGTTATATAACGTCGTTTAACGAAAGTAATGCGTCGTTTTATAACGAGAAACGTCGTTTAACTTCTGAAAACCTCATGATAACGTCATTTAACGTCTGAAAACTTCAAGATAACGTCGTTTAACATCTGAAAAGCTAATGATAACGTCGTTTAACGTCTGAATATCTCAAGATAACGTCGTGTAACGTTTGAAAATCTCAAGATAACGTCGTTTAACGTTCGAAAACCTCATGATAACGTCGTTTAACGACTGAAAACCTCATGATAACGTCGTTTAACAACTTAGAATCTCAAGATAACGTCGTTTTAAGTCTGAAAACTTCAAGATAACGTCGTTTAACGTCTGAAAACCTCAAGATAACGTCGTTTAACTATTTATAATATTACACTTAGTATTCATTTTTAAGTAGTACAAGTTGTTTTAATATATTTAACGTCCATTAACATCAAAAAATAAAAACTATTGGCAACTATCCATTTATTACATCTAATATAAAATCATCACAAAACAGTCAAAATATTCCAATATTTCATATGTGATAATTAATTTCAAGAAATTATTAAAACGATTAAATAAACATGCTTTTTATCTCAGAGGAAATAAATGTCATAGAAACAGATAAAATATAAACGTAATAAATATTAATAAAGACGGTCTAGAACTAAGATTAAATTTATCCACTTCTTCATCTGCTTTGTCGTTTTTTAGATTCTCTTGTACAAAACTTTGTTCTATTCATCAATCCTCAGGAACAGTCGAAAGAAATCTATCCAGTCCCCGTTTTTTGTACTGCATGTGCTCTAATGCAGGTGACCATTTCCTGATAACCTTCGTACGTCATTAATTCGGTGCGACGCTATCGTGTCGACAAGCTATATTATATGTTATATTATATTATGTTGAAATCGTATTAAATAATTTTCCATAATCTTTATCAAATTATGTTTTCACTTACCAAAAAGCTTCATATGAGTTATAAATATAATCTTACAATTACAATTAGTCATCCGGAAAAAAACCGGAATATTTACTTAAAGTATTTTTTATGAAGGATTTGCGTTCTGTTTTTTTGAGCTTGGTTCTAATCACCTATTTTTCTGTATGTTATGTATATTATTTATTAGATTTTTATTTTTATTATTATCTTAAAAGCATTCCGTGCGGTTTCTGTGAGAGAACATCGTCACCAGCACGTTGATTAGTTTATTATTCATAAATTCCTTGTGCCATCAATTTCTTCCGCTTTAAAAACTATTACATGTGCTAAACACGCGCGAGAATCCTGTCTGCGACATTTATTTTATATTATTTTTAATATGTTTCTATTCTATTCTCATTTCGCGTGATGTTAGATATCTTCACACCATGAATGTTTAAGACATAAAATTTTGCGTTCAAGGCACATGATAAATTACTTCCACCGTTAAGCGATAGCTTTTAATTAGATTCTGAATATTAAATCTTCTTCTCTCTCTTTTCATCACGTAGATATATAGGTATAAAAGCAACAAATGAAAAACCACGATAATTTATTGAAAAATATTTAATAATAAACATTGACAATATACAGAGAAAATACGCCATAAGAAGTCGCTATGGGATTAATAGAACCTAACAACTGGTCCAGACTTACAAAATATCATCAAATCAGACAATGATAAAGGTGTCACGAGTCACATCTTATATTCCTATCAATATTTTGCAAATAAAGTTCATCGAGATGATCAGATATTCTTATTCTCTTTCTCTCTCTTTCTTTTATACCTTTTTCTTTTTACTCTTTTATTGATTTTCAATCATTTCCTACGAGTTCACTATTATGAACTCTTGGTAGCATAAAATCGCTTATGCATATGAGAGGAGGAAGTTTGCAAAGAGATACAGAGGTATCCCCGAATAGCGTTTCCCTCTCTTTGCGTATTTCTTTTTTACATTTGCGAGAGAAGCGAAAAAACAGATGGCGATTAGCTGTTTTAGTTTTCTCAGTGAGTCAAATATCATCGGACATTTTTCCTCATTTGTTACATTGTCTTTGTGCTACCTTACTAACGATAATTAATTCGTGCTCTTGATTTCACCAATCCATGGAGAAGGGTACGAGTTCCTCATTCATCACACATCAACGCAAGCATAATTTCACACGTACAGATACATTGAACTTTACACACGCACACGCGTCACTAGAAATATCATTAATAATAACGCCCTAATGTCATGGAACATCTCTCATTAATTTTTCTTTTTTTTCTATTTGCAATTCGAAAAAAACGGCACGGCGCTGTCGATGATGCGGACCGGTTCGAGACAGTTTCATTTTGGGACATCAGTCGCGAAGATTATATATGCTCTTTTTTGTGGCGGATAACGATCGCCAGAAAGATCCTCCGACAGCACCCTGCTCAAATACCTAGGATATGTTGCTTGTAAGATGTGTCATTACGTAGTCATGTATTCATCTAGATTTCATTTAAAAATTCCTTTACGGTATTTATCGTTAATTAATAATTATACGTATAACTTATGGTGCGTATCATTGAATTATTTTACAATGCGCAAAAAATCTATCACTAGCTCTGAATCTCGTCGTTATCTGGAAGGATAAATCAATTAAAAAATCAGTGATGGATTTACAGTTTCTCGTAATTTCGCTTACATCCATTGTAAGCTCGCCAGCATCGAAAAAATCTCTAAATCATGTTAAGATTCATATATTACTAAACGTTTTAAATATTACGATTCGAAATATGGATATAAGATGATTTGGAAACAAGTTCTTCGATCCAGAGGAGATGTATGTGCTTGGCGAAAGTCAGAGAGACCGAAATGACAGAATACAGTGTGTTGTGAGACATAAAAATACGTAAATGTGTAGAAATTCGGCAGAAGCTATATATATTGAACTTTCTTGTAAATTATATTATAATCTAGATATGTGTGTCGTATTCTTTAGTAGACAACGGTGCTTTCGATAGTCGAAAAAGTTTCCCAATAAGTCTCGAAAGTTTTGTTTTCTTTTTTCTTCCGATGGAAAAATATAAAAGAAATTTCATTATCATTTCAGAAATCCACTAATGATATTCTCTCATTCTAATAATAAAGGGAGAAATGAAAACTATATAGACTTGAGAAGGAAAGGGGAGAAGAGAGCTGATGTAGCCTCTATGAACTTCTATGATTCTATGAACATCTTGTACGATAGGCCTGTCGCAACAATAATGCGTATAAAGAAGAGAGGAAAATCGAAGAAAGTAAATTGTGCATCTGTAATGAGGATAGGACGCGACGAACCCGCGAAAAGGAAATGTCTCGCGTAGTTCTCCCGTCTCGCTAATTTGAGCTTGACTTATTACGCTAGCCACTAATAATAATAGCATACCGATAAAGGTATCGATTACGAATAAGTATAAATTGTAATTACAGTGTACAATATACACAGGGAGACAAATCTCGCAGAATATCTTTCATGCTCGTATCATATTTTTACTCGTGCAGGATACAACTGCGAAAATTTCTTTTTTTCAAAAACATTCTCTTCGATCTTTCTCCTACTCGGTACGTTTCCTTGTGCTGTCTTTCACACGGAAGAATGTATACATGTGAGAAACTGACGGTTTATAATTCTCAGCAGAGAGATTCTTCTTTTCTCCGAATATCAACCGTAATCAAACGTTTCATCGTTCACATAAAATAAGCACACGTTTTTTTTTTCGTTCGACAAAATCCGTGTTCGGTTTTACGTATTTACTGCGTAATTAATTAATTATAATCTACGTTTATTAATTTAACGTTACAAGAATCATGAGTATGTTTGAGTGTGTAGTTTCTTTTGTTTACTTAATAAGTTTCTAGAAGTGTACGTTTCTCGGCACGATTTTCCTTCACGGTCTTTGTGCTCGATAAATCTAGTTGATCTAGATACATGTACATGACGCTCGCGAGAGAAAAAAAAGAATTGTCGTCATGCCTCGAGCATTCCTCGAGTGTTCGAGCTTAGCCTAATTCTAATTGAAGATTAGATTAAAACGTATAACGACGGCCAAACTACATTCCGTACTTTCTAAAACATCTTTGTTGTATTTGGCTATTTCTTATGTCCTCGTTTTCCCCCTTTTTTCGTCTTTCTTTACCTTTTATTCTCTTTTCATTCTTCGCATTTGTTCACATCCCCCATTCTTTTCATATGCAACATATTATAGCGCAACATATCTTATTCTTACGTATAATATACGATAAATCTTCACTTAACTATTAATTTAACAGAGATATCACTCATTCGACTCAGTGTGCGTACATTTTCCCTCTCGCATTACTCCTAAATAGAGTATCTTTTACTTTCTGTATAGCATACGACTCGATCAGGAAGCAGATATTTTGAGTGTCACGAGAAAAAAAGAAAGCTGATAATTGAGAACACCGGTCCGAAAAGAAAACGAAATTGATAGCAGTCCTAAAGACAATCATTTTTAAATAAATTAACAATCTTAAAAAAAAAACGAAAGATGGATACATAAAAGATTATACGAAAAGTTATGTGTGCGTTTCAGCAAATAATTTCTATAAAATAAACAGCTCAAATGTAAAAAAAAAAAAAAAATAATACAGTATTATATCTAACATTCAATATCAAGATGCATAATGTTGGTCACAAGTCGCATTTTCCAAAATTAGAAGAAAAAAGAAGGAAAAAAAAGAAAAAAAAACATTCAATACGAAATATCTGTTCGGCGTTTTCAATTATTTAACGCATTTCGCTACAACTAGATTGGCATTAATCTGGACTGTCTGTCTGTAATCATTTTTCGTGACGAGAGAAGACGTTTTATACACACGCACGCGTGCATTTCTTCGACATCGAGAAACCAAACAACTGTGCTGAATATACCACGTCATGTTAAAGAAATATGTGTTCGCGTAATATTTGTTTATTATCGGTTATAAAAGAAGTCTGACTTAGCATCGCGGATCTTCACAGATTGAAGCATCTAAAGACCAAATGAACGAATACAAACAATTATAAACGAACGCATTAGCATTCATAAAGACATTTTATTATTCTAATTATTAATGTAATTATCCAGTTATATATCCAGTAATATATAATTTTATATACATAAAAATTTTATGAAGTGTGATTTTTATTTTATATGTAAAAACATATATATGTATATATAATTTTAATAAAATAATAATTAATATTTCTTCATAATATTTGTTATGATCGTTCGTTCGGTCTTTTACAGTTCCATTATATGATTGATTACGTCATGAGACGCATTCTACGGATCCTATTTCTATCTATTACTGTGCTTTTGTCCATAGGCGTTGAGTTTCCTACCAGTTACAACGTGGACTCTGCTTAATGTTTAAAAAAAAAGTTGTCATGTCCGTTCAGTCGTTTAATTAAGGAATAAATAAGTGGTACAATACGCTTCAATTTGGTTGCATGATGAATTCATGTCGGAATCAAATTTCGAAGAAAAAAGAGAAAAGATGTTACTAAGTATAATCGCTAAATACATTCGCCGCTCCAATGTATAATTTGCTCGGATTGCTTCTCAGCGCGCGGAAAAAGGCCACAGTAAAAATGGTTGTGCCAAGTTTCTCTTCGATGATTAATATTATAAAATTAAATATTCGGTTTCTACAGTTTCCGGAAGTCTCAAATTTTAATTTGAAAAAACTAAAGAATTGAAAAAATGATCTTGCAGTCTTTTTTTGACAAAATAAATATTTTAATCTTTTGATTGCTTGTTAAGATACTCGTGCGTTAAGTTGTTATATTCAGCGTTTCTAGAGAATTTAAAAAATGATAGAGATTAGATGCAAGATAGTTTTAAAGTTTTTATTGAGTTGTATTTTATATCTCGAATAATCCGCAAATGGAGCGAACAAATGCGTGAAATGAGAATTGAAAAGGTCGACATGTTGAATGAATTTCAGAAAATAAGAATCGAAGCTTTGCGTGAAATTAAATGAAATTGATTTGACTAGACCCTGTGCGCAATTAAAACTCGGCATTTTGTTTTAGAGGTCTAAGCGGTTTTTTTTCTCTCTGTCTTATTTCATCTCTATCCGCTATTCCCTAGTTTACTGAGAACAGAGTTTAATTCACAAACTATGCATACACACGCGCGCAAAAGCGCATACACACATATTTGGCATAGAAACCCTACCGGTCACATCAATGCCTTTGTTTCTTTCTAGAGGTCGTTTTTTTTTCTTTTTTCTTTTTAACTAGCTACCTAAGGATCTCTTTTTTTGGATCACCGTGTGCCGGTTCGCATCGGCTGAAGTCGTCAATGTTTCGCTGCCATTTTGCAGAAAATGCCATCCTGCCATTTATGCGCGTCTATATCGCAAAAAAATTACACAAAGTTACACTCATTTCATAATAATTATCCAATTCGGTAGTTATTCGCATTTGTTCATCTTAATTTCATTAATGTTATTAATATATATCTATGAATATTAGAATGTATATAATTTTATCTATGCATGAAACAAACTGACTTACTTATAAAATTATTGTTTATCTCATCTAAGTGAATCAAGTGCATAAGAATCGTATCATTCTAAGATATTTGTGCGAAATATTCTGTGATTTTTGTTTAGCATTAATTTAAACTTTATAAATATGTATATATACAAACCATATAGCAATATTGATTTAAATAAAAATAATTACAACATATGTGCGCAGCTATATTACAACTAGTCCAATAAATGAGAAAATATGCATGAAAGATATGCATCATATCGATGTATGACAACATAATATTATTGGTGTATTTTACAGAAACTATAAACAGAGATAAAAAGAGATTATTTTTTCACTTTACGTTCCGTTTAGCAAGCCAAAAATCTTTTTCACAATTTTATATTAATTAAAACATTGAAATATTAAATATTGTCTTTAACACATAAGCATGTGGCAAAAATGTTCATAGTGTTATTATCGAAAATAATTTTATAGCGAAATTCGAAAATACAATAAGTATATTAATCTTATTCCAATTTTGTATTATACATTAATTTCCCCAAATACGAATTGATTAAATGGAAATAAGAACGAGCAGGTTTCATTGTTTTCGCGTGCGAATGGTTGCTGGCAGGGGATTGATTAGAGGCGACTTTTCGCCGAACACGACACGACATTTCGATGCGCCGGCCTCGACACCACCGTTGCATTTACAGATTGATTTTTCTCGTCTATTTATTTTAGCTGTCGCTTATAAGTGTCCAAAGTACAATACAATTTCAAGATTTAATATAGACGGCGCTTTGTATCATTGACAATAATTTCGCTTTGATCGGTTTCGGTTTAAAAAGTCAGTGATAGTCCCCGTTCATCTTTCACAATCATGCATCGCAAAATTGATGAAGGGAAAGAGCGGGAAATAAAATCGACGAGTCGTTATGCGTGGAGGTTCCCGGTCCAATGCTTCGAAGGTGATCTCGATGATGGCAAAATGACGGTGATGATTGTGTCGACTTGTGTCTGGTCATGTTTTGCTGAGTATAACGTGGTGTATAACTTGGAAAGCTCTCGGGCTCCCCACATCGTATTAAATGAGCCACTTAATACGGTGTGAACCTGTTGTAGCCACTTCTGTACACCGTCGCCTGTAAGAATAAAATTCTGAAATTAATAAATTACAATTTCTCGTATAAATCGTAATGCAGAGTAAAAACTGGCATACAAATCATTGGTTACTATTCATCATGTTGCATTTAACATTAAATGTAACTATTTATGTTAAATAGCTGATATATTTATTGCATGAAGATATAAAGAATATGAAATATAAAATTGCATATAATATGAATGTGGTTTTAAATTTATGAACTTAAAAGGTATTATAATCTAATATTAGCACAGGATTTTTTACTTTCCTGATCTAACAATGGCAAGTTAAATTTATACTTATAAATTATATTTATAAATATAATAATAATATATAATTAATATATTATTATTATATTTATCGCATTATATTAATTGAATTTATTGGCGGCGATGATTAAACTTTCACATATTTATGATGTAATTCATTTTGATCCTTATTTATATAACTCGCCTTTGCATTGTATAAATAACACAGATAGTTATATTTAAGGATATATGCGCGTGATGGAAGCACGAATCATTAACTTTCGCCGTGACACAGTTTCCGCAAGTTGAAGATTCTGGGCATTAATAATTCATATGTGAATGAAACGTGTTGAGATCGAGAAGGGTTTTCCAATGCTCGTTATTTATAGCGTAATAACGGAGCGCTCTATTCTCTCCCATAGATAGAATACGGCTCGGCTACGCGCGCGATTTAACGGCACTGCCGTTAAGTGAAAAATCATGAAAGTACGCTACGTAATCGAAGATGTTCTTCTTACCCCGTAACCCGCCACAGGTCCAATGCCGTGTCCAAGGTAAGGATCGGCGTATTCACGCCCGTAACTAGAAGGACATAAAACACAAATTTCACGATTAATTAATAGCGTGGAATATTTTTCGATACATTAAAAATCGGACGACTTTATTATCGTTGTTTATTCTTCCGATTTTTCTTACGAAAAATATAAATGAGAAATGAAAACAATATATAGTAATGTGTTAGGTATATTATTCTATTTTCATATTTAATGCAAGATACCAACGTAAAGCGAAATGCATATTTTAAGATTTCTCAGGAGTAGTTGTGTCTGGACTTTCAGGACTATTGGGACGGGTCTGGATTTCGCGAACGTATCTGCGACTCCTCAGAGCTCGTCCACGACGTGCGGAAGTTCTGCAAGGAATGGACTAGTCGTGTTAAGTTTTGCGAATTAATTGGTTCTTTTTTTAAAGATAAATTAATATTTTGTTAGATAAAAGGGATTGAGAGAAAGGAATAACTAATGAAGAAGAAATAACTAGTAAGCATAATAATGATAGTAATAGAAAATATTATCAAGAATAATGAAGATGAGGCAATTCATCGTGATATTCAATACGTATATTCACTTCGATCTCACTCTCGTAATGAGCCGATCTCATCAAGCCGTTGATTTCAAAACAATCCTCAATTTATACATATGTATATGCGTATCAATGGAAATGAGCCTACATGCTGACCACAGCTGACAAGAGACTCATAGAGCTCTTGTATTGATAAAAAAAATGTTAGATAATTGATATTAAAAAACAAACTTGAAACGTATTAATATCAAAATATTCAAAATCTTATAATTCTTAATAATATTATAGATTTAATGTAATAGATTTAATAATTTAATATCGTATCTTACGTTTCGTTAGCATAAATGTCTCTTTTAAAATGTATACTATACAATTTCATCTCACGATATAATTATGATAATATAATAAAATTTAAAGATACGGATCAAAATAGAAAAATACAGCAATGCAATAAATGCGCGTGCGTTACATAATGTGCCAAATACATTACAGGGATGCAACAAGCGCTATATAACACGTCATAAATAATTCATACGAAATAAATTAAGCAGTATTTCGAAGGAAAATATAGAAATCTTACAGTGAGACGTGAGTGCGTGTTTTCGCAAAAATTATCCGCAGTTTCCTTTTTTGAGAATTATAAAAAAGAATGACAATTTTTTTTTCTCTTTGCTCTTATTTTTTCAAAAAACATACAATTTGTCCTAGATTTATCGAGCGACCCTTTTTTCATCAATTTACAATTCTCCGTTTAATTTTAAATACCCTTTATATGAAATGATTTTCAATTAAAAAAATTAGTTTTTGCAAGCGTATATTTATAAAATTAAAAACCACGAAAAATCCATAAACAAAAAGCTGGGACACTGCTAAATCTGGGACATCCTGTATGAGGGGAAGGAAAGAAAAGAGAAAGAGAGAGAGAGAAAGAGAGGTCCCGGAGAGAGGATACGGTGAGGAGAATATACACACACAGGGAGGGAGTTTTTCGGGCGAGAACGCGGTGCACTTACCCCGCGACTGCGGCATATCCTGCGACCGGCTGTGCCGCAGCTGCAGCTGCGCCGTATGCGCGCGCAGCCACCGCCGTGTAAGTCGCTGCAGCTGCGTACGTGGCCTGTTGTGCCGTTGATAAGGGTGTCTTCAACAAGGGTGACGCTGCGGCCGCTGCTGCCGCGGCCTGAAACAACAACCATGACCCGCCATGCAAGGCTCAAGCAAGCTCAAAGACAGACAGAGAGAATGATATGAGCGAGAAACGATACTAAAGTACGGTCGTTCCTAGAGGCTCGCGTTGTTGTATACAGAAAACGTTAGGGAAAGTGGCTTTGACTCTGAAGATGATAGCGATTGAGATAGAGAATGATAAGAAAATGCGACATTGAATTAAGAAAATAGAGTAACGAAGATTCTATTCTGTCATAAAAACTATTAAGAGAGGCGATTATATTACACGTACAATTTCACTTATTGTTAATGAAACTTCGGTCATTTTACATATTTTAAATATTTTTTAAATTCAAATTAAATTTTTATATGAATACTTTTTTTTTTCGGTCGCAATTATAAAGTATGCTAATTAAAACAGCTTGTACATATATTAATTATATGCGGAATCAAAAGAAAGATTAAATGGAAGATTATGTCAGCATATGTAACTTTGCTGTGCAATAAGATTATATCAGCTTTAATTTTCATGTTTACAATCGCTATGATAATCGTTCTCTTGGCCATTATACATCAGATATTTTTTGATATCAAGGAATATTTTTTGCACTCTTTGATATGCAACATCACATTATTAATTATTGTTAATTCAACCCATTAAATCATATTATGACCGTTATGTTATATATTTATATTCTAATAGAATATTCTCAATAAATTTTGAATTTTACCTCGATATACGAGTTTCGAAATAAATGGAATTTATTATTGTTTGAGTCGTTAACGTTTTCTATATGCAACCATTGCATAAAACGCATCGGTGTTATTCACTACGACATTGATAGAACAGCGAGATGTAATAGGGAGTGGCATTTTTGGATTTGAATGTATAAAAAAAAAAAGCTGTCGATAACCTTCACCATCGTATTTCGCTCGCTGTTTTAAAAATGCCAGTGTATGGATATTCAAACATTTCGATCATATAACTAACCGCAATACTCGAAGTTGTAATTTGTAAAACAAGCTCCGAGGGGAATATTTTATTTACAAGGAACGTGATCCGAATCGAAACTGATAATGTCCAATTTGTTTATGATATTTACGAAGCAACTATGTATCAATAGTTTTGTGATAACACGAACATTCCAATTTCTAATCATAAATTCTAAAAATAGAAACATGAACCAAAAATTAAAGTTTCTTATGTATACATTAAATGTGCTGGATGTATTAGAAAATTTATTCTTTTTTGTAACACGTGGATTTTTTTAAGTGTTCTATATTAAATAATCCACGAAAATAATAAACCAAATGAATGAAGAAATGAAAGAAAATCATGCAACATGAAGACTCGTTAAAATAGCCACGGTGCAAGGTAAAAAATATTTGGGAGATGGACATAACAACAAATGTATAAAATGTAGAGAAAAATTGTAGTGATGAAATGAATTATTGATCATTTTTCTCTAATTCCGATTTGATACAGACACAGTCGATGAAAGAAGAAACGATCTAACAATTTTAATTTTTCGAGATAATCTCGAAAAAAATATATTCTAATCAGTCATTTGAATAAGCAAAACAATGAAACAGTTCGAAATTGACCCGACTAAAGCGTTTCAAGAAAATTCCTGATATAACAATAAATTAATCTCTGACCCAATAAGTTGACTAAGTGATATAATTGTATTGCGTACAATAAGTAAACTCTTTCGAGTGTTTGTCGACAAAAGTAGTCTTTCTTTCTTTCTCTCTCTCTCTTTCTCTCTCTCTCTCTCTATCGCTCTATTCGTAGTTATGAGATAGTTATGAATAAATATGAAATTTTAATGTCTAAAAATGTATATATCTAATAAACTTCTAAATTGTATTTAAGGCAACGAAGCTTCGAGCTCGCCCCCCTTATACGCAGCATCTCGATACCCCGGCACGAGGGAATTTATGCCCGATGAAGATGGGGGTTCTCGAGGACGCCACTTATTGGCGCCGAGGGATGATGGCAGAAGATAACTACATGCGTGCATCTAGGATGTGCAATCCGATATACCGATGTATATATAGCGACATATAACACGCGCGCACTCAGACGCTTGCAATTTCCATGGCATTTCCATTCGCGCATTTGACGACATAAACCTGAATGCAGTTTACTCATCATCGTCAGGAATGCTCTCTGAAATGCTCTCGTTTTAAGTTCAATCTCATTGTTAACTTATTGTAAAGCTATATTATTATATGCAATATAAAGTTCATATTTTTTTAATACGTGCTATAAAATTGCTATGAAAATGTAAATATGTATACATTATTATAGGTAAATGCATGATTATAGTAGAATAAACGTGAATGTTAATCAAATGTTAAATAGAATTCTTCATTTTTCAAATAAATTTTTCTTGAAGTTAATAAAGTTTATAATAAGCTAATAAGATTTTAAACATCGTACATTAAAAATTTATATTAATTTTTAATTTAAGAAAAATGCAGATTAATTAAAAATTGCGCTAGTCATGCAAGAGAAAATTCGTCAAAGATTTTATGATTTTAGATTTTATGATTTAGATAGAAAAATAATAATTGATATCTGATATTGTTGGATGCAATACCATATTAATTGGCGAAATTTCACTTAAAATGTTTTGTAAACTAATTATCATGTATATTTCAAAATTAACAAAAAACGATGCAAAAAAATTTTATAACACTGCAATAATCGTCTCGTTCGCACTAATCAGAAGTTTGTTATTTCATAATAAAGGCAAACGATATAAAAAATGTATTCCAGGAATTTTCCGAATTACAGATTTGGTCGCTCGTAATTAGAAACGAATGTCGTAATTCGAGCATTATCCGCTGTTCATACTAATTAATAAGAATTGTTGAATTAATAAGAATCGAAAAGTAACAAAGAACTATAATACGGAAAAAGTTCAACAATTTCGAAATACGCTCTTTCATCCATAGATTTCTTGATAAATATGGAATTAATTTTCCAAACGAAAGAATGTAATAATTATCGAATCGTGAGAAATAAAAAATAGAAAGAGAAAGAATTTTTTTAAGCTAATTTTGTTTCAAAAGATATTAATTCAAAGTTCACACACAATTATATACATATTTTTAATTACATACATAAATTTATTTGGATAATGTTAAATTGAAGAATGATGTTAAAAAATGTAATTTATATTATAAAGACTTTCAAATCGATCAAGAGTTTAGGTGAACATACTGTCACCTAAACTCTGCAATAGATTAACGAGATAAAAAATCTGTACGCGAAACTATTTGTGTAATTTGAAGAAAAACAACTGTGCGCATTAATCGGACGCGTTCAATAATTTTCGTAGCAACGAGTTGAAAGCAGCAGAAATCCGAGCGCATATTCGCTGACCAGCTCACGTATCGCGACGAAAACATGATTCGGTCGGCGCCAGAAACTTTCAACGGGCAGGAACGGGTTGTTATTCGACGAAAAAAGACGACAGGGGTAGACGGCAAGACGAGGCGGGAAGTGAGCTGTTTTGCCATCGGGAAGAAAACAGGACGACGTATTGCGAGCGGAACGAGAGGCGCCAGGTCGCTCCGCGATCTGCAGATTTTCTTGGACGAAATCTCATTTCTCGGCTGAAGTTTTCAAAAGGTCACGCGACGCATCGTCGATACAACGCGACGTGACCCTCGCGATGATACAATGCTTCTACTGCGGCGAGAATTATGTAATCCTCTTAGAGCGCGACGACAACAACGATCCGCGTACAGATAGTGAGATATCCTGTTGAAAACAACAGGAACAATAATTCCTCGTGACTGCTTGCGAGAATCCAATTTCCGGGAGCAGCCAACCGGAAATGTTGAGATCGTGGCAAAAAACGATTCTCTCTTCGCGTACGAGATCAGTGATTAGCTTTTTATCTCGCGATTGGGGAGACCGCAGTTACGTTCGATTCAGCACCGTTAAGGGATATACCCGCAGAGACCTTTTTCTCATTGCACATCCACCTTTGCTTTTCTTGGTCTTTCTTCTCATTCGCGTTTTCGAGCCGACCTGTTAAATGGTACACCGCGAAACCGCAGACTCAAAACCCCTGTTTATATTGCGGCTAGAATAAAACGTTTAATCACTCAAGCCCTGATGATGTTGAAGAATTCGCGGCAATGTTTAAAGAATATCAAATCTAATAATATAAAATATTAAAATTGTGGCGCATAAAAAAGTAATTCATTCTAATTATCAATGTCAAAATTTTTATTAGCAACCAAAATTATTTATTATTTTATTTATTTTTATTATTTATTTTTATGAACAAAAGAATAATAAACGTTTTTATATTACATATTTACAAAATCATATTATTTAGTAATATTTTTATTATTTCTTAATAATTTTTATAATTTTTATAAGATCAATATTTATTAAGAATTAAAGTCGGCTATTTTTTCGTGTATTTCATTCTATATTAGAAAATATACCGCGAAGCAAATAATTATTTTAGCGTTTGTGCGTCGATTTTACTAACCGAAAAATAAGTTAATAATAAAAGAACATATATAAAAAAAAAACGACTGGTTTATTTTGCTTCAGATTACTTCGTATTTTCATTCTTATATCTTTCACTAACAATAAACACAAGATAAAGATTTAAATATCTATCGCATTTACAGAAACATCCAATAGATAGCGAAAAGGCAAGAACATCCTTTCTTCAAATTATGGTACACAAACACGCGGTCTATCGAAACTTAATTGCGAGTCCGACAAATTCTCAATTGAAGCTAATGAAAAGACTTTCGAAGTATTTCGCGGACACGGCATTCAATTCACCTGAAAAAGGAGCGCAGTTTCAACCGATGCAACTGAACGAATTAATTATCGCGGACTAACAAAAGTTAAACAAGCCGTACATTTTAACTCTATCGCGAACTTTCCGCGCCAAGCTCGAAACTTTTTGATACCGCAAAAGTGCAGGAAATCCATATAAAGAGCTAGAATATTTTTATATCGGGCTAATTTCGCGAAGTGTGTATGTTTATTATTATGTGCCGCGAAGACATTTCACGCAGAAACAACCGGGATAAACCCGTCAGCCGCTAAATGACGAGCGTTCCTCTCCACCGACATTGATTTACGGCGGCTTTTCACAAAGTCGAGGAAGAGGTCGGCAATTCAGCCATAAATTCTCGCACGAATCAGGGGCTTCTCTGTCATCGTGGCTGGCGACGAAAACGGCGGGCCGTCGAACTCGACAGATTGAGTTCGTCCAAATTAGCCGCGAAGATTCTCCACAATTTTCAGGATGTTTAGACAATTTATGACCCAGCTCGTACAAAGAGCCTCTTCACGCTTCCCGAGTCACGAATTTTCACCGAACGCGCACGAATTTCCTCCTTTCCCATCCGCCTGGCAATTAACGTCTCGCTAATTACTCTTGAATATTATTTATTCGTTAGATTCATCTCTAAAATTCGTTTTTACGCTTGTATTTAATTAAAAAACGATTTATTAGTATCTTTTGGAATTTTAATATTTTTAAAATAAATAAAATAAATAAAAATAAATAAAATAAATAAATAAATAAATAAAGATTAAAGAATTATTCTCAAAATAAAAGTTTTGGATATTTATCTTTTTACTCTTTATCTTTTTCCGCAATATTTTTACCAATGTACTTTAAAATATAAATATTATTGTACATTTAAACAGCGCTTCCTTCATAAATAAAATTAAAAAAAAAATTATATTTATATGAGTCCTTATTACCATTTAAAAAGCTCGTGTAATTACATGTAATTAATTAATCGTTCAGATTTATTTCTATCGTAGCTCGTTCGAGATTCACAGCTACAATATTATTTAATTAAATAGATTATCGTATGATTACTATCTATCTTGCGTATTGCTTTCTATTCAAAACTTGCCTACGCCATTTACTGCCCGCATAAAGCTCCCTCGAAATTGAAAAACTTCAAACGACACATTTAAATTGCGTGCATTTATCACAACGCTTACTCCACTCGCCTCCTATGACGGATTCTAGGTCTGTGCGACGCATGCTCTACTGATTGAAAAAAGGCGACATTACATGCTCTCTCACGCTAATACCAATCGCAGACAATGAAAAAAAAAAGCGCAACATGGTCGAAGAGGAAAAACCTCATCACGACCAGCTGAAACTCTTTTCTACAGGTCCCTGAACGATTTCCTTGTAAAAAAATTTTTTTTAATAGAAGGAAGGATTTTTTTAGCTAATGGCTTGAGGGACACATTTTAACTAAATAATCTCCAAAAATCGATGAGCACTTCAATCTTGCGAGAAAAACATGAAAAAAAAATCAAGAAAACAGAGCAAATAAAACGGAAGAAGAAAAACGGGATGTATATAGATAAAACAGACGGAGAGACGAACAGGCGGACTCTTAATTCCTACCTCCAGGGCGGGCGCTTTAGCCTGAAACACAAATGGCAAAGAAATCCTGAAAAGAAATTCCGGAAGAATTCCGGGCGGCGAAAACACTCTAGCTAAAGTTTTTACGTGAGGGAGTTAAGCTCTCGTTAAGCGAATTAAAACTTCGTTTCCCGATACAAACGCAAAAATCCATCCGTACGATGGACGCGTATTAGCATTATCTTTCAATGATAATTTTTCTTATCCTCGAAAGTATGTATCGTTGTGATGATTAATGATTATCTTTCTCAATACCTATGTATAATATGTAGAATACAATAAAAGTGGAGGAAAACAAGAAGAACAGAAAGAATGGCTGGAACAATGCGTGATGAGATGCATTTAGGCAACAAGATGCAACAAGATGCCGCGCAATTTTAATAGCAGTTTTTTTTTTATGTAAATAAAAATATGTATTCTATTTCAAAATTGAAATACTAAAGTTTAAAATTTAATTAGAACTCAAATTTTTGTTCTTTACAACATTGAACGATTCATTGCAAAATTCTTTGTCCTCGACATATCTTTTATTGATCGCGTCATCTTTTTTTATTAATAACCATGATTTCTCAATGATTGGAGAGGCAAACAAATATTTGCTATTCATTATTCATTAGCAATAATTGGTTGTAACTATAGTTGTCAAAATTCGATGTTGGACAAATTAGTTTCAAAGGCAACATTAACGGAATGGGTGAATGTAAAATTCACGCGTGAATGGAGAACTAGAGAACTAGAGATGCTTTCTTTATCGGGACAGAAATAATCATCTCGACGATTTGAGTAGCGCGTCGAGCGTGCACGCTTTTTTCCGATCAATGGTGCTGTCGGATTCATCGGGATTTTTGCGCGAATGAAACGAAAGAGAGAAATGGAGAGAAAGAGAGAACAAAAAAGACAGGTGAAAAATGAGACACAATGAGAATGGCGAACGAATGGGGAACAATGTAGAGCGCGAAATAGTGGAGGCGATAATTGTTATCGGTTTCTCTCTCGTGTGCAAGCCTGTGGCAAAATGTGTGTCAACTAACGTCAGCTGTTGCTTGAGGCCATTCCAGCTAAACGGGTCCACCAAAAGGTGTTACGGACTTTAGTCACAAAATCTCTGCGTTCATTTGTCTCGTCTTATAGATACTGCGCCGTATTCCGCTTCCGGTGCACGCGCGAGGAATTGTTTCT
The DNA here is from genome assembly GCF_021464435.1 of Cataglyphis hispanica. Classification (NCBI taxonomy): domain Eukaryota; kingdom Metazoa; phylum Arthropoda; class Insecta; order Hymenoptera; family Formicidae; genus Cataglyphis; species Cataglyphis hispanica. Next base: position 11,757,019 of record NC_065956.1, read on the forward strand.
CATTTTATTTTTACGATGCGAATATTTATTATTGAGAATATCTTTGCAAATTTGCGCAAAAAATAACTGACATGACATACGATTGCGAGATATGAGCTTTTAAAGATTATTTTATTATCTATAGTAATGTGAGTTGAAAAAAAAAGAAAAGAATGCTTGCCATCATCGAATTTAATTTTAATCCTTTTTTGACGGACTTCAATTTAAGGCTCTCTTTATAGTAAAAATGTGAAGGATACATTTTTAATAGTAAATTCTTAAAAATATATTGTTAAATATAATGAAATCTTATTTTTATTTTACTTTATTTCGAAAAAAAATCTGCTTTGAAAAGAGCTAGCATAGAAAAGCATTTAGACATTATCAAAAAATTTTGACAAATGCTTCTGATATTTTTGAAAAATCGTCCGTGTGGAAAATTTATCAGATATCAATAAAGTTTCATCATCAAATAACGAGAAACGTAATTCTACTCGCATTGTATTGATATACCCATAAATGAATAGTGTGACGATTGTCCGATTAATTATGCCCGCTCGATGTTCCGTTCATGTAACGTAACATATAATGAAAACGCGTCAACGCGCTCGTGAAGATTTGTTTTTCAATTAATAGCTGATTATCACGGGGATGATCGCGGCGTTGATTGATTATCGCGCCGTTTCCATCCAGAGTACCGTGCGCCCCGTTGTATTCTTCGATTTAATTAAAAACCCATTCGTGACCCGCGTCTCGATAGCCGCCCCTGTGGTCGCGTGTGGACCGGAAGCGGAGAACAATTGTTGATAGAAATCGAGAAATGTCTCACCTGCAACCTGTAGTTGGGATCCTGTGTCGCTGCGTGCGCCGCGAGGAAGGGGTCGTAATAAACACTGCAAAATAAAAATCATCAATAAGTATTATATACAAATGATTTATTGGACGCTATTGGACGCCAATAGGATTATCGGATTTTTCGCGATTTTCTTTGTGAGGTGTTACGCGCGCGCGTCCAACCAAATTATCCACCTATTTACAAATTCACAATACCTTTCAGCTATATATAAATAAATACTCTTTTGTGTAAAAAAAAACACGTTTTTTAAATGTAACATTTCCTGCGTATGTTTCGCGTAAAATATTAAAAAAAAAAAAAATATTTAATATTTACTACGATAGAGAGATATTCGGGGAGGTTAAAGAATTCAAAGAACATTTAATCTTTCGATTTAATAATGCACAACGCTCGTTTAATAGACGTCCGTGTATTAAACATTGCGCTCAGTCGACGATAAAATTGGAAATTCATTTCTGAAATACGATAATCTCGCAGGATAATGGAGGACGATAGGGGCGATAAACTTTGTTCCCCGCGACTACCCGGAACGAAGTTTGTTTTATGCGCGAAGATCATAAATTATGTCGAGGAAAAAGTTGATTACTTTATATTGCATCTGCTCAGAAGTATTCGCAATGGAATTAGTTTTATGAGTAGCTCGCTCCCATTACCCTCCTCGTTGAAGAGATCGTTGTTAAAAGTCTATTTAACTTGGGTAAGTAATAATCTTGTTTTAAAAGACCAGGGAAAAAAGCTTGTTGACTCTATGGGATGCGAATTCGGGCTCCATTTTGATTACACATTGTCAGGAATGGAAAAAGTTGAGAGACAAAGTATTATCCGCCCCTATCGTGCGATACAAGGTGTTTTGTAAAATGTGAACACAATTTCTCAAGGATAATTTTAATCAAAAATATTTAAAAAATTTTTTTAAATATTTAACAGTACAATCGCCTTATTGAATTTTGTGTTGAAAATTTTTCTTCGCTATTCGATAGAAGCGATTTGTAAAAAATCACAAAAGGATTTTTAAAAGATCAATAATATAGTACATGTGAAATCGGTGAAAATAATATACAAGCTAAACAGCTGAAATCACGCTAGCTTCAATTTATATTGAGTTTTCGATTTTCAAGAAGTATTGGAACACAGAAATTCTGTAGCGCAGAAATAAAATCAAATGGGATAGACATGTTTAAGCTTAAGTTATTTCCAAACTTTTTTCATTATTTTTCTGCCTCTCGCGCGCTCGAGATTATTCGTGAAATATTATGCCCATATTTTACGTAAAGTATACTTTATATTGAATATGGAAACATCCATTATTGCCTTCGTGTATGTAGCAATTTACGTGAATTAAAGATAAAATATGATGTTATATTACTTTTTTTTTCTTTTGTACCAAACCCCTGTTTCACGATAATAATTTGCATTTACAAATTAAACGACACGGACGTTAAATTAAAATGCATAACGTATACACGTATGCAGATATTGGATTTGACAAATCCGATTTCGCGGCTGGAACATGTAACAGGCTTCAAAGATTGATTTTCGCCCATATTCAAATTTTTCATTCCTGCCAATGCCACGTCGAATTCCGTAACGTTAAAATGAATAAACGATTGACGGTTCGACGCGCATGCTTGCTCCTAAAAATCTGACATGATAAAAAAAATTACGATAAAAAAGTGTGTATCCTACAATGATTTTTGAATTCTATAGAAAAATGCACGTGATAATTCGCGCTGATTGAAAAATCGTATTTTGATCTTCAATGAGTTAAGTTAAAGCAATTCGGCTGCTGAATGAAATATTTTTTTTTATCCTTTTTCTTCCGTCTTAGCCTAAGTTTTCATTTAGTAGCAAATGAGCGAATGTTTTTTCGCAAATTATAATCCGCATAGATTACACAGAGTTAGATTGGTATTTGAGAGAAAAAGGATGGATTTAGGGGATAGATGTCGTGCAGATGCAGTGAGACTGACAGGTAAAGCCTTAACGAGCGACACGTGCAACTCATTGCAGTGAGTAATAATCCTCGATCGATATTGATATCACTTGATGATTTTCGCCGCGCGATGAAGTGATGTGGATGCGATGTATGATATACTCGATGATATTTTCTCATACATTCGCAACTACGTTTGTAAATATACTGATCAAACTGCGAGTCATTACAATTATCTGATAATTAATATCATTGTGAAAAATTAAATTTTAAATACGTATTTAAAACTGGAAAAAAGACAGAAAGAGATTGCATAGTAAATCTGATCGTTAGTAACAAGCTTATTAAAAACGTAATTTGTGTATTTTATTGATTTAATTCAATTTAATTAAATTAAAAAAATGCAATTTATGTTTGAAGAATTAAAACTTCTCTCTCTCTCTCTCTTGATCAAATTAAATTCAGGTTAAAATAAACACAAAATTAGTACAGAAAAATGGTTTAATGTTTTAATTCACGAGTTTTCAGACAAAATACTTTATCGCATAGAAAAACCGCGATAGCATATAAATCACGTTAACAAGTCCGGATCGGATTAAAAAAAAGAGATTTTCGCGCGAACAAGTCTTTGAAAACTTTAATGTTGCACGCACTTCTCTTTAACATTCTGCTCGCATAAATTAATTATCATTATTATTACGTACGTTCATCGCCCGACGAATCGACACTAAAGTTTCGCAAAATAGAATTTTCATTCTTGATTACTCACTGCAAGAGTGATTTTATGAAGAAAAAGAGGAATATCCAGACAAAAAAAATATGAAACAAGCGGTACAACATACAAATAAAACTTTTCAGATAGCTTCGATCAAGTAATCATATACAACCATATACTTTCTTAACGGTATTTGTTGGTGTCTTATTAAAAAATATGACATACATTAATTATAATAGCAAGTTTTTTTTTTTTTTTTGTAACATTGCTCCTGGTATTCGTAATTCTTTCCGCACTCAAATTCTTTCCTCACATATAGTTGTATTATTATTATTATTGTCATTTGTGTCTGTAGTCTATAACAATCTTGAAAATTATTATAATTTAACTTTAACTAGTCGAATTTATAATATGTGAGAGAGATACCGAGGTTACCGCTAATAAAGTATGGAAATACCTTGGTACTGGCCGAGGTTAGACGTGACCTGATCGTAATCGGGCCGAACCAATACTTACGTGGGCGCGAAGGGATGTAGACTCGTGGCCGCAGCTGCGGCCGCAAGCGGCCCTGTATTCCTAACCAGTGCAAGAGCGGCCGCGCTGGTTGGGAAGGTGGTCCTCGGCGTTCCAGCTCTGCCGCGTTGTATGGCGACTCCTCTAAGGGCCGCGGCTGTAACAACACACGCAACACGCGCGCACATGCTAATTATACGTGGTCGCCTACCTTGCGCAGAGACTTACGTTGCTATCGATCAGGATTCCAGGCTGCTCCTTGAGGAACTGCGGCGCACGTCGACAAGCCAGCGAGACGAGGGTGGGTTCGCGGCTCGATTTGATATGATTATAAAAAATTCAAGACCGATATTCTGTCTGGAGATTAGTTCGTCAAACATTTCAATTATCAAAATATTTAAAAATTTCAAAATAAATTTGTTCAAAGTTCCCTACGAAATTCGCTGATCAATCTGAGATTTTGTAATTGAATTTTTTTTTATCTGTGAGGCATCACATTTTTATCGTGTCTAATTTTCACAACAAATTCTTTGATGAATTTGAAAACATCTTTTTAGCGGAAGCTTGTCATTTTTTAGCTAAATATATTAAATACTCTTTAAATAAGACTCGATTGTCTAAAAAATGAAATTTAAAACTTCAAAACTTGGCTTGTTGAGAATTTCGTAAAATTATTTTCATTTCTATTATCGCAAATTCGAATAACATTCTGAAAGAATTTACATTTAATAATATTCCGAGAAAATCTCATACATCTAAAGATGAGACATATATAGTAAAGTTATACGAAAAGAAAAGAACTTGTGATCACAGATAGAATATTACAGACTCATGCGCGCATGTCGCCCGCAATGTAAAAAAAACGAGCACGATCCACCGACAAACATATCTGACCCTGTTTGCGCAGAGGAGAGACCTTCGATACGAGCAGGAAATTTTGCTCTTCCTATCAAAGATTGGCTTTGGGAATTGTGCTCGAGAAATAAACATGGGCACGGAGATCACCGGAAGATCCGGCGGTGAAAGAAAAAGAAGGTGATAGAGCGATAAACTTTGGAAAATCGAGAAATAGAAAAGTTGCCTTCCCTCTTGCTCCACTCGTCGAGTTGACACTCGGGAAATGTCACGAAGCGAAAGAAATGATTGCAACATCGGGGAAACGAAATTCATCCCGGTAAAAACACACTCCTTTACGAGTGGATCAATTTTTCGGTGTGTAATTTTATCATTATCCGATCCACTCGCGATGAATTGCGATTTAAATTCTTTGAGTGAATAGCACAGAGAGTAGGAGAACAATTTCCGCGCGTGACAATTTCAATTTGCACGCTTTGAAGGAAAAGTGCTTCGTCATGTGACCGATTCAAAATCACAAACAGTATTTGAAAGCTGCTCGCCTAATGAAAATCGAAATTTCTACGATGAATCTGACGAAATCAAAAAGAAGAAACGCGGATGCGAGATATTTTTCCAAGACGATCGCTTATTTTCCAGTTGATCTGTACCTTTGAAAAGAATATATTTTCTCGACACAGTTGAACGGGGAATGAGGACACAAAGATGTCGCAACTCAATTCATTCACATTGTAGAGTAGCTTGCACGATTGACCTCCGAAAGAGGAAGAAAAATCGTGGGCGAATGCGCATATTCGAAAGTTGACGATGTGACTAGTGGATTTTCTTGCCCAGATGATGCATTTTAGATTCGCGGTAGCGAGCTTCGCTCGGTGAATTTCGACGAGATTATGAAATATTAGCCACTCTCTATATATTTCTAGAGCGAAACGGGAAACAATTTGGGTTTCTATCAATCATTTAGATTATGAAATGGTGAGCAATTACATTCGGAGATAAGAGAGAAAAGGGAACTTGATTAGATTGATTGAGATAATTTACAATGAAATTTACAATGAAATGAAAATTTCTGGTTGTTACTTATATAGATATATTAATACTTCTCTAATAAATTTTAAAGACATAAAAAGAGCATCATTGGCACAAAGAATCCATCACTATTGGATATCACTGGATAATTTTAATTTTTTACAAAGCGTAACAAATAAATTATATTGAGCTATCATGACAGATTATACTCGTGAAATATTTCTTAATTTATGTTTTAACATTGAAAGATGATATGACTAGAAGAGCTATATAGGTACCTGACCTTGATGGATAGTGATTTTAATGAATAGCCGGTATACTAACAGAAACGACAAATGACGTTGAGTTATCGACAGATTCAATAAAAAAAAAAAAAAGTAGGAAAAACAACCTTAACGACGGAAAGAATTCTTTTTATCCTCGACTAGTCCAAGATGGAGTAATAAAAAACTGTCGATTCTGCCTACCTTTTCATCAGCACGGAGTCATCTCATCTTTCGGATCAGCTGCCGATAGAGCAATTAAACAAGTGCTTTATCATTTATATAGATAATTCGCCTTAAATAATCTTCACTTTGAAGAGAACGATACGCGCCGTCTGTTAAAAGAATGGACATTTCATTTGCAATTTCTTATGATTAAAAAAGAGAGACTTTTATATTATTCATTATAAATCTTGAGATTTTATATTATTTTTTCATTGTATATTTTGACAAATATTCTTTTTTAAATATAAATGAATTATATATCAAATAACTAATAATAGGAAATAAGATTTTTCATTTAAAATATTTTGTGTCCGCGTATATATTTTTATTTTTATATAAAACTATTATTTTACTATATTATTATTTTTTACACTTTTCTATAATTATAATAAATTAATAAAATAATCTAAAAGTAATTATTAATTTATATCTCTTCAAAGTGCTGGATTATAAGGTTTATGCTGATGCAAAATATAATAGATATATGCACTGTTGTTAAACTAGTAAATTCAATTACACGAGCATAACATCAACAGCATCCTTAACAGACAACTATCAACTGTGCAAGTAACGCGCGTGATGTTAGCGCAAACCAAACAAAAGTTAACGATCAACGACGGAAGGTTAATGGTCGGTTCGATTGCCGGTTATCTAAAGGCGGATCAAGAAAAAAGAGAGCGTGATGCATAAGTAGCAGGCACATTCCAAAAAGAAGAGTGTGAGGAATTTGTGGAGGAGCAAGGGAAGAGACGGTATTTTAACCGCATCATAAACACTTTGTTAAGGCTTGCATGATCTGTGGCACAGAAATGTAATCAACACACTTGCTCTCTAACATATAGATATACTTATATTAATAATAATCACATTATCTAAAATTTCACTGGTTATTTACATTTATTTCTTCTGAAACTTCACGTTTTTAAAACAGATTATTAAAAGAGATATCGCGCTTATAAAACTTTGACAAAAACTTGACAAAATTCTTTAATTAAATAAGAAAGAAATATTAAAAGTACTCACTTTTGTATCTCAATTTACTTAAGAATATTGCTTTTCAAATCAATTGAAACTAAAAAGAGCAATCGTTTCCCAAATCTCTTTTGCTCAAAAACAGTACATAATATATTAAAAAAGTTATAGTTCGTACGCTCTGACATTTCGCGAATGCGCAACACACGCAACGATTGACCGCCCGGATACGAATTTAAAAGCCAACCATGCTGAATGACCTGCTGTCTTCGGCCGAATTTTACGAGTGCGCGTAACATGCCAATTAACAGCCATTAATTAATCGACTGCGCACGCGGTGGCAGATCGCCCGACACGCCGTTCCGGCTCGGAGGAAATTCAAATTTATGCAAATTATGGTCCAACGAATAACGCGCCCGGCAAAGAACAGTGATATTATATCCGCGAACAATGAAAACATTGTTGACCAGTTTTAATCGGCCCGCCTGCCACTTAATCGAAATCATACGTTGCTCGCGTTTCGCCTAGCCGGTTACAAAATGTCGTGATAAAAAAAATTCGTCGAATACGCGCGTTATAAATTCCATGCACGATCATCGCATATATAAATGACCATGTCGCGGATGTGCAAGTTTAATCGGAAACCAATGAACCTTCGAATTAAATATTAACCCTTCATCCACTTTGTTCGAATCGTTCCAATCGTTTTCATCTCGTATATTGCGGCTATTTTGTTTCACGCATGATCGTAAATACTGAATTTTTATACAATATATATATATATAAAAAAAGGAAAATGTGAATTTACGAATAAATTTTCTAAAAATAATTTGGCATTAAAATATATTTTCGCGATTTATAGGAATATTATTATGTAGTCAAGAATTAATAATATGTTACCACAATCTTATCACGTATTTCAATAAATTCACTCTCCTAAATTTGTGATAAATAATTGCTAGAAATCCATGCGATTATTTCCACAGGCCACAGATCGAGCATCGCCCGAAACGAGGATTTCTCTCTAATTGTAAGTAGTCGATCGGACTAATAGGCGAAAAACATCGACATATATGCGTACCCCTAAAAGGAGAAACGATATATACATATATGCATTATATAAAAGAAGAGGGTGGGGAGAAAAGAAATAGTATATCGTGTTTGTCCGACTAGCATCAATGCAACAACTATGGCAGGGCATTCGGGTGATGATAATTGTGGTTCGTGCACAAGTGAATATTCAAGGGGTTTCTTTCAACTCTGTATGTTACACTGCCAATCACGAGTACATCGAGAAGAGATGCGTGGCAACAACAATTATCGAGTAGTAGAAGAGACAATAAACACGAAGGAGGGAGAGGGAGGTGAAGGAGGGAGGGAGGGGAGAGAGAGAGAGAGAAAAGGAAAATGCGGAAAATAGTCGTTTGTTAGACACGCGCTCGATATTAAATTTATGCGGCGGTTTTTCAGAAATAGAATGAGAAAGATAGAGCAAATTCCGAACGCTAAAAGCAAAATATAATACTTTACATATCATACGCAATACGAATAAGGATAACACGCGTAAAATACTGTTATACAGTGTATTTACGCGTAATGAATTAACCGACGCGAATTGAAAACGCCTATTACTGTATAGATTACTCTGATCTTGCTTAAATAAATTGCGGATAATTCGCGACTCGCCATCCCGTAATGATATCGCATAATGAAATCCATCCATCTCTCCCTCTCCCCCTCCCCCCTCTCTCTCTCTCTCTGGGGGAAAATATTCCGATTAAAAATGAAACATCGACCAATTAAGTCGCGCGTGATTAATTCGCGTTGATGCACTTCGAGGATGACAATCAATCGATATAAGTTTCTTCGCACGTGTAATACTATAAAAAATAACAAATTAATAGACGTAATAATATAATCATATACTTTAATTACAATTAAATTAGAATCATTGTTATCATTATTTAATTCCTGTCATTAATGTCATATTGCAAGTAATACTCTTATTAGAGTTCTATAGTAAGATATCCAAATTTTAAACAAAATAAACGAGAGCAAGAAATACTCAGGCTAATTCATAAAACGTACGAGAATACGAGTTTCTACTAGAGAAAAATCTCAAACTACACTTCGCGGATTACTCGTCGTCTGGCATCGGCCGCGAAAAGGACTTTCTCTCCGCGCAAACCGCGCGCAATGCAAAGCCGAACGCAAAGATCTCACAAAGATTATCTCGGGTCGAGAATTTTTGCCAAGCTCGATGCAATCGACCTAATTACGCTGAAGCGAGAAGAGCTCGCACACGATCGCGCGGTTTCCGAACGATAATAGAAGGGGCACGGGGGGGAGAGGATATGCGCACTTAGACATTAGGTCAGATTTTTAAGCAATTTATACCATCGCGCGCGACGATAAAGAAGCTTTCAGCGTCTTTTCCCAGCGTTGCTTTTATCAAGAAAAAGTTTTTCGAGCATTCTTGGAAAGTGTACAAAGAACTCAATCGCATTTTAACTACGACGTGAGATATTTCCAATTGTTCGCGTCACCGATTTTGTGTCCAAATGCGTCCTTCTTTTTCGCGAAGAAACGCGCATAAGAAACGTAACAAAGGAGTTGTTAGAGCGGTGGAGGAAAAGAGGAGGGCACAGAATTTTAGCTTTAGGTGTTCGTGCTCGTTATGATATCGTTTATGCATTATTATATACGATATATATGTATATCTCAGTGTTGCGCGTGTGATAAGGATCTTTGCTCAATAAGTACCTCCGTCTCGCTGCCGCCCTTGGTGCGAGGACGAGCGGTGCAGCTGCAGGCGATGGAGTCACCGCGGCCGCGGCGACTGCTGCAGCTGCAGCTGCCGATGGCGCCGCTGCTCCTAGCCAGCTCCACGGCATGGCCGGCAACCTGTATCCTGTTTTTGTCATAGATTGTTAGTGCGTCGTGTCACTCCCGTCGCAATCGCAATGACGGGCACGACCAGGTCTTAATCCACTCCTCGCTCGAGAAACTTTCGAAAGCTGCATTACGCGTCGATTGGCAATTAAGTTAGCAAGATAGTTCATAATCAACTTAATAACGTTAATCAACAACAACGTGAATATCGTAAATGTTGCTTGAAATAAATATAATTTAAAAAAAAAAACAATTTCGCGTGATATGAAATAAAGAAAGAGAATTCCTCTCTCAATAATTTCAATTCAATTGTTACTATATTGTGACGTAGTGGCAGCTGCCGTTTTCTTGATGGAGTGGATTAAAATCTCGAAATCCTGAAGCTCTCGTGGAGAACGTCTTTTCATAAATCATGAAAGCTAGTTTTATTACAATAATATTTTGAGAACGTCAGAACCATTGTATCGATTTCAACGTTCCCGTGAATAATTGGCGCGATATTTATACGGTTCAGACAGACGGTTCCAAAATATTGTTGTCAATTAAGACTATGAATTATGTTGCGCAGAGAAACGATTCAGTCAAACAGATTATTTCTGATAATCTTGTTAATTTCACGGATTGAAACGCTCTTCTGCGCAATAAAACGATGTTTTATATGTTTAATAATTGCAAATTGAGTATCTTATTCTATTGATAATTCGTGAGCGGATAATGGCATTCTTGGTGTCAGTTAGCGAGTTCTTTTTCTATCGTACGATGGTAACATTATATTTTGTTGCAGCTATCATTTTAGTAATCGCATAACTGATATATATATATATATATATATATATATATATATATATATATTTCATAGTCCTATTAAAAATTTCCTGTCAATCTACTTTTGAATATATCAAAATAATACAGAAAAATTAAAAATAATTGTAATTTAAAAACATTATAACATCGTATATGTCGTTATAATATCGACAAAAATTTGGCAGCAAGATATAAATTTTTATAATTGTTTATCGTTATTTAAAAATATTATATAATTCATATTTGAATCTAAATTGAATACATGCAAATAATTATTATCGTACAATTTTCTTGTGTTTCAGTAATGGAATTCGAGTCCAAATTCTGCCGCAGACTCTTTGCTAGACTCGAAAATAAAAGCATTCGGTATTATTGCAAGTTCAGGGAAAATGGGTACAAAAATGGTAATTAACATGAGAGTTGTGTGTATGCGCGCGTGCCTTGCAAATCGAATATTATGCAGTTATGTGCCCTCGGAGCATCGTTCGGAATATAATTCAACGTGATATTGGCCTCTTTAAATGTAATTATTAGAATTAGCAGATCGTATAATAGTAACATCATTATCGAAATTGCCTCAATTGCGCGAGCTAGGCAATCGGAAAATGTTCGTGGACATTTACTTGCTGCGTCACTGCATTATTAAAGTAATGTATAATGAGAAAGAAATTGCGCGCGATAAATATTATCTCGACGAGCGAAAATCGCGCGAAAAAAATACTAATGCTATGTGTTCATTAACATTCGTCAATTTTAATTTTTTAATGATAGTTAACGCGATTGCAATGCCAATTTTGCAAAAAGGGGAAAATAAACCGATATCTGACAAACATAATCGGGCAAAAAGAATCATACCATGATGAACAAGATGAAATTTTATGCAAGACTCGCGAACTGACTCGTTAAGGCGAACGTTCTGGCCAGATTTATTGCGTTCTCGAAAGTTTCGAACTATTGTAAAGCGTTAAATCGTACGGCGTATCGATGAGAGGAGAAAAAAAAAAACCCGGAGAGAAAAAACTGCGAGATTTGATTACGGTTGTAAGTTGGCGGATTATACAAACGCGGGAAATCGAAAACGGATTAATATCGCGGCGTAGAAACCTTATGTAAAGTCTTCACTTCTCATCAAGTCTCGAAAGCATCTTGTTAAAATTTGATGCTTTCAAATAAGGATTTTTTAAATATTTCATTATATATTCGTTTCTAATTGTTAATTTGATGAATCAAACAATAATTTCTGTTTAAAATTCATATTAAAGCTTCCCTTTTGTTGGAAGCGTTTTATGATAATAAGACGAAAGTCCTTTAACTGTTCTGTTCGATTATGCAATATTATTCTCTTCGATCGATTTAGAAAAATAATATTGAATATTAAATATAATTGGCGCATTGTAAAATTCATATTGTATAATTTTCTGATTATGAAAATGTGCATCCCTAAATAAGAATTAGTCTAAAAAAGAAAATTACCAAAATGTCGGAATATAAATTCGAAATATTTTACATTATTGCGTTAAGTAATAATAAAGTATCATTTCGCATCATATTTCATATCGTAAATTGTATACATTCATATTATTTTAATATTACAGATAAAATATATGTATCATATAATAACACAAATTTAAGAAAAAGTTTAGATCAGTTTTCGATAAATTAATTTGATTAATAAATAGAAATTTGGAGTATATATTTAATATCGGATATATAGAAAGAGGAATCAGAAATGAATTATCGTAAATTCTCGAGTTGTTGATGAAAAACAGTTTGATACACGCGGCTATATTGTTAAGCATTGTTCATTTTTCATGCTAGCTTATTTGCTAAACGACCACAATTTTGTATGTTTAGCTTTCAGTACAAACGAAATATTAATTACGATATTTGCTCATTGATTTATTGCCAATCAACACAGTGCTATTCATGCGTAATTGCATATTTGATTTCCGATATAATTTTATATACACTACTCTTGTATCGCGCGTGTGCATACATGCACTCTTTTTTCCCGTCAAATGCCAACTAAAAACTTGATAACCGTATATAATTCTATTGATTTGCATCATGCTATTATTATCGTTACCAAGAATATTTAAAATGTAAAACGATAACAAAATATTGAAACGTACCAATGTCTTTTATTTTGTAGTATAAAAAATAACTGTAAAAGTCATTCGCGAAATATTGCTATTAGTAATTATAGTCGGCAAAGAAATGAAATATCCATTTTTATTTCGATTACTCGTTCGCAGAATATATGTAATATCGACAATGCATCTCTTCTCACAAAAGTAGTTGAATAAATTCCCGAAGAGGCTTACATAATTGTGTCTTGAGAGGCGCAATAGAGGGCACATTAAACTGCGAGCATTTTATGTAATTAAAACGACGGAGAGAAAGGACCGACTGAGAGATGCAGAACATCAAATTTATAAGCGAGAGAAAAGGTGGGACACGCGTAGGTCGAGGCGTACATGAATCAAAAAATTATCGAGACTTTATAATTCCTAAATTGTATGTTCGTTAAATTGCGAGATCCTTAGAATGTTAAATAATTCTTAGAGTAATTACTCGTAAAAACCCCCTTCCCTCCCCTCCTCTCTTCCCCCGCACAACTTTGTAATGTTCCGAGTTATGATATTTGTCTCGTTCATCAATCTTAAATTCCAAGATTTGCGAGAATTTATGATATTAATCGCATCGAATATTTTATGCATAATTCTTTTTATATTTTATTAACGTAATGAGAAGCAAAGTTTTTCGTGTTTTTATAATTGATGCATGTTTTCGCGAGAATTTACACGTGACGATGTATATATTAAAAATAGGAAAAACTCTGAGCAAAATCGAAACCAAACTTTACAGATTTGCGTATAAATTGATTATGTCCCCTCTCCGTCTTTCTTCGTTAATTAATTCCGTTCAAGATATGATGAGCCAGATAACTTAATATTGAATGAATAAAACGAATAAATTCTGAATGAACCGTTTCTTTAATTAAACGAATGTAAGAAACGACTTCGCGGAAAAGATTAATTCTCTCATTAAAAAATTTTAATTAAAAACTTAATTCAACCGGAAAAATTAATATTAAGCTAATTTTTATGAAACGCGCAATATAATAAACTAAATTAACAATATATAACGATGTGACAATAATCGGTTACAGCGAAAATATAATTAGGCAATTCTATTAACAAGTTGATCAAAAAAATAGTTTATTTTCCAATTTTATGCGAGATAAATGCGAGAGTAATATTTTTGTCATTTCATAATGCACTCAATTATTACACGGTAACTTCTCGTGCGTTATTTTCAATGCAATTACTCAGTAATGAAAATATTGGAAGAAAAGGAATTTTTATCACATTACGTCGTGAAACTTTGTTATCGCGCATCTAGACCATCTGATCTTATCGGAATTATTTCTAATATCTCTCAACAGCGGCGCTTCTAGTGTATTCACTGATCAAATGACATAAATGTCATTTGTATAATATTTTATTATATGTGTATACTCATTTTCTTATTAATTTTGTGTATTTGTGAAAATTTACTGTACAATATCGTAATTCTCTTGACATGTCCAACAGAATATGAGTCACCGTGCCCGAGACTCCAGACGATGCATCTAGCTGTCAAGTATTTAATGAATTTACATACACGTTATTTATGCATGGAATTTTATCGTATCGCCGATGTAACCCGGAGGGAAAATGGAGAGGGGATGTTTTTCGAGAGATCACTAAGCTGTCCTGCATAAAATCTACATTTGTTTCGAATATTTCAAATTTAATTTGATTTCATTCCGCAACTCGTTTTTTTTATGTTTTTTTTTTATTTATTTTTTTATTTTTTTTTTTTAATCGCTTCTAATTTTTAGAAAAATAGGGTGCATTTTCTGACACTTTTTTCTATCCTGATTATCAACATGCCTCGTGTCATTTTTCGGACGTAACGTCTAATATCGCGCGAATTGAACGGGGTAATGTTCTATCTCAATTCGCGAGGCAGGCGAACGCGTTAAGAGAAAAGCTATCCGCGGAAATTCGGCTTTTGCGGGGGATCAACGGGCGCACTTGCGTGCATACGCCAAGAGTCGCCGGCGGTGTTCTGTGAGTAATTAATATGATTGAATCCTCGTGGGAATGGGAAAAGGAAGGAGAGGGGACGGGGGGCTCGTGCAGCTTTGAGGCTTTCGTTTCGCGGCCGGTGACGCGCGCGCGGAGAATAGGAGAGGGTCGACTCGCAGCGCGTGAGAGGGTGGCGACGATGGTAGGAGGTGCGGTGAGGAGGGTTGCTGGCAGGGTTGCTGCGAGCGATCAATAAATGCCGCTGCCAGCATCCACCCCTGGACCCACGTCTCTCCCGCGTGTCGTCTCTCTCTCTCTCCCTCTCCCCCCATCTTTCTCCCTTTCTCTCTCTCTCTCTCTCTCTCTCCATCTCCTTCTCTGTCCGTTCTCACCGTCCCCTCTCTCCCTTTTTCTCTCTCGCACATTTACACAGCACCTCGAGACTCTTTCCCTCGCTCGGGATACATGCTTAATCGATACAATGAAAGGGAAAAAAAGAGCCTGAGTTTATCTATGTATTTCCCGAGCGAGATTATACTATAGTTGCTCCTTGCGAGAGAATCATCGGCGACAATAGTTAAGAAATGACTGTGATGGCCGAAAATATTTATTGAGTATTCTAATTCGCGTTTATATATATAGGGAAACGGTGTCGCTGTGAGTCTTGCGATGCTCGATTGATTTTCTCTCTGCTAAAAGGCGACGAAAAGGATTCTATTTTTGCGTCAGCACGTGAGAAATTGAAGGCATTCGCACAACGTGGGAAATGAGGGTAAATCTCGTCATTTGTAATATCCGCTTTAAACACACAAAGTCGTATTTAAATGTACCTTATACAAATTACGGACTTACTTCGGTCTTACATTGAATTCTGCAATTCTGATGATTTCAAAGGAGAGAAAGATGTATAAATATATATATATATATATATATATATATATATATATATATATATATATACATAGGGAGAAGCAGAAAATAAAGGGCGAGATCTTGATTCAATCTTAATCTTAGACGACGCATAAATTATGCGAGGTAATAGAATGCTGGATAGAATTAAGCGAGGAATCGGTGCTTGAGATTATTCGACGTTCCTGAAAATGACAGTTTGCTCGCGTGCGCGGCGAACAATTGAATCGACTCGCTGGCCTTTTCCACGTCGCGCGTTCAAGTCGTAAATCACGAGTACTTAAGGAGTAATTAAGTCGCATTAACTTTACAAAGCAAGGGGGAATCGAGATCGAAAGTCGTTTCGAAGATTAAAACATTCGAGTTTTAATCCGAGCGATGATTCGCATGCTCGTTTTAATCGCGAAATTATAAAGCTTCAATATTGTGACTGTTTTTAAAACTATCTCTATCGTTTTCATTTAAAAATAATAATAAAGGCTTCGTAAAATTTCGAAAAGTAATATTGCAGGGCAGTTGATTTAAATTCAGTCGAATATATCTGATATGTAGAATTGGAAACATTTTAAAATATTGAAGTTACCTCAAAATTGCAATTCACAATATATTTTTCACAGAATCTCAATAAATAGAATTTTGATAACCGATAAAGAAAAATTCTCGTTATACATCAATCATTGACTCAATACATCGCTATGTACATGTACATTGCCTTTCTCACGAATAATGAATACCATTATCGGATTAAAAACGAAAAATATCGTCGGCGTGATGACTTTTCTCGCAAAGTTTATTAAACTTGGGAAGAAGAATAGCGGCGGAAATTAAAACGTATGTCGCGTTAAGCATGTCGTAAATAATTCAATCGCGAATTTCAAGTTACGAAATATGGCAAGGTATACAAAAGTTATTTTACATCTTTTTCGGGAACGTCGATGTCGAATTGGAAAAAATGGGGAATAAATGCGGATGCTGACGTCGAGTAGGAGAAGAAGAAGCGGGATATAAAAAAGTGAAGATGATAGAGAGTGAAAGAAACAGAAGTAAGACATACACGGAAACAGGTGTGAATACACAGCCCGTGGTAGGCTGAAAAGTCAGTCAAATGCACTAGAACCACAGTCGCATAACCCAACGAGTAAAGCAACAGTGATTAAGGTGTGACGTTTACATAACGTACTTCTCTTGGCAAATTACTTGGAATTCAAATCAACGCTCACGGGACTAATGACGTCAGCAAACAAAGATACTACTGTACGCTGCCGCGACCCGACAAGAACGACAAATCTTCGGTGTGTTCGAGACACCCGTTACACCCGCCCCTCTCCTACGGGGACGGCAGACTCTGAGATACACGGGGTGTCTCGAACGGGAACGGAGCGTTTACTAAAAACGCAGAATGTAAATAAGAAGTTTCTACATCACGCGAGATGAAGTTGAATGTGCAGAATTAGATTACGATTTTTCGAGCCAAATTTTACACTCGATTTTATATTCGATTTGTAGAAACAATATACGTCATGAAAAATAGAATTAAACACAAGGATACCATCACAATAGATGCATTTCGCGTGCCGAGAATACATTTAGCATCGACTTGACTATTACTGCGTTATACACGATTACTATTAATACTATCACATCAAAGCTATATTAATTATCTCACTAGACAACGTGACTAGAGAATCTCGATCGGCAATTTTGATTTTGAGATGATTAAGAAGAAAGCCCGCTTCAATTCCTCGAGTACGGATATCTACCGTGCGCTTTCTCACTCGCGTTATCGATCCGAGGTCGCACCCGGCAATACACGGGCAAAGGGTCTCTCTCTCTCTCTCTCTCTCTCTCTCTCTCTCTCTCTCTCTCCCGAGGGTCAAAAAGTTCCTTCGTCATATCTCAGGGTTGCAATAAAAACTGTTGCCCCGCGCGAGACGGCGGAAACAACCAAAGTTTCTGAAGCGATGAATAAAGGCATTCTCTCCCGGATCGAAGGTAATAATAATATAGGTACAATATATACGTGTTTCTTGCTCTACACAGATAGACTTGATCGCAAAAGGTATCAATCGGCCTCGACTCGTGTGCCGACTCGCTTGATATACGATTCCATGCACTAAAAGATATTATTCGTTCCAGAAGTATAACAATAACGGTCTCCGAACGAAAGCCATTCAAAGATACTTCCGAGCAAATGGTGTAAGTGAGTAATAATACGCCAAAAAAGGAGATGCAGAGATTAGTGTGCGTATATATGTGTGTGTGTGTGTGTGTGTGTATTTTACATATATATATGTATATGTAAAACATGTGAGCTCTCTTCTACTTTCACATCTCGGAAAAAATCACTATCTACGGGACACGCGATCATCGTAATTTGCTCCCCATACCGGATACTAGATGCTGCGTGTTCGCGTGACGTGAGATGTTTCAAATTATTCTATTTATGTAAAATTGCTTTCACCAACGCTCAGGACTTTTACTTTTGTCAATAATTTTTGTGAACAATTGTGATCGGAAAATTTTTAATCGCGACGAGACAGCTATTACGTTTTCAAAGATAAAACTTTTAAATGTTTTTTACTCGGGGAATTATACATCATGATTTTCACAAACTGCGCTCTTCTCGAATGTAAATTAATCATTCGCGACAAGTGAAATTCAATTTTCAAAAATTACCATGAATTAAAAATTTGTTTAACAAAAAGACATCTTTAAACTAACTAATAAACAAGATTATGGATTATCTAGCAGAATATATATTTATCTCTCTTTTTATTAAATGACAACTGGTTCACGTGCAATAAAATTTTCTATTTTATTTTATTAGAATCCTTTCATGTCTTTCTATCTTATTATTATATTTTCAAGATAGTTTAATATCGTAAGCAACGCTCTTATCGCAGGCTGTAGAAACAGCCATGTAGATAGTTAAGACTTGCCGGCGATCACCTAAAATAACAATTCGATAAAATTTAACTGTGGAAATAGTCTCGTTTTCGTATCGAGCAATAGGTGAAAGCTCAAAGTATCAGAACCACTCGACCGTTTTGCACCTGTCAAAAAAATGTTGCCGCGTGCGATATTACGGTGCAAGAAACATTTCGACGTCAATTAACAGCTACGAAAGTTAGAGAAAATCTCGTCATTATTAGATAACTAATAAATATGATCATTTGATAATAATAATTTAGTCAATTAATAAAAGATCTCCCCTTCCCTTCATAAGAGCCGAAAATACGATCGATCGAGTCGAAACAATTTTCATTTTTTTTTTTCTCTCGAGAGCGATGATGACGATGATATCATACATCTCCTCGTCATATTTCTTACTTCACAAAACAAAGCGCACTCCCGCTTGCGGCCCACTACTAAAACTTCTGGCGGTGCTTGCACGCTCAGCGGTAACTAATTAAGGCTACGCAATGACGACTAATTAGTGGATGCCAGGCTAAACAATCATTAAAAAAGACGAACGTTATGTGTATACAATCGAATTGCTTCTGAACAACGCTCCCTCCTTTCTTAACGCTACATGTGATGTGATTAAAAAGAGCCGCTGTGACGATATAATAGATACAATAATTTTTGACGGAAAAGATTAGCAAAATTAAAACTTAGATTGTTTTATATCCTCAATCTACTTATAAATTTAAACTTATAAATTTAAAAATTTAATGTAAAATTTAATTATTCGTAAAGTACGAGCTTAGCATTATTTAAAAATAAAACTACTTCCAATAAAATTCAAAGTTCAAAAAATTTATACTTGTTTCTTCTAGCCAATATGGCTCTTACAATAATAAAAAAATTATTATTTTAATATTTGTAATTGTGTTCACATAACTGTATCTCTCTCTTTCTCTAATGTAAAAACTATTTAAATATTATGCAGCTCTCTCTAATATAATATAAAAATTTTGAAGGAGCGCGACTGTTCAGATGCACTCTGTATATTATATACTTGTGTATGTACTTGCTGAAATATCGACGACGACGACGACGACGACGACGACGACACTCGCACGATTCTTTCATATCGTGTGCGATTATTCGCGTTATTATACTTGAACGAAATTAGAGAGATGTTATTTTGCTGAAAAAAAAATTGCGCAGACGAATATTGATGCACGCGATTATCGGGTTCGCTCGCGAGGGAAAGAAATGGCGAGCGACGTGGCCGATACGATTGACGATTAATTAAACAAAGGACGGTGTATACCAGAATTAATTAGTTACCACTAAGTCAAAGGCGGCATTTGTTCGAGCATGCAGCAACCTTCGCCCGTTCAAAAAATTATTTGTCATGTCTCTCGCCAACTAACACACCGTGCCACGATCCATTAACATTAATCAATGACAATTAATAAACAGTTCCAAAAAAAAAAAAATAATAATAATAATAATAATATAGTAAGAAGAGTAATAAGTATTACAGACTGTGCCGCCATGGCAGCCCGTACGTGAAGTATTGACAGAGAATTAACGAAAAATAACAGAGAAGAAAATATAGAAAAAAGAAATTGTATCTCGAAAGAGAGAAAAGAAAACGGAATAAAATTGAGAGCATGCTTTCTCGTGCTTATCGCATCTCTTCTCGTTCTTGTTATTTTTATCGTTTAGTAATGATACTCGCGTCGGTTAGCTTGTGCAATATGCATCCTGCATTGAACGATACATGTGAAAGAGGGACGAAACAATGCACGAGAAAGACACAGAAAGAGAAAAGAAGAGACAGAGACAAAGATGAACAAGAAGAAGAAATAGGGGAAAAAAATAGGAAGAAAACACGATACTGAAAGTCGCTTCCACAAACTACTTCGCAGCTTGTAATGTATACGTTATGAGTGCACATATGTTTGTTAATCGTACGATACTGCCAGGACGGATTATCATACGTGTGAAATTACAATATAATAAATATGCGTCCGCGTGTACATGTATACGCTGCTGAATGTTTTCGCGTACGTATAATACATGCAGACGCATATTATATGCGTATCGGTATATATAGATATATATATATATATATATATATATATATATATATATATATATATATATGTAATGTATATATAGATATATTCACAGGTGAATCTCATACGAAGGCAAGCCAAGGCCACGACATGAGACGTGCAAATTAAAAAAGATAATAATATTAAAAAAGAAGCAAGTAAAAAATTCTCTCCCAAAACCGCTCCAACCACAACCAAGCACAACCACAGGCAAGATACGGGCCTTTATGTCAACGAGACAGTCATCAACCAGTGAATGTGGCGCATTACCGTGATTATTATATGTAATAGTAACAATTTAAAAAAAAAAAGAATATCTATATATATATATATATATATAAAAATGTATGTATATATATACGTATGAGGTATATACGAAAGGCGGGGTTAATCGACGACGGGGAAGCGAATATATAAAAGAGGAGGGAGGAAAGGGAACATGTAAAACCGGTTGCGCACACCGGATAATCCGATCGGATAATTCGATTAACCGATTCTCGCTAAGCGATTCGCCAACTTCCGTCCACCCTATAGTCATATTCGTGGACGTGAAGGGGAGTCGCGTAGTGGTATTAGTAGTTAACCGAGGTTAACGACGTCGGATGCATCCGGTTCTGACGGTGGTAAAACCCGAGAGAGAGGTCTCGGGCAGGAGAAACGAGGCGGGATTATATTAAAGTAAAGAGAGACGTAGTAATCTCGACGGAACCCCGATTAATCGAGCTGGTGGCGTAAGTGATCAGTATAAATACGTATAGATAGGACAAACACGCAGAACAAGCGCGCATAACACGACGTCGGAGCCGGGATTGGATTAATCGATTAATCTACATTTTAATTATACATGACGAGGATCGTATTTTTTTTTCTTTTTTTTTTCCCTCGTGCGGTCCAAGTGCGGTCAACCCGGTCCGGCGGCGAGACTATGAAGCGACCAAAGTGTTTGCCAAGAAGAGGTTAATAATCATTATATATGACAGAGAACTCTCGCAAGTCATTTATACGGAATTATTGTACGTAACGTAAATTATTGTATACTTCATGCTTTTATATCACTGGACAGATATATAGAGCCCTAAGATTAAAAGCTACCAGGCGAGACTTTCAGATCTTTTCTTAAGGATTCGTCGGGGGTGATTCGGAGATCTCGTGTGACGCGCCTCTCTCTTTTTCTCCGCTCAATATTTCCATTCGAAATCGGACAGATCAATTTTATATATCCATGATACATAATGCATTCTGAAGATAATTAAGCTAATAATATACATTAATTTCAGCTTTTTAATAAACAAAGTCCTCATTTTTTTTTGCGAAATGATTTTTATGCATATAATTCAAAATTCGCATTTAATTTAATCAAGACTGAAGATTTCTTAGCAGAAAGCTAAGATAAAATAAAGAGACGCAAGATCGAGAAAAGAGGCGCGTCCAAGCGGATTCTCGTCCGTTTCATTCGAACATGACATATATTCTAGGCGATTCGCGTAATTCTTGCGTGTTTATCTCATCACTGTTACTCGTTATTCGCTCAATTTCCGCTTTTTTTCAATTTGCTTTTCTTTTCATTCTTTTTTTTTTTTGTTTTTTGTTTTTTTTTTGTTTTTGAAGAAAGCAGGCCGTACCTTTCGACTACTCTCGTTTTCATGGCTTCTTATTTGATTATCGCTCATGTCTTCAGTCTTCAGTGTATCTTCTCTTCGAATTTTTCCATAAGGATCCATTTTGGTCTTTTGCGTTGTCAGGAAGCTGTTTTGGCTGCTTTCTTCCTGATGTCCTGCTGCTGTTCCTGATTCTTTCATGCCGTTGAAGTGTCACAGGGCGTTTCAATCGCAGAAGCGTTTAATCTTGCTCTCTCTTATAGCATATTTATAGAAGATGGATTTTCCATTTTGCTCTCGAATCAGATCATTTATATTCCAGTATATTCAGTAATTTATGTTGAAATAATTTTGTGTATTTCGAAAATCTCGAATCGACGAATTTAATGAAGATTTCCTGTTGACAGACTCGTTTTCATTCTCGCTTCTTCAAACGAAAAGCCCTACGTGACGTTGTGTTCATTTGTCATGCCCCGTGGATGGTCGTTGTAGATTAGAATAACGTAAATGATCGCGTGAAAAGACGATAAAAATCGAGAGAACAGGAAAAATAGAGAACTAAAAGTGAGAAACAACAGCGCTTTTTCGACATTTGCTTCGATCGTAAACGAGTGATGAAGATAATGTACGTGGCATGCAGATATTACAATCGGAAAGTTTAAAAGATTCGATCTCACGGAAAATGTTAGCATCACGCGATGAATTTTCACTGCATCCATAAAAAAGACATTGCATCTACGTTTAATTAATATATTTTTAATTTTCTTTTTATCTCTAAATTTCTGAAATCTTTTAAAAACTTTGATTCTTAGATTAATACTTTTTTATACTATTAGGTAATATTTAATAATATATAATGCAGTTTATATGTACATTTATATAAATTTATGCCTCTTTCTTCATCGCTCGATGCTACATTTTCTTGTTATACGATATCTAATTACAAATGGATGACACGTTCACGATAAAGTTAATTGTAAGCGCGCTAATTAAAAGCTTATAGCATGCATCATCAAAATCGTCGTCATTGGTAAATAAGTATAATTTCGCGTGAGTTAAGTTATGCCTTTTTGTATAAGTGTCTCAGAAACTAGAACAACATAATGATATTGACATAAATGACATTTCATAATTTGGAAATGACGACTCAAATTTTCTCTTATATTTTAAGCTATAAGTTATCGACGTGTGTTTGTAAACATGGGTTTGTAAACGTGGGTTCGCGGAGAAAGTAGAAAGCTCTTAATGTTTAACGGTTCTAGACATTCTATAGAAAATTTATCGTAAAAGTAATGCGATATAAAACTCGAGCAATTCTAGATTTCATATCTACATGTATTTTGCGATTCTCACAATTTGTAATCGCGTGGAGAATGTTGTTGCTTGTACATTCGTTAAGAGAGTGGTCAAAAGTTATTCAATTTGCGCTGAGAAATTCACATGTAATAAACGTCGCAAAGGCAATAAAATCTTCTACATCGAGAGAAGCAAACTTTTTCCCGGCGGCAATATCAATTTTCTTCGCACGTTCCCGACGCGACCGCGACAGCGCGAGTCAAGTAAAAGAATTCTGACACGGCGTAAAATTGGAGGAAAGAACCGGACCGGTTGGGTAACAGAAAAGAAAAGGACAGGACGTAGGAAAGCGGTATGAAATGGAATGAAAATTGTTAGAGAACGCGGAATGTTCCGGGAATTGTGGAGCAGAGTAGTAATATCGTCGCGAGAAGTGCGATATTGGGATAGATAAAGAGACAGAGGAACGGAGCGATCTAGGAAAAGAAGAAAGACACCTCGGCTTCCGGCTTTTCTTCCAATTCCTTCTCTTTCCTGCGTCCCTCTTTTTCGTTATCCCATTGCTAAATTGACGTTCGCACTCGAGTGAATTTCGAGAAAAATAAAAACGAAAGATTCTTTCTTAAAAATGGCTAACACGCGAAATGTTCGGGATAAAAAAGGGCGAAGCAGGACGATTTCAATATTTCCGCGAGCATGATTTTCGAGAGCCGATTCGTGGAGAGTACCAAATGACGACGTTTCGATGAATAAATAGAGAATAGAGCGCGTCGACGCAAATATTCCGACTATTCGCAACGGAAAGTTCAGAGGCGAGATGCTTTTGCGAGAAAATCGGAAAGTGCGCGGAATGAACACGTCGACGGAATGATATGTAGTTAAATAGAAAGAGAAAATTAAAGAGAAAAGCAGATAAAATTATAAAATTATGTGCATTTTTTCAATTATTCTTCAAACTTAAAGCTGCATTTGTAAGCAATTTTACACAATCAAATAAAACTTTTATTTAATAAATTCTTTGTTATCTACTCCGTTTATAACGTTTTTACACAAATTGATATAATTTTGTATATATATATATATATATATTATGTGTATTAAATATTAAATGAAATCTCTTAAATAAATCGTATCTGCTTATTCTCTGATTTTCTCCGACAGATGACAGACACATGCATGATCGTGCAATCGTGAGAATCGGTTTTCGATTAGCTCGTCGATGATGTACGGAAAGTAAAGATTCCTCTTTATTGACTGAGATGTGATAAATCGCTTGTGCGTCGCGCAGATTTGTTTCGGTGAACAGTGACAAGAGCAAGTTGCTCTTGTATCGATTAACGATTTGCTTTGTTGCTATTCGTTTTGCTCCAAGCCTCGATAACACAGTTCTTCTCGAAATATTAATATTGAAATATATTTTGTGTGTGTGTGTGTGTGTGTATTCAATCTAATTTCAATAATATGAAAGATAAAATAATATTCACAGAATCTATCTATAATATATATATATATATATATTAAATTTATGTATACTAAAAAATGCAAATACTTGTCACATTTTATATCTACAGTTTAAAAGTTATAAAAATAGTTAATTTTTTATAATTTTTAAAGGATTTTTTGATTTTCAACAGTATCATCGAGCTTGACGCAAAATTGAAACTACTGTCGATTTCATTGATATATAAGAATAGTTATAATTCGTATAAAATTTACCCATTTGTTTTGCGAAAAACAGCGATTTCTTTCTACTTATCACATACTTGTCACGTTCTTGTTTTCGTTTCATATTAATACCATTTAATTAATTCGTCCCTTTTTGTTGTCTGTCTTTTTCCTTGTCTTACTTTTGAAGTCTAAATTTTTGTTTCCACAAATATACTTCTACGCGTCTTTATGCGATTTTAATCGCTCAAATGTAAACACTTCCATTTGACAATTAACAATATGAGCTAGTCGCTATGCACTAATATGTCTTAACTAATGTGTCTTAATCTATCAATTTATCTCAGTAAAAATCTACTTTCTATGTTTGTAAAGTGGGGCATTATGGCACACCATTGATCAATAGATTGATCAATAGAAGCAAAATATAAATCGCGTCACTCCACATCTACGGCTATTTTATAGCAAATTACCCCAGTTTACTCGTTTGGCGAATAATCGATGTCACGATCTTTGGAATGTCAGTTTAACCCTGTAATAGAGTACAGTCATGCGGTTGCGTAATACTGTTCTACGTCTTCCTACGTGGGATCCTGCAAGTATACGTTTTAACACCAAGCATGACAGAAAAGCGGTCGTTCGCAGCTATAAAAATCACGTAAATATAAAAATACATAGCAGGAAGAACGATGATTGATGCAGATTATACACTTGCAGAATCGCATGAATTTTAATTCTACGTTATGTTTTCTAAACGACATTTAAAGTCTAGCCGTATCTCTTCCATCCTATATGTAAATAATCTACGCGTACGCTAATTATACAAAATATATCTCTAAGGTAAACGCTCACATGATCACTAAAATCAATACCCTGTATCTGTTTGGCACATTTAACTTATATGCTCATAGTATTTTCCGCGTTGCTTTAACAATCGATATTTGTCATTAGACTTTGTGAAAATAACAAATGAGCGAGATAAATGATGCCGATAAATCGATATTTGCCTCTGTAGTCTCGATAAAAACTTCGTACATGTATAAAAAAAAAAAAACTTATATATAATTATCTATCATTAATACTTTATACCCTGTAGTCGTTTCATTAAATCTAAATCTACAAGTTGTTAAGATATTAAGATATCGTTTTTTTTGTCACTAGGCTTTACGTTTGTATATATATTATATACGCGTTGTATGTGTTGAAAAAAAAAATTTACTTAAAGTTACCAAACTATCGAATCAATACATCTATAAAAAAAAAGAAAAAAAAAATTTTTTTGCTATGTTGCTTGTTGTTGCCATTTTAATAGATCAAAAATAGTAACACATTTTTAAATAAGAGCTTCTGTAGTCGGATCGATAAAAATACATACTCAAAACGAGAAATGCATATTCCAATAACGAAAAAACAGAATGTTTCAATAAATTTTGTTATAAAAAAACATAAAAATACTTTTAAAGCTAAATAAAACTATTTTTTCAATTTTTGCTCTTTGTAAAAATGTATAGAGATTCAAAGGAATCTGAAATATAATGTCAAAGTATTATCTCGCGAACTAAATTCTTGTCTGAATTATAATTTCAAAACAATGCAACGTGTAGCAATCAGTTTTCCTCTGGATTTTAATTATTTTGATTCCTAAATTATCGCATTAGGGCGTTAATTTAAAACTTACGCCCTTCATAGCCAATCTTAAGACGATTAAATGCTCTGAATGTTGTTTCACGTGGAGAATAACGCGTGTTACAAAACGTTATATCAGAGTTTACTGAAACTTGATATAAATAATTTAATATAAAATTGTACTTAATTTTCAATAATGATGGATTTCACGATAAATATATAGTCATATCAAAATGTTTTTCATAAAACGACAATGATGTTTTTGTTCAGCATGCTCTGTTGCTTAATTTTTCTTTAAACGTACTTCTCTTCCATTATCATAACTTTATTTTGGTCCCGAGTGCTTTGTTAACGCACTTTTCTCCGCGTGAGTGCAAAACTACTACCCCTCGTAGTTTTCTTACCACAAAGGCGATGATAAGACAGGGGGAACGACTTTGCTTCGGCTCGAAAGGAACAACAAAAATAATTGGTTGTGCAAGAGAAACTTAGGAAGGGCTGAGCATGATACTTCTCTCCCAGATTAAATA
This sequence comes from Cataglyphis hispanica, assembly GCF_021464435.1. NCBI lineage: Eukaryota > Metazoa > Arthropoda > Insecta > Hymenoptera > Formicidae > Cataglyphis > Cataglyphis hispanica. The sequence goes on from NC_065956.1 coordinate 11,784,767, forward strand.
AGACAAGTACAAGAAAAAAAAAAAAAAAAAAGATACATAAACATGTGTATGTAACAGGAGAAAGTCTTTAATCCCGAGCTGGCTGAACGACGAGCAATTAGTTGTAGGTAAATAAATATTCTGGATCACCCACCTTGCTTCTGCTGGGATCATCGAGAACCCTATAAAGAAGGGACGCGAAAGATCCCGTTTTCACATGCTCAGCGAGAATTTTGCCGAGCACCCATTTGGGGTCAGTGTTAGACCTGTGTCATCCGAGATCCATAATAATAACCAGAAACGATACACGAGCACCACGCTTTGCATCGTGTCGCTTTCACACGGAGACGCGATTCGAATGAACCGAAACGGCGGTAGATTGAATAATTTTTCCGTAATTTCCGAAAAAATTGCACGTTTTTTTTTTATATGATATAATTATTATTATTAATTAATTTATATCCGTTGTTACTTATTTATCCATGAAAAAATTTGATTAAATTCAAGTCTCTCTATTAACAGAAAAAAAAAATTGAAAAAATTTCAGTATCATTTAATAAACTGTCATACGTAATTTATATAGGGAATTAATTTCGTCAATCAAATAAAAGTTCGACTAGTGTTTGTATAGAATCAGGTTTGTGCAAATCGATATCTTCACGCTATTATTTTTCCGTGAGGAATCATTTTTCTTCCGTCGATTCCGTCCATTCGACGAGCGTCTCTAAAATTTGCGCGAAATAGAATGTATCAATGTAAATGAAAAACAGAGGACCTTGGTCCCTTTTCTGTGTGGCTATACGTGGTTATTCGTTTTGGCTTGGTCGTGGTGTGTGGCGGCTGTTGGAAAGACTTTTAAATAAATACGTTATCTCTCAAAAGTGTTTTTTTCGCGCGATATTCAAGTGTACTGATGATCCGCACGCTCGACAAAGAGCGCGACGGCCGTGTGTCTCATTGTCGTCATTGTCGTTGCCTGATTGGTCGTTGCCTTCAGGAGAAGCCGTGACAGTTTTCACGGAACTCGAAGTAGAGATTCAGCAGTGCCGGCTCTGGCACGTCATGGAAGCACCTACCCTCGGGCCATTGTACGCACACTGCAACAAACAAAAAAAAAAACACACATTACATTGTATTTCGCGTCCTATCTTAATGAAGAAAAAAAAATATCTATGCAACATTTCATTTTGCAATTATAGCGGCGTTTTTCGATTCATTATCGACGCCAAGCCCTTATCAGAGCCCTCAACGATGAAGCTATCGCATTTGTCGCACGATCGGCGAAGATAATTAATGGAGTATTTAACGACATTCGCAATTATATAACCTGACGTAATATGTTAACGAAGTATATGTGTACATATACATGTATATGTATGTATAGGAGACAGACGATTATTTGAATTAAACCGAAAATATACCATGTCACCGTTATTAGTTTGCTAGCTACGAACGCAATTAAATATTTCATCGTAAAGAAAAATAACGCATTCGATGTATTTTAGCGTTATATTTTATTTTTGTCGTACATACATGATGCCAACACAATCTTGTGTAATTGAATATAAATTGTAAATTATATTTTAGCAATTCTTATATTTATTTTTTCAGAGAGAATTATATAACTTACTATGGATAATATAGCAAGCGTGATAAGACTGTAATAATATTAATATCAATTTAAATTGAATCAAGCAATTTAATGAACAATTTTTGTACAACTGTGTAATTAAAACATTTGTCTTTATTGTGCGCAACAACAAAGTTGCAGTAATTCGCTGGACATGGTTGATTGATTGCTAAAGATTGTCTTAAGACTTAGAGAGATCGCGCCCGTATGCCCTAAATTAGTCATTCTTTTCAAAGCGAGCAAAAACTTTGCTGTGAAATTCTTTTTAACAATAATTTATTGTTAAATCAAAATGATAATAAATAAGTTGTTAATATATATTATATAATATATTTTTACTTGGGTAATTACTTATAGATACAGAATATCTTTTACCTGAAATATTGATAATATCATCGGATAATACCGTATGAATGTGCTCGTTTCTATTATTATAGTAATATATTTAAAGTCAGTCTTCTCTCACAAGATAAATGAAGAGTATATATTACTGGAATGGAAAATAGATTTTACATTCGAAGAAATACTAATTGGCCGCGGGAACTATGTAACAAGAAGATTTTGGTTCTGGTCGAACGGACGCAAGACTATCGACAGCACATTTTCCATCATCTTATAAAACCTGAGATTGCAATTTTCTTTCGAGAGGCGCGTGTATACTCTTCGATTTTGTTACCGCCGAGAGATGAATAAGACGGGGAAAGTTTGATACTTAGGGCGTGATTTATGGTGCACTTTTTACGAGATTATGCGCATAGAAATGTGCTTTAAAATCAAATCACACTTCACGGACTCAGAAATATGCGTTTGTACGAGTCACAACATTTTTCCCCTTTATATTAGACAAAAGATTAGGCGAAAATTTACGAACTCTTATTAAAGTTTCCTCACATTCTACGCGCATCAATTATAAAGTACTTTCATTAAATCCATTTCTAATTAATTGGTAACTTAATACCATCGAATAATTAATTGTGAAACGGATCAATATTATCAATCTCTTCATAGGCGGTTTATCGAGAGAATCGATACGCTCATTATTATTTGAATAAAGGAATAAGCAGATAAAACAATGTTTTCCATAAATATAGAATACGAATTACGTAATATCAATATGAATATAAAACATTCGAATAAATATACAATACAACACACGCGCATATTTAAAATCATAAAGTTATCTTATATATAATTTCGCACAATTTTCTTTTCTGCTTTTCTCTTTATACATCAAGTTTCAAGACATCGCATCCTCCGATGGAGATCGGTCCACCAACCGTGTTTAAGCACGACGATACCTTAATGACGCATGATCTACGTGCGCGTAATGGGATGCGATTTTGCCAAGCACGCCCGTGGCTCTGACGAATACCAACGGCAGAATTGATCGCGCGATTGCGTGCCATGCGGTTGTATCTCTGGCAAAGCAGCTGTAATGAAACGGAAGGTGGCGAATTACTCGCCCTTCGTCCTCGGAACCCCCTCCCTGTCGCCCGCCAGATCCACCATCGTTTCTATCGTGTTCTTCTCAACGACGAATATACAGCTGGTGTGGTATCATGGGTCGCGATGATCCATAAGCGGGATGATACCGGATGCGATGTCTGTCCCCTGTTAGTTCCCTCGCGGACGCACATGTCTAATGATTGGTATCAACCCCGATTTTCGCCAGATTCGCGAAGCTAGCGTGATATAAATGATGATTGAAGCGGAAATGAACGATCGGATGGCGGCCCTTTGATAGCAAATTTTACTCGTCTTTGATATAGCTGGATAATGACTGGAAGGATGTAACGATTATCACGGTAGTCGTGCTTATTGATAAAGAAAAATCTGAATTTACATATAAATTTAGACTCGACAGAGCGATAAAAATATTTGTGTAAATTTGCATAAGCTATATTTTTTATGTAGCTTTTTCGTTTAGATTAGAATCACAGACATTGCAAATGCAAGCGCGCACTTTTGCTCCTCCATTTTTAATTAAAATTTTATGATTTAATTAAATTAAATATATATATATATATATATATTTTACATTAAATTTAACACGTATACCGCGTTCTTTAAAATAAAATTTATTTTTAAACATATAATATAAGAAACCCTATGTATGTATATATATATATATATATATATATATATATATATATATATATATATATATATAATATATTCGTATACGCTTTTCATTTTTGATCTTTAAAAAATCGTCCTAATAATGTCCACTATTTAGAGACTACAATACATATTCTCAGTTCGGAAAAATTTTGAAAATAAAATAATCCGCGAAAAAACAAGATTAATCTACAACAATTTAAGCTTAAATTTCTTTGAAAATGTTATTGTACGCAACTAATATAATATATTTCTACGATCCAAGTAGAAGAGCAAATGGTCAATATCTACGGAACAAAAAGCAAAAAGAGAAATGATTGATAGACTAACGACGTTGTTTTTTCAAGAATGTTGCTATATCTTGCGCGAATCTTGCTATATCTTATTGCGCCACCAGAATTCTACTCCTTCTCTGATTTCACGTGAAATCTTCCCTTAGTTTCACGACAAGACGTGAAATATGTGTAAAATAGAAATGTCGAAGAATTATTTCTTTCGATCATAATTATTTTATAAATTCCTCAGTATATGTATTCTTATATATTCATCCGGTGTTTACGCAAGAAGGTCTTGCGCAGTTACGCCAATTTATATTCACATTTGCATGCACTTAATACTGTTAAATATTTATTTATTTGTAGACATATACAGAATATATAGAAAACAAAGAAATCTCTACACTTTTTCGTCCCATCTTTATTCCAATTTTCGCGCGATATTTCGATATATCAGGTCAACACATCTTTAGACAGGGCTGCGAGATCCACGAAAATAAACGTGCCCTCGTTCCACTTTTATAAAAACTACCTTATAAGATGCGATTTCTTCGTCGATTTATTTATCGAGCGCAACCGACAATGATGCCCGATTTGCATAAAACTTATCGGATCTGCGGGCATGCGCATCGAAAATATATCATGCAAATATTACACAAACACGTTGCGCCGTGGCGCGTGAAATTCTCGTTTCTCCCTTTTGTACGCTTTCCGTTGTTCCGCGAATTTCTCGCGCGAAAATGCCGGCGCGCATATAAAACATGCTGTAATTCTATTAAATCCCGTTTCCGGTATTAACTATCCAGCGCGACGATAACGGCTACCGAGAGATCTCTCCCATCGCGCGCGATGGGAAGAAAAACAAAATTTTTTAATAAAACGAAGCCCTGCGCGGGTCGATCAAACTTTGTCGTTCTATTTCTCGCGCTATCGTTCTATTTTTTTCACGCTACTTCTCCATCGGCATCGGCCGACTTTGCAACGCAAGCGAGAAAACGAAAACGGAAAGTTCGTGAAAAGAATGTGCGATTCAGACGCAATTGAATACGTAATTGATTCTTTTCTCGTTGAAAGTATTCCTGGATTTTAAGAAAGTAAAAAACCGAATGTCGATTAGATAACAATGAATCTATTAACAAACGAGACAAAAGAATCTCCACACACAATTTTGGCCGAAATAAAAATCTTTTCCACAGAATATATTTTATCTCATCTCACAAATAAAATAATAAATATGTAAGAAAGAAAAAAGAATATTAATAATAATATGATATATCAAACTCTAAATCATCGGTGATAACAATGAAAATTGCGCATGAAGGAAAGAAGGAAAGAGTTGTGATTTTAAGACGAACAATTTTGCAAAAGCAAAAAAGTTTGCGATAAAGAGCAAAGTTAGGAAAAAAAATTTTTTTCTTCGCGAAAGTCAGATATTACGTGCGTTATTTCGATGTGTGTTGCGGTGCACTTTTTCTTGCACGAGGAGAGGCTATGTAAGACGGCGGTTCGCTTCGGAAAAAAAAAAGAGGCATGTAACGACTCGTGAGAGAAACGAAAGAGGAAACGAAGGAACGAGAAAATGTATGCATGTCGTGCTACGGGGTGTTATTTACGCGACAATTAATGAGCACAGCGAGACTCTACGTAAATTATAAGTATCAGGTAGCATACATACATACCGATATTCTCACGGAATCAGCGAACGAAGAAGACAACGAGCGGAAGCGTATCCGTAAAACGCGACCGGTTGCGCGAAGGAACGACCGCTTGCTAAGTGACGGAAGTGAAGATAAAGCACGGAAATATGGGTGTAATCGTGGCGAATGTTCTCCATGATGGCTCGCATTTCAGATGTAAAAAAAAAAAATCATAAAATTCTGTCGCCATGCTTTTGCTGTATAATAAATAAAGATGTTAATTTAATGCAGCAAAATGCGGAAAAAACATTCTCAAAACGTGAGAGAGAATATATATATATATATATTATATATCAGAGGAAATTATATTGTATGATATTCAAGATGATTCTTTTTAATAAAAAAAATTCTTTTCTAAATTAAAAATTATAATAATGTTCAGTAATTTTTTTTTTTTTTAATTAATTTAGGGAAATCACATAAGGAAAATTAAAGCAGAGCCGTTAAAATTGTCGAGCTCCTGAATTTTCTATGTACCGCTTAAGAGCCCAGAGACCGTGTATCGCCGCTTAAGAGAAAGTAGGACGGACGAGGGCAAGTGTGCAATTTTTATGACTCGGCTCTGTAAATCCTGTCGATCCGAGACATATACAGGGGTGGAAAAACATATACTAGTGGCGAAAAACGGGTCGACGGGGTTGAGTCGCGCAGCTCTTTTTCGCTCAGTCTCCTTTCAACGTTATTTATACAGGTGGTGCATTTACAGAGAAGTAGAGGAAGAAGAAAAAGCCCATATGACCAGAGCGAAATAAATTTGCAGACAGAAGCGGCATACTCGGTACATTGCACACGTTGGATAATGAGAAATTCCATAGAGAGTGCAATAGTATTAAAATTACTTTATATCTTAAAAGGATAAAAATATGTTGCAGATGACGCAATTATGTGCGTTCTATTTCGAGAGAATTCGAATTGAGCTGCTTTTATTAAAGTCATTAATCAATGCTTAAATATTCAAATCCCTTTCTATATTCGAGTAAGATAGAAATAATGACTTATTTTCGAAGATACATGACTTTCGAGTGAAGATTAATAGCTGTATAATGAGGCGAATTGCCGTACCTATATTTGCCGCCCAACAAGTTCCTATAATTAGAAACGTCCTACTTTTGCAATAGAATTGTAGTGCATATATTTTACTTGGTATTCTATATTATAATAATATCGTGATGTATCAATTATTTCTAAACTTTGGCTATAATCAAAAGTTTAAAAAAATTCGTTATGAATATATATTATATAATGTATATGTTATATAAATTATATTAAATTATATGGACTTTCATATCGAATGACACAAGTAGAAGTCATTTGTATATGTTATGTATTAATCGCCTCTTATAAAAAAAAAAATGGCATAATGAGAAATCTAATCGCACACGCACTCAATTCACTTATATCGGCTCCGAATCTAGGCGTGCATACATTTTCCTTTCGGTATTATTAGCATCTGAATGCGCACGGTTAAAGTTCGCGGAATAAAACTTAAATGTCGTTTTTATCTCACTCACGTCTTATACAGACCTTCCAGTTGTAAGACGTAAGAAAAATTCGCGCAAAGCGCCTTTCACGTCGATTAATGTCTCTATTATGTACAGCAATTCTTTTCAAGAGTCTCCTTGAATTTAACCACGATATTACTTCGTGTAGAAAAGTAAAAAACAGAATTAACTCATTAAATTTTCTTTTCATCGTCGATGAAATCAGATTGAAATCAGAATTCCAAATTTTCAAAAAAAATACCAGAATATCAATTGCTGACGCACTGTCGAAATTACGATACTATCGAATGTAGAGAGGCGAGAGGCGTCTCGGCCATTCCACACTCCATCGACAGTTGTCGCGAATCGCGGTTATTAGAGGCGTCGTACACGGGCAACGTGTGCACCTGCAAGCGCCAAATGGACCGAATTGATCTTAACGTCTCTCCGGCCGCACGCTGAGGGCGCGAGCCTTAGCATTCCGATAATTGCATGTCGCGTGCGTGGGTACGAATTAAACCTCAGGCGTACAGACCATCACTCGATAGAGAGAACATTCATCTATCGATGTTGACGAGAATCACTCCAGCCGCAAAGTCCCGTTTGATTCGCGATTAAATCGTGACGATTCAGATTCGCGAGATGCAAATGCATAAGCTGTAACGTAATTGAACGCATGTATGAATAATCCGATATATAATAGATATTTTTATAATTTTAATTAAGAGATTCGCGCGCGTAATTATGTTTATTGTAGAAATTATAATTTGATTTAAGCTCAATAAATAACGACGATATTTTGATGTGCTGTTGAAAGATCTATTTGAGAAATTTATAGAAAGAGAAGAATTTAATGACACATTAATTAAAATAGATATCTGTTTGTAAGTTCGTCGTATTTGTCCTTCTACGCAAGTTTGAGCGGAATCATGAATGCGGTTATAATTAGAGACGTCAATTGCGCGACACCGCCGTCATTCGGCGTTCTGCGAATTCGAATCCCTTGACAAGAATTGTGTTCACGTTAGGAAATACTTGGCAACGCCCGTACGATCGTTATTACCGTTTCAAGTATCGATTATTTATAACCATGTGCACGCGTGCGACTAGCTTGGCTGTTTTGAGTAGAAAGTTTCCTCAGTAGAAGAAATCCACATCAATCTCGGCTGATTCTCCTGATTAAAGCAAGTTCAAAATGTGAGATATTTAGCTGAATCGTGTCAAGTATAATAAAAATTTCTGTCTAAAATTATATATTATTATTACTCGTAAGTTTATTGACACTTTTCTATTATGTATTTGGATATATGACCCATTTTTCTAATTTTTTTTTTTTTTTTTTGTTAGAATACTTTTTAATTACATGTCATTATTAAACGCGATAATTGTGTTAAATAAAGATCTTTGCAAAGATTATTAATTGCGACCCAGAAATATTTGCTGGATTGAAGGACCTCATAAAGTATAATCGGCAAAGAGCCTATTGGAGCAGTCGCTTGGTTACGTAATGCCACATATTTGCAATGTGTTCTCTTCCCAGTTGATAGCCCATCGAGTAAGCCAGATTAAGCCGCAATTTAAATCGGGCGAAAAATATGAAGGACCGAAATGAGGTTAAATTTGGTTTAAAAACGCTTTTGCTGTGTGTTCGTAAGAGATGTGCGCACAATGTAAAATTAAACAAAATAAAAATATTTTATACATTCTTTCTCTTTCTCTCTCTTTTGTTAAAAACTTAATGCAAAATAATTAAAATTCTTACAAATATAACTTTACTCTTAAACTCTGACGTATTGATTTTTAAAATAATATAAAACTTTATTTCCCTCACACATTGTAGAAAATAACTTATGCTTAAGATTCCATATGTAAATATGTGCACATATTTTTTTCCGATATTCTTCAAATTTGAATTTCAGATTTACGTACCTAAAAAAAATGTATTCTTGAAATAGAAAATAAGTTAAATATTTGTGTATGTAATATTTATATATATATATAAAATCGCCCGGAATATTTTTGTCCGCCCACACTAAGCAAATTTCACACCCGGATGCGTATGATAAAAGAGAAACGGAAAAGAAAATTGTGGAATTTAAAGGGCTATGCGCGAGATTTCTTTCCTCTTATTTTGCAATATAAGGGAGGACTCTTTTACATCTTTACATTCTTACGGCAAAGTCGGGAACGAGCAGCGCGAACGCAGAAAATGTATATTTCCCGCGGAAATAATCTTCGGAAAAATATACGCGCTCGACGTTTGTACAGCATAAATCGTATATGATAGAAATGATATACGGGGCTCTATATTTTTTTATTATTTCATACGATGGACTACACCGTGCGAGAGTAATACCCCGCGCGATCGACCATTTCACCAACCACTTTCGAAAGAACGGTCGTATTTTTCTATCGCGAGTTTCTACTGCGTTTCATGAAACTTCAATTTCACGCATCAAATATCCGCGAGCATAATTTTCTCGCGCGCATACACGTGAATATTACATACATAATCGGAATATAATCTTACGTTTGAAGAGAGAAGACTGTCTAAGTTTTTCGGCTCAAAATGTTTCAGTTGTACGATATTTTTAAAAGTAATTAAAAGCACGAATAAAATCATTTAAATTTTAGTTCCTATCATAAACCTTATCCTAAGAATCTTGCAATCTTTTTTTTCGTAATATTTCTATCTCCGATGTTTCTCCTTACAATATATGCGTAAAATCCGCTAATCTGATGCGCAACACGCTATATAGGATGTTTAAGCTCTAATGGAACTCTGTCGCAGTGCTCGGGGTGTTCAAGTGCTAAAGGGCTCGAGAGAAAGTTCCAAAGAGCGAAAGTTATCTGAGAGATAAAAGGGATAAGAAAGTTTTGACTTACCGTTCGGCACCGTCGGCGGCTTTTTCGTCTGTACCCTCGCTGTTGCGTTGTTCACCTGTCAAATTATAAGAAGAAGCACATATTAGAACAACCGAAACTTCTTTCCAATTCACGAGAGATTTCTATCTATTATCGTTCAACTTTCGAGAATCGCGCGTGGTTATATTTATCATCGTCTTTTTAGGTCACATTTCGAGTCTTTAAAAAAAAAAAAGAAAAAAAAAAATCGCTTTATATATGACAATCATAATATATATGAAAAAAAAATTTTAAACTTGTTATTATTGATGACCAATAAAATTTTAAGTGTGAAAATATCACGATTTGATAAAAGATAATTTTTAGCAGTGAAATATTTATGTAGATGAAACAGCTTCCATTAAAGTACAAACGTAATAATTATTAGCCGAAATAATGAAATAAAGTGTAATTATATAAAAGCGGCGCAATCATGATGGAAGTATATATCTGAATTGAATAAAATTTAGGAAACTTTGACAATTTTACGGGGCCACGCGCGAATCCTGTAATCAAATATGCGTCGTTCGATGCAGATTCGCATTTGCGCAATTTGGCAACAATTTGTATTGCGGCTCTGAACGTGTTTATCGTGAAATTTTTAAATTGCCTTAAAATGCGATAATTATACCTCTGCATACCTCTGCATCGTACACGAACCAATTATGAGCAATATTTAACAAACAGAATTAAAAATTGTATACGATTGCACGTTCCTTCCAATTATATTTCTCGCTTTGATCGATTTTTAAATAAATTGTCTACATATCAAATTCTTTGTGATCATAGTTTCACTTTATATCGGTTACACAGATTGCGTATGTCACACGCTGACATATCTCGGTAAGCATTCTGAGCGTGCAAACGCAACAAGTTTTCACTTGAATTTAGATATTTCTTTTTTCTAAATTTGACTTCTGATACGTGAATTTGCAATCAATAATTCATTAATCAATTTATCAATTTAGAAAATAAGACAAGATTTTTATAATTTTAATAAAATATGTATGCAGAATTTTTTCGTACCAAATTCACGTATCCATACACTTTGCGTCCAAATTCAAGGAACATTATTCTAAGCGTTAGTAAACACACATACACACACACAAATATATATATATATATAACAAGATGTAAAAATCTTTAAAAAAAAAAAAAAAAAGTCTTTTACAGCTTCCAACTTGCAAAATAATATTGATCAATATAAGATAAATTCGATTAAAAATTAAAATAAAGGTTTAATCAAAATAAATAGGTATGATTGTCAACTCAAACAACAAATATATTGTCAATATATTTTACGTAAGATTGATATTTATCGCAATACATATTTATCGCAATTGTTTTTCAGCAAAACAGAAAGATACCAGAAAATAACTTATATTTAACATTACATTATTTTAGAAGTTAGAAACTGCAAAAACTTTGACGGTCGACGAATTTAACGCTTCGATAACAATCAATCATTTGCTATTCAGTAATCTCTTCATTATTCACCTTATATCTATTTATCGCTTTTTAATAAACGTTACAATGTTGTACATTATTACTGTATCGATCTGCGAATTAAATACCGACAATAAAAACATTTTTAATCACTGAATCGCGCGCCGTAACTATGCGACAAATGCGCACAATACGTGTATAAATAACGCGCGAACAATTCTCGCATTTAATCTCGTCGACCTGCAAAGAGAGCTTTACATGCGCGTCAATTGTCGAGGGAGAGGGTGAGCGCGACAACGCGGTTAAATAAAAGTCAACCCGACATGTCGAAGGACGCAACTAATTTCTTTTATTACACGGATATCAATTACGCGAGACAGTTAAATGAAAACAATCAAAAAGAAGAAATAGAAAGGAACCGATTGTCGCGTCTGTCAAACTTCTTCCCTCTCCCTCTTTCTCTCTTTTCTCCTTCATGAGAGGAAAACAATGGCAAGTCTTCCGGTAGATTTCCGATTATTTCCATTTCGCTCAAGTACTTTCGCGTCTGGCAAAAAAAGACGAGTTTCCGCGGGTGGATCGCAACTTGTTTCGTTCTTTATCGAACGCTTCGCTTACCATGGACCCTTCCGTTTCACTTTTTCTTCTACCTACCTGCCTACCTACCGATCTACACCCGCCTTTTCGTTTTTCTGCCCCATTTTGCGTCCACTTCAGCAAGGGTAGAGAAGAATTCTGTCGAGACACAAAAGGTTTGCGATATCGTAACGTATCGTATATCGTTTCTACCTTTGAAACAGCACGAAACTGCATGCCGATTCAGCACATATATTTTCCGACCGAGGCTAATTCAGACTTATTGAATCTTTTTTTTTTTTCTTTAGTTATATTTTATAACGATGCTTTTCATCAAAAGTAGTCATACAAATGTGCAATCAATTAATTATTATAAAAAAAAATTATAAAAAATAGAATATATATATCTTGATAATTCAGATAAGTAAATATCATAGTCTACAAAAATAATATAAATCAAAACAGGAAAATTTCTGTAATCACTACTTGTTCATTTTATGTTGGTATATTACTTAAGTCATATATGATATATATTATTTATAAATCATTTTTGTCGTCAATTTACCTATTAATTACATTATTTTATTATTTAAATGTCTCGAAATAGAATTTCGCATGTTTGGGAATTTTTTAGACATCAGGAAATGCAATGTTCTTCGCAGCTGTGATTGATAAATAAAATATTGATGTGCCGCGACAGGAAACGGATCTTGAACAGCGTACTCTCGACTCTCACGAGGATTGTGAATTACGAGGCTTTATCCAAGGCCAATCACGTCTGTGGCGCATCAAGTCGAGCAATTTGCATTTTACGATCTTGTTTGCAGCAACGAGGATTTGCTACTGACAATCGTGTATATCTAGCGTAGAATTAAACGAACATTGTTAGTAAAGAATATAAAGACTGACAATGGGATCATTTCAAATATACGAAAGTTTACGTAATAAAGTAACTTTATCTCATTTCTTCTAAAAATAATAAATAATTATTATTATAAAACGAATTGTGCTATAAAATCCTTAGAAGGAATTATTTTATTATCTAGATGTTGTTGAATACATAATACATAATACTATCGTAGCAATTATTTTTAAATGCTTGTAAATGCATATCAGACATTAAAATATATATGCGTTTTAATAATTGTGTGTGTGTGTGTGTGTGTTGCTGCACGCTGTTCTGCGATACGATTTAACAAGATAAACTGCACAATTTTTTTTTCCGATTTAGAAACATCGCTTAGCAAAATATATTTGAGTATTTTTCAACATACAGCATAAACTTAAAAAAAGAAAAATTTATTCTCTTCCTGTTCACATGAGTATCGTTATACGTGTAGGGGATGCTGCGAGATGCAACAGATGCAGAAACTATGCGGGCTTGCACTTTAACGAATAAACAAACGAGCGAAACGCGAGTGGACGTTTGAGAATCAATCCCGGTCGATAATAAACAAGCGTGTCCACGCGTGAGCTGCCTTGCTCTGACAAACAACTGCAGCACGATGCGACGGACGAATTTTTGTTTGCCGCGTTCGAGAATCAGCATTCACCGCGTCCAACCGACGGAAAGCATCGCACACAGCCCGATTGTTTTGTAAATTATATCAATGGATATTAATGACACCAAGCCGAAACCGACAGGCAATTTCAATTTGGATTGAGTGTCGTCTCTCGCCTCCTTATATATAAATAAACAGAGATGATACACATTTCGACAAAGTGTCATGTATGATCATTGTTGATTCGAAATTGTACCAAATGCAATAACAAGATGAGATTATCAAATAATTGCGGTTAAAAATCATCATTACGATATTTTCTTAAATATAATATAGGTGAAGAGACTCTGTGTGTGTGTGTCGAAACTTTGCGGTTATATAAAGTAGGCCATTATTTTTATCGAGAGTTGCCAATTTTATTATTGAAAGTATCAAAGTTAATATTAGCATATTAATTTAGATATATATATAAGTATATTTATGCTGAGTATATTTTAACATAAAAGTACAGAGATCGATATCTCATTATATCTGGTTCTCGCTTTTTTTTGAAACATCTCATTTGAATGTGCGAAAGAGACTCTAAAGAGACAGTTTCGATCTTATCTTTGATTTTATTAATACGGCATGGAAAAAATTATGAATGCAGGTCGCAATATAATATGCAAACCACAGGGTTGCGATGAAAAAATTCGTTTCGGCAGCCTTGTCACGAGTCTATCTTTATGGAATACTGTGCCGTCTAAAATTATGCATAAATCAATATTATAATAAACTCCTCCGCAGAATGCATTGATCAATGTCATCACATATTTGGCTCTGAATACTACTTTGTAATGCTACATGCAATTTTTTATTAAAATATATGTGTGTAAGTAATATATATACAAGAAATTGCAATATATTTTATCTCTAAATAAAAAAATTATATATAATTGCAGATTGAACTTTTTCAATATAAAACAACTCAATATATTTGTAATACGTTTTAGATAAAATTTAAAATTTAATGATGTAAAAAATAGTAAAGCTGCAAAAATTTTTATAATATTTTTGATTAAGTTCTCTCAGAAACTATTACATAATGCAATTGATTGCGAGCATTGGACGGATAAAGGCAAAATGATTGCATTAATCAAGACCCGAGTACAAGAGCGATCGGCATTCAAAGGATCTAACAATCGACGCGATTCTCCTCGAGCAACTCCCGCCTGGAGAGAATCCGCGAATTTCCCGAGCACTTATGTCATTCCTCGGGAGTAACAGGAGGGGCTCGCCCGGGGAAGATTCGACCTTAGACTTAGGGAGCTGCTAGCGATCGAATGAGCGAAATGGCACTTTGGAAATTTCACGTAACCTCGTTTGCCTTCGACGAGCGGACATCTACATAAATTTGACTTGCTAAAGCCGAAAACTCGACCACCGACCAACGACTGGGGGGGCTGACCGTTCGTGGATGGTAGTAGGGTAGTACCTGTCGTTAATACCGGAAGCGATGTACGTAACCTATGACCCCACCCGCCGTCGCTTCTACTAGGTCATGTTAGGATCGTGCGGCGAAATGTACGAGGTAATCGAAATCCTGCCCTCTCTCTTCCGTCCATTTTGTTTGCTTACTAACTCGATGCCCATGCTATACGATGACCTTAATGGTAGACGAGTCGCCTCTCCTCTGCTTCATCATGCTGAACTAAAAATTTTTCTTTTCAGCTAAAAATTTTGATTCGCTTGAATCAATCGCACGTTACACGCTGCTCTTTTAAATATTTTCCGAGCAATGCAACTTGCGCATATCTATGGCTTCTTGTTTATGCGACGCTCTTTCCATTGATATAATCGAGCGTCTTTTCCTATTTTTTTTTTCTTAGGCATACTTTTTTTATTTTCAAAATTATAATTTTTTAAATTCTTTCCTTAAAGACACTTCATTATAAAAATATTGAAAAAAATTAAGTTCATATAAAAAATTCACTCTCTTTTATTTATTTATAGATTTTAATTTAACTATCGTAAATATCGTAAAAGTATGAGAGAACAACAAGTTTTGTTTGTATAGCTCAAACATTAGATGTAATTGAAAAGTTGAAAAAAAATTTCTTCATTTTATTTACTTTTGAATTTTGACCGGCGGTTGAATACTCAAAGTTACAGAATCGCACATGGAAATGCTCTTTCCCTCAGATCCGTTTGCGGGACACATATGAATTTTTCATGCACGATTTAATCATCGATTCGCCTCTACTAGCGCTATATATGCACGTTACCGCGTAAGACATCGCTTCTACCCCAACGACTGATGTTGTCGTCGTCAGTGACCTGACCCTGAGAATGTCCACTACTCCTTTGCATCTTCAGGAAGAGCTTTTTCCGACTTGCAGCCGCGACCATAGTCGGTTCGCCAAGGCCGAGCTCGTTAAATTGCATTCACGTGCGGCAACTATAACTTTTGATCGTGACATTGATGTGTATATATATATATATATATAAAAGCTCTTCGATATCTTAAAAATCTTCATATCTTCTTCACGTTGCATGATACGTCACATAAAATATTTTTCTTGCAAATTATATGTAAATAATAAATTACGCATAAAAATGAGATAAATGACGCTCTTGCACGTAAAGTAAACTGTACTTAAATTTTTCTCGATCATTTGTAAATTGTAGTGCACATATAACTTGCATGCACGTTAGAGTCATTACTCGATAACAACACGTCAAAATAATATTCGTTCGTCATTTCATTACTTATGTATTCAAATTTATTGCATTTCTTGAGACGCACACGCGTCAAAAGCATCCTGAGAAATTTCTCGGGCTCTCTTTTGTACATCGCAGGGTATTTATTTATTCGTCCTCGCTTTCTCCGTATCTCTTTTTACCTGCCCTGTCTATTTTACATAAATCGTCTTACGACATTAGCATTGTCATTATCCCTTCTCGCGACTTCGACGGAATGTCAGCTTTGTGCTAAGAGTATATAAGAGCTTTTCTTTCGATTTCTTGTCGTTTTCCTAGCAATTCTTGCTCGTTAATCCGCATTCTTCGTCCACCACCGGATCGATGTAATTTCAGTCTTCCGCAACCTTTATGTCATTTGTCATGGCGAGCGATGAATCGCACTGGATTATGTATTCGCGAGGTTGTTCCTTAGATCCTACTAGCTGAATTGCCATAAGCGCTTATCACCGGACTCGATCGACTCGCTCAAACGTTCTCTGTGGATTTTCCACACGACACGCGACGCTTTTTCCGCGCTATCGACGGGGATCTATGCTTCTTATCAGAGACGAATGTTGGCAAAAAAAGTGATATCTCGAAATAACAACATAGATCGGAAAAAGATCATTTTCCTTTAGTATCTTATATTTGTCAATCAAAAGAAAAAAAAAAAAAGCAGCAGCGAAAATTTCATCACAGGTAATCTAAGAAAATTCCATTGTACGTGTTCAGTTTTCCAAAACACTTCAATTCCACGAAATGCGATTATGATGAAAGTTCATGAGTTGCCGCATCGCGAGATATCCCTCGGATCTAACTCGATCCTGTAAGGATCACAACTCGTTTATGAAAAATATACCGCTCGGATAAAAAAATAAGAAAAAATGCGAAAGACGGAGAGCCGATGCAAGACAAGAATAAAGACGCAGTCGAGCTTTTAAAGATATAAGAAGTCAACGCTCGGGACAAGACGACGATAACAAAAGGTACTCGTTAAAATAATGAGACATTGGATGCGATATTTGCTGGTGTCGCGAGCATCTTGCTTCCCATTAGATCGTCACGGCAACCTCTTTAAACGCATCTCTAAATGTGCGATGATTTCTGCGCGAACGTCGTATCCTTCGATACTCCTCGAACTACTATCGAAAGTCATCTCCCCTTCCTTTTCTTCCGGAATTTGTGTCTTAACCTTTCTCGGTGCAAAAGACGTAGACAGAGATAACGGAGCAAGATAAAAAGACAGATCTGAAATCGATAAATGAACTTGTCGATGTGATGCAAAGCGCGTATTTGGTGGCAAAAAGTTCAGTCGCGAGATTAATAAGAGCGAGTAAAAGTCTGCTTTCTAGGTTGAGGAAAAATATTCCCTTTTTTCCCTGATATACTCGGCGATTTATACTCGTAGCAATTTCGCTATATTTCCGAGTATCGTGTATTTTTCATATGAATTATGAAAAAATGCTTTCGAGAAAATGCATACTTCGGAAAAACTTATATACATGAGAAGCAACATTTGCATTTATGTCTGATGATATTTATATTGTCATTACGCAGTTGTTTCATTGCCATCAATTTATAAATAACATAATCTATATAATTTAATTCTCTATATATTTAAAACTCTTGTGCATTTTAAAAACTTTTTCCTCAATTTTTCTTTAAATCTCCATTCCTCAGTTTTATCGATTCCCTTAATTACGTAAGGATATATCGATGACGAACACCGCGAATGAGCATATCGTAATGAGCGACCTGAAATTTCACGAACGAGCGAGTTCGTTTCCCATCGAAGGGTGCGGATCGTGCGCTAAATTGCGCGTGAAATGTGAATACGCGTAACTTGTTGCCGCTTGTTATCCCGGAAAAGAGTAATCTCAGTCAAATTCTATTGTCGTTATTTCGAAGAAGGCAATAGTGCGAAATATGTCTCATCGTCACACATTTAATCAATATATAAGATCAACGGTCGATTTTGAGAGAGCTGCCACTATACTCAAAGATCCAATTTGCCAAACGTCATCGAGTCGGATTAATGTCTGGAATTATTTAAAGCCGAAAAAAGAACCGGATAATAGAAAGTCGCAGCGGCAATTAAAAAGTCTCTCGGGAGAGATTAGCTAATAAAGTACCGTATTCCCACGGCAATCTTTGCGAGAAGTTCGCAACGACTAATTGCGTTTCCCCTCAAATCTTCCACTTTCTCCTCGTAATCGCCACAATGAACATATCGGTCTGCGTGATTTTCGAGAAATTTCTGCCAGAATTCGCATACGCGAATGTTTTATTACGCGTCCTTTTCGGAACTCCGTCGGCTAGAAATTAACGGCGAGAAAGCAGGGATGGGATGGGATGGGAGGGAGGGAAGGGGAGGGAGGGGGGAGAGGAAAAGGTGAAGGAGGAAAAGGCGCGGTCTCTAATTTAAGAACCCTCCCTAATCTCTTCCGCAATTAAAGTGCTACGTCACGTTCGTGAGAAAATTACGCGTAAAAGAATTCTCGTTAGAGTTCGTTTCTTTTTACCATTCTTTGTCATCTCGTTATTCCCGAATGGCATTCTAGCCTTCGCGCCTTTTTTTAACCTCTCGCTCTTTACGGCGGCTCTTAGAAAATTCAACAAAGGACCTGGGTACTTAGTACTTGAGTAAAACGGGTCAAATGTCGTCGCGTAAGAGTGATGACGTACGAGATATAATCGTTCTAAAACTGCTCTCGCGTTGTAATTGACGATGGTATGGTTGGTGTAAAGGTGTGTTACATCATGCTTTTCTCTTTGTTAAAATTCGATCGCAAATAAAATGCAAATTGCTCGTGAAGGAAAAGTCATTAACATGCCATTATCACGCGTAATTAACGTACTGTTTTTCGACTGTCTCGGTTGCCATTTGCGAAAGTACTTGAGTCTCTGTGCGTTTTACTATCTTACATCTACAGCTTACATAATTGTTATCTTAAATCTATTATTTTTTTTTCAATTTGATTATACCATAAATTGTAAGTAATTTTATTTTAGAATTAGCAAGCGCTACGCGTGTGCCGGTCGAAAAAAGACAAAAGAAAAGAGATTAAAAATATGTTGTTAAATAAAAAAATATATAGGTCGTAAAAAAATAAAATTAAAATAAACTCGCGGATGACAAAGTATTCATCAGCAGCAGTTGTGTATTTGCAAATTTTTTTTTTTTTGACAAATTTTAAAATATTTCTTTGCATAAAAACGTATAATCCTTTATAAAAAAAAAAAAAATCTATATTCTCCTTTCGTAGAAAACAAATTTGTAATTTACTGAAAAAAAGCAATTTTTTACTCGTTCTCCGAACGAATACTTTGTCATACATACGTATCAAAGTATAATCTTTCGACAAAAAGCTGTCGAGACATATTTCATTCATTTACGCTAGAAATGGCGGAACGAGTGTGGGAAAAATAATCGAAGAAAGAATAGAAACAAGAAAAAAAGAAAGAAAAAAGGAACATAGAAGGACTTAATTTACAAGTGAAAAATCGAGCGCGGCACGGTTCTCGTGTATCGCGTGAGAGAGCGGGCAGTGCGAGTTGCATTTCTCATTATATACATATGACTCCGGTCTTTTTGCTTGCCGGTAAACGATTCCCGCTAGTTTCCTTACCTTTTTGGACACTTTGCGAGGTCCTTTTCGAGTGGCCCCCTCAGTGTCCCACGATCAGCCACGATATGCCCGTTTGTTAATCTCTCTCGCTCTTTCTCTCGACTGACCGACCAATCGATCGATCATTTGTTCTTTTTCTCTATCGCTCGCTCTCTCAGATTTTTCAATCAACTATTCTCGAGTCTCTTTCACTCGCTTTTTTTCTATTTCTTTATTCTCTCGCGCAGAAGCTCTCTATAGAACAACAGGAGATCTGCGTGAGTTACAACCATATTTAGCGATTGTTCGTTATTTTGCTTCGCTTTCGGTTACTTTGTTTTTTATAGTAGCCGAACCAGCTACACAACGGGCGGGATTGTTCAACTAGCGGATTTTCCAGCTCCTTTGTATGCGGTTCGTTTACTTGTTCGACGATCGCATTGTTTCGAGCGCGTCCACCCCTTCAACTTTGTTCATTTTGCATCCGAGGCACCGCCAACGCGAATCTCTTTCCGTTTCTTGTTCTTTGAACAAGATCGTTCTCAAATTGGGAATGACAGTAATGCAAACAAGAATTTAAAACGTTCGAAGACTTTAAATTATGACGTTCCAAATCCGCGTTGGCAAGCAATCCCGATGCGTCTCTTTTTCGCTTTGGGTATGACTCGAGGATTCTCGAGGCGAGAAGATTGGCAACGATATTTCGTTTCATTATTTTCGACATTTGTCACTAGAAATTTTGTTTGATAATTTAATAAAGAAATGCATCCGCGTTTAATGAAATTTTTGCTTCAAAAATTTGGACGATCTTACGAATCGTTTATTAAAAGATTTGGATTTTCAAGCTTTAATTGAATCATTAAAATTGCCGTAAGAAAAACCTCCTAATCAAACAGAGACGTCACTATCGAATCGGAACAAATCCGAAGAAGTAATCACTGACCGTGATTTAAGAATATAATCCTATTACGTCCGAAAAGCTATATAATGACGACAGAGGAGGACGCGGCGGCGGATCTTCTCGGAAGCAATTTCCCTCGCGCGTCGTTCTTTCAACAATCCTTTCAAAGCATGGAGAGAAGAAAGAAATAGACGACGACAAATCTTCTCATTAGCTTTACCGAGATATTAAATTTTAATTGAAATAGATACAGAGACAATCGAAAGATTCTCGATTCGCGTATTTACGGCTAATATTAAAGGCTTGTATTTCAGAGGCGCGTTTGTCAATTAAATGAAACTAAAACGATGGTTAATGCGACGTGTATGAGAGCTGCTTCGGCCGCCACGAGAAGATAACTAATCGAATTGTTCAATTAGGCTAAACCGTTGTTGTTTGGTATCAGCATCGACGCAGCAGATGCTGCGGTTATCGCGGTGACAGCCGAGAGCTATGAAAGCCATGTGCGATGATCGAAACTGAAAGCTGTCAAGATTTTCAGTGCAACAAGAACAAATTTATTACGCGCTATGTATAACCATTTTTAATTACAAATTAATAATCACGAGATAAGATAAATAAATAAATTATTAATTAACAATTAGTTTATCAGATTAAATTTATCAATTAATTTATTTCATTATTAATGTTATATCTTTCTATTTAAAACATGATATGAAAGTATGAAGTCTATTACTTTTCGACACAATCATTGCCATATTTTATCGCCTCGTTTATCCTCCAATCGATCCGACGGAGCTTTATCAAATTCATGCGTAATTCGATCGAGTGGAATACAGTTAGTTCGATGTCTACGCAAAGATAATTTCCGAGCTCAAGATACACTAATGAAATAAATTTTTACTGCAAATCTTTACTTTATATGTATAAGCGCGCACGTTTCAAGAATCAATAAGATAGCGTATTGCGATGGAAAAAGAAAAAAGGCAAATATACGAAATGACTCGCAGATAAATCGCCCAACGAGAAGGACTTTCTCTCCTATATCGATTTTCACCGACCAAGTGGCCGGCGGTCAATCGAAAAGAGAACTTGTTGATCATTCGAGGCTCTCGAACGGAGATCGAGGCTCACCAATCGGTGGCTCGCGCGCTACTCGTCGATCCAATCGAATGGCCATCAATCAGCTTGATCCAGGCCATGAGAGAAATCTCTTACTCTTGACTCCCCGCCTCCCCGCCTCTTCGTACAATTCAACTCTCTATTCTAGAGCCCACGAATTACCTCGCGTTTGGTTAATTACCAATCTAGCCCCCCCCTCTCTCTCTCTCTCTCTCTCTCTCTCTCTCTCTCACTCGCTCGCTCGCTCGCTCGCTCTCCCGGACAAAAGGCTCCGTCGAATCGCGAGAGACGGATTGTCGATATCTCGAATCGTAGCTGTTTTGCGCAAAACGGTGATCTACGATTACGTCTCGCCAGTCCGATGTCTCGATCGTATCACAATTTAATTCTAAGTTTCTTACATCTACAGTCTTCGGATCGCACGCGCGTGTCCATCTTTGACAATTTTTGTATTCCAAAATACAAGCAGAAAATATTCATAATAAACTGAGATATTAACGTCAATAAATTAATTATAGTTTTTTGCACATATCATTAATTATGAGCCGATCAGTGATGAAGAAACATTTACAATCGCGACGGGTGCGAAAGATGGACATTCGTCGGCTCGAAGAGTCTGATTTAAAACTATTGGGCGAACACCATATTTACTCAACGAAAAATTTGTGTTATAAGAAGAAAATAAGTGTATTGTAAATTTATCGTGAGATCGAACAAGTCGAATTTTATATGGTGATCGCCGCTTTATGTCACGGCGAGTGCGCGCATTTTTAAATGCGCCCATTCGACTTTCCTGAAAGAAAACACATCTATACGAAATGGATTAATATATGGCGATGTATATATATATATGTATGTATATATATATATATATATATATATATATATATATATATATATTTAAGTATAAGAAAGTTCATGCACACCTCAATCTTTCTGCCCTCAACCACGGTGCCGTGTAGCCTCTCACGTGCCCGGTCCGCGTCAGCACTATTTGCGAATGTTACAAAACCGAATCCCTGCATGCAAGGACAGACAAAACAACATGCATTAAACTCAACTTACAGACTGCCAGCGCTTCGCAAAAAGCCGACTGGCTGGGCCGACATTTCGTCTTTGCGCGCGCGTGCACATATAATACGCGCGCGCTTACTATATCACGTTCTATATCACGTATAATATATGTACACGCTATATAGGAAGGGGGAAGTGTACATACGTGGGGATACTCCGAAGGAGATCGCCGGGGCGCGATATCGGGGAAAGAGAGAATTTACCCATTCTTTCGTGTCACGACGATCTCATTCATTTAAATAAAACGGAAAAGAGAGCGCGTTCCCGTTGGTGTTATATGTCATATATTATTATATACTGCATTATATTTATCAAAATATAAGAATTTTTACTTAGACAGATGTTAAACTCGCGTGAAAAAACATTCAAGATTCACACGTTATCAGAAGGTATAGGATAAATATTTTTTGTCTTTATGCTTCTAATTTCTCGACAGATTTTCGAATATTGTGTATAAACGAGGATTCTGAATGGAGATTGATCTTCCATCGAAAACTAGATAGAAGAGAGCTCGATTCTTCCGCTCTGCCGCAGGCGACATCGGCCAGCTTCTTTGTGCTTCTCTCTCTCTCTCTCTCTCTCTCTCTCTCTCTCTCTTTGAATCCTTCCATCACCCTCGATGGCGGACTTATTTATTTCTTTGATGCACAATAATCATCTCTCTCTCTCTGCCTCTCTTTCTCTGAATCGGTCGTTATATTTCGCGAGGCACGCTTTAATTAATTTCCGAGGCTTCCTTGATACGGCAGAGAGTTTGGTGGATTTTTCTTCATTTATCTCGCTCTTCTTTTATTTAATTATCATGAAAATGGACATTGATAGATGTAATCTGCTACTGATATTTTATAATTTACATTTTATTTTTTCAAAGACTTTTACAATGAAACTAAAATTCCATGACATTCAGTAATACCAGGAAATAAAAACTATCATTAATACAAAATAATCGAATCAAGTTCAGAAAAATATAATTAGCGATTATTAATACACTTTTTATTATTAAATGTCACATAGAGAGTATCTTTAAAACGTAGATATTAAAAAGTAATAAAAAATATTAAATTAAAGAAACTTGTTTAATTTAATTCAATTGTCCTTAATATTTATAATCTTATCAAGAAATTTTAATTAATATATTGTTATTATATATATTTTAATGTTAATCTAAATAATTTGCACAGTAAAAAAATTGCAGTTCATACAAAACGTCCAATTTTGTCGAGTCAAAGGTTTCGGAAGGGTCGAGAGACGCTTTTAAAATATTTAAAAAAATCACGCGGATCACACATTCGCGTCGCGTCGAATTCCTCGTTATTTCTATCTCTGTCTTTTTATAGGATAGGAACACTTTTTCGAAATGTCGACGACCAGAGGATCTGCGAGCGCCTCATACTGCTTACGGAGACGCACCAAACAACGTGCAACAAATAAGTAGATATAAAAATCATGGTAAGAAAATCATGGTCACATTAATCATCTCATTATCATATCATATCATATCGTATCATGTCATACCACGGTCATCGTCATATCATTAAAGACTCTTGCTTGTATCGAGAGGTGCGTGTACGAAAAAATTACAAAAAAAAAAAAAAATAATAAAATTTAATCAGAAGGGAACAAAGTTAGACACGCGTAAAGGAGAGTGTGAGGGATAAGGCGAACAAGACGTGTTGTACATGTGTATATGTGTGTTTCCGTCTATGTGTTAAGAATTTTCATCGTCGCTGCGAAAGACGACGACGGGAAATTGCGTGGGAGGCGTAAAAAGATTAGAATCGAGGGTGGTGCCGTCGAGAAGGGTACCAAGAGACTTCAATAGAGTTCAATATATACGCGGCGATATCGCGGCGAATATAAAACGGAATGGTGCATTGAATGGCGAATTTCCTAGAGAGAGAGAGAGAGAGAGAGAGAGAGAGAGAGAGAGAGAGAGATATTGCACGTATCACGACCGCACGCTATCTTGCGTCGCGGAAGAACATGATTGCTGTCAAGGAAGGGCACGATCGATTGCACTGCTTGTGCGAGCACAGTCAAGTTTCCCCCCTAAAATGTGGCTACCATAAGATATCGCCCTGCGATAACTCACCGTCGGTTTTGTTCCTTACGTTATCACGTCATAAGTTCCCTCTGGTTTTCGCACAAAGTTACTGAATATTATCAAAGACGCGGGTTGTGAAACTACGAATGTACAATCTGCCTAATAAACGTTTTCGCAGGTTGCTACGGTGTAGACGGTTTACGATTATCGTAGAATTAAACAAATAATAATGTCTAGCGTAAAATTTTGACATATAAACGCATAAGCGATCGCGAAGGAACAATCGTGATCGATTGCGCTGCCAAAGGATATCAATTTCAACCAGACATTTCGCTATGATAACACCTTGTCGATATTATCAAGATGACATATTATCCTTAAAATATGACTTACTATTCCTTAAACATGACTTTATATCGAAACTGTGCTTGAATACCGACATTACATATATTAAAGGAAAATACCATCGATCATGCTGTCCTACGCCATCATTTTACATAGAGATTAGTATGAATTTTATTCATGAACGAAAGTTCTCTCAAAAATCATACGAGTTAAATCACTCAATTATTTCTCCTATACGACTCAAGACAGAAAGAAATACACAATTATGTCTAAATAATGCTGCGCCCTACATTCGCGTAAATTCCGTAGTGTACGATCTTTAATATCCGTCTCATAAGTGCTAGATCGAAATCGCGAAGGCTTTCATCGTTAAAAGGATTTAATCGAAGTTCGGAGCAAATCGAATTAACGGAATGGCAGCTTCTTCGCTGGTTAGCGAGTGAAAAAGAACGGCGAGATAATCGAGTTTCTTCGCTGTCCTTCGCTCGCGCCATCCGTTTCGTTCTCTTCGAGCGATGAAGCTGTTGTTAGAAGCGGTTACGAGCTCCGCGGCTGTTGCCGCAAAAGATGGCATTAAAGCCAAATCAAGCACGACGTCTGCTCGGCCGGCGATGGCAAAGTTTTCTAATCAACGACGAAGAATACCGTCTGTTCCTCGGAACAACGCGGAAAATGCGATTTATGAGTCGAGAACGTGAGAAAACTGAAGCTACGTGTGCGAGCACGAAAAAGTCCTGTCTGCAATATTTTTAGACAGTCCGTTCAAGTTTACAGAGTTCTTTAATAAGCGCAATCGAGTGCTTCATCATAGCCTCGTAATTCTTTTAAACGACAGCTGCCACTCGTTATTAAATAATAAATTTGAGTAGAAAAGCGACCGAAAACAGTTTTGAATTTTGAAGGAAAACGCGAGGAAACGCTTCTCAAAGCTAACCCAAGAATTATACGTAGATCAATGAATTGCTAACATTCCATTAACAAGCGTCAAACGCGCAGTTAAATTACAGTTAGAGGTCTCGTTCGAGTATAACGCGCGTTTCAACATATAACAGTATCAATTATTGTCGCGAAAGGGACCGTCTCTCGCAGAGTTAACTAGATCCAAACAGAGAAGATATACACGGTAGATTCCTTTGTAACCGGAAATGGAGAACGATGTCGCAGGACAACGGAGATCGGAGCGAATAATTAACAACGCGGTCGGACTCTTTGCACAGGTATCGCAGAATGTTGACACGGCTGGATGTTTTTCAACCCTCATCGCTCTAAGTAAAGTGTATTTAATGCCCATAATTACGATATAAATCCATACTTCTTGTCGAAATGTAATTAAAGTGAGATGCACGTAGAAAAAAAAAAGATAAAAATACGAGGCGTCTTATGTTCTTTGTTTTATCTTTATAACATCGCAGAAAAGGCATTAGTGTATAAAATTAAATCTCTATGCATGTATTTGCGATATAAATGGATACTAATATATCTTGATAGAATTAGCAAGTCCTTATTGGAATTAATTGAAGAATTAATAAAATATGATATGTGACATATCGTGACATAATCCACTAAAAACTACAAATTTCTGTATTTCAGAAATATCATTTCAAATTCACGATGTCTCAAATTTTAAACATATTTTTCTTTTTCTTTCTTATTATGTAATCTAAAAAATTTCTAGAGCTTTCTGCGCAAAAGGTCTTGGTTAATATTTGTTCACAAAATGTTTGCGAATCGACGATACTTCAATAAAATCACAATACACGACAATTTAACTTTCATTGTTGCTCTCGTCCGTGCTGGCTACTCGTGTACGCAACGATGATGTATGGGAAATTATCATAATGTCAATTATCGTGCTGATATTTTCAGGATTCGAGAACAAAAAACATGATCCTGTTCAAATCGCGCTAGGATTTATTTGCATATCCATTGCAACGATTTCTCCGCCGCATAACCATGAATCTACTTTGGATCGTTAACAGTTTTCAAAAAAGGATGCAATGCGGCGAACTGCTTCTCATTTAACACTTTAGTATAATCGCGGTGTCGAGGCACGCGGAGGAGAAGAGAGATTATGTAATATTCAAATCATATTTGACCATTATGAGAATATCATTACCGTAATATCTGTTTGATACGAGAAAATCTATCGAAATCCGTAATTTAACTGTGCACGAGCATTTCTCTGAATAGATTTTCGAATCATAAGATTCTGTGATTTTCGCTGAAAATCTAAAAGCATGATATAAAAGCTTGATTTAAACGAAAGAATGATTTAGATATTTAGATAAGTATTCGATTAAAACTTTCTCATTTATGTCAATTTATGTCAATTTCACATGTTCGAAAATTATAGATCGATATTTACAAAGATTACATTTTAATAAAATTTTATATTTTTAGAATTTTATACGGTCTAACTCTATAATTTACGTTGCACTTTGTTGCACTTGTCTAAAAGCGGTAATCGGTATCGATAAATAAAAAATTTCGCGTAATAATTTTCAAATGTACTTTGACTTTATTATAATTTATCGCAAATTATAAAATCAAAATTACTACATCGGAGTAAAAAACAAAATAATAAAATCAAATTAATGTGAAAGATTGAAAAAAATTTATTATCCCGATCCGGAACAATATACCCGGCGATATTTCGTGTAACATCTATGTCATAATTTACAGAAAAACTTTGAGCTCGTCCGCTATCCCGATCGCAAAAGGAAGGCCGTACGCGAATGTATCGTGTAGTAAAGATCTCTCGCCGGAGCTTCTTTTTCTTTTCACAGTAATTTCCACGAACGTAAACGCGAGCTAAAATCAGCAGAGCGCGGTGGCCGCTCGTATTTCTTACGTCAAGCTCCGTGTTCTCGTGACGAGGAGAGATCGTGATCCTAGACCGAAAACTTCCTTAAGCTCTTATCGAGCTTCGGAAAATTGCAGCTGGCGTGCACGCCGCGAGAGCGCACACAAGCACCAAGGAAATTAATCCTCCGCGAATCCATACCGCGGATCTTCTTTAAATAAGCGATACAAAGCGTACGTACCCTGCTGCTTCGTTTCCACTGACGCAAACGCGACGTACGAGGAAAATTATGATGACTTATAATGAAATAAACGTTTATTAATTTTCGACAATTTCGTATAGCAAAGCATACTTAATCCTCGCGTAACGCGATAAGTATATCTTTTATAACAGTGTCATATAATTATAAGTTCTAGCATTAGTCCTCTTAACAATCTTCATTAAAGTATAAAAGTAATTAATAAAGCAAACTTTTGAGATGATGAAGTAGAAAGCTTTATAATACGTAAAGAAATAACGAACGTTGTAATAATTGCTATAATCAATTTTAAAAGACAAAACTGCAATCGAGATGAACTTTGTAAATGTAACAACTATTCAAACTTCACAAAAGAGTCGAATATTAATGTGCCTCCTCAATAATTAATATAATTAATACCTCGATAATTAATACCGTTACGACATCATTTGCCATAATTGTTCGTAGTTTCGGTTTCGCTAAAAATTGTGAATACGCGCAAATAGTTCGCGCGTTTCAGCGAGTCATCAATCTGTTTCAGGGTGGCCTGTTTAACGAAGTCGCGCGGATTAATCAGGGTTCATATCAAAGAGACCACGGCCTTCTTTAAAATAAAAACCGACAATTAAGCACATATATTCGCGGAAACAACTACTGATACGCCCAGCCATATAATTAGTATGCCCCGCATAGATGATCATCTTACACGCTACATTGCGGATTCAAAATAATGTAGCCGCAAAATTTGCGCGAATTTTTATCTCGTCGCAGCTTGGGTTTGCGCTTATTTCAGGACCAGCCATTCTATATTCGCTCTATAAAATATCGATTAGACATCACATATACTTCGCACGATAGAAATAACAAGTACAAAAATACAGAGAAAATTGCACGTTATTGATTATTTTCAACATTAAATTTCCCTTTTTCTATCATTTTGTCTATATATATATATATCACACCTTTAATATCTAATCATGACTTACGACTTACGAATTAGCCAAATTAATGTGAGCTGCGGAAGCTGCCTGCATTCAATTATTAAATCTGCGAGATATGAATGGACATTCGTTGTCTTGTAAAAACAGGAAGCAATGTGTTAATTGAGCGTCGACTGCGAGAAAATGCTCATTAATCAGCCGACAATAACGGCCGATTTTCGCAGCCGCTAATCGCAATAAAATATGTATATCGCAATAATAACGAATACGATCGTAGTTGCGCGAAACGCGATCGATTAATTATACGGAATGTCGAGCCGCTAAAACCAAACGCAAGAAGACGAATGTCGAAATTCTGCGAAATCGAGAACACTTATGGGAAGCACCGGATGCGGTGTCAAAAGGCCAAGTTCGATTTTTGCGGTCGCGCCTGTTTAACGACTCCGCCAATTTTGCCGAGAATATTGAAGTACAATGCGTTGATGTCAATACACTCAGCATCCCATTTCCATATAACTCGTGATCGTCATGCGACAGTTGATGTCTGGTCGATATTTTATAAAGCGAATAAAAAATGATTGGTCCTGAAATAAGCGCAAGCTCAAGCTACAGAACGAGGTAAAAATTTGCACAGATTTTGGCGGCTACATTATTTATGTTCGGTCTACTGTTAAATCTTTTATCCTCAATGTCGGTGCATATGGCTTTTCATATAATCATCATTTCATCAAAATATTTAATATTCAAGAATTAAAAAAGTTTTATTTGAATCGTTTTTCAATCAGATTTAATTTTCCTAACGATATTTTAATGCCCACCGGAACTATGCGATATAAAAATAATTAATCTGATGTAAATATAAAAGAAATATGTTATAATCTTTTCTTTATTAAAAATATTTATATAATCAGATGAAATAAGTATTATTCTTTTTTATATTAAAGATGCGCAACATTCACAGTAAATAAATAATATAATATAAATATATATCTTTGCATGAAAAATTGAAAATAAACGAAATATCCTTATTATAAACAAAATAAAAATCCATAGTATTCTTTATTACATAGAAAATTTTTAGAAAGAGGTATAACAAAGGATCTAAACAAACTGTATTCTTATCTATTAATCATATTCAGATATCTCATAGTATTTAATAAAATTCGTAAGAAAATTTTTGCTTCACAAATTGTTTTGTACAAATATAATCCTATGCGTTTACGATGATTTAGGAATTATCAGCCATGTGAACGCAACGGCCGAACAGACAGATGACGGGATATAGCTTCGCTTCGCGATGCCAAATGGAAGGAGCATGACAAGTTCGTATGTATCTGCCTATGCCATTAATACGGTCCATTGTATGGCTGATCGAGCGTGCGTATCCTGGCTTAATCACAGCCGAACGTTTGTCAAAGAGCGGACAAATGTCATTAATGGCAATCGGATGTCGCGGCTGGAAGCGCCTTTGATTGAGAAGAATTTCCTTCTTTTCACGTCGCGTCGTCGTAAAAAAGTTTCAGTGTCGAGCAGAGACTAACAGAGTACTTGAGAGCGCAATTTGCACCCTTTTGATTAAGGAACATTTTCCACCCTCTCTCCTTGCCGTTTCCTCCATCGCAAAAATTCTCTCTCGCGTAGAAAACAGCCGCGCGCATTCGTTCGCTTTTATCGTTCGCACCCATAACAATAAGGTCGCCCTGAGCTCTTATCGACTTTCAGACCGACTAACGATGCGTGTTTCGTCATTACATGAATATTTTCACAGTCGATATCGATAATAGCGAGAATGTATTTCCTGCGAAATGTATCGGAAGAGAAACGCGCGTGAAGAAGTTTCTCAATACTTTCCTCCAATCTAATTTTTTTTTAGCAAAAAATAAAATAATTCAACTATTTCTCTCTGTTTCTTCGTATATAAAACAAAATTTACACTTATTTAAAAAAAATATAATTAAATGGTTAATGTATCGGTTCTCATTTATCAATTAGAATCAAATTATTAAATAATTCTTGAAATAGGGATAATATTGTGGAATATAATACGGATAATACTGTGAAAGTGAATTGATTATCATATAGTTCATAGGAATATTTTCTTCAAAAGTGCACTGAATAGAGGAGGCCTACAGGATGGTAGGAATTTGCACGAATGTCTTTAAATTAAGTAGCTTGCGGTTTGAATATTCGCGCACACAATGACTGTATTCTCGGCACACAAGGCAAATCCGATAATAGTAGTAAGTAGAGTACGTGCCGAGTATTTCGATATTACGCCCATGAGATTAAAATCAGGATAAATTCGCGCGATGAAGTCGCGTTCTCAAGGTTGGGCTATCGCGATATTTTGTAAGCGCCGCTCGACTCAGGCTAATTACCTCTCTCAATATACTTCTCGCTTGTATATTAAGGTTTTACACCCCTGTACGACTTTCCTTAATGACAAAATCGACGCTAACAGCCGTGCGGCTGAATACATTTAGAACGTAGGTATAAGGCGGTACGCGAAAAAAAGGAAGGGAACATCGATAAAGGAAGATTTACGTTACGTGTATCTATTAGTATTAAGGGACTTTGGTACGTAATTGGATCTAAATTACACGACTCGAACTGCGAGTGACGCGCGAGCATCGAAGTCCCGCGCCGATAGATATATACTCGAACGCGGAACGCAGTAAAGAAGACGCCGGCAAGGCGGATGCAATTCCCAGGATGACTAATTGCTTCTCCGCGGCTGTGATTAATTACCGCACTTGCCCTAATATAGTAGTGGAGGTTTAATTGCGACGTGAAGTAACAGTTTCTGCAGGGTGACAGCGTGCGCGCGCGCGCGCGCGCACATGTCTCTCTCTCTTTCATTCATCGCTCAGGAAGGTAATACACAGAGACAGGGATTCGCGGAAATTTTTATACTTCTCGTTACATATTCGACTTGTTGCATCAAACGACGATGAAAGACACGCGAATAATATGCGGGTAAAAAAAGCGCGAAACAGCTGATAGTTTGAGATTTAATCTGCGTTACATTAATTAATGAGAAATTATTCTCGATTATTTTTTGGGGTCATAATAAAAAAGGGAATGTTAATCGGAAATTGTGACGCGAGTGTCTCGCGAGGTGTAATCGCAAGTACTCGCGAAATATCGGCCAGGCACACATCTCTGTCTTTCGGCGCAGTGCTGCAATCATCACGAAAAAGGCTACGAAAAAGGTGCGTGCTGATCCGCAGTAAGTAAAAGGCTCATATTTAGCCGGTTCCTGTTACCACGGCGCTCGTTATTTCTACTTACAAGGTGTGATCATTCCGTTAAGGCGGCGATTATATCGCGCGCCCCTGACAAACGTGACTGCCCATGCAAGCTTGGATGTGAAAGGAAAAAAAAAAATAAATAAATAAAGGAAAGATATTTATATATATATATATATTATACATCCGATACGTGCACGAACTCCAGTTACTCGTGAAAAAAAAAAGGAAGCCTACTTATTAAATAATCCCGCATACACACTTGCAGCAGCAGCAGCGCTTGCGATCGTGCCCCGTAAGAGAATAATATCTTCCGATTCGCGTTAAAAAGTAATTGTGTTAATAATCATTCCTTGCCCTCAAGATAAGGTTAGTACGTAAAACGGAGATCTGTCTACTGTATGTAGCTACGGATCGTAATTGCAAACGGAAGAGTCCTTGAAAAGGTGCTGCGAGAGTCAAGAAAATAATTAGCAATCATATAATTAATAACAATATACATTAACAATTAAATAAAAAATTAATACTAATGTTTGTCGATATTTTAAATGCGTAATAAATTTTTAATGTCGCGGCTGAAGTAAAATACACATTTAAGTTTGTAATGAAGAAAGGAAGATGAAAATCTTGTCTCAAGCAATTACTAGAAAAAGAATCACGTTTGACATTTACTTGAAAGCGAATTAAACGCGACAGTGATCTCGCGAAAATCACCTTTTAAAGACGCTTCTCTCGATGCAAAGATTCCACTGATCTACGATGAAACTCGACCAACCCTGGTGCACAAGTTGCACTATCAAATTGATAACCAGCTACTGGTATTATGCAAATACGAAATGACGACGCCTAGACGACACACCGATATCATTCGGGACAAAAACGTGTCTACGTACGCACATATGTACGTACATATATTGCGTGGATATGTGTGTGTGTGTGTGTGTGTTGGTTGTATGTGTGGCTGTACGCGTTGATGCGCGCATGCCTGTGTCAATATAGACGTATGTATGAGCGAATTAGTGATAGCATAACGAGAATAACAATAATAATAATAATAATTACCCAATTAATTAACAGAGAGGTGCGAAACATAGCAAGACAGAATGAAAAGATATTAACACTACTTCGCGCGCTGACCGGGTGTGAGCCTGTGCGTGTGTTCCAGAAAAGACAGCTATATTTCAATAAACAACCAAGTCAAACAATTAATTAATCAATATGTTATGTCAATATAATGCGTGAGTGCTAAACAAGGTGTCGGGATCAGAAATACGGAAAGGCCTGTAATATTTCGTGTATATATTTCGCTTGCAGACAAGACGAAAAAATTTGACTTTCTCTCTCTCTCTCTCTCTCTCTCTCTCTCTCTCTCTCTCTCTCTCTCTCTCTCGTTTCTATTTCTCTCTCTTTTGAATGATTTAATGAACTGTTTGTGGACAAATTTTTCCGCGTGTGTTCTTCTTGTTTTCTTTCTCAACAACGTCGTTTCGTTGTAGATTAATAAACTAACATGCGGAAAGACGTTCCTGCTTCGCGCCGAGTACGGTTTTTACTACATCCTTCTCGCTGCATCCCGAGACTAATGTACCGGAGT
Organism: Cataglyphis hispanica; assembly: GCF_021464435.1. Lineage (NCBI taxonomy): Eukaryota > Metazoa > Arthropoda > Insecta > Hymenoptera > Formicidae > Cataglyphis > Cataglyphis hispanica. The sequence goes on from NC_065956.1 coordinate 11,819,014, forward strand.
TACGACACAAGTACGCTTTTTACGAGCGCGATGCCGCCTTCTATTGGCCGACAGGTTTTCATAGACATCCGCGACGTCAATAATGAAGTTTCCCGCCGTAAAAAATACAAAACATTAAGCGCTCGTGATCCGTTCAATAATAGTCCGCGAGTAGTTGTAAAAGAAAAAAATAACTCGTGAATAAAAAGTAAAAATATCATTTATCCCAGAAAACGACGGTCGACGACGGGCGATTCATCTGAAACTGTATTAATCTCGTCTCGTATGTGTCATGCATCGTGTATGTCAACGTTGTGTGCCACGTTGTGTGTCTCGAAAGATAAAGAACACAAATACGGAAAAACTTAAACGATAAAGGATGGAAAACTCTCGGGACGGGAACGGAAAGATCGGAATTTGAAGAAAACTTGAAGTGACCGAAGCTGGCAAACAGCGATATAAAGCGCACAAAACAATACGAGATTCAAGATTATATATATATATATGTGTGTGTGTGTGTGTGTGTGTGTGTGTGTGTGTGTGTGTGTGTGTGTGTGTGTAAAAGGTGAGTTAAGAGAGATGCGATGGATGCGTGTGTGTTTGTGATAATGGAAGTGACATGAGAGTTTTTTTTTTCTCTCTCTTTCTCTCTTTCTCTCTTTTCTTTCTCTCTTCGTACATGTAACTTTTTTATTTTCGCTCTCTCTTTCTCTTTTTATCTTTGAGAGATCGTGGAACATGGAATGTTAGTAAATATCAGAGCTTAAAAATCAGAGGAACCAGAGAGTTTCAAGGTATTTTATCGAAAAAATGTTTCCTCTTGCAAATACTTTCCGCAATTTTCATATAAAAGATATAGGCTCTCTACAGCAAATATCTTTTATCTTCTTTTATTCTTGCCAAAAAAAAAAAAAAATCTCAGATATACTTAGATGCTATTAAATATGTATATACTCTAATCTATTTTATTCTCGTTATATAATCGAGACATGTAACATATTACTTTTTCCAATAAAAATTTAATTCAGCTTAGTAAACTAACATTATATGATTTATATTGCTACCTCTCGTTACTTTATGTAGCATCAAATTAACTGCTAATTAACAAAATAATTACGGCGACTGAGACAATAGTATAATTATCAATAATGACATAATTATACACAATTGATAATTATCGTCCGCAATCATATTTAAAAGGCGAGATTAAAATTGCAATTCTTCGCGAGATCAGACCGGACGTCCGGATTATACATGGGACTGGAAAATATCGTGGATAGTTTCGGATGATTTTGGCGGATGGATATAAGAACAATAGTATATATCGTTGCAACGAGGAGCCAACGGTGTGAAACGATTCGTCCAAAAAAAAAAAAAAGGAAAAGAAACGACGAAGTCGTATAAGCAGCGTTTCTCTATCCTAAGACACATACGTGATTAATAAAAGAGGTAGAAGCATGGGCCGTTTATTATATACCTTCGATTCGCCTAGACAAAAGCGTGCGGCTACTATTTACATATATAATAATGATAACAATCAGATAGAGGTATAGTATGTACGTATAACGCGCATACGCATATATGGGACGACGATCGCGATCGTCGTATGCATGCGTATACTCGATAAACTTTGAAAGATGCAATAGTATAATATATACGTATCATGCTGTTTATATTGCAGGTGGATTAGTTAAAAAAAAAGAGAGAGGCTCGCCGCGCGATGTAACCATACGTGTGTGGAAGGCGGCTAATTTTTAAATGGACGTCGGTCTGATCCCGAAAAGAATACAATGGGAAAAGAGACAATCTCGCCTCTCTTCTCCAAGTATATGTATAATCTTACTTTGTCCGCTTTTCTTTATTGTTCTTGCGGTCGCGTGACTCTTGCGCCCGGCGCTAAACACACCTCGAAACTCCCTGGGACTAAACTCCTCGTGGTTGGGCGAAGACGTGGGAATGAAGATGGGATTGGTTAGATACAACTTCGGGAAAGAGACAAAGTTTCATCAAATCAAATGGGCAGCATCTCCCGAGGGTCTCCTCCGCGACCGGAAGTGACGGCGGTCGGGTCAGCCGGTATATCGCAATGTCCGCTGTTGCCAAATAAAAGTGCTTTACCTCGTTAAACTTTTTTTTGGAATACAAAAAGATGCGAAATAAATTTCAATATACTTTGCGAGAAAGGAATTTTTGTAAAAATTTTCTTCGTTCTTTCATCAATAGCAAATTTCACGTAATCTTATATCTCTTATTTATAATGTTACATTACTTTTTAAATTATCATCTATGTTAATGCAAGCTGAAATATATAAAGCTAATTATGTTATATTTTACGATTATGTTGTTAAAAACGTTTGAGAAAACGCATTCATCGTATCATGAAAAAATAAATGAGTCATAACTAGACTAATAGAATGGCTGTTTATACATTTTGTGGAATTTTTTTCACGTGCAATGCTATTTATTATGAGCAGCTGCGGACACTCGATATGCGAGATGCAACGACCGCTCTTATAACCAATGGGAGCTAAATAATGATAAAATGCGGAAGACTAGCTAGTAAAAATGCAACAGCTCGTCTAACAACTACGAGAACTAACACCATTGGTTATATCGGTATATGTATGTACGTGTCATTAGCACATACGCGGTGTCGGAAAAGCGCGCGCACCGAGTACCGTAAAATATTAATTCGCGTCTCATGTATCGAAATTTTTTTTAATTAATACGCTAACAAAATAACAGCTACTTATTTTTATCGCCATGTTTTTGCTAAAATAGATCTATAAATATATACAAATATATATATATATATATATATATATATATATATATATATATATATATACATGTGTATAAATATATGTATGGCGAAAGAAAGAAAAAAAAAGAGATTTATTAGAACGGATATTCTCGGTTTGCGCTCTTTTCCCACTTTAGTTTCAAGTATCTCTTTTTCCAAAATGCTGCACTTCATTAGGGATGCCACATTCCATTTACATTGACGAAGCTTTCGAGAAAAGGTCTCTCTCACACACGATCACTCACTCGCTTGTTTTATAACTAATGGCACGTTGCTTTTGCAGCATGCAAGTGACGTTTTCAATTTTTTTTTTTTGTTCGGAAACTCTATCGATGACAAAAGGTATCAGTGTTGAATCGGCTATCAAATCCGATGCGTGAAATCATCGTTTCACGTGCATTCTACAAAAGCAATGTGTGACGATTGAAAAATTTCTACCGAGGCTCGTAACGGGATCTTGTCGCTTGAAAAATTAAAAATATTGAGATCTCTAAACTATACAAATAACAAAAGTTTAATTTTTCTCTTGCTATATTTTTAATTATTAAATCGTCAATTATTATTTTATCTCTAATAAATAATTTCTCTTTTTAGCATAATTACTGTGTCGTACAAATGTTACGCCATTATATTTTTGACATTTCTTTTCCTGACACGATAGATAATGAAATTTCTCAAAACAATCAGGTAAATGTCGTTAAAATGTTTAAAGGCCCGGCTTACGCCAAACAATATACTGTCGACGTCTTAGATCCTGGATTAATAATTATTCGCCCGTCCTTTAATAGCGTGCCGCATGAAGCATCAGATCCCGTCACACCCTCGGAATCACTTAAGCACTAAAAGCGACGGCGACACTTATACCGTTCCAAGTAAATTCCGCGTGTGCTTTACTGCGTGCCAGCGGCGGCATCGCGGAATATATTTGCATTGCAAAGGGCAAGACGATAATGCCATTGTCTCGATTTCCGCAGGATTTCTAATGTAACGCGTACGCATAATTGCTCGTCCAAATGGCTCGCATATATAGCGATGGATATAGTTACGGTGAGATTATACAGTAATGTCAGATATTGTCAATTTCGTCGTGAAATTATGCGACATTCTCCTCTTTATCGAGTGCAATCTGACAAGCAACTGTTTATCCGAATGTCACATTCATAAATAAGCTCTTATTCGTATGCGAGTGTCAAATTATACGTGGCGCGACCCACGACAATAAAATAAAAAAAAAATGATAAAAACAAAATGATGGATTAAACCGTATATAAGCTATATTGTTAACAATGGCGGTCAGTCACGTGAGCACCGAGAATAAGTAACAAATTGATCGTAATACGGCAACGAAATATTAACAATGTCGGGTTGTGAGTGCCCGACCGTGTTCCCTTATCACGAGATTTCTTTCACGTGCTTTCTCGATTAAACCGCTTTCACGTGACCGATCCGCACCGATTGAGCCGCAATACGCGAATACAAGTAAAAAGCATACTCGAACCTCGTTCGTTGATTGGGCGTGCTAATTAACGAGTCGCGCAAGAGTTTAATTAGTTCCCTCGTCGCCGACGCGTTCCGCCCTCCGGAAGCTGGAAGCAATCCATTTCGCATTCTATATCGCGTCCCGTGATTGGTCGTTACAAGTACGGATGCGCCGCGACATCGACTTCCTGTCCGTAGAGCCCGTCACAGACGTACCGGATATTCAACCATAATGATGTAATCGACGATAAATACGTATATGATTGTTGATTCTTACTCCCTCTACTGACGTTATATATATATGTATTTTTTTTTCTCTCAAAAATTTACAACAATAAATTACAGTATAAATTACATTATAAATTTGAGATTTCGAATAAATACATCTACCAATGAATAATCGCGGATATCGGAATATTATTTTCATTTCCAGCACGCGAAACGTCGTCGAGCTTTTGTCTGTGCACTAATTGGTTAGCGAGCACGATAATTGAAACATCGATCTCTCTTGCAAATCTTGAAATAGTAACATAATAGCTAGCAAGAATTCATTCGGGAAAGCCGATTGTAAGGTATAACGCGAAAGAAAGAACATGGTGCTGCTAAAAAGTATAATACTAGTTTGCGTGACTTTGATGCACTTATTGCGCAAAGAACTTGGTTACAAAGTAGCATCGATGGAATCGAAAACATTGCCGATGAGATAACATAAAGTTAAAGGAATTTTCGATATAAACTCGAGAGATTGAAATGGGCAAACTCTTGCGAGACTTATCTCTCGCGATATTCTTGTATAAAGTAAGTTCCTTGAACTTTGTACTTTAACTAGCCGGAAATATCGTGTGTAAATTTATGCTCAGAAGGCATTATTTACAGGCTACCTGTTTCCACGTAATCCTTTCTCGTGAAATAACTTCAGATAAATATATCCATGTCTCGTTTTTTTCGAGAATAACAAACTGAAACAATATTTAATCATCTCTTAAAAATATTTTCGAATTAACAATTTAAGTTAAACACTAGTTTAAGTGTTCTGAATAAAGTGCAAAGAACATCTTCTCCTCAAAGTATCAAGAATTAATATCGAAGAAACTTAGAAGTCATCAGAATATAGATTCCTCAGAAAGAAGGTTTCTCAACTGCTTTTAAAGTAGTCATGAAATATTGAGAATATTTTGGCGTTTCGTCCAAATTTATAAGATCAAGCAAGGATAAAAGTTAAGATACTTTTAGGTCTAGAGATAATTTTTGAATAATTTATTGAGAATGCTTTGGAAAAAAACATACTAAATATACTCATATATATAGACTCGAAGTATGATCCCGCCCACGTATAATCAGTGACAGGTCGCCACGCGTAACGTCTGCAGACGTCGGTGGAATACTGGGTTACCGGTTCGACTTGATGAAGTGCACTTGGGTGTACTTGACGCCAAGACGCTGAATATGCACACCGGTCGGTTCGCCGGATGCCGATTGTCGGCACAATGTATTACTACGGATCTTATCCCGACCTCTCTCCCCGTTGTCATCCATATTGAAAGCAATTTACATTTCTAACTCGTTTACATGCGAGAACTTTTCTTTTTTTTTTTTTTTTTATCAAATTGTACAATTGCACAATGCCGTTAGCGTAAACAGTCGGTGATCGTGACTATGATCTCTGGCAATGCTTTCTGGCTTCTATCAAGAATTAATGTGGTTGTTTCGGGAGAAAATAATTGTGGAGAAAAATTCGATAAAATTCGATAAATGAAAACAATATAGTTGAAAAAAAGAAATGAAAAAAGAGCATCGCAATGGAGTTTGTCATTTCGATTATAGATATTCATCGCAAATATGAACCTGCGATTATAAGATTACGCAAGAAATCACAATGCATTTAAACACAGACTAAAGTTCGACGAATTATTTGCATGAAAATTCAGAGAATATTATTCGAAAACATCGGAGTCATTATTAAAATTGCATAACATCGACGATTAAAGACGAAAAAATGATAACTGACAATGGCACTTCGTAATTTTATATCAAGATTATAACAAGATTAAACACGCTAACGAAATGTCGCCATCGCGCTGAAAAAAAAAGAACGTGTATAGCGGTTGCAGCATCACGTTTTCGTATTCTCATCAAGGGATATTGCTATTTTTCTGGGATTTAATATTAGTTCTTCCAGCCTTTTACTCTCATATCGAATATTATACACACACACATACACACACACACACACACATATGTATCGAGCGTTCGTGATGCTGCATCCCTTAACAAGATCATTATAGCTTCCGCGACATTTTCGCTTCCAGAACATTCTCGGAAAACTATTTTAATAAATAAACGAGAACAACTTATATATACGTGATAGAAAATCGAGTCACGTTTACAACGCCAATTTTCATGATTGCTACGAACAGCGAAGGACGAAAAAGGTGAAACCTATATAATAAATATTTTGAAAATAATGACTGCAAAATTGCATAACACGGTTTCCAAAAATATTTCGATTTATCTCAAATTATCGATTTTATAAAAGATATATTTTTTATTATAAATTCTCAAAGAATATATATTTTTAAGCTAATCCCTACACAAATAAATACAAATTTCATGTTTAGCAGTTACAGTTTTAAAAAGAGAGAAAAAAAAAAAAATATAAAAATATTTGTTCTGGATGCGAGAATTTCGTTCAGCATGATATTAGCTTAAAATTAAACGGTATTGTCAAGAGCAGGTTGACAGGGGTGGCTCGCAGCCTAAGGGCTCGATGTGAGCTTACCTTACTTCCCCTTTCATTAAATATGATTTCCACATCCAGAATTGGCCCAAATTGCTGAAAAGAGAATATATTTGCCAAGTTTAGAATACAATAGAGTATGATATTAATATTGTAATTTATTATAGATATGTTATCAATAAATATCAATAAAGTAAATATCGCCAAAAACTCGATTTTTAGAAAAATCTAAACGTTATATTATGCTAATATATAATATTAAATAGTATAATATTCATGTACTGACACAGTATATAATGAAATTTTCAATCGTGGTATCAAAGGAAATCTGATACAAAGCTTTCCTAATTTTATTAATCCTTTAATTAAACTGTCATATGTTAACAACTGTGTATAATTATATTAGTTTATTATACCACAAGCTTTTCCTCGAATTTCCATTCATATTAATAAATATTAAATTTATGAACATAGATATTAAACTTTTCACACACTTTGTTCTTCATATATTTGACAAATGATTGCGAAAAATAAATAAAATGATCAAATGTGCCTAGAGAATAGCACTGTGCAAATTATTAAAGACTTTGTATGTATCTTTGTCGAATGAAAAAAAGAATTTGCTTGTATAAATCTTCTATATCTCGCTAAAAATTTTTATCTCTTATAGATGTGTATATATATGTGTAGCAGGTTCTTTGTAAATTTAATCTGCTTATAAAAAGTCCAGATATTTGTAAAAAGCAATCCTATAGACACCCGGCGCTTTACAAAAAATTAAAGCTTTTTTATAAAGAAGCTAAAAATTTTACAAAAAAGCCTGTATATAGAAAATCTCGCGTATGTCACAATCAAATCAAATCGACATGCAAATCTTCCTGACAGCAAAGGATGTCAATATAAGCAAGCGAAGAGGAAGAAATTATACTTACCCCAAACATTGCTCTGAGATCAGGATCTCGAAAGCGGAAAGGTATGTTGCTGACGTGCAGGCGTTTTGGTTGACCTTTGAGGTCGGTACCCTGTGTCGCTGTTGCAGGTGTCGTCGCGCCTGAGGTGACAGGTACCAACGTAGCGGCCTCCACTCCGCCTTCGGGGTTGGTCTCGTTGCCGCCCGGTGTTGGTGCTGGCTGTTGACCGCCACCTCCCGCAGCTGCAGCTGCGGCTGCCGCAACCGCAGCCTGAAACACCTCCGACTGTCGTCGGAAAAAGAAAAACCATACGTTTAAAAATTCACGCGATGAAAACAGGAAGGACTACAAAGCTAAATAACATTTTTATTTATATCTATAATATTCGTATATTATATTTCATATATCACAAATAATTACATTTCAATTTATATCTGCATTAAAAATATCCATAATTTGCATTTATATTTAAATCTTCGTAAGAAAAGGAAATTATTATGAAAGATCAACATCGATGTTTTAGTATCTATCGCAGAATGAATGATTGATAGGCGTGTGAAATAATTGCCGCGAGCGACGGCAAGTAAATCAATAAAAAAGGAGACGCTTAGGAGACTGTCGTGAGTAATAAATGGCGCAAACGACAACTCGGCGATGCGGCTGCAAACTTTAGTTTGCGATACTTTGGCGTCGGAGTTACACCGTAATATACGTTGACATAATACACACGGCAACGCAGAGCTGACGCGGAGCGTAATAATGACTGTACTCTCGCGGTACGTTGAAACATTGCTTCATTTGCGATAAACAACAACGCGCACAGTGCAATTAGTGAGACGGAAAAAATTTGTCAAACATTTTAAATGTTCCCTAAAAAGATATAAAGAGCCACGGTATTATATAATGTGAAACAATCGATCAGTATGGAAAGGATAAAACCAAAAGGTCATTCCGTGACTCGAAAATTAAAAGGCAAACTTGACGTCACACAATAATTATTATATCAAAATATCGCGGTGAAATTTCATATGCCTCGCATGCACAGGCACATGATATCTTTATTATATGTATCTAGGCAATAAAAGAAATTCTACTATCTCCTTACATGAACCGATGAATGCATAATGCATGGCGGTACCATTGCGTGTCGCTACGATGACCGATTGCATCGATGAGAGATGATGGTAAATCACTCCCGGTTCTCTTTCGTGTTAATAATTCTTCACCGTGACAGCAATAAATTATATAATAGCAGTGCTTTCAGATATTTCCTCGTTAAAACCGTGGAATTTTTATAAAAAAATAGGAATCGCTCTCGTTGTTAAAATAAAACATGAATAACGCGAAACTAAAAGATTTGCCATTAGCAAGAAATGTACATCGTTCCGTTGTAACATTTTGCTTCACCTTTTCTTTTTCCCGCATTATATACAATCAAGGTGTTCCGAGGTACGGGATTATCACCAGAGTCCATCCAATCTCGCACAGGTTATAAATAATGATTTACAATGTACGTGTAAGCGGTCGCTGTACACATAAACCAGAAATATGATCGTTCATGTTAAGTCGGGAAGCTCGGCGGAAACTGCAAGTGGTAATATCTGAAAGTGGTCAGCCAAATGGCCGACCTTATCACGCCTGCACTACTAACGGCCGCCAAGTGAATGCGCGCCGTGCGCGGTCAGACGCAGCTGCTGCTTCGCGCGCGAAACTTGCGAAATATCGGCAATGTATGAAGCCATTAATTTATCGCAATGAGCCATTTCCCTTTAGCATGTAAACTCGCGCGATTAAGGCAGAGAATATGGAGGAAAGTTTGTATAAATTTTTTTTTAAATGACCGTAAATATCAGTGAAATTATCTTTCGCGCGGTTATCTAAAAATTTGAAGGCTTTAAGAGCTATCTCTTAATATTCACAATCAGTTCTTGAATTATGTCAAATAAGAATATTCATACTGAATTATTCATTTATATTTGTAAAAATTATACAGATCTTTTATTAATATTTTATTAAATATTTTTTAATATAGTTATTATTTTAATAAAATATCTCTTATCAAATATTTGTTTTATTTCCACACACATCATTATCTATCTGCTAATTCTTTTAGTTCCCCAGGTCGAGTATTACTGCTCAATGAACTACTCATTACGCATCGGCTGACGTTTCATCGTCGGATTACGCGATGAGAGCGCGTCAATACGCTTGCGGGCACGCTTTTATGACGTCGGCGAAAGCTTGTTTCGCAGGAGATTGAAACTTTTTTTTTTCCCCACCCCAATCTACGCGTACGAAAGAAGGAAGCGTAGCCTTCCTGATGCAACGACGAACGGGCAGAAATTTAACAGAGTGGAAAGCAGCAGAACAAGCCACCAGTCCTCGTCTATCCAGGGATAAATCTCCCGATCCCTCCTTTAATGTATGCCATGAACAGTGATCATTCACGGAAAAATTTCGATAATCTCTTTCTCTTTCCTGTTTTATTCTCTGCCAAACATTTTCATCTTTTTATTTCGCGCTTTAAAATTCTTTAATTTTATTATATATATATATATATATATATATATATATATATATATATATATATTATTTATAATAATAATAAAAAATAAATTTCAATAAAAGATAAATGTGTAATTAAAATTTATTATTTAAAGGCCATAATTTTCTAGAAAAAAAACGCTATATCGCAAAGCGATATTTTTTCTTATGTATTTTATCTGTTTTAACAAACCATTCATTTATTTTTTAATCATTATTTCATTAATTAATACAAAATTTTTACATCGACTGTAGAAATGGAAATCCATTAAACATATAATTAACTAGCTTGAATCATTGAAAAAGTTTCTAGTGCCTTCCTAACAAAGGCTATAACATGACGTGTCACAAACGAAACGAGAATCCCTTTGCTCTCTGTCGTTCCGTGATTGAAAATTGGCTATTTCAATTAGATGAAATTATTCCAATTTGATGAACGACGTTTGCAAAAAATTGGAATTCCATCGGCATATTTCCTCTTTCGACTTTGCGAATATTGATATCCATTCATATGAGGTTATTCTTCTCAAGACTTTGCGTATTCATAAAAAGCGTGATAATTCCTCATTAATTTAATTTTTTCAACCATAAAGAAATTCTAAACCAAAAATATCCACGGTGTTTAAAACGTAGTGTACAAAAAAAAAAAATTAATAAAAAAATATAAGCTTAAAGAAAGCTACACAATGATCATGCGGTTACTTATTATGTATCTTAATCCAGGTATTGTATTTTTGTACTTATTGTGTTTTTAAGAAAGCTTGTTTATGCTTATTTGCATTTATAAGTATTCGGATACAGAAGATTGAGATTCGAAAGATTTATTACAAGAACAAAAGAGAAGGAGAACAATAAAAAGACAGGGAAAAACAAATTGCGATTATTATTATTCTTCGAGAGAAATTTTTGTATAACAAGCTCTTCGTCTGTAACATTGGAATATGAAATTAATAAAATGCGCAAAGCATTTTTTAAACAAATTTTTTCTTATTTATCTTCATTATTCACATTTCACTCTCCTCTTCTAAAGCACAGATTTAATTTGCAGATTTAATTATGCTTGTAGAAAATATCTTTATTCCAGACTGAACAAATTTTATATATATATATATACAGCAAAGCTAGCAAATTAAATTTTTTTGAGACTTCGTCCGCGTGTCATTGAGGAGTTTCTCGATCCATCCTCGTTAGCTACGCTTCTATCTCTGTCGATAGAAATCGGCATTCAAACGAACTGCTTGATATTCCGGCAGCGTACTTCGTTCACGACAGAGATGCGCAAAGTACACCCGGACGTCAATTGATACGAACATTTATTCCTGCAACTTTCGGTATAGTAGTGCACGTCGCTTCGAGCAAATGGCTGACAAGTTTGCAACAACGAGAGAATCGTTAGACAAATTTAAGCGAGACGTGCTTTACGTGGATTTCGTGTTGCCAAAAGTATATTTTGCTCTCGTAACTTTGTCTGCTTTAATATAATTGCGGCTTGTTAGTGGTAAAAGATTTATCTGCGGAGCGAAAATGCAAATGTGTGGTGTGATGAAATATTATGTAAATGAAAGTGTAGGAAGACGATTGTTAGTATAATTGCTACGCGGTAACAACATTCATATTTTATTGTAGCAATCAAGAAGCGTGCAAGGAAAGGCTTTAAAAATTTTACACCACCTTCGCATTTATAAGGTTCTCTAACCAGATTATAAATTATCTTCCATGAACTCTAGGTCCTTGTACAAAACATTATCGTAATTATTTCCATGAAAAATATTAAACATTAATAAAAAATTATTTAAACGCTTATAAGGGCGAGACATTTATATTCTACAGTTATACGCTTATTAATCGACTATATTTTTTTTTCTTTTTGCAATTTTGTATTGATAATGATAGATTCATCAAATATTGCTTTTGAAATGAAGTTTAGTTTAAAAAATTTTATTGTCTTAGATTACGAAACATATCGAGAAAATCGAAATTCGCGCATCGGAAAGTATCTAAATCTTTATTGCCTTTATTTGTTATAGTATATATATATTTATGTACATATATAAAATAGACTTAGCGCGGATGAGATTAGACGCATACAAATCACTGCATGAAGGAACGCGCGAGAAGTTAGACGAGATAAACCCGACAAATTATGTAAACCGCGGAAGATGGATAATGTCATCAAGCGAGGAAACGCTCGCGAATTCTGTACAGTTCGAGAAGCTTTCAGTCCGGCATGAATAATAGAGATGTGTCGTTTCCAAGGCAAGGATTTATAGCCGTTCGCTCCAAAACTTCGAGCCATTTGCTTATTCCCCTTCCTACTTGCTTTATTTTAAAGATACAACAAAAAAATTCATGGGAAAATAGATAACGTGTTCGCCTAAAAAAAAGGAAAAAAAAAACATTTATCAAAAATATCTTTTGTTTTTATCTTTGCGCGGTCAGCATGTTTATTCTATAAAAGAATCAAACATCTAAAATAGAGTTAATTATCCTTTTCATTTTCTATAAAAAAACCAAAGGTGTAAAATAATATTTTCTTTTCATTTTTATTTCTGTTATTATTTATAAATCTCACCTTATTATTTAAGAATTTATGAAAAAAAAGAATGATGAGAAAAATTTCGCAAAATAAAATAAAATGTGCGAATGTTGTTGCTTAACTTGTCAATTCATTTTGTTTTAAAACATTTTTTTGTTAGAGATATCTGCTTAAACTATCAAATACTAAGTCATCATAATTTATGATATATTTATATTTTCTACAGAAAAATACAAACTCTTCATACACATATACATAATAATATTAAGGACATTAGTAAAATGTAAATGTATCATTATTGTAATTTAAATGTATCATTATTGTAATTTATGCGACAATTCGCAGTAATATCTTAATAATTTTCCCGAGTTTCTCAAAGTTCTCCAATCTTTTGTATAAGCAAAGCAACTCGAATAATCAAAGAGTGATCAAGAAAAGCGCCTTTTATTGCCTCTTGTTCCATCAAATGGTCTTAGCGCAATGCGACGGAAAACAATAAAACAATGCGTAACGGCTAGTACAGACATTTTCCTTCGTTGAATACGGCGGCATGGCGGGTAATTCGCCACTACTTGGCAATTTCAGAAAGTTCCAGACGACGGCCGCAACTTTATATTCATTAGCGGCAGGTTGTCGTGGAAGAAAAGAGAAGAGAGAGAGAGAGAGAGAGAGAGAGAGAGAGAGAGAGGAGAGGAGAGAAGGGGATAGGAAAATTTTCAAACCCCGTTGCATATTGCAAAGTTTCGCGCCGGTAAACTCGACGAATAGCGAACTCTTCACAGCGTATTCGAGTACCGGCAAAGCGGCCTCGACTTTTTGCGACTAACGAACACCGCTCAATGCTGCAGATGCTTTCAGCGAGCGGAAAAATATAAGGCCAAAGAAATTTCTGCCCTTTTCGATTTTATATTTTAAAAAACATATTCATAATAATTCAAGGTTCTCATGCTTCTTCTTCCACTCTGCTGATTTCTCGACCAATTTCTGTTTTCCTAATACGATAGGAAGTACTTAGACATAAGTAAGTGCTCTGAGACGATCTTTACGATAAACTGAGATAATCATGAATAATGATTGTAGAAATAAATATTTTATTCGCATATAATAATATTGCCTCTCTATTTTAATTTAATGTTGACTAAGTATGATATAACGTTACATTTATTAAAAAAAAAAAAAATGTATATATATAACAAAACATAGCACATGAATGAAAAAAGTTGGAAATCATTAACAACACAGAATTTATTTCAGTGAAGAGCGTCTATGAATTTTGAAATAACTGCAGGCGGAAACTTTTTCCTTGTCTGCGCTTTCGAGTGTTTCCATTAGTTTAAAACAGATCATGACATAAAACAATGCTGAACCGGGTTATTTCAGCAGTAATATGTCTTGGAGTACGGTTGAAATTTTCGCACAGAACTATTCAGACAGCGGGATTGCTAAAACGGAGATCGTCTCAGTGCGAGTTAACTCGAAAGAGAGTCCAACGGCATTTCATCTAATGCTGGGAAACTCGAATGCGCCATTACGAGTCCTCACGCATCTAGACAACTAGAAATGCACGCACCGAATACAAAAGATATAGATATACTACGTGCGCTATAACGTCGTACAATGTTATATTGTACCTAGGCAATCCTAGATTATGCTTGTATTGCAATATTCCCTAAGAGGAGTTGAAAAAAATAAAGTAGAAAATTTATAAAAACAAGTCATTCTTTCTCCCGTTTTCTATCTCTTTATGACATAGTGTACGCAATTGAAAATATTTAATTTACAAATCATTATTAATAAAATCATATTCACTCTTTACTACGCATTATTTTATCAAAGATGGATTTATACCTCTTTCGAGATATTGAATTAAATATTAAATATAATTTTAAAAGTAGCTAATTTCTTAAAGATACTTTCTTAATAATTTACCTTATCCTCAAAACTGACGCGATTTTGGGACAGCGATTTATCTCTCTTTTGAATGACGGGTACGATTTAGACAAGTCAAAAATTTATGGACAACAAATTGCCAGACCGACCGTATGTATGTGCGCGACTCTCGGGCATAACGTTCCGTAGTTCCGCGATAATATAATATATGTGTGTCGCAACGGTGCAAACACAATACAATTGCGCGGCCATCCGTTTGGAATGGCACTATGGAGAAAGGTAGAAACGCGGCGGAGGAGGAGGAGGAGGAAGAGGAGGAGATGGTGGAGGCGGAGAAGACTGCACGGTAGAAATGCAGATTCCTGTGTCCCAGCTGACCTCTTGCACACATCTAAAAGCTCAAATAAATTGCGTGCACGCAATTTTCAATTCAATGAGTAACCGGATCCGGTTAATTAAGCAGATATATTCGTTTATCGCGGGATAAAGCGACCACGATCGAAACCATGACATTGTCCGCGAATTATTTACTTTTCTCATCTAATTGTGCGCGGTAATTGTTATCAAGTCATACATTCCGCTTTCGATCGGATACAAACTTATTTCTGGCGAGAGAAAAAAAAAAGAGAAATTATATGTCAAACCTTGATGAAATAACATTACATGATTACGCCCGAGTTTGTATTTCGTGATAGTTTTATAGTAACACAAAAAGCTGCTGATAAAACAACAAGAAAGAATATCAACTTCAAGGATATTATTCTTTTTATTGTAAAACCATGGATTTTTTTATTGATTTAGCGCAACATCGCAATATTTTATCTAAATCTCGTTGTATTTTCTCAGTTGTGGTATCTTCTGATACCGCTGATATATAAAAATAATGAAAATTATTTGAAAATATTTGCAATAAAGTTTAGATAATAACTCTGCAACAGTTTCACTCAAATTTACAGTACATATAAATATATATATGTTGTTATTGCTATGTTTTTAGTTATCGTTGTTATTGTAGCGACAGAAAACCATTGAATATGAAATGATAGATTGTCATGAATAATTATAGAGTAACTCGGGAATATAACAATTATTAGGAGATTCGTTAAATATAAAGCTTTAATTCAATTCACTATAGCGCTAATTTTCTTCTTACACAGAGATGTACTCTCGAATTTACGAACAATGTATGAAAATAACATTCTCGCGCTGTCGAAAGTAAAATATAGAGAGAAAGTCGCGCAAAACTAACGAGATTTATATCAACATCATTGTCGATAATTAATTTTTTACACGGCATTTACAGACATTATTTTCTTTATACATACGATATCGCGCGAACGGCGAAAATTTTTTTGCATTTCGAATCGAGTATGAAATCAATTTATTGTTTATTACTTATCGTTGCGTCTCGCGTGTGTGATCTCCGATCTTTATTTAACATTAAACGGCGATTGTCGTTTATCCTGCCGTTCGTAATTCAGGATGGTCGTAAATCAGAGATGGAAAGCTGGTCGCGGTGTCTCCGATAATAATGAATGGGAGAAACGATGGACAGGACGGGAACGCATTGTAGCTTTTCGACGAGCCTCTACGCATCGCCGCCGATGCGTCGTATGAATTTCAAGTGAATTAATGGCATCGGATTATATCTCGTAATCGCGTATCTATCATGCGAACGACGTCGTTTCCCCGTGAACCGCTAACCAATTTCAAACAAAGAGGATTCATCCACGTTCGGCTATTAAAACGCAATTACTGATTAATCATTTAGCACTTGCTAGAAGCGTAAAATCGATCGTTGCTGAATGCGTTCGCTTTAAAAACGGACGCGTGAATAATAACAGCATTTTGAGAAGAATAGATCTGAAAGCCTAAAACTATATATATATATATATATATATATATATATATATATATATATATGCTTTTTTCATTTTAAAACAAATTCCAAAAGATTTGCATGGAAAAAGATCTGTGAGAAAATTTATATAAAATTAGTTGAAACGTAAAAAGCAAAAAATAAAATTGCATAATTATATCTCATATTAATACAATGTGTTCATTTGTCGAAAGAGCTCTTTTAATTGTAATTTGTTTAATCTAATGTGTATATATTTCACTTTTTTTTTAATATAAAAAATAACAGCTTTACATAAAGAAATCAACATTTTCGCGCACGATATATTCACTTAGATTTAAAAGTCACAATCATTATCGTGGCAAATAAAAATATCCTCAAAAATTCACAGACCAATTGAAAAATGCAAATCAATGTAAATATTTTTGAAAGATACTTTCGTTACAAATGCGAAGTACAGCATAGAAATGGATGCAAGAAAATATAATTAATAATTTGTAGCAGAATGAGAAAAGTTATAACTCGATGCGCTACAATCATCTGGCAAATAAAATGGTCATAAAATAAACAAAACAAAAAAGAAATCGTTACAAATCTCGTGTTTAACGTAAGTCCGTGTCTCTCTAATTGCCATGCAAGCATGAAACGCTTGCATATTGCCAATTAAATCGTATAACATCGATTACGTTCGCTAACGAGAGATTAAATTTAAAATGCAATAAGGTTTTACAAGCCCGTGTATCGAGATAAAACTTTGTAAATTTTTTTATTGCTTCTGGAATTAATCTGCTCGAAAATCACTTGGATTTAACGAACTTTATAAATTCAATAAATCGTTTTAAATATATTAAAATTACCGTTCCCAAAATTAGCATGCACGTATAAAAATCAGCTGATTTTAGATAAATGCGATTCACGCGACACATAGCCTTATTTCTGAATCATTGTTATTTTTCTTTAGATAAAACATTTTGTATTGTCTTTAAATTTTTAATATAAATATATAAACATTAATTATATTATTATATTATATTATATTATATTATTTTCACAAAATTATCTTTTTTTCCTCGAGTGGATTGAATCAAAATGAAAGTTCCGATTTCGCGAAAATATGTTGAAATCTCGAGTATCACATTTCAACATTGAGAAAAATATCGAGAGAGAAAATTCTTTTATTCAACGAGTAAATCACTCCTCGCCTCTCCTTCGTCTATCGCGCATTCTGTTATGAATTACAAGGATCCTCTCGTGGAATTCATTCGTCGTCAATGCGGCGATGTCTCCTCTCCCATTTATACGTGTCCGGAATCATTGACGGCAAGCGCAACTACGTGACGGGACAATGACCGCGCCTTCTCTTTGAGTAGGAAAACAGGAAGGATGAAAGACGCGAAAGTTTCGAGGAAAAATTTGCTTTTCCGGTGACAAACGTGCGCTACCAGAATCCTAGAAAGACACGTGCTCGCAAGAGCTCATTTCGCGTAATTTAATGATAGCTAAAAAAGATTAACGAGCTTGCTCTAACAAAGTGTCCTGCTTGTGGTCTCGTTATATACGGATCCACACGGACTCAAATAGCCAATAATGTAATGGTCTCTTGGTGTCGCGGAACGAGTTACGTGTTCACGAAGAAAGGCGAGACAGTGATTATATAAAGATTCTTCTTCCTTGTTGCTTTTATATAAGATGCACACAATGTGGGAATGGCTCGGAAAAATACTTACATTGCTCGGTGCTGAATGTGATATTAAATTTCCTACAATTGTATTGTCTCTCTTCAAACGAGTACATATAATATTTAAAAAAAATCTCCGCTATGCATATATGATTAAATTTATTATCATAATTCGCTCCCACGTATAATGCAATACAACTTGCGAATAAAATCCCTGACTCCACCCTAATCATTATCATACTACAAGTTATAGTCAAAGTGACCAGTCATCAAACAAGCTGACATGACTGTGTTCGATTAAGAAACAAAAACTTACGATGGCCTGTTGATCGACCCCATTCGGAGGTGGCGGCGGACTGAAACTGGCCGCGGTCGGCGCACCAGGGGCGGCAGGATGGGGCGCACCCGCTGCGGGCGGCACTTGGGGCCCACCGGCCGGGGGTTGCTGCTGGGGTGCACCGGCGCTTTCCTCCTTCACCGGCACTGGCGGCGGTGGTTTAACGTCACCGGCTGCACCGGCCGCCCCCACGACACCCGCGACCCCGTTCACCGGAGGGGGAAAGACACCCCCACCATAGGGCGCAGCCATCCCTGTCTGCACCATGTGCTGTAAAACAATATTATCTCTCGTGAATTTCGATCTGCTCTGCAGATGTAACTCTAAGATCTAGCAATGAGATGTTAATCTTTTAAATCTAGATAATAGATTTGTTTCTTTTGTGAAATTTTTCAATTCTCGATATTAAAATTTATAAATTCATATTAAAATGATGTTCTAGAAAGAGACTAAGCTAGAGGCGAAAAATCAAATTTCTGATTTCTAAAGATTAACATCGATAAATGTGAAAAGATCTGAAATACTCTATATAAAAGCTTCTTTTTATGAGCTTATTTATAAGCCTTTTATAAGCTTCAATAATACACGCAACGCATCTTAATCGATTTATGTTTTTCATTATTATTTTTACTAATAAATTTCCAGTTTAATTAAATAAATTAATATTGATAAAGTTGTGAATTGCAAGTTGAGAATTGGAATTGCAAACTTTCAATTAAATCTCTCATAATTAAGTTTAAAAATATTCGTTTGGTCTCGATTGATCAATTGCGCAATTCTCAATTGCATTAGCATGTTATTTATGATTTAAAGCGAGTCAAATATGAAGATGGATGAATTACAATAAATATATTAAACATATTTGGTCCATTAACTTCCATTAAAATTTGATCACTCTTGCTTTTTATTTGCGAGACAAGAGAGACAAACATTTTTATTATTGCACAGGTCACTTTTCAGTTCACTTTTTCCCATCTCTCCGAGGTCGTTAAAGATAAAGGATAATGGAAACGAAAATGACGTTGCCAATTTTTCGTGCGGTGGCGCACTATTCATCGTCACCACGGACGTAATCGTACCAGAGAAGAAAGATTTCTGGCAATGTTCCATCGCGGCAAGTTGCAATTGGTTGAATAATACCTCAAGCAATCTTAAACTACAAGTTCTTGCTAAAGATAACATTTTTATATATATTTAAAATTAAATCATTTCATTCACAGAGAACTCCATGGTTCTCGGTTCTCTTCCCTTCCATTCCTTATATTCACGAACAGAATCAATCAACAAAGTTGGATATCCCTAGGCATTTGAATAATGTGTATTACGCCATTGTCACCTGCGACTCGATATCAGGTAATAAAGATGTAAATTGGATATGAATCGATTGTTGCTCATCAGCCCGTGTGTAATTCCGTGTTGAAAATAAATTACAGCTACAAAATACAGCTATCTAATATTACGATTAAAAAGTTGTAAATATAAAATATAAATTGCTTATCGTTTTACAATTTTTACGTTCTCATTTTAAGAAAGATTATCTTTTTTCCCAAAAAGATCTTAATTCCCAAAAAGATACAGAGAATTTAAACAACATATACGATAAATTAATAAAGGTCGTTTAGTTGATCTCAGTATTCCAAACACAGTGGTTGACACAATGTCAGTTTGACATTTCGATTTTTCTCTTTCTACTTTTTAATTATAACGTAAGTTGCTTAATCCTATTTTTTTTTTTTTTTGTAACATGACTATCATTATTTATTATATTGTAATTTTAGTTTCACTTGATAAGGACCAAAACCATATGGTCGAAACGTCGTGATATAATAATCAAACAATAAATTGCCAGTTTGGTCGTATAAACACTTGTTTATTATCTTTTTTCGTTTATCATAAAAATATTATCAAATTCTGTATCGTGTAAAAATACTTTGAATCGTCCTTAAATTTCACGAACAAATTAAACTGATATTCTTTTCGGCATCTAAACACAAATAAAAATTCATCGATATTCAATGAGATTTTCTGATTTCGCGGCCAAAGAGTTTAAGTAAGGAAGAGTTTTATAGAATGGAAAAGAGACGAGGAGGGATTTGCGGGGCGGCGGACGATTTACCATAGACAGTAGAGGGTAACTATAATTTATGGTTCGCCCTCAGGTTGTGCCATCCACAATCTCGCGCGTGGCAGGTTACAGATGGTTTGTCCAGTTCTCCCTTCTTTCTAGATTATTTCTGAACGCCCCTCTCTTCCCTCTCCTCGACATCGCCACTCCCGTGGCAAAAGGTCGTTTATTATTTCTACCTTCAACATTTTTCTGAAAACTCGATTTAGACCGGATTTCGCCGATACGAACCGGTCGCGCGCGAACGGAGATGAAACTCCACGAGGAAGAGCCCCGCGTGCTCTTTGTTAAGTCTGAGAAATGAGGGTCTCTCGGTCTCAGTAATTACGCAAAGATCCGACAACAACAAAGTGCTGCGAGCGGAGATGATTTCGTGTGCTTGATTGCGATAGCTTCGACTGATAAATGTAACAATCTATATTTATATCAAAAGCAGTGATATCAGAATAAAAGTAGTATGATTCTTTCTCTCTCTCTCTCTATTCGAATACTGCACAGCTATATATGTAATTGTGATACATCCTAATATTTAGAATACGTGATTATAATTCACGTTTATTGATAAAGATATTGTATTTAGTTTTATTACTCCCTTTTTTCTGAAAATTAATTTCGCAATTCCATTTACAGCTCAAACTGTGTGCACAAAATATTATTCCAATATCAATTCTTTTAAACTCTGTAACGAAGAAAATCAAATAATTTTCTAAAATTTAATTACATAAACATTATTAAGGAAAAGCTGTTACGAGAAAATTCCAAAAGCCTGATCAGCGACATTAAGAAATAAAATTTTTTCACGAAGAGCGCATGGAACGACGGATTAGAAAGAGAGGAAAAAATTGGGAAGAAAATACGTTGCTCGAGGGACAATCGAAGATGAAAAAGAATACGTGAAGCGTCTCACGTGTAGAAGACAAAGTGGATTCCTTCGCAAAGAATCCTCGCGGCGAATGAGCCGAAACTAACAAGTTTGAACGAGGCCGAGAGGAAGTCGCCTCCGGCCGGCTCTCTCTCCACCTTCGTCTCCTCACTATTCCGCGAGCGTAGCTTAATCAACGAAAGGGACAGGATGGATAAAGAATGGAGAGTGCGCACAGTGGAAAACGTGATCTCTAGGTCGACCTAATTTCCCTTCCCGCTGACGCGGGAAATATGTCCCCGGAACGGTCAGGGAAACTACGCGAATTTTCTTCTGAAGGACCTGAGCGAAAACGCATATCAATATCTCGATAGGCGAGATCAAGGAAATACGTATTTAAATTCCGAACCGTATATATGCAGTACGTTAATTGATTGATCTAATTTATACAAAATGAACGACGCCGCGCGATAAGTAGCATCCGCTGACACGAGTCTTCACTTCTCTATAAGCAATAGTACTTTTTTATTCATTACATAATCGGAAGTTTAAATACGTCAAATAACTGTATTGTCTCGAGTAAAATCAAATTTCAATCGCATTTATATGCGGAGGAGCTAAATGAACGTTTTTTCCTGTCGCATATTTAAATAAAATTCGTTGAAGTTACACGCGCTTATAGACGATAAATTATATTTATGTAAAATAATTATATATAACTTGGTTGAATTTAAAAAGACAAAATTCCTTTCTGCAAATATCGTAAAGAGAGATTGTCAAAAAGTGTGATCACGTACTTTATGTACTTTGTTATATTTCAGAAGAACCGTTACTCGCGTATACCTTTCTCGAGATAAAATTCTCAATTCTATTTTAGCAAATGGCTCGTTTTCACTCATTCAACGACAATCTTAACAATCTTCTTTGTCGTCTGCTTCCCCTTTCTTATTCGCGCTGGCGAACAGACTGAGGCTTTCCTCGCATACAAGGCACCATTCAGAGTTCGCTTCCCCTTCGGCATCAGCGAAGCGTGTCGCCGCCGTGTTACATAGCTAGGCCTTACGGCGATCGCGTGCGCGAGACCAGGCATGGCGTAATGAAAAAAAAATTTTAATGACGCCACGCTAATTCGATCAGCTTCCTCGGGCGTAGAGAATAAATAAAACGTTCTCTGAATAGCGGCGCGAGACACTGCACTCGCATCACTTAATTGAATATTCGAAACGAATGGTTGTTCAGACGATTATGCGAAACTGTCAATTCATCTTCCCGTCAGTTGCCATATTACTTTGACAATCATCATTTACTCTTGTACGAGTTATATATTATTCAACTTGAACTTCAGTAAAAAATGATAAAATTTGAAACTAACTTTGGATTACATATATATTTAGATTATAATTTTTTATAAAAAACTTAAATAGAGCGGAAGCGATAAAATTATTTTAAATTTGTTTTATTATTGAAGCCTCGCTACTACATTTCAATTTTAGTGCATCATTAATTATTTTTGTTCTTAACTTTTAGAGCAATGGTGAAGCAATAAAAATAAATGATGCAGAGTTTAAAATATTATACTATCTTATAAAATAATAAGAATAATTTGATTAAAAAAGAAAAATAAAATTATTCTTAGACAGATATCTTTTAATTGTCATCCTAATACGTTAAAGGCTCGCCAAGCACATTCGTTTGCTTTCGTAGCAGAGTATGCTCATGTTTGTTCAATATTACAAGCAACTAAGTTAATACGAACTTTCAAACAGAGTTATCCTCTCTCTCTCTCTCTTTCTTTTTCTCTCTCTCTGCTTTAGATTATTTCGCATAAAATTGTATGTATCGAACAAATGATCTATTTTAAGAGTGCCATCGACCAAACAAGATGGCACTTTTCGCGTATACAATGTCTGTCTTATCGACTAAAATTGGGGGAGAAGAAGGTTGAGAGGCAGAGATAACCGGCAAATCAGGAAACTGGCTTGTCGATCTGCACGTGGATCAACGTTATCGGAATTGGCAGTAGAAAAGGCGAACACAATAGCAAGTAAAAGACTATTTCATACGAATTGTGCAAATTAAGGCGAGTTGTATAATTGTCTCATTGACGAAGTTACGCGAGTAAAGTACACAGAATGTTTTCCACAGCAGAAACTCCTCAATTTTAATAATAAACGGATTATACGTTATGTAAGAATACATTAACTAAATTAAAAAATATACAATTACAGAAGCAACATAAAACTCTGCATTTTAAATCTAATTCACACGCAGAACTACTATATTGTTGGTTAATTTATCAAT
This sequence comes from Cataglyphis hispanica, assembly GCF_021464435.1. Classification (NCBI taxonomy): domain Eukaryota; kingdom Metazoa; phylum Arthropoda; class Insecta; order Hymenoptera; family Formicidae; genus Cataglyphis; species Cataglyphis hispanica. Next base: position 11,843,054 of record NC_065956.1, read on the forward strand.
TAAATATTAATTCATTTTTGCACAAAACATAAATATCCTGGTATAACAATGAAACATTTGCAATATTGCAGAATATACGGATAAGTTCGTATTTTTTCGAATAGAGATAACGGTGTAGTTGAAGAATTTTGTTTTATTTGTATGCGCAAATAGAAATTGCATTGAGATGCATTGCGTTTGAAATACGAAAGCGGTTGTCGCAATATTATTTGCCAATGGAAAAAGACGTCCATTACAAAAAAACAAAACAAAAAAAAAATCAAGAAAGTTGTATCGTTCCGAACAAGAAAGGTACAATACGATTATCTGAAAGTAGCTATTTCTCTTTCTCTTCAAATATTACATTACTATACTTTAATACATTTATATATTATATATTAAGATGGGAGATAAAATTGATGAAGTCTATTGTATCAAGTCTCGTTGTATCGTATTTTCTATGCGCGATTGAAGAAAACCAAATAAAGAGATAAGAATAAAATTATAATAACTGATTTTCTAAACGTAATTACACGTCTGATAAACCGAGATAATGACGAACACCTTGTAAAGCATATATATATATATATATATATATATATATATATATATATATATATATACACTACACTCACACACACGCGCGCCCAGTATATATATTTATAAAGATACATTAATTTAAATCTTTATACAGAGATGTTGCTCACTGCTGCTGTATGGCGCTCTCCCGCGGAGCAACCGAACCGTCAGTCATTACGTCGTATCCAGAAAGCGAGCAATAATAATTTCAACGGCAGACACACACACACACGCACACATACGCAATATACGCACACGTATGCAAGCGCGAGTAAAGCTCTCGCAATTTAACTATCAGGCTTTTCGTTTTGAGTGCTTTCACGAGTGCTGTCTCGACACTCACAGGGCGGCATGTAAAGCTTCCGCGACAGCGTTCTGCCCTTGAATATTAGGATCTCAAACGCGCGGTGCAGTGTACCCTTCCTCGTCCTTTCGATGTTTTGACGCCAGCAAAGCGAACGCGAGCCGCCAAGAATAAACCTGAAATCAATAGTGAACGGGCGGCCCGAGAGAGAGAGAGAGAGAGAGAGAGAGAGAGCGGGTGGTTTTCCGACCGGCCGAGTTTAAAGCACATCCGGTATATCCTTTTCTATGCGCTTTATTATTCGTCGGTAGAGTTTATCATTCCACGATTATTACGGAATCGTTTCAATTCACCGTTTGACGAGAATAGGGGCACAAACATAGAGGCTTAGGGATTACTTAAGGATTACCCCCTCTTTTATTACGTGTTCCTCGAAACGACAAGCAGACTTTAACCCTTTGCACTCCGTTGGCGCTGCTATGACGATATATATGTAGTATGCATCAGAGTTCTCGGACTACAAAGAATTAAAGAGTATGGACGGAAATCATAAAAACGTTTTATGATGCATTTTATTTTTTGATTCGATGTTTTTTGTATTTCTACATCGGGACAATAGCATCGTTATTATCGACATACGATTCTATAGTGTTAATCGTATCAATTATACTATCACAAAATTTTATTTTATTAATGTTTTATTATTAATTTATAACGTGAAAGTTGGCTATCTAAGCATAAGATTTTAACATAAAAAGTCTATATTTCGATAATATTAATACAAGAATAATTTTTATCTTTTTCATACAATAATCGATTTTATCTCGCGATTTATTTTATAACATTTCGTTATAAAATAGCAGAGAGAAACGTATATAAAAAAAATTTGATTGGTGCCCGATAGCAATTAAATTCAATTTTCAAAGCTTTTATTTCACTCGATATATTATTTGCGAATAGATATTCCGAGTCGAAACTTAAAAGCTAAATATAAAACGAAAAAGTCAGGAGAATAGTCATTAATAACTTTTTACGTATTCACATAATAATTGTAGAACTTGTGAAAATTGATCGCTCGCTCGCATCAAAAATGGAAAACATGATTATCTTTATATAAAAAATTTCCAGACCGAAGTTATCGTCTCACTGAATATATATTGCTGGTGACATATATATATTTTTATTCACGCTGAGCATTCAATAACGAAAAGCATTCAGTGAGGATCACAGCCAATTGGCTGTGCGAGTCCGATCGCCTCCATTCTCATTCCTACATCCCTCCCTTCGACCACATTCTCTTTTCTTCCTCGTTCTGCTCGCACGCCGAGTTAAATACTCTAATTCGCGTTAATGGATGGCCCGCTCTGCCAGTGGAAGGTTTCTAAAGAACCTCTTGCCGCGACCTGCGGGACGCGTTCAACGAAGCGCATTCTCACCGCTCGGGCCTGCCAGCACTTTGGGCCTTATACGGTGAGGGGGCTACACTCCCGTCCCCGTGAGATCGTCGTCTCGCTACACAAAGGAAATTGCCCATTTGATGGGAGTGCCTCTGACACATTACAATCTCATATATACAGTAGTAGGCAATACATATATATATATATATATATATATATATACACGCACATAAAAATACATACATTTACACATATACATGTATAACGATGCATGAAAATAGCTAAAGTCTACGTGTGGTAATTACATCCGCCATCGATCGTCAACATCGATCGATAGCTCTTTTATCACGTAACGAGACGTTACGTAAATAGCTTCGCGTGTGTCTCCTTCGTATTCCGTGGTAAATCCATCCGTCTAAATTTACATGTCTCGTTGCGATTATCCTCGAAAACCAGTACGGATATCCGACAACGATCAAGCATCGTTCGATAAATATCTCATCGTCCGATTAAATTATATTAATTCTTCTATTGCGTCGGATAAATATATAGGTAAGCCAATCGTCCGTAATGAGATGTAAATTGTCGAGCGAAAAATAGTACATTTCCCATGTTAAACCGTGCACGTTACGTTCGTAGACGTACGTCTGTCATAATATACTCATGCGATTCGTATCTCGCACGACGGCGCAGCGACGTTATAACAAAGTAACCCATCTCAGGGACTCGGGGCGAATCGATCCACGTTCCTCGATAACGATCGGCAAACCTTCTGCCTCGATGTAATATCGCGGTCGAATGATTACGGAGAGTGGTATTTGTGTGTGTTTACCAACCTCGTCGATGCATGATGATTTCAAAGCAAGTTCAGTCTATTTTGTCAAACGCGAAACATATTCGACTTTCAGTTCTCCTCCCTCAAACGTCAATTTCGCACTCGCGTAAAGCTCGATAGCGACCCAGAGCGCATCCTTTCCGCAAAGCGTCGCTATTTTCGTCGGAAAATACACACCGGGGAAATTAAAGCGGCTTGCGAGAATTCGACATGTGTTTCTACCGCGGGTCGGAAAATTTTATCCGTCGAGGAAAAAAAAAAATATATTATATCAGAGATGTAGGATGAATCCACGTCTGCGATAGACACGAGTTCATGCTTGTGCAATATTTTACGATCGCTAAATTATGTTTATCTGCAAATATATCCAAGAGAGAAACTTTATGCATCATCGGGCTTTTAAGCTGTAACTGTAAACATTGTTTCTAAACTGCAACGACGTTTCGACGTTTTATTTTTAACATTTCAGTTCTCGAGGCAATTTAATTTCTATCATGTTTTACTTACTCCGTAATTCTAAAAACAATTGTAATATTTTAATAGTATATAATTTCTAGAATATTTTGTCAAAGTTAAAATACAATCTCTTCTTATATATACTTGATATCTTTTCCCCGTTCACATATTCACGTATATTCATATTGCACGGTGTTGTCAGATTTAGATTCCAAACTCCCACACAACGAATGATATATTTTTGATTTTGACGGGAGGGCCCTAAGAGTCTCACGCTGAGACATGCTAATCTCGGAAGCCATGGAGGAAAGTCTAAAATTATCCAGTGCCTGGAAGCTGTTTACCAAGCGGTAGGTATTTTAAAAATCAACGTTTAAATATTTCAATATACAATACTCGCGCATAGTATCTGTAAGAAAAATTAAATTTAAACAGAAACAGTTTATGCATTCTACAGTCTAAAACACAAAATTCGCGATACATCGATACTCGCATTTATAAATATATAAGTTATTTTATCATATACATTTATTAACCCATCCATTTTCATTTGCTGATATAAATTAACACGATAAATGTCACGTGGTTTTCACCGCAGCGTATACATCTGCAAAACAAAATTAAATTATATTCGATTGATTCATCAAATAAAGATCATATCCCGACATAATTCTGGCAACGATCTCGTAGCCCAAAGTTAAAAAAATCTAAATTCCTTATCAGCCATTTACATCAAGCGTGTTTATAAATGTACGCGGTCAAATGATAAAATTAGCGTTCACGTCGTCTGCTATAGAAGAATTCCGTTTTGATGAGATTTTTCGCGAAATAACTAAAATTGGCCGTGTGTAAATTGATATCACCGCGTTGTCCGGAAAACACGAAAGTTTCATAAATCGTCTAAGCGTGAGCAACTTTCATCAGTGAATGCGCGCTCGCGCGCTCGCCTCACGGAAATGAGTGCAGTATCTCGAGACTAGGCGAAATACGAGCATGGAGAGATCGCGCTGGGCGGCAGGAAATTGAAAAATTCCGCGTCGCTCCCCGAGAGATGTCGAGGCAACGAGAGAGCTACACGTAACAAAATTTCGTCGTTCGACGAGCCTGACGTGTGGGAGGCTGACTCTCCGACTTGTGTACTTTTTGCTAATTTCCGGATTGCATCTCGACGAAATCAAATTGCCAACAGATCGAAACATTAAGCATCACACATTAACGCTCTTTAGCGTGAACAATCCGAATGTAACTCGAAAAGGAAAGAATTTTTTATAGAAATTTTAAGAGAAAATTTAACAAATGCTAAATGATTCTAAACGCGGTCTATTCGAAGCTTAAAAAATTTAATTCAATTTTTTTTTATAGTCTAGTTTATATACATTATTTTGTATGGATGAATATTGCAGCAATTATGTTCCATAAAAATATTGTAAAATAATTATTTGATTATCGAAACCATTTTATTTCTACGAAAAGCTTGAAACACTAACTTGGCGAGAACAGAGGGTCCATTCAAGTTACATCTTCTCGAAAGAAGAAAGATTCTTTCAACGATATTGCTCGTTTGTGCGCGTGTGCCTCTTTCTAGTTCAACTCTTTCAATCCCGAAACTTAGTAATTACAGTCGGGCTTTCGGCGATGACTTCACCAAAGTGTCATAAATCCAAATAAAAATGATTCAACGACCAGGCAAAGTAATTAACGGATCAGAAACGTTTCTCCTCGCGCGATAAAATTCATGTTGCCAATTTTATAATCGGTGACAGCCATTTCATAATTACGATTTTAACATTTTATAATTAAGAACGTTAAACATCTATTGAAGAACTTAAAACGTCTATTGAAGAACTTAAAGAACGTTGAATGTTGTCAACCCTTTCCTCTCCGTGGCCATGGCAAGTAGCTTTGACCCTCTTACCATAACAAGAGGCTTACTCGGGAAAATGGGAATTCGCTGTCAGAACGACAATGAGCTGCTTATGAGAAATATATATATATATATATATATATATATATATATGTATATATAGACATATGCTACGTGGCAGATTTATGCGAAATTTCGTCATATCGATTTTCATCGGATTCAACGAAATTACATTGTAACCGCAAACAATCGTGTGCGCGCTTAACTATTGTATTCAATATATGTGAAAATTTTGAGGTGCAGAATATTGTAGATTTTAGGCATTAATGCACTGCATTCAAAAGAGAAGATGTGCGAGCATTTATGCTAGATAAAATTCTATGGAAATTTATAGAAAGAAAGGCTAACAAAATATTTTGTGGAAATTTTCATAAAAATATATTTCTTGTGCATATTACTGCATGTAAAAAAATACTGTATAATAAAGCTCTAAAGAGCTCTCATAATTTAACAGCATGCTCCGCGTTAATAGTACTTAAAATTTTTGGAGACATATTTGTCACTCTTTTTCATGTAGAAATTATAGACGCCTTGCGATACGTAATTGAGAACCACTGATAATTTATCCAATGGGGGCACCGTTTATTCGAGCGGCCATAGCATTATCCCTCGAAAGATGGACCCCTTCCGGAATTAGCCCCTCGTCGTTCTTCCCTTTGTGCGCATTGTGTATCTACAAAGGATAATGCATGAGCGAGCTTGATATCGAAAGAGAAACAGACCGAGAGAAAAAAACAAAGAGAGCGAATTGAGTAGCGTAGATGTTTATTATTCGAGGACATAAGTTCAATAGCTAGGTAATGTAAAAATCCTAAAATAAAAGAATTATCACAAATATATAATAACAAACTTCTGATGTAAATTAGCTATCAAATTTGCGAAAATCATACATTTAAGTAATATTATTATATAGAGTTATTATATAGATAATTCTAGAAAAAAATTTAAGCATTACTATAAAAATTGGCATTTGCAAATTTTAATTGTCACTCTGGTCACGTGATTCGAACGTTTATCGTATGCAGAACGCTAATGCAAACTCTCTATTATGAGAAGGAAATCATGATTCATCGAGAATTTGTGAACTTAATGGATAACAAGATATAACGCTTTTGTATTCGAAACTCGTATTGTTTCATGTGACGGACTATTGATTGTGTCAAAAAAATATTCTGCAGTATATACTCATGATCTAAGATCCGAGGACAAAGAGAATTATTCGTGAAGAAGATATCGTCTAGAATTAGAGGCATAAAACTTGAAGAGATTATACGTTATAAAATATAAAAAATAATTTATTGTGTATTTGTGAAGTAGAATGCAAAGATTAGTAAACTCTATTAATTTTGTGACATAAAAAAAAGTTGACATTAATATATACCTGCTAGAATCTTCTATTCCTCTCTCTTTTTCGGACAATTTTAAATAATTATATAACCGTAGGAAACAACAAAAAAGTAAATAAGAAAATTTCCATAAATTTACTTATTTTGTTGTGTAAAACACATTTGTATGTAAACTTTTCATTGAACTTTTATATAAATAAAGTTGAATTATTTATTTATATGAAAATTTATAAAAATTTATTTTACATAAAATTCTACTTTTGTGGATATTTAGATTTACATTTAAATTGTATTATTAATGTGTGGGAGTGTGTGTAATTATCATAGTAAAATATCGATGGCATGATAAAATTAGCAAAAAAAAACTTCTCGTAATAGTTTCTATGCTGTTAAGCTCATAACAGAGAATTCAGGCATATAAATTAGGAAAGATTGTTAAAACACAAGAATGAAACTCGGTGGACCGTATTACATGCTTCGCTCGTTATATCGTTCCACCAGCTGGATTATCGATTCTAACGATGAATTTCCCCGGAAGACATAGTGCCTCTGGAAAGGTCGCTGCCAAAATTTATCTGGCGAACGGTAAACAATGACGTCATCGTACAAAAAAGCAATTTTGTAATTATGTTACGTTACAGTTCGTACGTTACAGGAAAGAAAGATCAATTTAGTTTCTGAAAAAATATCTTATTGTACGTAAACATTTAAATCTACATTATATGTATATGTATATACATGTCAACTAAAATATAGAAAAATTGCACGTTTTTAAATTCTTCGCTTTAAATATAAAACTTTGTCACTATATATTTCCAACATTAAACAAGTTATTTTAATATTATTAAGAATTTAGCAAAAATTATTAATACGAAATTATTACGGAATATTTCTTAGCAATAATTTTTCTTCTATTAGACGTCATATCGACGGACCGAAAAGAAGGCCGAGGAAATTTGATCGGGAAAAGAATTCCGTTCCCCTGATGATTCCGATCTAATTTTGGGCACGGTGGGCCATGTGCGAGTCTTCGCGTGAGTGACAGCAGCGTGTATTCCCGAGGAAACTAAATTCGATTACGTATAGATCGCATTCACAATGTCACGTTTTCTCCAAAATCACGAGATAAAATACTGATCTCCCTTATAAAAAACTGATGTGCCGTCATAAACAAATTGCACAACATTCATGAGAATAACTAGAAATAGCCGAGCTTCTCCCTTATCTATAGACACGCATGATAAGTGACATCTTGTATAAGAGAGAGGCTCTTTGCTCCGACGCGACCGACATTTCTAAAGTTCTGATATCGTCGTTTCCGTTAAACGACGGGTGAAACAATAAAATCTTACCGGTTTGCACGGCGAAATCTAAATTACGTCGCGGCAACGAAGACTACTTTGCGCTATTCGCTTCTTGCTGTTCCGGCACGGCTCTGATAGCATATCGAGATCCTACGAAACGTCGGAGAGAAGTTTCAATAACCTTCGATATAGCCTTCTCTCCACATAGAAATTTCAATACCTTCGTACGATTGTTCTATTCAGAGAAACTGGAGATGATTCAGAAGAATAAACTATTTGTGTGTAATTTCAAGGAAAACCCTCTTTTACATTATCATGTGTCCTTTAGTTCTCTTCAACGTCCATTATGACAGTATTTTTCCAAACAATAGTTTCTGATTCATCAAATATAAACAAAAGAAAAATTTTACAAGATATTTTCAGATTGTAAATGATCAAACGTAAATTTCACGACGCACTTTGCACGATAGACGACACGTTATAATAGAAACAGATTTAAAAATTGAATAATTCTCCATGTGACCACTTCTCCACATTAATAATTAATAAGCGGAAGTAGCAACGAATTTTTATTTCAGTAATAATAAAGAAATAAAATTCGTTTGTCCTTTCTACAGCATCTCGGGCGGCAAAAAGATCTCGCTTATACTCGCTTATGGGTTTCTGTCAAAAATTTTGACGGCGCCCTCGCGCGTCCGGAATCCTTTCGACGTGGTTGCCGCAGGGAAGACAACGACACTCGGCGTATTTTCTAGGCAAACGATAAATGGTACGTGCCAGGCCAGGCTAAGCCAGACCAGCACCAACGAGCACTGTGTTCGAGCTCGTTTTCGCAGGACCGTTAGTATAGACCGCTACCGGAACGAGGGGATCGTGGACGGATTTTGGCATGATGCCATCCATCCCCGGCACAAAGGCCCACGCTCGAGAGATCGCAGCCGACAGAAGGGGAAAAGGGGGTAACCGAAGGCCTGGGGCTCCGCCGCGCGACCGGTGCTGCTGCCGGTCGATTCGTACTAACCTTACCTCCTATATCGCGACCCTCATCTCCGAAAATCATCGGTCACGTCGGTCCAGATTGTGCTCCTTTTGCGCACGAGCGTGAAACATATCGTTCACCATTCGCGGAATTCTTTGGAATTTATTGTTCATTTGTTTCATCGGATTTTAAAGCGAATGTATGCATATATATATTCCGCTAAAAGGATAATCCAGAAATATATTGGAAAGATGCTTAACAGTATTTGCTAATAAAAATTTCGACGGTACATTCACAGGGTGTGAAATAACGTGCGAATATGCGTAAGTAATGTTACGCTTCGCGTAACGATTGTTGTATGTGGTCACCAGAGTAAATCGCGTGCATGCGCGCGCGCGCATACAATAGATGAAACAAAATCAGTCGTCAATTTCAAAACAAGATCGAACTTCCTCTCACAATAATTTATAAATTGTACCATCATCGTCACATGTATTTTTTTTTTTTTTTGCAATATATATAGAAATATTCTCTAATAAACTGCATAATAACTAACATTAATAACATCGGTTTTCTTGGTGAACATTCAAAAACACTTAAATAAGGGAAAGGGAAAAACCGTATTTTACGCCAACTATACTGGTAATAAATTCTGACATTAAAGCTTTCTAAAGGAAAATTCCTTTGTAAGAAGCATTAACTGAGACTAGCTACTTCTATTTCTGAAGTATATTTTACGTAAATTCTTTAAAGGATCTTATTAGAGAGTTTCAAAAAAGTTGATAAATTGCTGAATAACTATATATTTCGAAAGAATAAAAAAAAATATCACAAGTGTTGGTTTTATAAATCTTATAAACGTGTGATCGTTATTCGATGCTCCAAGTGGTATAAATATTCGGATAATAAACGCGATACGCATGATAATCACATATGGCCTCTCGCTGTTTTTATATATTTAGAAGATACTATGCGTCACGCGTTTCTTGATAATAATAATTCATAATACGCAGTAGCTTCTCATTTTCAATTTTTCGAAATATCACGTACACAATATCGATCGATTATCGGAGTCTTTTGAAGACTTATTATTTCATATCTCGCAAAAGTTTGCGGTTTTGCGATGCAATCCACGATTCGTCGGAGCGCCCGGTCGTTTATAAGACGCAATTAGCTTAATCGGCTCTGGAAAAACAAGCGTACGATGATACCACGAGCGTTTTTATCGTTCGCAATTTTCATCGACACCGGTGGTGAATAAATAAAGCTCGGCGCAATTCTCGAATGCCCATCGACGACAAAACGCGACAGCGGTGATGAGAGCGAGCACAAATGCAACGGCGGGATTAATGCGGCGAGTTGCGACGCGTGTCGTGACGTCACTTCCGGCCAATCAAAAACCATCAACGCTCGGACGTGGCTCTCCCGTGGCCGCCGCGTTCAAGCGTGCGACTCCCTTTGTTGTACGCGCTCTCTTTCGACGGAGAAAGAATGAGACGTCGGAATGCCGCGTTTAATTGAAGATAATTTCGCGATATATAATCTCGGTGATGATAAATGCATCTTCGTTAAATAGTACAAATTTTTTAATAGTTATAGAAGATGAAATAATTCACACAAGCGCACATTATACACCCGCTACATTGACTAATCAGATTAATTCAATATTCATTCAAATTCTATATTTTAATTTATGTATACGTAATATTGAGAAATCTATTTCCGCGAGTATAGTAATAAAAAAGTTACGATAAAACTAAATATGTATTCTAACTATACATATACAAATTCGGCGATAAAATGGATGGTTAAAATTTTCCGCCGTATAGAAGAATGACGGAATGACCCCCCATTGAAAGGCTACGAGCCTAACTCGACTAGATGACAGTGTCGTTACACTCAATTAGCTTCACTGATGGCCTTGGGAAGCTGCCGCACAATATCGAGCCACGATTCGGCTAAAACAGAGATGAGCGAGCGTGTCTAATACCTTCCTCTCTCTTTCCCTCTCTCCCCCCCCCTCTCTCTCTCTCTCTCTCTCTTTGTATTAGCCTATATAATATGTCTTTTACATTTAATCACTATTCGCAAACATAGTCAAGTAATTAATGTGATACATAGATAATAGATTACAATATTTTAATATTCCTAAGAATTCGATAATTGGAAAAAAAAAATTTTATAGAGTAATTAAGTTATATATTTATTTATTGTATAAATATATCTAAAAATATTCTTATCTTTAAATAAATAACAAATCAAAAACAGAAAAAAAAAAAACAATTACGAAACAAACAATATACGAAAATACAGCATATGTATCTTTTTTTCTCTAATTATAGAAAAATGTTGAAAAATAATAGCGCTACTAAAGTCAAGACATGGCGATGGCTGCAAGATAGCTTTCATTAATCAAATTTTAAATAGTTTTCTTTAACTTTTTATTCTGCTATTCAGAAATTCAATCAAAATAGATGGCGATGATTTTATCGTCGTTGTGAATAGATAATGTGCGTTCATTCATTATATGTATTCACTCAAACGCGTAATAATACAATTCATGATTCATGAAGAATATTTTCGCAATGGAAAAAATTCCCGCAGCAAAGTACACTGCCATTTAATCCATCTACGTTCATTATTACGCGAATGAGTTTCACAGTTACATTTACATGTACATATCGTAAAGAAAGCAGAAACGTGAGACTACACAGAAAATAGAAATTTGCGACACTGAAACTGTGTGTGACTTGGCTCTTCCTCAAGAAAGTATAAAAATTTCAGATGCGTCAGATGGTGGTTTACGCTATTTTTATTTTTCCCAGATGCACATAGAAACCAAAACGCAACAAAGAAAAATTACACGTCTAATTTTACGAGTGAAAAATATAATAAAAGTTCGATATTTTTATCTTATCTTTTTGCAAATATCATTACATGTTAATATGATGAATAAATGCGATATGCTCCGTTAACACTGATTTGCCCTATAGTTTATGATTTACCGCCTCTCGAATAATCCTATCTGTCAAAGTTTTTGACGAGCCAAACCACTCTTTTGCTAGTTAGTCGAACGAAATGGAAACAGCAGGAGTAAGAGTAAAGTTTCACCCATTTGCATGCGGTCAACAATAGACGCGACAAAGTGGAAAGGACTTGCGGTGAAGGGAGGGATAATGGACTCCTTGCACAATCCGCGAACTTGAATGAACCTATCCTAACCACAATCAATGCAAAAGAACAAATTCGAGTAAACATGAACACGACGAAACTGTCTGATAAAACTTTAATCTAAAACACATTAGAAATTTACTTTCATTAATCGTATAAAAATCACACCTGCATTTGAAAATCATTATACGTGCAATAAAAATATATCTATATGTGTCTTTAATATAATAAATTATATCGTGTTTATTCAAGTATATTAATATCGATATATTTGACGAATGGAAAAAAAAATGTGATTATTTCTCTCCCGCTTCTTTTTCAGCGAGTTTAAAAATGCCTAGTTTGTTTCCTTTTGTCTCATTCTTGTTGTATTTACGTGTCGCGTAGTTTCTTTGACAGAGTATGTAGTTTGAATAATTCATCGACAGTACGAAGTTTCCGATCGGTCATCTCGATTCCGAGGATCCCGCATGAGCTTCGCACGCTCATCGCTTAATACGGTACGCTTATGGCATGCACGTGGTGTATCGAGAGACACGAATGTGCATATACGAAGGGAAAAGAGGGCGTGTCACTCTCGGACGTTGGCTGTTACAAATTGATGGTCTAGAGTAGCCGCGATAAACTTTCCTTTCTTTAAATAATAGCTGCCTTGCATGATTCTTAATTGGCGCTTGCTATGAAGTTGGGATAAAACAACACGACAATCTCTGTCCTCCGTTATTTCGTCGGTGATTTTATCTTTGCCACGATGAATCAACTCGAACCCCACCTCCCCCCTCCCCCTCGCTTATTTGCTCACCTGACTGATTAGATTTTTACAAATTATCGAATTGCACACTAATCTTTAGATTGTTAATTTTAATTTTTTTAATCACATCTGCTTCATTTACTTGAACGAATAAAATATAACAATGATATATTAGATTGTTACATTTAAATTTCCAATAATTTTTTATGTGATTTGAAAAAAGAATAGCTATCCAATTAATAAATGCTATTAAATCCTTTTCTTTCGCGATCAATTCTTAAGATTAATTCTCTTACGATGATATAAGGTCGATAAAAAGTTGTCTTTTTTTTTTGTCTTCTCAAGCTGCTCTATAATATTTGATACGCGTTGTGCCATAGGCAGTTTGTGTCGTTTGAAAACTATCGTTCGAGCAAGAGCAAGGGTGGACGAGGGAAAGTTCGAAATTGGTACACGTCGCTGCCAGATGTTACGTAGCGACGTCAATGAGGGGGACAAAAACGAGACTCAACACGTCCCCGCGTTCTTCGTGAGACAGTCTTTGAAAAGACAAACGCGCACAGCTGCCGATTTCAGAGTCCGAGGCTTAAGCTACACGGGCCACATGTTTCCACCCGGTCTCGGGCACACAATCGCGCGTGGATCGGATTAAAGTCCTATTCGTTCAAACTTTGATCGATTCGTCGGCTTGATGCGCGCACGCGAAATTAATTCTCTCCCATCCGTGGAAAATCGTTCTTGCATAATTGGATCGAGAAAGCAATCTCGAGTAACATTATCTCGATCATGCTCGAATGGAGAAGGATGTGTTAGAGTTATTCCCATAATGAACTTCTATTGTGAAACGATTAAACGCGATCTAAAATCGACGACGATCGTAAAACACATTGTCGGAAAAGCTGCTTTGTGATATTTTTATTGTCAAATGGATTTCAACCAAGAGAAAAAGTAAGTAATCAAGTAAACAAAGAGTTGAGAGCACATTAACGATAACCTTGATTATTGCGATCTCAATGATCCGTAATACGCATGTTTGTCAGTCAGTGATGCCTTCCCTCTCATCCTTAATTCGCGTAGGAAACCTAATTTGGCAAACTTCCAAAGTCTTCAAACGTACGGATCTGCTTGAAGAACAAGCGGAGCTTGTCTGTCCTTCGAGGAAAGAGAACAGCAGCTTCGTGCCTCGTCGAGGCGCGAGCTATTTTCGATCTATCCTGGAATGAGTGAGTGAGTGAGAGAGAAAGAAAAAGGCTACGCGTGGAAGTCGTTCCAGTGAAAAATATATTTTTCTCTGAGCTCGTTTATCGTCTTTCCACTCCGATTATTTGCAACTCCGAGCTACGGGCCGAGTCGTCGAAAGGTCGAAAAATAAATACATCTACACGTTTTTCGAATATGTTTTTCTCTTTCTTTCTATCTTATGCACGCGGTATATTTTTCTTTGATATTTGCTTAGTTTTGATTCTAGATTGATCTTCTATGCTTTCTTTTTCTTGTGTCTCGAGATAATCTATGCGACGTAATCGTTTCCGACAGCATAGTTCACAATCAAAATAATGTTCCAAAATTAATTTTCGAATTAATTAAACGCGCATTTAGGTTTTATTATTATATTATTATGTTGATTCAGATATTTTTTACTCTCTCGAAAAATTAGAGAGCATAATAAAAGAAATAAAATTCGGATTCTTCCATTTTCTAATGTATGCTAAAGTAAATAATAATAAAATTATTGATTAATAATCTATCTAATTATTAATGAATAACAAGTGTATATACCCGCGTTTTTAGATGTTGATAATGAAAACTGCAGCCTCGCTATTGCAGCTCTTGGCTCTCGGCCATAATTTTATCATTCTGACACGACAACAGATTTTCAATTTCATCTTTATCTGCATCATCTGTTATAAACTATATAATAAAAACTGTAGATAAAAATAACTAGTTTACAGGAAAAATCGCAAAAAAGACATAAAGTTATCAATAAAGCATTGAATCAGCAAATTAGTCTCTTCATATATGAATAAAAATATCTTCGCTTTTTTTATCTTAATTTAATTTTTATCTTAATTATTAGACACGCACACACACATTTTTAAACATTATTAAAATATTAAATGCATATACTGTAGTAAGACACAAATTTGTATTAACTCAATACAAAAAATAAATTTAAATCTCGTATGGAAATTAAAAAATTAGGTTAATATTTATATATTCCGTTTGTTTTTCAAACAAAAATGTTAAAAGAATATCAATATATAGTATAAAGATATTTTACAAAGACGTGTACACACACACACACGCTGTCATGTCTCGATTGTGTTGAAAATCTATCTTTTCAATCATTGTCAGAGACACGATTTAGACGCGAACAGACACGTGTTTCCTCCAACCTTTCATTGTCAAACGGGCAGAATCGAGTGGAAGAATCGAGTAGGACGAAGAAGGCTCTCTTATACGTATTTCCATTTCCCTTCTCTACTACTCCACTACTCCATCTCCCTTTTTATCATCCTTTCTCTCTTTCTAGCTTCTCTCAAGCGATCTCGACCGACTGGTTTCGCAGACTCGCGTGGTTCCCACCGTGCAGATGTAAGAAACACGGAGCTGTCCGCGCGAGAGGAAGAAACAAAAAGAAAAATAAGAGAATGCGTACTTACGCGAAGTACCGTATGAATGACCGAGCGACTTTCTTTCTCAAACACAAACGGTAACGCAGCAGGTTCTTTCGTTTGTTAATATACTCTTTCGTTAGGCCCACCATCACGTACATTTCATTCTTAATCTCTTACTCCACTCGAATATGTATATTATGGCATCAAAAACCGTGGATTTTGATACATCGAGTTCATGTAAGATAAAATGGATAACGTCAAAAAAGGAAAGAAAGGAATCTGGACTATACTTAAATAACAGAATTTCCAAGAAAATGCGGGTACGATTTATATTAGTTCTTCGAGTCTTTTTACTGCATTAACATTCGACTCATAGTAGTTATAGCTATAATTTTACATAAAATTTTTAAAAATAAATTTTATTGTCCATTCGTTGCGCGCGAAGAATAAATTCTTCGCAGAAAAAGACACTTAATATCCACGTCTTTAACTAGATTTATAAAAATTTGATTGTACGTGGTACAGTGTAATAATTCCGAGAAAGATCTGCGTTTATTGTTTTAAGACTTCTTCAAAGCGATAAAAAAAAATAACTTATTTTTATCCAGCTTCTTTTCGACTGGACTGGCGAGAAATAGATAGCCAAGTTGAAAAAAGATGTACCTGAGAAGATGAAAGAGCTTGTTTTTGGTTTCACTTCAGTTTTCTTTGCTTCGAAAATGTGACGCGAATTACATGTGTTTCGCATCGTCCAAAGCAAAAAATATCCTGCAGTGCAAAATAGGAAAAAAGTTGATTCATGGATATGAATGACATAACTTGATGCGCACGTGCATTACGTGACCTTACACTTCGATCGCGTGCTGCGAGTTAATTCTTTGGAATCTGATTAACGTAACACGCGTAGAATATTCTATTGGAACGCACGGAAAGTTTCCGTTCAATGACATCAATAATTAAAAGATGAAGTAATTCAATTAAAAGCAAATATTAAAATATTTTTCTTCAACTAATTAATTATAATATTAAACATTAGCATGTACTTTTGGGCTTAAGCATAGCCCAATTTTATTATCACTATTATCCTATTAAAAATGTGCTGTGCTCTTCAGAGAAAAGTTAAAAATTACTCGTATATCTTTATCTGACAATTCACGCTTTAATAAGCTTTCAGAAAGTATCGAGCGATTTAAATTTTTCTATGATTAGTAATGCTCGCTGATTATTTACGATTGCGAACAATTTTGCTTTGAAATTATTTTCTTTAAAAGAAAGGTATTGTATATCGTGTATCGGCTTTTAGGAAATACAGAATAATTTCTTTTTTTTATGTTGTACATGCTTTTAAAACAAACAAAATTAAATAACCTAACCAGCTATAATATTGTGATTAAAATTTTACGATTCGGTAAATTCCGGTATAGGATAAAGAAATATTACATTTATTACAATTTATTTTATAAAATATAATTATTCAAAAATGTTTTTTACTTAAGTATATTAGATTTCTGAAGATTAATCCTATTTTAGTGCGTGCTTTAATGCAACAAATGTTTCTTTCAGGTATAAAATATAAAAAGAAAAGAATATTTTTTTTTTGTTTCTAATAGAAGCATTTCCATATTGAAAAATCAGAATTTCAGAATTAAACAAGAGATACATAAACAGTTTTAACACAATAAAACGATTAACGTATCCTCATGATCGTAATGTATTCGTCGAATTCATCACGCAGGAATTTCTGGGCCGGCACGCAAGCTCTCGCAATTCGAGCCAAAGGAGTTTACCACCCTGATGAACGGGTTTCTTCGTGAAGAACGACTTAATTCTAGGGTCACGATACTACCTGAGATACCATTCGGGGATCGCAGGTCAGATTTCGCGTACTGTGCTCAAAGCGGCGAAACAAAGAATTCTGGCTCAACAAACTGCATTCAGGATTTGATTCCAAAACCGTTTAAATTTCCCCGATAGCTACGATATATCTTTAGTTTAAGAGCATGTACAACATAAAAAAAAAAAAATTATTCTATATTTCCTAAAAGCCGACAGTACACGATACATAATAGCTTTCTTTTAAAAAAGATAATTTCAAAGCAAAATTGTTCGCAATCGTAAATAATCAGCGAGCATTACTAATCATCAGAAAAATTTAAATCGCTCGATACTTTCTGAAAGCTTATTAAAGCGTGAACTGTCAGATAAAGATATACGAGTAATTTTTAACTTTTCTCTAAAGAGCACAGCACATTTTTAATAGGATAATAGTGATAATAATCCCCTGTAGTTCATTCCGCGCGTTTATGCATTGTCCTGGAAAGAACGAGAGCGTGAAATTGCATGCAACGTATAAAATGTAGTGTAGAAGTGAAGAATTACGGATCTAAGTGCAGCATGGGTTGCATCCGCGACGGATTGGATAATGAATCTCACGTGAGATCACGAACTGGCACACACGAGGAGGAAGGAGAGCGGGGTGGTACAATGACAATAGATGATAATGACAACGGCGGCCAAAGGAATGTGGATGGCGCGCTGTTATCGTGCGAAACGGCATTATTGTTTCATTACCGCCACTTGAATACAAATCGACCTTAATCGGTGGACAGCGTAAGACTCTAATTGCAATTGCGAAAGCAAGCTACCGCGTCAGTACGGAAAACGGCGAGCGAGATAAGGCAATTGCGGCGTATACTAATTAAAACGAATCCTTAAATAAACACGACGGCCAACGTTCGTTTATTTCCGCTGAAAAATAAGCCCAGATTATTACAAATAGATTATCAAAATAAATTATTGAAAAAATAATTCACGAGAAAAACATATTTTGATATCATTTTATTATTGACAGTTATTGCGTAGGTATCTCCAGCATTGTTTCATTATTTAATGTACAATATTATTTAATATTGTTGTATTGTAAATTATATGCCCGTGTATAATTAAAAAAGTGCTTATAATAAAAGTTAAACATCATATTATGAAATGACATTGCCATATTGATCGCCCGATGTGAAATATCAAGACATTTAACTTATATTTCGACATGAGATACATCTCATCACGTACAATGAAGTCAATCAAACTCAATCCGATATGCATATAACGCATCTCGTTAATAAATGATCAATAAATTAAGTTTGTGTAAACAACAGCCCGGCCGCTGTTGAAATAATATTCAGTAGATACAATGAAATATTCATATATCTAAGATAACAAGATTACTAAATTTAATTTCGCAACTATATAGGTTTATTTAGTTTGATTGCGATTTTGCGCTCAAACCCCTCAACATATGGAACATACTTGTTATGCACTGTCTCTTAACAATATTAATTCTTTAACCATTATTGATTGATGCTGCGGAAATATATATCATAAAATATCAGGCAAAAAGAAAAGTTTCCCGTTTATCCCACAGTCTCTCGAATAAAAATTCGATTGAAAAAAGTTAGTTAATTTAATTACTTAAGACTGTGTTCCCCACCCGGATGCATCGATATTATAGTTTACATTACGTACACTATAATATCAAATGCATGCGGAACAGAACCTCATGTGATTAATGCTGATAATAAATAAAAAAATAAAAAAAACTAAAAAACTCTAAATATCCATTGACTAATTCTGTAATAATGATATAAAATAATATCTAATAAAAACTCTGTGCTTTTTTTCCCAACAAGGAGTAATGGAAATTGAGAAAGAAAATTAAAAAATGTCGATTTAATGAATTAACATTTTCTCCGCTGAAATCATACTAGGTAGATAGATAAACAGAAACATTAATGTGGATTCGTTAGAGGTAAAAGTTTCATCTAAATAATTGAATTTCATTAAATATTTGGCATTCCAATTAGAATGGATAAATATAGAATGAAGGTCTTTATGCGCCTCATCGAAATTATTTCTATTTAACGTTAAACGAGTCGTAGCACAAAACTTCAATATCACGGTCTTATGATCACGTGATACGATATGAGATCGTATCTAAGATACACTTACCTCTAATCGCGTATAAGCATGTCACGTGTGAAATTATTCATTAGCTCCGCTCTAAATATTTAATCGAATCCAGATTATAATCAAAACTTGCCACACGCGACATTGATGACAAAAGAGAAAGGATATTTTCGAATTCCTCGATTTATGAAACTTATCGTCGCTTAGACTCGAATATCTAATTAGCTTCAGCTGTATTAAAAAAGTGCCAAAAATAGATAAGATATCTGTCATGGAGAATGCCTTTAAAGATTTAATCCTGACCCTTCGTAGATTATTCAAAGATTTGTTACCACCATTTTTATTTTTATCCTCAATTCGCCGTTATTATCGCACATTTGTCTCATCTCTTTTAGACGACTTTAATTTTTAATTGACAACAAAGCATAGGGTGACCTAGTTTTTTATAGAATCACATTAAAAACAACGAACTTTTAATCATTTATGTGTACTCGATATATATTTGATAACTAACCTGCTTGATTTTTATCATTTTGATTCATACATATTTTTTTCTCTCTTTAAATTTATTAACGTGACATATACACATATTAAGTCGTATCTTTCATCTAGTTCTATATTTAACGCGCTATATACATTTCATCATTTTATATTTTTTAATTTAAAATTAAATTTAAGTTCTAATATCTATATTTAATCCCGCGTGCAACCAAATACTATTGCAATATCGAGTTGGAACAATCGTATCAATTAAGCCTAAAAAGCAAATGATATTATAGATTGCACATTTATAACGACTCTACTGCCCAGGCTTCTATTACCAGGATAAGATCCGTGATACAGGATGACTGGATAGAAGAAATCATGTACAGACACAAGTTAGAGAAGAGAGAAATAGGCCTACGCGCACGAGCAATTGACATTCTCATTACTGGATAATACGGGAAGAGGAGGCTTTGTGCGGGTCGGCGCGAGTTTCCGTTTGATATTTCGCGGCGCGCGCGAAATTCGCATGCCACATTCCTCAGTGCAAACCTGGATTAAAAGACACGGAACATCGCGTTAAACCACCAAACTCGAATTGCGGCGTGTATGCCAGCTCCACTCTTGAATTTCTGTCTAAAATCGCGTGGTGTTATTGTAACTGTACGAAAATTTAAATACTTTAATCTTTCGTTCGAGTTCAAAGGAGACCTGAGAGGAAACACTCGTGGACAAATCGTACTCGGAGATTAATTCCGAGCAGATGTTTCTGGCAAAACAATATAGATAGATGCCAGTTGTAATGCATATATATTTATCATGAGTTATAAAGATAAATATATCTTTATCTTCGGTTTATTTCTCTTTCATTTCTAACGCAGATTAAACTAATTTAAAAGACAAGTTTTTTAATCTTTTTTATGTCTGTATGTGATATCTCTCTCTCTTTTTTTCATTAAATCATAATAATATTTTTTTAAATCGAATTATAATTTTATTCAAGTCAATAACTAAGATATTTAAAATACTGAAGAAAAAGATCCAATTGACTCATATTTCGTCAAGTGATCAGTATTATTGATAATGAGTCCATTTCATAAGATTGACCTTGTTGAACAAACAGTAACATATTTTTCTTATCTAATATAATGTATCTTTCGAAACACACGTTAGAGATATCAGATACACAATAATCTGCTGTATGCGTTGTACAATTATATTAAGATATTTATATTATCAAATTCTATTACGAAATGACCTAAAAATACTAACACTTGGATCTTAAAAACATTTTCTTTGAAATAAACCATCATTTCTTGCCACAAATATATTAAAATGGAATATGTATGAATATATATCGATATATTTAACTCACGGTACTGTCTACATTCCAAGTAGAGTGGGTACTTACCTAAAACAAAAAAAAAAAGATTTTTTTTATTAGTCACAAGTCTTCTTAGGAAAAGTTGTAGTAAAATATTAAAAATATCTGTGAATTACAGAAATCTTATCTTAAGATTTTTATATAGTTCTAAATATAACGAAATTTTTGTTAATTTTTCTATAATTTTTTTACAATATTTACTAGTATAAATTTACATTCTATTATATTTTAATTATATATGTATACATATTTTATTTTATATTCTAATTAATTTTTATATTATAATTAATTTTATATGTATTACATTTATTATATTTATATGCTATTAACATTGACTTGAATATAATTTATTGTTCCCGGTGAGGTGGTTCGCAAATTTTTATCTAAATTAATAAATCCCAAAATAAATCAGAAAAATATTTTAATTGAATTGTACAATAGCAATATTTTGATTTTCTAAGGTGATTGCGCAATGTGTTATCACGAAAGATAATTCACGATTGTAATAAGACAACACTTGTGCCATGTGTCCGCGTCTATGGAATGGAAATTAGATTCATTTGCACATGCGATTCCTCCTCTCTCAGTTTTCAACACAGAATCGATATCCACAGTATCTCGTTATATGTATTTCATGATGCAGCAACTCTCATAAAAGTTCGTGAAAATATGTATATAATATGTGTATATCACTTTCATGTTTTTTCTCATGTTTAAAAAGACTATCTCTTATGATAGACCGTCCATCGTATCGTCAAGTTGCTTAATAGCATTCGTTATCGACTATAGATACTTACAAAAACATTAGATATCTTTAGGAATTGTATTTTCATAATCTTTAATATTTTATTTATGTCTTTACCTTAAAATGATAACGTAACGATAACGTTTTCAGAAGAATGTAAAAGTAACTACTAAAAATATTTAATGTAGACAAAATAGGTAAAAAAATCAATAATAATTTATTATATTTTATTTTAAGAAGCGATAGATTTTTTTTAAATATTGAGTATTGAAATACAATATAAATATAGCTCCAAAAATACAGTATTGAATACAATATGTGACGATGTCATAAAATGTCACTTGTCTGCCCGGAAATATTTCATTAAAATTAAGTTGAAGCGTGTTGCACTAAAGTGCTTCGAATTTTTATTCACGGCGCGTTACAAATACAACGTTATAAAAAGATATTAAACGCTACATTTTTATACAGGACGCGATCCGGATTGGCGCGCTGCTTTTCCATAGGTAGCAGCTGCAGACGAAAGGAATAGGAAATCTCGTAAATTACATTTGCGATTTAATATCGGGATACCTATAAATCTTCGTAACAGTACACGACGTACTCCCGGCAGAATAATGGTGAAGAACGTCTCTCCGTGGGATTTCTTAACTCGTCCCAAGTTAAGGCCATGCCGTACAATAACTCAGCGAAAAAAAAAAATATATATATAAGCCTAGTTTTTGCAAAGAATGTAGCAAGAATTGATCAGTCAAGCAGATAAGAGTCGCTATTTAGTGGAGTTAAAAAAAAAAAATAATCTCATTTGCATTATGTTTTATAAATGCTGTCGCAAAAAAGTGCGGCATTTTAAAAATGCGCATTCATCAAAAGATCATTATAATAATGACAATTCTCAATAATTGTTTTATCTTCGAAGCACACACAACTTGAGACTAAGAGTCTTAATATACATATCTCTTCAAGTACTACTAAATATAAATATAGCTCTAAAAATTGTCGGCGAATAAAAAATATTAATATTAAACTCCAAGAAAAATCATCGGAGTTTTTATATAGCCAGCTGCGAAATATGGAGAACATGAAAGACGATCAGATAGCCTCGCGAATGACCCCACTCATTATCTATCTCGAAAAGCGCATTTGACGAATGTACAGGCTACTTCTTTGAAATATTCTCGAGTTCTCTTTTCTCCGTATCTCTGCCGACAGATGTGACGTCGCGCCGCAAGAAGAAAAATAACGGCACGAGAAGAAGCTGCGAAAAAGGAAGTTCCTCCGCTTCGAGAGATCGATACTCGCACAAGCTCGCGGGCATTATCGTCCTCGATATGCGGCGGAAAGTCTCTCGTGAAAAACGCGCGAATAAATGAAAATATAAGAATTAAGACGGGAGAATAATAAACACCAACGACCGGCCGGCTTTTCATTTTGCATGTTGCCGAGATGCACGAGAGAAAGGATGAGTATTATCTGTCTCGACCGCGGCATCATCATTCGAATCGCGCTTCAACGAAGCAAATATCGAGTTTAACGAGTTTTGCGGAACTTGGGCGATCACCAGATAAACCCATTAGGCGCCAGAGAAACTTCGGAGTATCGGAAAGTATCGTCGTCAGTGATAGGATGCAGTCATAATGCAAACAACGTTGTTATCTTCAACCCACTGCTGACGTCGAAGGTAATTTGAAATGAGCGCGCTGTCTTTGTGCAAGCCACATTACACGCTTTGATAAAAATTTCGAGGCAAATATAAAATACGATAGTATAAAAATTATATAAAAATCGTTTTCGTTTCACGCAAAGAGATCGCGTAAGCCGAGTTTCAAGAACGGTTTAGGAACACATAAGAACATGCTTCTACAAAGCACTCCAAAGTTCAAAGAGAGAGAGAAAGCCGCTTTGTCTATGTAAAGAGTACTTTCGAATAAGTGTAAAGATATACAACCCATGGCTCGAGAACTCTAAAGTTTTCGATATAGCTAATACAAAGCGCATCGAACGAAAATCATTCCGACAAAAGTTTGATTCGAAAATCAGATGATCGTAAGCGATCATCGCGAATAAAAAGTACTTGCGTAGTTTTAGAGAAAAAAAAAAAAAAAATACAAACGTGTGTATCAAAAAATTTGGCCGCCAAGAGTCGTCTAAATTCGCGGAAGAGGAAAGATGTAAAGAGACTAGGAACGACGAGGATGATTCTGCAGAGGACAGAAGGGAAGAATATCCCCGCAGGGGGAGAGGGGAGAATGCGCAGCATGTGTGGGCGGCAACGGCGGAGATGATGAGGGGCAAGAAGGGATTGTCGAAAGGGGAACGATGGGGCGCGTGGGTGAGTCCCGGAGCGTCCCCCCCTCTCTTCTCTCATCCCCCCCTCCCCCTCCCCCCCGCCATCGAATGACTTAAAGAGACGCTGCGACTATCCCGGACCGATCGATATCCGCAGCAGCCAGCCGCGGCTACGCCGCGACACGTCGCGCCGTCAGCACGGACTTTCCCCGGAATTTTCCTTCGGCGATCAGAGATGAACGTTGTTCGAATAACTTTCTATCTGTGTAAAATTTAATTCCGTATTATTTGTCGCTCATTATTTATTATTTTTCTTCTTTTTTTCATTTGCCATCGGCAATTTTGAACAATATATATCCTGCAAAATTCTTGATCTAAACTTTTGATGGAAAAAATACGGGATACATATATTTTAAATATTATACGTTTTCTCCAAATTAAAAACGTCTAGATTATTCAAATAAAATCTCATTACGATATAATATTTATTAGTGATATTCTAATAAAATATATTTTTATTACAATAAAACGTTAATTCTTATTCACGCACAAAAAAGAAATATTATTCCTTATTCATTTTTTTGTTAAAGTAAATTTTAATATCTGAGATCTGAGATCTGAATTTTTATTCTACAATATCTCTCTTGATGTCGAAATATTTTAGAATACTCATCGAGCAAATGTTAAATAAAATCGGTCTATACAGGTAAGGGATTTTCTTTATAGATTAGATAGGAATAAAAAAAAAATTGCTTGACATTCTGAGGTTGAAGTGAAGATATCGAGATTTTTATGTCACGTAATCGCGTCCTCTTGGAAAGATTATATTAGACATAAGATCCCCTTAGAAAAATCTGTCATAATATTGATGGACAGGCAACTGACTCTATTATATCATGCATGAAATAATGGATGCGTAATATTTTTTACTTTGAAATTGTACCATCGGTTTTCTCACAAAAGTGACAAATGTGAAAATATTATTTAAAATATTGTAAATATAATTATAAACTTTGATAGTTTCAAATTTTATCAAGGTATTAGTTCTTCCAACACGCTAAAATATTTATGCGTAACTTTAAAAATTAATCTAAATTTAACATCTCCGCCATCCATGTTGATTTCTGACATTATCAAAGCGACTTTTGACATTAAGAGCGATCTATTAAGCTAGTTATCGTATAAAGCAAGGAGAACAAAGTTCGAAAAAAAAGAGTAATAGATATTACGTTTAATTTAAAGGCGAAGAACAGTGCAGAAGTGAATTAATCATAGTAAGAAATAGAAATTCAGATTTTATTGGATTTATTTGCAGAATACGAATAGAGAACAGGATTTCTCGAGACGATCAGGACGAGTCGCCTCCTTCCATCGATTCAGATCAGCGCGAGAGAATTTCTATTCAGTTGAACGAAAGGAGAGAAGAAGAGGATTACATCGCGACGTGCACCATGCACTTTCTGCAAAGATGAAAATTTAAGGAGCATTTTGCCTCTCAATTTAATTACACAGCACTACGCAAAAATATCAACTGCAATTTAAAAGGTTCGTTCGAGTGTTGCGAATAAGACCTGCTTAGAAATCACGAATAGAAGGATATCTGTAACTGAAGCTATTATGAAATAATCAGATGACATGTTTACAGGCGAAATATAAAGTTCGGGAAGAAAATAATGGGTTAACGAACGACGATGTTGTTTAACGTAGAAGGAAAATGAAACTCGGCTATAATTATTGCATAGGAAAGGCGAGAGGATTGTGAATCGCGCTAACGGCATCACTTTGTTTCTTTACATAGAATTGTGTTACACTACCGCGAAAATCTAGGTTTCTCTCCGTTTGCAACTCGGAAGTCAACCGCGACTTAATCGTCATTCAATCCCAACTTTGAGAACTCAATTCAAACTTTGCTATGTGACACATTCGAAAAAACTGACCTATACGAGAGCAAAATATCTATAGCTACAAATATTAAATTTCTTTTTAATATCTCCTTTGTTGCAAAAAATCTTCATTATCGTGATTAAAAAAAAAAAAAAAAATATCTTTCACAATTAAAATTCTCATTTTGAATCTCGACAAATGCGCTGCGCGCACATAGTAATGTATCCTTTATTAAAATGGAATTAATTGGCATCTATTCTTTCATAAATAAATACCATGTGTTGTGTGCACAAGTGTTTTATTAAATTTTTCTATTATTCGTTCCCGAAATTCCCGTGTGTTATGCGCCATAATAAATTTATGCATTGAAATATCTGGCACGATATCAAGCGCTTAAAAATTTTACGTCGCCCTTACCAAAGTCATGTTATAGTAAAATTGAACACATCGAAGCGTGTAAGAATTTAGGAATTTTGGAAGATCACGATTTTAAGCTCACAGCTGTCACGATATTGGACGAGTGAGCAAGAGACCCAACTCACAGTTGGCATCCGTAAGGTTTACACGTTACAAAGCATTCCTGTCAAAATGTAAAATGCAAATCTGTAAAGATAGAGAAATATGCAGAGGAAGAGAGAGAGAGAGAGAGAGAGAGAGAGAGAGAGAGAGAGAAAGATGATTGACAATAGAAGAAACAAAACAATCGAAATATTCTTTGTAGATACGTCGCAAGTTTCGTCTACTACGTCCCATTGTGCAACTTGACGAGTTACACAAATTACTTCATGAGTGAAGTGCAAGTTAAACTTGCATACGGGAAGCGTAAGAAACTTCAAGGAATTTCTAACACGCACGAAGAGGACACAAAGCGTGTGCAACGCAGAAAATCGCTTTCGACTGCATTCTTAGAAAGATTATGCAGGTTCTCGACTGTATCTTTTGTGACACTCTTTATGACCAGCTGAAAGGAAAGCTGCAATAAACGTAAATGCTTGTCATAAGATGCACAAGTGGCGTATTTCAGAAAAACTTGTAAATATCTAAAAATTCATGTAAAAAAAAAAATATTAAAGCTTAATCCTTTAAAATAATCTTTGTAAATTTTAAAACTGACATAAATCTAAAAAAAGAAATTTCTACGTTCGCACACACAAATCTCTAAAAATTTAAGAGAAAAAAGATTTCTCATTTGATACATTTCTATTTTTTAAGACAAACGAGTTACTTAAATTCATTTAAGTAACTCGTTTGTCTTAAAAAATAGAAATTATCTGATCTTATCTAATCTTTATTCTACTTAAATTCATTCTCTTTACTCTACTTAAATTCATTTAAGAAACTCGGTAATAATAAAAAATGCATATACTACTGATTGGGAGTTTTGTTAATATGACTTGCGCTAAATTCTTATTAGTTATGATGTCTGAAAAGTGTCGAAAAATGTATGTTAAGAAGAAATATACGCGCGTGCTTTTACAGCGCCGTTGTTTTGCGACGTTACTGAGAATTCACTTCACAAATAACTCATGAGATTATTGTATCCCGAGCAAAGATCACGGGTGCAATGAAATTATCATAAAACAATAATTATGTGATTATTGGCAATTTAAATCGCTGGTGCAAAGATCGCATTAATGAAAACATACTGCAGCCTGTGTTCAACATCGACGGAGATAAATTTATCGGATAAATATATTTGTTGTTTGCATAGCGACGCGTAGATGAAATTAAGAAAAGAAATGCGAATTATTTTGTCTTGATAATGAAATTGTTAATAACAATATAAATAGGATTAAAAAATAGCACAAAAAATCTTTAAAAATGTTGCAACTTTATTCTAGAAATCTAGTTTCATTATAAAAAAATTATATTTATATATACTATTATATATGAGAGATAATATACTTTTTCATATTTTATTAAATATATATCTTGTGTTTAATATTGAATAAATTATTGCGCAGCTTCATTAAATATGTATAAAGACCACAAAGTGTAAGAGAGAATAAAAAATTTTGATTTATATTAAAAAGCTGAAGCACATTTATAGTCAATCTATTGTAATCATTATCCATGTATTACAATTAAAGCTTTAGTTAAAGCTAAAGAGTCGATTTATCTCCGAGATGGCTTCGGGTGTTATCCCCACCAAAATGAAATACGTTGAGAACTTTTGCAGTACCTTCGCAGTATATTAAAAAATTCCTGATTTCTCTCTCTCCCCGCAATGGAACGCCTTCCATTATTCATTCCGAATCGAATCGACATTAAGAAATTCCTAATATCGAGCATACCGCGCACTTTCCGATTCGTTTATCCATAGCAACCAGTCGAATACTAAAGATTGATGCTTATTAAATATCCATCTATTACATATGTCGGAATCACAAAATTGGAGAAAATTATTCGACACGTATTTTAAAACAAAAATCAAAACTCTACTTTTACATTCCCAATCAAATCAACATTACGAAATTTTTAATATCAAATATATAATATCTCTCGGTTCATTCATCCGTAATAATAATTTGAATACAATTTGACAAAAATTAAAAATCGATTTATTACGTAAAATCAGAATCATATGCAGGAAATTCTGGAAAATTTCTAGAAATTTCTGAATAATATATTTAATATATGATATTTAAAAACAAAAATCATTCAAGTCAACAGAAGTTTGTGCGAAACGTCAAGATTTCTGTACAAATAATTGTTATCAATTTCAAATTCTTGCCAAATGACGCATTTAATTTGAAGATTCAGCGTGTTATAAATGGAAAAAGACAAAAGAATTCAAAGTCATAAGTATCGCGAAATAGGAAATTTCATTGAAACGTTGCCAGGCATTTCTGCGAATCTGCTTTAAGTACCCAGCCGGAGGATCATAAGAATTTCCCGAGAATAGAAAAATTCAGTATGTATGCCCTTTAAGGACGTAGGCGTATAGATGTATCTACCACGTTCTGATGATATACCATCTTAGAAGTCATTATCAAAAATATTTTGATAAATATAAAAAATAGAGATTTTTATTTGATTAAAATTTTATATAAAATCTGATCACAAAGAAATTTAACGTCAAAAATTAAAGATGTTTGATTTAATCTTGTTTATTAATTGCAAAGATGATTAAAATCGCAAAACCGCAAATATGTCAACTTTATCATTCTAATATCAGCAGAAGATCGATAATATGTGTTTTAAGAGATCCTCGAAAGAATCAATCAAACAAATTTCATTTCGCATTTCTCTCATAATGAAAAGTAGCTAAAAGTTACAAAGACTTTTTTTCAAACAAATTTATGGCCAAAATATCGATTGTCTGTAATAATCTAAATGTGATCAAAAGAGCTACCAAATATAGTTACCGATTATAAATATATACAATTATACATATAAATAATTAAATATATCAATAATTATATTTCAATAATTATCAATTATAAATGACTTTATTTCCAATTATCTAAAGTGTGTGTGTGTAATTTCATATAATTCATGCAATTATTTAATTAAAATTGTAGATTGTCTCATCGAAAATAAATGTAGGTGGAATTTAATATCTAAGAGTGATAAAATTAATCGTGAAATTGGAAGTTAAAATTGTGCCCTAAATAATTCCCTAAATTCAACATCCTCTTGCGATTACGTCATAGACAATTCGATAATAACTCACTGACTAAATGAGATGAGCTAAAAATATGGCAATTGTGCATTTCGCATATCCGCTCTACTAATGGCGTTTCAATTAGGACGAAATGATCCATGCAAGTGCGAAACCATAAATTACAACCGGTGATCCGCAATAAATCGTTCGATAAGACTGCGGTTATGCATTATCCGAGTTGCGCATTTTCTCCCTTTAGATAATCCCGAGTAGAGATAAAAGAAGAAAATCTCTCACCGCGCGAACAGCCAGCAACATCGTTTCATTTCTAAGTCTCGACCTTGTCGCCGATTCTCGATTAACCGGTCCGTGCTTTCGAAAATTATGGTACGATAGACACGGCAAATACCAGTTTCCCAAAATCTTCGCAACCACGGAGTGAGTCGGGACGATTTATCTTCGCCCGAGTTCCGTCCAAGTTTCCCCCCGTCGGTTCACCGCGAGAAACACGATATTGAATATGCCGTTGCACTGAGATACAGCCGATTATACACGACACAAATGTACTGGCAACGCATCCACTTTATCTTCGACATTATGGGGGAAACGCGACGATGCGAATTATGGCGAGTAAATAACGCGGCTTACAACATAAACTTTGCATAGCAAGTTTCCGACATAAAGCACTAGAAGGGAAATGACGATTTTACGATATAAGCGTGGTGTCTATGACATATTATGTCGGTAAAAATTTATGTAGCATACACCATTATAAAACACATACCGTCTTATAAATATTTTTATGTATCCTTTGCAATTCAATTTTGTCATTAAAATTTATCATTATTAAAAAAATTTGATTTCCCTCTATCACTTTTTTTTTATTACAATATTCTGCTTTTCAATTTATGTTATGTATTTAATTATGATACAATTTTTTATTCAACTTTTTATGTTACTATAAACGATTCCAAATTATACTATATAAATAAATTATTTCAATTAACGTTAATTTTAATAAACCAAAATGGCTTCTTGTATAACAGTAGCGACCGCGTCTAGCTAGAAAAAAAAAGACGATATATTTCGTCTATTGTCCATAGTCATAAATATCACGCGTTAATCTGCGTATCCAAATTTAACTGTACATGTCATATGTCATACTATACGCAAAAAGCACGCGCGCATCAGGCTAACTTGCCCGCTTCACTTGTTCCGATTGCGATAAACTTCTTCGAACAATACACGCTAATGATACTATTTTAATTCTGCAGAAATTAATTTCAAACATTTAATATTTGCTGGTTTACATTTCGCATCAAACACTACAACGTAATTGCAATTAAAATTTATTTATTTAAGTAGAATTAAAAAATTTTTTAATCCTCCAAAAATAAATATAAAAATTGACAGAGAAAATATCGAGCACACAAACAAAAATAATATTAAAAAAAATTTGTTAAAAGTTTAATATAATTAATTGATATTTTTAAACTAACTAACGATTTAAACTAACTCTATTTAATATCCGGCTAAACATACATCTACATGAAAACTTTGTATATATTAGTGTCTACGGATAAAATTTTATTCGCGCAATAAAATCTAGTACGTACGAAACGCTTAATTGGCAATTACATCGAAGAGAATCTGTATTGCCCATTTATCATTACGTCAAATACAAAAAAAAAAAGGAAAACAAAAAACATTTAAGCCAATTTAATTTAATTTGCACGATAAAAAATAACGTATTCTCTTACGAAAATCTTTGATTTTCTCACTATGTCTGTATCTGTAAATGTTAATTTTCAACGCGCATATTCGCATGAAAAACAATGAGAGACATGCAAAAAAAACCTTGACACGTACTTATCGCGGAGGTTAACGATGCTAAAACGTAGTTTGAGCCTAAAGTGAAACTTCCTTCCATTTTACACGCGCACAAGCCAACGATCATGCTCTCAGTCCACACGGACATTGGTATTACATCATTGGGAGCAACGCAACAGCGATTTCTGGCCAGCGAGTCTTGTTTCGATCAGACAACGGTTAAAGACTGCGAAATATTATGAAACCATGATCGAAAATCACAATCTGTTGTTCGGCACGACGAGAAATTATTCATTATTCATTCTCGCTCAAGGCGAAAAAAATTCAGTTCAAGAACAATTGCACGTTTACAACAAAAACAGCTGGATATGAATAAAATATTGATTATGATGGGTAATTAAAACAGGCGTGATGAATATTAAATATAACATCATGCACTTATTATTTTGAAAACTGCAACTTATTTAAAATATAATAGTTTTGGACGCCATACATTTTTTGAAAACAGGTAAAATTTCGAGATTTTATCGCGTGTTGCAATACTATAAATTCATGTCTCAATGTAATGTAACTTTTATTTTAACAAAATCATTGTAAGCTTTTTAATAAACCGGAATGTATTAACATTGTTTAGTTGAATCGATCGCATATGCTTATTATAGCTTCAAGCGAGAATGTGTTCTTTGTTCATAGAGAGATCGAGAGTGCCTCTTCAACGTTATCTTGCAAGTAAAAATTAATCATTATTTTCAAGATCTTACAGTGCGAAACTTTAATCGTGTAAAATTTCCCGGAGCAAAGTGATATATATGTATTGAGAAAAATATTTCGAAAATATTTTGATCAATAATAAAATAAGAACACCAAAAGTGCAAAAGTTACAATTATATAAGAGTTTAATGAAAGAATGTTTACATCCATTTTATTTTGGCGATAATATTGTCTTGCTATATTCAAATCAATCATTGGTGAGAAAGATATGTAAAATAGAATGCATTTTTAAAAAATTTCAAGAGTTCTCGCACATGCGACATTCAATGCATGCAAAATGTTTCGCATGCCTTCGCGGAATAAGATCCTATTAAACAAATTTGATTTGAGTACACGAGAAGCGAATAGTATTGCGTTAAAAAAGAGAAAAAGAGACACATTAACTTTACATACATATAAGCAGCATTAACAAAAAATTAGAATATTATAAACTTTAGAAAGCGAATTAAAATTAAGAAGAAACTTAATCAAGAATTAGATAAAAATTAAGTACAATGCTTTTATTAAATAAAAGAATTTTTCAAAGAAGTATCAAAAATGATAAAAATTGCAGAAGACATGTTTAATTTTAAGAGAGGTAATGATAAAGAATGATACTTTTCTTTGTCAAGAAAAACAAACAGAAAGTTCACGTAGTGAAGTGCGTCACGCACATTTTATACGTGCACTGCAAGCGAATATCAAATATAATATGAGATCTTGAATAGTCAAAGAAAAAAGATACTCTTAATGTGTAAGATGTGTGATATGAATATCGTTCACAAGGCAACATTCGTGGCAAGACAAGTAAATAAAAAAAAGAAACATTCATTTTTAAAGTCATCAAATCAAAAGTAATATTTTCAGTTTGCTAATTTCTAGCACATTATACACAAAAATTATTAGATTAATATTAATAAAATTTAAAACAAAAAATTTAAAACAAAATTTAAAAACAAGGTAAAAAGAGAGAGAGAGAGAGAAAGACGTGCTATTTATATATAATTATATTTAATTTTGGAAAATATCCAAAAACAAATGTCAGATTTATATTTATTTAAAAATCATGAGAATAATATTCAAGATATTTATACTGAGTAATATATATACTGGACATTTTGGAAAGAAAAATGATTTTACCATGTGCGTATTTCTTCCCTCATGTAACGTTATTATTTTATAAAAATAATTTCATCATATAATTTCGTTTTTCTGTCAGAAAAATGCAATGTATATAGAAAATATTGCCGCTCTGTGAAGAAATAATCCTTTTGAATTTCGTATCTGTGCTTTTATAAGGAGCACTGAAGAAAGGTTAAACGAAGATGTCGTTCAATAACTAGATCTGACCTATATTCTGAAATATGCACTAACAAAAAAAAAAAAACTACACACGTGAAACATTGTACGAGGAAATAAACGCGACAATTCCAACGCGACGCTATATATCTCTCCCAAAAACTGCATGTCGGCATATCTATACGAAAGCAATACAGTGAGTTGTATGAAAATTGATCAAACGTGAAGCATCACCAACACGAAAGCTAACATTCGAACGTACCACATCGAAGAAGAACAATTGACACTTGACCCACAAAACAATTTTTCACGCAATAACGGTACCAACACCGTGTATGTACTTTCTCTCTCTCTCTCTCTCTTTCTCTCTCTCTATCCACAATACAAAAATACTTTATTAAATTACATATCATCTAATTATATTATCCCGCGACAGCTCTCTTCATGTAGTCAGCT
Source organism: Cataglyphis hispanica (assembly GCF_021464435.1). Taxonomy (NCBI): domain Eukaryota; kingdom Metazoa; phylum Arthropoda; class Insecta; order Hymenoptera; family Formicidae; genus Cataglyphis; species Cataglyphis hispanica. The sequence continues at coordinate 11,877,387 of NC_065956.1, forward strand.
ATCAATTAAAATTTTATAAAACGTATGAACATCGATATCTAAAAACACCAGATAAAAAGAGGTAGCTGATTTTTATTATTTACATATATCAAGTATCAACAGAGTTTTGCATTTTTGTAATGATAACGCGATACATTTTGTCGCAAATATAAATTTTTATAAATTTATCAAAAGTAAAACTCTGGGATATATTTTCTCAGAATATAAATCTCCTTATTGCCCCCCATCATGCAAATATTCAGCAAGATACAATGATTTATTTTGATAGCCAAGTCGATGCAAAATCTACTATCCGGACGTATAATAATATATCATCTCTGACTTTAATCCAGTTTAATACTATGGATAATTTCAATCGGGTTATGTTCAAGTCGGTCGCAGGTAACGTGAGGATAAATCAAATCAACTGATCGATATATTCCACCTGATTCGCGGCTGTGTAAAACCGCCAATGAACCTGTATGTATCCAGTGTGCAAAAAAAATAAAAGATATATATCTACCGGCTACGCTGCGTGACGCAACGAAATGTTGCGAGAAAGCGCGATCACCAACACACGCACCTCGAGAATGGCGCGTAAAGGCAAACACGTGGTCGATTCTATCGGCGAAATAGAAAGGTATTGCGGAAGCGACGAGACACGCATTCTTAAATTATTATACTTTACGTTGTAAGATGTGCAACATTTATCGCAGCCAATAAAATTAATCGATTACGCTTGCAACTAGCCAACTGTTGTCTGTCACACAAAGCGAAAGAAAATTATTTTATTAGCGTAAAAGTTAAAAAAAGCAAAATGAAAATTGACAACATTTTGCATATTCGTAATGAAAAAAAATATATAACGAAAAATATGCTGAATCATTTTTCAAGCGACGAACGTGACGAAAAACCAAGTCACTCGAAAGACAAAATGAAAGAATAAACAGAACTGGCAGCCCGCCGCCGTGTTATGTATCGTTCAATGCAAATATTTCTCTTCACCTTTGCGACTTTATTTACTTTTCTAAGGTTGTAAAGAATTTTGCGATCTGCGAGATGTTTTCGGCGCGCGATATCGATCAGCCTTGTTTTTCCCAGATGGTTTGACCGTTAGGTAAGATACGAAGAGATACGACACAAGCAATCGAAAATATCGCATTCTTTTCCCTCCTCGACCCGAGAACGATCAGTAAGTTACAGTTTTCAATAGTCCTCCTGATAAAATCAACACAGCGCGACCAAACGTACACGGCCTACCGAGGACAAGAAAGAAAAAGGTCAGCTTCACATTGTGAGCGAAATTCAATCCTCTACCGACGGTTGTGCGAACAAAGGAGAGGTCTGCCTTTCGTGCGAGAGGCGCGGGGAACCATTCGTCGTCGGCTTCGGGTCCGGAAAAGCCGGTATTCTCCGCTCCGTTTTAGAGCGTCTACCTGCGTGCCCTCTCTCTCTCTCTCTCTCTCGAGAAAGAGAGAGAGAGAGAGAGAGAGAGAACATATATATGTATATATATGGAATATCGCATACAAAAATAACACATAGTCCGTAGAATAAAAGCTCGTATGTGTGCGCGCGTTCTGCGTTACCTTCGCTCAAATAAAAATTTTGGAACATCTGCGGTTATGTTTTTTTTTTTAAATATAACGATAACAGAGAGAAAGAAAAAGATATACACAAAAAATTGCAGGAACTTCGTTGGAGATATATGGAAGAGAAAGTGGAATATTAACCTCGTTTATACTTGTATATATATATATATATGTATACTTTTATATATGTATAAACTACGTATTTTCCCCTATCTTTTTCTTTCCGTTTATATATTATATATATATTACAGACAATCAATTAAATATGTGTAAGTATAAAATTATGATCTAATATCAAATTTTATTTTAAGTAATAACGATTAAAAAAGCTCTCATTATATTACAAATCGTTTTATCTGTAACATATTACAGAAATAATTAAGTGCGTATTTAAATTATTATATTTTAATTTTCTCTTTTCTTAAGAAAATAATCAAGTTTATTTCATTAATGATTTTCTATTATATTATTGCCGATATATTATTGCACGATTCTCGACATGCAAAGAATTCATATTAATTTGTGTGTGTGTGTGTGTGCATGTATGTATCTCGTTTTAAAGTACGGTAATAAAAAAAATTTCCAAAATTTTTATTTGTTTATGAAATAATATTCTATTCTTTAAAACTATCCACGCATGATACCTTTATAAATCAATTAATCATCCTTTGGATCCAGTGAATGAAGACTAATTTCAACTTTAAAGCGAATGACACTGCAATATTTTCTCACGGAAAACATGTTCTTAACGGTATGCCATCTATTGAATAAACCAAATTTTTAGCTATTTTGCAACAACTGTCATTGGTTTTTTTCGTCGAAAAATATCAGCGTCATCTCGGGCTAACCCCGTTCTAATAATCTTAGAACATTATTTATGGAATATTATTTATCATATGTGCGATTAGAAGCAAGCAAGAGGCACGCGAGGCTAATTTAACTTTCACTGGCTAACGCGCAGTGCCAAACGTCAGAGCGTCTTTCTCGCCGTTGGGAGCATTTTCTCGATTTCACGTTCATTTTCTCTAATACACGAGCCATGCGCCGTCCACGATCAAGGCGTCCCTCCGTCCGCGTTGCTCCGAAAACGAGCAAGCCAGTAGAATAACGCTGTCTCGCTCTTTCCCAAGCTCCCTCATCTCCTTTCCCTTTCTCTTTACACACACACACACACACACATCTCTCTTTTTTTCATCGGTCTGTCTCTTTCGCTGTTCGTTTACACGTTTACAACACCAAGGCAAACATAACCTACAATAATGTAATTTCGGAGGAATAAAGATTCACGCTGAAAGAGAGAGACAAGGAACGGAGCCAGCGATGCTCAAGGACATTTACCGCGTCGGACCGTTTTCAACCGTTCACGCGATTTCGTGCGCGTTGGCACAACGAAGAAGCAGCGAGAATCGAAGGGAAAGAGGAAAAAAAAAGGACGCGGAGGCTCCGGTGGAATAGACACGAACGGCGGATCGATGAAAGTCGTGCGTAGCGTGACATATCGTGCCGATTCAAGAGAAGTCACATGTTTAAAGCTACGTGAAAAAAAAAGAGCTAAAAATGTACACTACCAGTAATTATTTGCAAGTTTCAGCGTAAGTCAAAGTAAGAGAGAACAGTATTATTATAAATTATGGAATGATTAACGCGCGAATGTAAACGGATTCGAGTGTTATTTCAGAGATTACAACTATTCGTCTGACGATCGCTTTGGTAAAGGGCATTCTTCCCGCCATTCTGCCCGATTGTTTCGCGATGAATCGCGCCGACGGATAGAGCGTGGTCCGTCGACCCGGCGCCTCCTATCGAACCGACATTCTCGAGAGGAGAGCTTTTCCTCGTCGCGAACGAGACAGGGGCGTAAGAATATATGTATAGCGTAGGTAGGTTCGCTTATTTTCGGAGCATCGAGCGGAAAAGGAGAGTTGGAAGGAAAGAAAGACGCCTCGTACGTGTACAGCGTTAATTCTCATCGGCTATAAAATAATAAGGGAAACACTTACAGGGTAGTACATCCCTTGCGGAGGAAGGAAAAACGCCCCAGAGCCCCACAGTTTGAGGCCGTTTTGCTCCACCGTTGTATAAGAAAACAAATCCGTCACTCCGTACCGCCGCCTCCCCCACCTCCGCCACCACCGCCGCCGCCTCTCTTCTACGCTGCCTGCTTATGCTCTTCCTCTCTACAGGCACACTCCTATCTCTCCTCCTTTCCGCGTTTAGGCACACAACTATGACGCGTTGTCCGTCGCGACGTCTCCTCGTCCCTCCGTCGCAAAGATCGCTGAGGCACAAAAAACGAGAACGACGCACGTCCGCCTCCTCCTAGACTCCCGCACTCACCGAAACGAGGTAGAAGATACACACGCGATAATACATACACGCACGCGCGCGCGCACGAGAATGGACCCACGCACTGGAATTAGCAGCGCACGACGAATCGTTGGAGCTTTGCTGCTAAAACGAGAATGGCACGACGGCGTTGTACTGGATACGCCCGCTGTTTTTCTGTCACCCTCTCTCTTCCTCTCTTTCTTTCTCACAGCGATGCTTCCCGTCCACGATATCGCCGCTTTCCTCTCGCGATCGCTCCGCGTTTTTGTCTCTGTCTGCCGACTTTTTACGATTCTGTATCTCCACAACCGTCACTGTACGTGGTCCCGACGTGACTAACAACGATCCCGCTATCAACCGGCGCCATTGAGCACTAGCGACGCCACCAGGCACACCGATCTCAGCGCCGCCGCGCGGTCGCCTCCGTCTACTATTGCGCGAGATTCGAGCTCGATGTGGAGCGCATCTATGTGTGCATGCGTACTCTTGTATGCATACGCGCGGTTAATCAAAGCCCGGTGAGACTGTGCGACGCGATTGACTTAGGATTTACACTTGACGTTTCGGCAAACACATCCTCTTATTTATACATGCGCGCGTATACTGACGTCTTTATTTTCTAAGATACAACTACTGTCTTGTTAAAAGCTTTTTGTCACCACATTCAAGACATTCTAGACTCTGTCTATGTGTTGTGTATACATATATTCTTTTGTACATATATGTATAATTTTTTTTCAATAAAATAATCTTACTTACAAAATAAAATTAGTCGTATGTGTGTTTCCTAAAATATCCTCTCTCTTCTGTAAAAAGATATGACTTTTTTCCATATACTTAAAAAAAAATGAACTATAATTGCATAATAAAAAAAGATATAATTGAGATTTCTACTTATGTAATTATTACTATTATAATGTTGATAATAATAATTGTGTTGGTAATAATATGTTAGTAATAATAAATGTTAATAATAATAATCCTAAATATATAGTTGCCGCCAAAAATAACTATAATTGTAATAATAACTGTAATAAATTGTTTTCCTATAATTTACGCGACTCTAATGATATATATTTCGTTAACTTTAATGTTTTTTTGTAGTAAAAAGTAAAAATGTTTACATCATTTTTTAATGCGCAAAATCGATCTAAAATTGTTTGAAAGAAAGACGTTCGTAGATACGGAAAAAGATAATAGGTTTTCTCGCTTGCTTTCACAATTTTCTTGAAGCGAAGCAATTACACGGAATTGCGAAATTGTTCATCGCTCGTTATTCGTAGTTCGCACTCGCGTATCGCGTACTCATTATTGTTTTTTTATTGCTCCATTCGTATAAATGATACTTTTTCCCATCGTCTCTCCCGATAAGCGCGCTTGCAATATGTATTCTTCGCTAACCTCGTGGTCAACGTTCTGCGAAACATTTCAATGTAAAAAATACCGTGTCGATTGGGTGATCCGTCGTATCATGGCTCGCGCGAGTACGCATATCGTCTTAATAAGATTCCATGCGTATAATCTCTGTAGATTATCTATCTAATTGGAATTTCGAAATTTTACCAACTCTCCTAGCGATTTAAACTTTATAGAAGAGATATTTATCTTTCCGCTCCCACAACACTATCAAAGATAATTAATTATACATATCCGACGTATGTTTGTCTAACTGATGTATTACGTTATGCTTTTCAGAAAATAATTTTGCTTTACACATACATGGATTATTACTTGACAATTCTCTCGATAAATGTTGGAGAAAAGATTACAATATATATATATATATATATATATATATATATATATATATATATATATATATATATATATATATATTTTTTTATGTAATAAATCATATCAAAAGCCATACATGTGTAAAAAGAACAGCAAAAATCACATGAAATATTGTATGGTATTTGTTCAAGAGCGATTAACTGTTTGGGTAGACTAGTTGTACGTGCCTGGAGCTTCCGAGTGATAAGTTATCGATCGCGGTCTGTAATTATGACGGCGCTGACAAGCCCGAGTTACATCGTCGTCTAGAGGCGGCAAACTATTATTTCAGTCTCGTCGCGCGTTCGCCGCATTCGTCCGTCGGTTCAATAAAGTCAACGAAAGTTCGTGCAAGTGGAACCGAGTGACGAGCGGCAAAAGTTCGGCGAAAGAGCTATCGGGGGGAGGAAGTTGCGAGAGACACAACGAAATCCCGTTCAATTTATCCCCCTGGAACGTGGCCAGGGATAGAAAATCCGCGCGGTGCACGGGCAGACGAATAATGTGAAAGGCGCGATATCGCGATGGTCCAGTCGCCGGCAATTACAATTTATAACCATGCGGACGCGGAATGGAGCGCGGGATTTTTCTCGCCGAAATGTGGGCGCATCCGTTATTATCAACCCAAATCCGCAAAATCTCGTAATACTGACAAATAGACACGCGTTTGTCGAAACGTGTTTAAACAGACCTCCCAGTTCATTATGGTTTATCGCGAATCGATCACCGGCGCTACTTCCTTATTCTGCGTTAACACCTTTTCCGATAACGAGCGATGATGAAGGAAATAAGGAAACGTATAAGCGATAAACCGCAAACGAACCGTCTATCGAGTAGTTGCGTACGCAAGAAGTAGGAAGTATTTCGCCGTTTATGGATCGCCTCGCGTATAAGTATAGCTCGCAATATATATATATATATATATATATATATATATATATATATATATATATATATACACTACCGACAATCAACCCGCGGGGTGATTCTCTCTCATGGGGGATGCAATCCCTCTTCAGATCACCATAGAAACCAAGAGAGGGTGCAAAAGCTATAGTGCTTAGAATAACGCGGCAGAACGCCCTCCAGATGGAAAGAGATCTCGATGTACCTTCCCGTCGACGGCGTGATAGCTAGCGACGATGGAAATATAAAGATATTCCTCCTCATCCACGGGATATATATTCACGGCGCATTTACCATCGATGACTGTAAAACATATCGCGCGCACGATATCGAAGGAAATATCAAATAAATGCAGTTCACCGTAACGTCGAGTGATGAGCCACGACTAAAGTTCGTGCTTTCTCAGGAAGAAGATATACATGTAAAAAGAGATCGATAAAAAAGTTTGCAGATGTTACGAGAGGAAAAAAATTACGAAAAACTTTACGGATGTTGGTTATTCTCGTACATTTTCAAATAGAACGATTATAAATAGAAGGTGTTTTTCTCTCTTTCTCTCTCTCTCTCTCTCTCTATGCGATTTGGTTTTGAAACGATATATAGTAAATATGTATAAATAGTAAATATACGTAAACATATATAAATATTTAATATATAATAAATATATAGTAAATTATTCTTTAGTTGCGCCATTTGATCAATTATCGTTAGTATTTGTACCTTATAAAGGGACAAATATTTAGACGTGTATAATAATTAAGCAAAAGTCTGATCGCCTGAGTTTCAAACAATCGGGATGCTTTTCAAGAGGATATTTATATGTATTTTTCGTATTTACTCGAGGAGCAGCGCGCGCGATATCGAATCGGGCGTCGTAAAATCCATTTTTTTTTCTCTCCCGCGAACTCGGCGGCTGCTGCTGCAGTTTCAAGTGCACTCGGGGTGGCCGCGCGCGCGCGCGTATTTTTAGAACCCTCCACGCGTGGACGTGCGTTTTGCAGCTGGAACGCACATGCGCGCACACCCGACGACGCCATTCAGAGTCCTGGTATGCCGGCACCTTCTCTCTCTCTCTCTCTCTCTCGTTGGCGGTTTACACGACACTATAAATGTTTTACGCCCTCACCTCACGGACGAAAACGCGAGAGGGATCTCCGGAGGGAGAGCGAGCGGGCGGGCGGGTTGGACGGAGGAGAGATCGAGAAGGATAAATTTATCGAATCTTGAGGGGAGGGACCAAAAGGGCCGAACAATAAAGAATCGCGCGAGATGCAGCAGCAAGGCATTATGAATATATGGGCCGAGGGATTCACGCTCTCGCTCGTTATATCGAGGACAAAACGCAGCATTAGTCGCTGAAGATAATTATCTGCGCGATGATAATATAATATAGATGACACGAACAATGTCGCATCTAACGATTAACATAGAAATTCTGACGGCGGGACCATGCGCGATGAATCACGAATGAATCTAATAATTAAATGATACTGCATCTAGGCGATCTAATAAATATTTGATTAACGGGTAGTTATACAAGCTTATATAAGTGTGTCGACATATATCATATTGTTATTCAATTATTGAATATTAAATATTTGAATATTGAATATTAAATATTAAATATGCGCTATTAAATATTAACGACAATTTTACTTTCGTCCAATAACATTTATTTCAAGTATGAATCTCTCCTATGTACAAATAAATTATATTTCTTATTAGGCCCCAAACACACAAATATCTATCACAATTATATAATCAAATTTTAATGTCAATAAAGAATGTATGTCTCCTAAATTAATATTCAAATTAAGATCACAAGAGAAAAAAATTAAATGCAATTAAGCTATACGAAATCGACAAAATAAAATTAAATGTTGCAAAAAAGAAGAAGATAAATACGTTGTAAAAAAATCATGCAAGCTATTTTTTTATGAAAAATCCAATGCTTATATGCTCGATTTGATTATAAAATATTTTCTTAGAAAGAGGAAGACGAAGAACGAGTCGCATACCGTTCGTTATATCGTGATGTAATGACATTCCGATTTATAGGTCATCTTCGATTTTCCGAATACTTTTCCCTTTTTTTTACAATACATCGGGTCCCTGCCGCGGATTTCGAAGGCGGTAGAGAGGAACGGAGTCCTATAAGCTAGTACTAAGCGACAGAAGGGTGACACGAAGAGAATCCGATCGGGTAAAAAAGTACGATGAATCGCTCGTCGCTCGGGATTTCGCGAGGATCGTTCCAACTCTTCGTCCGGATTTATCCTTTCTATATCCCTTAATTCCAACGGAGGACGATTCCTTTAAGCATCGATATCACCCTTCTGATGGAGGAAAATAAGAGAACATCTTGCCGTTTATAGAAAGAAAGATGCCGTTCTATCCGAGTCATTATCGATTTTAAAGAGCCCAGATTCAGCGTTCGAAAATAGACAAGTCTGTTATTATAAGTAAAAAAAAAAAAATATCACACGAATTAATCGAACAAATCGAAATGTTCGTAATATATTTTTGTATCAGCGATAAAATTCGCTTTTAAAGAAACATCTCCGAAGCAAATCGAAATTGCAAAGACAAATTGCTGACTAATACACGAGCATGCTTACAGATACGACGTCGTTTAGATTTATCGGCCAATTTATATTATTCGATATTACGAGAGAGAGAGAGCGATATCGTTTTCCTAAGAATCGACCTTACATACCTTCTTCTTTGCTAACTGCCTACTCTCGACTCGAGGGAGAGCGAATCTCAAAGAGGCGTTTCCATGACGACTACAAGAGCGAACGGCGTTGAGAACCTACCGAAGAGCGTAGTGACTCCTGCTAACATCGCGATAATCTCGCTTGACACATGGAAAGCGGATTTTAAAACTTCCTATTAGGATTGTGCGATGTGAATTAAAAAAAAAAAAACAACCGGAATCTACTTTTACGTCAGCTGTCGCGTGGAATTTAATTTCCAACATTGTGTCTCGTCCCATTACAATAGAAGCGTGTTACGCAACATGCAAGTGACATTTATCATAAACTGAGATAAACAAGTTCAAAGCTTCTATAATGAGAAATGTCACTGCCGTTATTGCGTAACATGATTCAACCGATGCCGCCACACTGTACGCGAATTTGCTCGTCCGATCAATAAACGCAACCAACCGACAAACTGTTGGTTAGCCTCTAATCGATATTGATCAACAACGATAATGAACTATCACTAATCGATGTATACTCTGTCGCGTTCATGTTCGCGCGAAAGAATTGCAAAACTAATTTACTAAATAATTATGTGAATTTAGATGAACAGTTGAAGTACGATTTGTATTATTTCTAATATTTGCGTCCACTACAAGTCTTTACAAAGCGTTAAATTCCAAACTTATTCGCGAATCCTTTTTTAAAAACTCTCAAAAAAATTACTCCCGCTCGTTAACGATTTATCCATCATCGTCCACGTGCGACGCATGTGTTTTTTTAAAAGCTTGATCACGTAATTGCGCCGAGAGAGTTTCTCTTTCTTAATGGGCCGTTACTTTAATAGATGCGCGCTATTACAATTTTAAAAGCTCCTTGAAGGCTCGTAAACGTCTTGAGATTTCAATCGTCGACGGCAGGTATTTCAGGCAAAAGAATGCTGTCCACTAATCGCCAATAACTAAAGCAATTTTAAAAAAAAACTATATTACACTCCTGCGACGGAATATTTCCAAAAAAAAAAAAACAGAAGAATTTTTTGTTCCTTCTCTCTCTTTCCTTTTCACAAGAGTGCTCCAAATATATTTTAGATTCTCAGAAATATATTTCGGAGAGTCTAAAGTTAGGCTCGTCGAAAAGTACTGTCATGCGGATACCATGTTTCACACCTGTAATATCTTATCCGCAGCAAGCGAAGAGTGCCAAGGTTGCGACAGTGCGAATAATTAATTTTCGGTAAGAGTTACGGCTCTTTATTTAGCTCAAATTTCCACGCCACTCGAAAGAATAAAACAGAAATGCAAGATACAATATGTATTAATATTACCAATGTGGCATATATTTATTACAATATTTATGTATAAATCAAATAAATTATCATGATGTTGAGAAAATTCCAATTTAATCCTTTTAATTTTTTTTAATCTCAATTTTCTTTTATAACATTTATAATAAAAAAAAAAAGATTAAATAAAATGTATGTATGTATCGAATGAAAGAGTTCATTCACACTTTGAATAGCTATATCGGTAAAAACTATGCTCTCTGAATTTTCTACAAAGACAATCTTCTCAGCGAAACACGCACAAAACATGCTTAAACGCCTCCTTAAACCTTTTGAAGTTTTTCAAAGTTAGTTTACGTGATTTTACAACTGCTTCCGATATATCATGACGACCTTAAGGCTGCATACACAGCGGCCGGATTAACGAGGACAGCTCGACAGTAGCGAGCACGCGATGCACGCCACGAACGTTTTATCTCGCGCAAGGGGCGGACACGCTCGCGTTTTTTTCCTCTTAAAACACATATTGTGTGGTAAAATATAGTAGCACGTTCGCGAAAACGTGCAGCTTTTGTTCGTAGTGTAGAGTTCGAAATGTCATGATAATTTTGCGGGTGAAACGAGTTGTGCGCTCTTGTGATAAAAACGCGTCGAGAAAAAGAATTTATTAAATGTACAGAAAACATTTTCTTTCGCGTGTGTAATACTTTATATAATTTTAACCAGATTAAATTAGATTAGGTAACAAAGTATAATTATAACACGGTAAGGTGGTAGAAATCGGGCAAATGGTATGTTTGTCATGCTTAAGAGTACCAACGGACCATAAAGTTCCTCTAAGCTCACCTAATTATATGAGAATGCTTTAATCCTCTTAAAAAAGTTGTTTCATATAGGACAAATTAATAAAAATAAAGAAAAATTGCTCGTGTTAAAATACACAAACTAATTTTGTCAAAGAAATTTTTTTTTTAATATTTTCTCTTCGTAATTTTTCTTATAGTTTTCAAATAATATAAGTGACACGGTACATAAAAGTTATTCGCTTGACTAAGAATAGCGAGTAATGTGAATGTAACTTTTTGCAAATCGCGAGGCAAGTGCATTGACGCTTTGATGAATTGACTCTTCCGTTAAGGTCGAATGTTTCTTAGACGCAGCTGCAAAATAAAATCCATGAAAGCAGCGGTAAAAAGAGCTGCGCGAGAATTCCGAGCTGTCTACGTTCCGAAAAGAAAGTCGGAGATAACAAAAGTAACAAATTTATCTCAACCAGCTTCGAATCGAGAGTTTCGGCTAAATTTATTTGTCGAAAAAGATAATTATCGTTAAATTAAAAACAATTATATTACGATAAAAATATTTCACATTATATATTCTTTTCGTATATTCTCTTCAATTTTGCAATTTTATTCTTAAATTAGAATGCAACTTTATTCGAATTATATGTTCGTATTAAAAAATTTAACTCAGAATTAATTGTAATTTTCGTTAGAAATCAAGTCAAGTTTTAAAAATAGAGGCATAATAAAATACGCTGAATAGACTACAACAACTGACAGTAACCGACGATAAGCTAAACGTAAATCTTTCTAATTTTAGATTATTATATGTATTCCAAAATATATCTATGCTCTTTCTCTCTCTCTTAAAAAAATTAAGAGTTAAAATATTTCACATATTATATATATATATAAATCACATTAGGTTTACTATAACCAACCGTTATAGATAGAATAAGTCAGAATTGAATAGATTTTTAAGAATAACGAAGCTATCCGGGACCCGCATTAACCCGCCGAGACACTGTTAATTGTGGCAATATCTTTAAATTGTTAAAAATGACGCAAATTCTTCTTTAATATGAATCTCTATACCTTTTCGAGACACAATATATTACGTTTTTCCCATGCCACTTTATCTCAATTTTTCTTTATTTTCTTCAATTATTTTGAAGGCATTTGATTCTTTTCATCATTTGATTAATTCATCTATTATATCGGAATATAGAAATTGTTAAAGATTAGCAACATCATCAATTCGTCTGAATACTTGGTTGGCATCTTCTGTCATAAACATTTTCTCCAGATATGTTTCTCAATTTTGTTTAAAGATCAATAATAAATCGAAATTCATCATATAATTCTCATGCTTCTGATTCCCGATCTGCGTCAAGATTAGGGTGAAATCTTAACACTCGCGTAAACACAATATATATACAGTATCAGTGTTTAACATACGCTCACACATTGAATTTCTCTCGTATGACGGAAAGGTAAAGTCCAAGAATTCACGTAAAGAGGATGTGTTCTTTCGTGTCCCAAGTCAGAAACGAAGCGAGAAACGCAAAGGATATTTACATAAAGACTAAATTCATGAAAGTGTGCGCGACAGGTCTTGAGTTTCGATAAGCGCACAATTAGCATGATACTAATTATCCCCACGTGCAGCCTTGCATATCAAAACAGATCGTGTGCTTCCTAGACATTTTTCTCGATAGATATGAATCTCTTTCCCCGCCACGGATAGCATCCGTTTGATTCAACTTACAGGACAACATACCAAAATAGTCCAATCTTGATAAATTATTGTAATTTTTGCAACATGATATATTATTTATACTATACATTTAATTTAAAAGTTCTTTTTAACAACATTGAAATTGATGCGATGAAGGTATTTACAATCAGATTTAATTACGATGATATAATATTCAAAATTCATGTATATAAAGATTTCATAGATAGATAAAATTTCATTTTTTTAATTTAATTTAAAGCTGATTTTAACGGAAATTCCATAGCGCACCGAGTTATCAAGATGTTAAATATTAATTGACAAACTGAAAGATTTTAAAAATTTATAATGAAAGCGGAATGTAAGTTGGAATGTTAAATTAATACATTTTGACCAATATTAACCTGCTTGATTGACGCACGTTAGAATTATAAAGCTAAATGTCGCACGCTATCGCGCTACATAATTCAACGGTGTTATTATTGAAGGAGAGGTAGGAAAATGCGCGCGTTGCGAGCTAGAGATTGTCCTGTAATCCCGCTTTCGCTGAACAAGCGAATTCGATTCTTTCGCTCTCTCGCGGCTTCTTTGATAAGAGTAATTATTTTCAGGCGGACGACGCGAGAGCGAGCGAGCGAATCCTGCGGGAAGCATCCCCCTTCGCCGGCGGAGAGAGGATCGGATTACAGGGCTGTATCCTGGCACGGATTCAATTTTCCAGCTAAATATACGCGCCGCGTATATTTGGCGAATCGGTCGGTTGTTTCAATCGTGAGCTTTACCACGCCTCGGCAACGCTATGGAGAGTTGCCGGGAGCTAAAATCAATTGCGCGCGCCAGGAGGAGAGGACAATCGCAGGTCTAACCAAAAATAGACAAATCTCGATGAGGGAAATCTCCGTCTTGCGCACGTAAATAAATCGATTGGAATGCCACGAGACGATGCTCGCGCTTTTGTCTTAGACATTCATTATCATCCGCACACAAAATCGAGTAAATAAAATGAAAAACGCTTTCTAATAAAATTCAATTCGGAAATGTTAATACGTATAATATGTATTCATAATAAGAGAATTCCGAGATAATACAAAAATAATAGTCTGTATAAAATAATTATAATAAACATAAAAATTTATTTAATTGTCATTATGGGATATTTAAGAATATTATAAATATTAATTTGTCATCATTTGAAGATAAATATTATAAATGAGTTCAATTTTACAACATTGCGCAATACATTTGAAAATTATTCAGAATTTTTCAGAAAAGAGAATATCAATCGCGATAATAGATTAAACGTATTTCCAAAGCATTCCGACAAAAGATTACTTTCCTTGAATCATGGAAAATTATTTTCTTTAATTAAGTAAATGGGATTTTCCAACATTTCGTATAAAGATAATCATATAAACTATATTTCGCAAAATATCATCCAATCTTGCATTCAGTGAATGCTGTTTATGTAAGCCTATTCATAAAAAAATCTATAAAAGCAGTTTCATAAAAAAGTTTTCCAAACTCATTAACAAAATCGGCAGTGTTCCAAAATGGTGTGTTTCAAAATTCATTTTGCCAGTACTGGAAATCTATCTAATATACGTCACGTGAACTATAGATTTTCAATATTGAATTTTAAAACATAGCTTATACATGTGTAACTATGAATATAGAAATCCAGATTCTTTGATAAATGTGGAATATCCAAATAGTTTTAACAGAAAAAATATAGTTTCTGCCCATAAATTTAAGAAGCAGTTTTTAGATTAATTTTTTTTCCCCAAGAAGTAATATATATATAGTTGTGCATGCGTGCACAATCCGCTTTGCAACATTAATTAAAAAAATTCTTTTCCCGAAAAGTTTATATAATTATTATTTTAGTCGGGATTAACCCGACATCTCTCTCTCTCTCTCTCTCTCTCTCTCTCGAACGTTGCTCTTTCTCAATTTCAGTCGATAACGCGGTTGCACGTATCATCATTTCGTAACAGTGTTATAACAAATACTCGTTCTACCAGATGATTTCCATTTGTTAGCACTCGCAGCTTCCACGCGACTGAATATTCTCGAACAAATAAAGGCCGCGTTATTTGCAAAGGGCTGCGATTTCCAGATCAGTTATCTCGCTACATTGTCAATTGCTCCCCGTCCAACAATAAATTTCAATAAGGTCAATGCGTCGTGGATCAGAGTTGACGTTGTACGAGAATATCTGTATTTGTTCATGATATCAATTATTTTGCAATTAATTGCATCGTATGCGTCAGAACAGAGTCACCGGCAATCGCGACAAAAGGGAGTATATACTGCATGTGCGACAGTCAAAGGAATACACAGAGAGCTGCATTATCGAGATAGCATTTACCGACAAAGCTACATATACTACTACGTATCGATCGAGTCGCGCGGCTTTATCAGAATGAACGTCGGATGGCGTAGAGTGTCTATTAACTCGATCCCTGTCGCTTAATAGAAAAAATTAGAATCGGAAATGAATTTTTGAAGCAAAGAGAACGGTTGACACACAGATATTTTACAATATCGAGCAGACTATTTTGCAAGCTAACTTTAAAATCATCCGATAGGAAATTAATATAATGAAAATTAAATAAAATTTTATTTTATTTTAGTTTAATTGGAACATTCAATCCTAAATAAAATATCAAATTCATATCCGATTTAAATCTAATATCAAAAATAATCAATCAAATATTGTACAAATTATATAAATATTTAATAATCATATGCATCCTCTCTGTTTTTTCCAAAAATTATCCAATAAATTTTTTATTACAAATTAAAAATTCATTACTAACGTGTTCTATACTATAGATTTGCACACATTTATTCTATATGATATTTATTATCGCAGAAAAAAAAAACTATTTACTTGGAAAAAGATGTGAGACGAATTTTACTACATCATACATTTAAGTAACAAGTGTTTCGAGATCAGATGGATCATTTAGTTAGAATTCATAAAATTTTCTCACCTCAATCGAAATAAATAGCTTGATACGAAAAATACGCATCGATATTCTTCAAAAGATTGCTACAAGATCGATTATTAAAGCCTTCTCGGGCTATAATTTTACGTAACGGTCATATGCGATTCTATATTTTATATAAAGTTCGCATAAGGTTCATTTTCGCGCAAACGTTACGTTCCGAATGGTGAGGGCAAAAAAGTACTTGCTGCTGCAAAAACGAGATAAAAGACAATTTATGCCGCACATACCCAAATCTCTCGATTCAATTGCTCCCACTCGTCATTCAGCTCGTAACTGATCCTGATATTACGCATACAGATGATCCTAGACATCTCTACATCGAATAATTTTCGGCCCGATGGGCCGAGACGACGTCGCGTCCTCCGCATCTTCGCAAACTGTTAAAAAAACTTTCGAAATAATTTTTCGCGCGAGTTCGAAACGACGCGTCTGGTGATGCCATCTGATAGGGCCGTCTGGTAACCGCGAGAGAAACCAGCAAAGCGTGATCGGTATTACAGAACGTACGCCATATGACAGGAGCGATATTTTTTCGTATGCTTTTGAAATAGCAATAAAAAATATAATTTTATATTTAATGGCAGGATTATCGAGTATTAAATTAAAGTGATAAATAAATATTCAAAGTAAATTAAAGAAAAAAAAAATATAATTATCGTTAACTGAACAAGCGACGAAAAATATGATCCATTATTATTGATTAAAGATTTGATTTTAAAAACACGGCTAGAAGAACGCAGTTATTAGAAACTTCATTTATAAATAAATATATTATATTAATTCACAATTAAATATAGATAGATTATCGATCTTTGCATCGAGTATATTTTTGCATCTTCTTTTCTTCTTCCCGCTTAATTTATACAAATTATGAAAAACGAGTCCGTTGTACTTGAGTGTGAATCGATACATATACAACAAAGAGAGAAAAAAAATTCTGAATAAATTCATTCTTTTATATGTATTTGTACGCGCAGTGTAACATAATATATCGTAATTACATTTCCGATAAAACTCTATTAATATCATCAGCGAGCTCTACTAATTACATTCTTAATCACCTTTATATCTTCGATAGCGGATTCCTGTAGTTTACGAAATATCCGTTCTATTTGCCGAGTTTGCATCCCAAGCCCTTATTATATAACAAAGCTTGTCCCTCTCTATGATATCGTATATAAAGCATAGTATAGTTCAAAAAATCGTAGTAATCAAAAAACCTGAATATTTATATTATATATCTCGAGTTTTATATATAACATTAATGAAAATTATTACTTTTATCAACTTTTATTCATAGTAAAAATCAGATGGGAATATCTCAACTTTAAGTATATTTCCGGCACACAAAATCCGGTTACAAAATTAGAAATTCGCTTACTGCAAAGTTTATTAATACCCACACTTTGTATCGTCACATTCACATCGTCAGTTCGGTCTCTAATAAACAGAGTGCGAAGAATTAAGCGGTTCGCGCTCTTTAGCCAATAATAACGAAGACCGTTCTCCGCTATCCGTCAGTTATTAATTCAGCTGGTTGTACCAGAAAAGCAAATACTTTCAAATTATTCATAATCCCCACAGCAGTCGCGAGGAGCGTAATGGATCTCGGTGAATAAAAGCTCTTACGGTCCCCCGTTGATTCTCCATCGGAACACCTGCGAGTGCTTGCTGCAAATTAAAATCATGCGAGAGAGAGAGAGAGAGAGACCGGAATCAATGCCGACGCGCGTAAATGCAACCTCGGAATTTCTCCATTACAGAGATTTCCCGAATCCGTACGATAGACGTGTCACTGTATGCAATTATGCATTCTATTTCCGAATCAAATGCTACGTACTCGATTTGCGATTTTAAAAATCGTCATAATTATTGTATGTGTGTGTACAGTATAATTCATATATTTAACAATAATCTAAATTATTCATAAAATATATAGATGCTTTTGTTTTTAGCTATCATAAAAGAAGAAAGGTAGGTTTACATAATTTAAAACTGTTGTATAATATGAAGCTGAGAATGCAGTGTTATTTCTTCGTGATAACGTTACACGTTCAATTAATAAGTACATTAATTATTATTGTTGCATATAATTGACGTACATTATGCGACGCCTATATTCGTACATATCGCTTTGTGCGGAAATTTCAATTTTCCTTTATGAAAAGGAAGCCGCTGCACGACGCACCGACGACAAATATAGAATAGAGAGACGACGTTCCTGTGTGCTCCTCCTCCTGTAACTGACATTCCGTCTCCTTTCGCCAAAGGGCTAATTTGCAAGGCAAGAGATTTCATTAGCATGAGCGCAAAGGCGACTGAAACACCTAATATTATATAATATGGCTCTCTCTTTAATCGCCTGTTTAATTTAGTATACGGCATTTAATTACTTGTTTACTGTATCCATAAAAAAAGGCTTTCGCTATAGCCTAAAATTTTTCGAGATTTTCTACTTATATTCGCGAAATGGAAGCGCGGAATAATACAACATCGTTCTCCAGATAATAACGTTTCACCTTCGAGAGATATAATTGTATATACATTCACGATTCGTTTTTGAGATTTTATTGTGTACGTATAATTTACATTGATGATACTGTTATGTAATAAATTCCATGAGGATTGATTCACGTTCATAATTAACGTAACGCATCGCAGCTTTGCATAGGCGACATAATCACGTAATGATACGAATGGAATCCTAATTATGGCGATATCAAATGAGCAAACGTATGAGAAACGCTAATGCATAAAGAAGTATTTTATTCACCAAACACCAATGTTTCATTTTAATTATTCTCGATGCAACTGTTCATCTCGGAAAGATAAATAATTCGTGATCATCAACACAATACTTTTTTTTAGTGAAAAAAATTCTCACGCTTTTTGAAAAATGTATTTGCTCAAGCATATATTTTTTACGTTTTTATTCTCTATTCTTTTTCCGCTCGATATTCGTACGCATCTCTGCAAGATTATTAAAATATTTATCGTTAAAAAGAAAATTTTCCCCCGTAAGATTATTGAAACATTTCCGGTTGATGCAATCCCTTCCGCATTCCCGGGATGCGCATGTGGGGATTTTCGCCGAGCACTTTGCGCTTTTCCCGCAACTTGCTTTTCACGCGACTTGTGTCCTCTTCTCT
Organism: Cataglyphis hispanica; assembly: GCF_021464435.1. Classification (NCBI taxonomy): domain Eukaryota; kingdom Metazoa; phylum Arthropoda; class Insecta; order Hymenoptera; family Formicidae; genus Cataglyphis; species Cataglyphis hispanica. Next base: position 11,896,632 of record NC_065956.1, read on the forward strand.
CTCACATATACACAGATACACGTACGCACGTACACACTCTGTATCCTTTTTCTTTTTCTTATTTTTCTCTCTCTTTCTCTTCTTCTCTTACGTCCGCGAAAATACCCGGATATCCTCAATTCTAATTCAATCGCACGATTTTCTCCCAGGAAATCTCTCCCTTCGAAATGGCTTTGCTCAATATCGCCTCACGATTTCGCGAATCTCTTTCTCGTACTTGCCCTCTCATGCCCCCCATACGTTTTTCAATTCCGACCTCAGGGCTGTATTCGCCGGACCTGCTGCTGGGCGATAAGATTTAGGGCGTCTCGACGAGAAAGGAAACGAACTGCGGGGGCTCCTCCTCCCTCTGCTTTTGAAGGAATTTAAAATTTCTTATAAAATGAGATTATAAAAGAGCCGAGTAAAAGCACAAACTTAATGCAACACGGTCGCGGGAGCTGCCGGAAACGTAGAATTTATTTTTCAACCTCGCCCGCACGCAATTATTTTACTTTCTTACTACAAAAACTTCTGCTTTACAACATTGTCATCTGCTATATAATGTGCCCATATTTCATAAATTATTACGAGAGTCTCTGTAATATTTCCAAGATATAATAATATTTCATATTATCAGATTTGTGAACATATATTAATAATTAGTTGAATTTATATATATTACAGTAGCTGTGAAATATAAAAGTCGTTTATGAATGATGCAGCATGTTTCTCTCATAAAAAGATGTCAACTTTTTTAATCCTGTTCGCACTAAAAATCGCGAGAATCCAGCAGGATCTGCGTCTCATACTCTGCGAGAAAAGTCTCACACGTTTGCGCTGCCACGTAGCTTTAAAAGTTATTTCCGTGAGTGTGCCTACTCCGTATGTTTCCTATGTCTACACACGAGATTTGCAGAATTTTTCACAAATCTCTCTTCACAATAATTCTGCATCCCGCATATATTCACATTAATAAAAATTTTATTTTAGTAATCATAGAAATGATATAAATAAGTTTTTCATTATTCTTAATAAAGAAAATATTATTTTCCCAAATTAATTAAAAATTCAGAGAACATGTGAATTTTTACTTAATAAATATATTTTCTCTATAATACTCCGCGCAAGAGATCTTTATATCGTATTAAGACGGAAGTCGTATTCATAATTAATCTCAACTCTTTTATACTCAAACAAAAAGAAGAAGCCATTCGCCATGTAATATTGCTAAAACTTTTAACTTTCCTTTCTTTATTCTGCGAAGTTTATACTGTGCGTCCGTTAAATAGAAGTACGTAAAAGTGAAACAACTTCAACGAGACAATTTGCTTGACAAAAATCTTTATTTCAAAATGTTTCACTTAATTTCCGACCTCAAATTCAACATGAGAAAATTAAAATTCTTTTATACAAAAAATATCATCTAATTATAAATTCTTTATGATAAAAGTGAAAAAGCACGCAAAAAAACTTTCATCACTTTTCTTTATAAATTTTCATTCCTTATATTTTGTCGCGTTTGATTCGACGATTTCAATGTGTTAATCAATATTTAATATCTCTAATGCAAAGCATAATTAATTATGTACGGGAGATTTTTATAAAGATTAAATATAAAATGTTACACTGTATCAAGACAGATTATAAAATAATGTAAAATAAATAGTACATTGCTGTAAAAATACAAATAGTACGTAGCGTAGAATTAATTTCGTTGATATATTTAATCGAATAAAAATTTATACAATACTTGCTTCTTTCGCGTTCGACTGGCACTTTGAAAACCTTTATTTTTCCTTGTTCCGTCGTAGAAAGAAAAATCAGGAAAAAAAAATTGTCAACTCTTAGTGTATTCCAACGCTCGCGCTGCTCACATGTTACTGTCAGGTTTAAGGTCAAGCAAAGAACGCGATTTTCCGACAGTGGGGCCTTGCAACGGACATAAGAGGATTAAGTCAGTTTTCTTCCCGCCAGATTTGGCGTACCGTACCAGCTGCTTCCGCGTCGGTCACTTTCCGTTTGTTCCATTTCCCTTTATAATCGTTAAAACAATTATTGCCCATATTTTCATTCGTCGATCACCTGCGTGTTTAGATACGCGATTCGTCACTTATTTTAAGACAAAAAATTAAATTTCACAAAATCAATAGAGCGCATTAACAATTTTTCTTCAATGCTGAAATTTTTGTTCATATATAAAAACATTATATTAAATATTTTTTAAGTAAAAAATATTTTTGCTCCATAATATTATTCGGTAACTGTGCTATGTACATATATATATATCAAACAATGTTTTTTCTGTATCGAGACATTTTCACAATAGAAAAATAACCTTTTGTTCAGCTTAACAATATAAATGTGATTTTATTTCCGAATAGTTAATTTATTTACATAAAAACAAAAAGCTTTCTATTACATAATGTGTAAATTCTAGATTTATTGATTTTTTAATAAGATTTTTTTCCATAAATTTAAAGTCAATTTTTTTTCAATTAAAATATAAACAATAATCAATAGGTTCGCCGTTATAGAAAATTGAAAATTGGAGAGTTCTCGAGTTGCTCTAATTAACATTATTGCTAAAAGCTAATGACAAATATATTTCTCAAATGGTAAATCTCTCATTATCCGTTTACACATAAGAATCTATTGTGTTAAATCTCAGACTTTAGTCCTGCAGCACGTTCGCGACCTAATTAAATATTTATAGAACATACATCGCATCGATTTTTTATACGTGTTCAATCTTATAGTCCACCGCATTAGATCGAACATTTTTGTTTCACTCTAACATAAAAGATAAAACCAAATTAAAGTTGGCGGTCCATGGAAAAATCAATATAGAAACTCTGTAATGAGAAAACGTTCTCTAAACTCATCTCAGGATCAAGCCGGATTAAACGCGCAAGAAATTAAAAATTATACTCGAGTACTCTCTAGATTCTAGATTATGATGACACTGAGAAGAAGTCATTTTGCATCATATACATTATTTTTTTTTAAATCATTTATAAACAAAACAGTGTTCATATTAGAAAATTTTTAATGCCAAATAATTTCTGAGTTTCGCATTAGTTTCGATATATAGAAATTTATATACAAGAATTTTAATAATTTTAAACTTATATGCACTATATATAAAATATAAATATTATTGTCTACAATAAATATTGTCACGAAAATTATTCTTCATATATTTGCGCAGAGTAAAGTTAATATTCCATTTAAGATGTATTAAATAATAATTTTTAATATAATATCTGTGTTCAATATTACGTTCTAATTTCTAGCATATTCTGTGATAATAATCTTGATCATAAAATAATAGTTTATAAAAAATCATTGGCTACTTACAATATGCGCTATTCGATGGGGCGTTTTGACGCGATAGTTTGACCTATAACACAAAGAAAAACTTAAATGTAGTTTCTATTACATAAATAAAATGATTTAAAAACAGTTCTCTATTTATTGATTGAATTTTATTTTTATATAAGCATTTGTTGATTAGACGATTACAGATTTAAAAAAGGGATTGTTTCTCGCGTAATAGAATAATCGCAATAAATATAAAATGAGAAGAAACGACAAAATGTACTTCAAATTCACTTTAGATATTGTATTACACATTCTTGAAGCAAGAGATTCACTTTAATTTGCATAACTGAGACGTCCGACTTCATACCAGCTTCCGGAATAATAGTGCCGCACGCCAATTTCTCGCGCGGAGAATTTAGATTAAATTCGGAGAATGCGTGAACGCGCGAGCCTCGCTTATAACTTCATCCAGCTCGAGTTAGCATTATTGGCAAGAGAAAGATACACGTCGCATCTTTCTGACAGTTGATCGATTGACCGGGCAGATGAAAGACTTCTGCCTCATTCAATCTGTGACATTCAATAAAGGGCGTTCAAAAGCCCGACGAGAGCCGAGGGATTTCGCAAGGCAAATCTGCAAGAGAGTACAGTCTAAAATGGAAATCGCGAATACGCGGATTGACTGGGAAATTGCTGCGTAAGAATTTTCATTGCGCTTTCCGGCCTTCTCTTTCGTTATCGCTCTCGTCTCGTTCCACGTTTCGCGTTTTCCCGCGAAACCGCAAGAGAAAGTAATTAAAGCGCTGCTTTTATCCGCTGCGCCTCGACGACGTGCCACGTGAGAATGCAGTTTTCGTAGCAGTTGCGAATCGAGGCGAAATGCAGTTAGAGATGCAGTGTCGTATGTACATACGTGCCGTGCGATTTTCCGCGAGACCGTTCGGTCGCGTTTGCGCGAGTTAATTACGGCTCGGCCACCCCCTTCCCCCTCCCCCCCCCACCCCTCCTTCCCCCGTCACCGAATATAACGCCGCAACGAAAATAACAGAGGGGTGGTTTTCGCCGGACGGAAAATGTTGCGGCTTGTGTTTACCTTAATGCAACGTTCGCGCACGAGAATCAAGATTATTATTTTCTAAACACGCGCTGCCGCGATATATACGACGAAGTCGAGTAAAATATCCGCCTGCGCCGAGTATTTGCCGTGTTGAATAGGTAAATGTCACTTCTGCGCCTTTTCATTCTCGACTACGACATTGTTGACTGCGCGAGCTTATGCAACAATAATTATTTTCCGTACGACGCATTCTGTACGGCAGAATATAGAAGTGGGAATTACATTATCTAATGCTACGAATCTTTTAATATCATTCCATCTGTATATAAGATCTTTTTGGCGATAATAGATCAAAAATTGTAGTCACTACACTTGTCGCTGTATCGAAAAAATACACGCTCTTACAATTATAATAATAATCTTTATTGAGCAAATTAGTACATTATATTGTAAGAGATAATAAGTAAAAAAAAAAGACAAAAAAGATTGCATCAAATTAATATTAAAATTAATTAAATTTATGCGTCTTCTTTTCTTGCCCCCGCAATTTCTTCGCTCTCGATTATGGAATTCGCGCAAACTTCTGTAATTGAACCTAAGTCAATAGACGAAAGAAGTGCAAACGGGGGGAGAGAGAGATCGGATCAATCAATCGTCCGACGTTAAACGGATAGCGCCATAAATTCCATCTCTCGAATTTCGGGGGTTACGTGTGCGCAATCGGGTGCAACTGCAGGCGGAACTGCAACTGCAAACCTACTGTAATTGGAAGGACCGTGGGGCGCGTACTATATGCGCACATATATGGAAGTTATCGCGTATGAGGGGGACCGCGTGATCGAAATCGAAAACCTCGGGGCGCGCTTCCGAATTAGGCGCGTCGACATGCACGCTCTAATCGAATACCCGCATACACCGCGCGCGCGTATTCGCACTTGCAGTTGCGTTAGAAACTTTTAATCATCGCGTAAATTGGCTCTCATAAATCGAGAAACGCTTTTGCCGTAAATCGTAGATAATTTCGATATTTCTCTTCCCACGCAACTGCAACGATTATACGCTACACGACAAAACTATAATTCCACATAATGAAAATATCTAATTAACTGGATATATCTACATAAATACAATTCTATATTAGCGCGTAATATATATTGTGATTCGAAAGATCTTTTATCAATCGTAAATTGCATGAGGTACGTCATTTTCTGATTAGATTATCGAATATAAAATATATAGGGTGTTTTTAAATAAATGCGAAAAATTTTATGAGATGATTTTTAGTCAAAAATTTGAAAAAAAAAAAAAACAAAAATTTAATTTTTACTTCCCCCTTTGGAAAAATGTAACTCCTCAAGGAGGGAATATAAGAGTATATATGTTTATATGAAAGATTCCTCCTTAATTTTCGACAAAAAATTATCTAAAATTTTTCGCATTTATTTAGAAACATCCTGTATATAATTATAAATTGTATGGATAATTTGAGTTCTGCATCTATTTGTAAGCGCAATTGCAAAATTAGAATTAATATGTGCAAAATTATCTGTCGCGATTGTATTAACAATATGAATTGTATGTACATATAAACATAATATATGATAATAGAAATTCAGCAATTGTATAATAATTTGGCGTTTGCCGAAAATTTAGAAACATAATTGCACAATTAAAATAATTTATTTTGCCACAATTTTTAAACATATTAATGATTAAAATTAATCTTTATAATAAAACCAAAAGTTTCAACCATTTATAAACAAAATCTCGAAAGCTGATGTGACTTTAATGTTATGTAATTAACATAACATTAAATATCATTAACATTATTCATGATTAATGCGTAAATCTATTTTAACATAATATATGTAATTTGCATATAAAAGTCGAAAATTAATATAAATCCAAGGCAATTTCTTTCGCTTAAATTTAATCTCGTTGTTATATTTTATTCCGTTGAAATTCTCCTTTATGAAGCAAGAGTATGCTTGAAAATATTGATACTCGAAAATGAAATAAATATATTATAAAAATTAAATATGTCTATGGCAAATTTATCGTTTTCACGAAAAGAAAACTTTCGATTTAAGGAACTTTTGTTTATCCAATCGCGTTATGTGTGATTTTTGCTAACGACTTTACGGTGAGTTCGCAGATTTCATTTCCGAGTGTGCCGTAATCCTAAAAACTTTTCAAATTAAATTTCTAAATTATGCTTGATCTAGCCAAGGCCTCTCTCTCTCTCTCTCTCTTCGGCCTCGCTTAACTCCCTTCCTTTATTTTTCAGACAGGCGAGAAAGTCCTGAGAGTTTGACGAGCATTTACCGAGTTTTGTTCGGGAATTCTCCGCCCAACTTCCGGAAGTTTTGGCCGAGAGTCCCATGGCGGAAATAATGAATCGCTTCGCGTTATGACAATAAATGCGGTCTTGATAAATCGCAACATCTGCCATTAAATTTGTAATAGGATGTAATGAAAATGTGTGGGTGTGTGCTCAAACTAAAGCCTTTCGTCTTGCCCGTTATTAGGATTAATAAACTTAACTTGAAGATATAAATAAAAGAGACATTCTTTGCAATTTTCAATCATAACTTTAATCAGAAACCGCAACAACTTTTTATCATGATAAATAAATTATACGTTTCTTTTTTCTTTTCAAGAAACATTCACAGACAGATGTATATAATTTGCGCTTTGCAAAAGTTCTTTCAACTACAAATTTCTTTATAGACGAAAATTTAATAAATTGTTACATTTCTTTGCAATTTTTTTATTCAATATTACAAATATCTTTAAAATTAATTCTGAAATTAAAATCTCTTGTTAAAGCATACTCCACTTGAAATTAAACAAATTATAAAAATATTTTGTTAATAATTCTTAAAATTCATATATGTTGAAGATTACACAAAAATTTAATTATACTTTCAGGGAAATTATTGTCAGAGAACTTACACATTACAGTAATTTCTTCGACACTTTGAAATTTTACAATCACCGGTGATATTGTTGTCAAAGCTGCGGCTAAACAAACTTGCAAAGGTTTAATGTATCAGTCCAGAAAACTAAGCGAGTTAACAATGTCATGAGAACGGTTAAAAAATTTAAATGAGAAGGGAGTAAAACCGGAAGGTACGCCAGTAGCGATGGGTTGGGCAAGGCGATGGTTAGAGGAAAGATAAAAAAAAAAAAGTCAAATGAAAAGCGCTGGCCGAATCGAGGTCAGCCGAATAATAAATCATTCGGCAAAGTCCTTTTCAGACTAGAGCACCATAAACTCTCGTATTTTTTTTTCCGGAACGAACGTATAAAAACACCCATCTTACTTGCAAAACGTGTTTGCCAAAAAGAAAAATGAATAGAAGTGAAGACATATAAATCGAAACAATATATATATTACATATATAATTTATTCTGCCAAAAATAATTTTACTAATAGTTTGAGGTATTTGTAGAAAAATGTGTGCGTTATATTACGATTTTTCGAAAAAAATGTATTTTTTTTATACATCTTGTTCGATTTATATAAATTGACTCGCGCTTAAAGCACTTGCCATTTTCTCGTCGAGTCTCCCAATTTTAGTTTAATGCATACGCTATTTTTCGTACATTCTTGGCAATCAATTACTCGTGCGCATATAGTAGTAACTACATATTGCGATACAGGAGCTGTCTTAGAATTCCGCACACGTGCCCAATATTTCCGCCAGCATCACGTTTCCGTCGTATTTTTCTGTATCACTTACGAGGTGCCTTTCATCTTATCGAATTCTCAGTGCTTCTAGAAAAAGCGGGTTGTACGTAACACCGATAATAAAATACGAAACTAATAATATCCGCGACGGGTCCACGCGTATACAGCAAAATTGCGTTATACAACCAGCCATGTGTACAAATACTCGCCCATAAAATCGTATACACATGTACCATATTTCTGTGTAATATGTGTCCGCTGTTGTGCGTATCGCAGAAATATAAAAAAAAGCCGCGTATCTAGAATTGATAATATGTATCCGGTATCTCGTGCAATGTAAATTTCTAAAGAGTTTGTGTTATTTTTTTCAAAATGTAATGTTCTACGTAACATTTTTCTCGATATAATTTTCGACGTAATCAATTTATTTTAAATTGATACAATTTGCTATAAATAAATATAAATACCAGAATATCTCAGCAATTTTGCACAATATCTCCGTATTATTAATAAAATAAAAACTAATTATATACTCTGTATTTTAATAAGAAAATAGAAAGACAATAGAGATTATTTAATCGATACTTTGATAATAATTCTAAGTTTTCAATAATTGAAAAAATAAAAAAATTATCCATGCAATTGCAGAAAACTGACAGACAATAAAATTTGAAATCCGTAATAATAATATAGCTCACTGAACAACGATAAAAAGTTACATCCCTGAGATGCGCGCGGATAATCGTGTATGTACGTGGTAATGGAGACGTGAACTGCGAGTTGTTCCAGATAATAGTATCACGGATAAGCCTCGCAAAACGATAATAGGTTCGACAAGGAAGATAATGTCCTGTCACTACAAGCAAGAAGAAAATATCGAAGAATCTATCCCGGTCGCTTTAGTCGATATATGTTCACGCGACTATACTTTTATTTAATTTAAATCTACGATTGAGATCCAAACAAAAGTTTGATAATTTATTATTAAATGTGTAAAAAATTTGCATATAAAATAAAATTTTCTTGAGAATTCTTGAGATTGTTTTATGCAGAGAAATAGACAATGTTTTGATGGAAACCAAACTGTCTTAAATTATATAACATTCTGCCAAATCTTTTTAATTTTATAAAATTTTAAAGATTTTTTTATATTCTTAAAATAATAATTTTCACAAAAAAATGACAAACTTTTGTAATTGCGCCTTTTTAAAATTGATTATAAACTAAAAATTGTAGATATTTGCCGTCCTATATGTGCAATAATCTACAAAATCAATAAAAAAAAAAAAAAATTTGAATGGAGCCAATATTGTCTTTAGTTACATATTCTCATGCCGTTATATAAAGAAATTTTTTTTTATTGAATCGATGATATGATTGAAGAACAAAAATGGCAATGATAGATTGTACACAAATGCTCTGTATGTAATGGAATATCCATAGTACAATTGCCTGAGTTAATAACGTCGCAAATATGAACGGTCCGCATTCGATGTCGTTTAAGATCAATCCGACGTTATAAAAATAAAAGAAAATTTATTTTGCTCCGTTACATACATATTCCATATTTCAGATAAATAATAGAACCGAAACTAAAAGAAGCGATAATAAATTTTAACAAATAATCTAGATTGTTTTTCATCGCAATAATGGAAGAGATGCAATTTCCGAGACAAAACAAGATAAAACGATAAAATTAAAATATATTTTTTTATGCTCCTTCCTATTGTTTTTCTGTGAAATACATAAAGCATCCAATTATTTAATTATATCTCGAGATATATTTCTTAACTATCGCAAATATCTTCCTTATATCTCGAGTATAAAAAAATTGTATAAAAAAGAGAAAAAAATTTTATAAATCATCGCGTCCATCTCACGACAGAGATTCACGAGAAAGAACACGAGAACGCAGAGGTCGAGAAATCTAACTTCCTTTCTGCGGGTCCATTTTACGAAGCCGCCGATCAAGGTTCGTGGCGGCGTCTCAATAGACCACTCGATCGACCGGAAGTGATAACAGAATGCACCTGTGTTTTCCCGTAATCGGCGAGCTTCATTGTTATTGCCGCGCTTCTCTCGAAAGATTGCAAAACGGAGATGTTGAGATTGGAGCAAGAATCCTCGCGATCTACGATCGATCTCAAAGAGGAGCGAATGTCATCGCGTTTTATCGCATCGTGGAGATAAATTGACCAAACAGTTATTTATAAAAAGAAATTAAATGTTATTAATGCCATCTATCTAATTCTGCTAATCTCCATTTATCATATGTTTGTAACATTGAAATACATTTATTTTATTCACAACTCCATTTTTAAGTTTCGAAAAAAAATTGTACATATTTCAAGTCTCATACGAAAAAGATGCGTAAGCTACGTATGCTAAAAGCATATATCGTAAAATAAGAGAAACGGATATCGGATAAAATATGAATATAGACGGAAAACGACAATGCAATCTCACTATCAATTTTAAAAGACAGACAAGCACATGACAAACAAACATTCTCTCTGTCATGTTCAAATATTGAAGGAATTAAGAGAAGAACGATAAATGCTAGCAGCGCATTCGCGAATGTATCATCGTTTAAGTGTCAACGAAACGAAAAACAAATAACATAAAAGTACTTTATCCGAGTGCGAAAAAAAAAAAAGCATCGTCAATAAATCACGGCGTGATTTAAATGTACATATATATATTTTATATAAGTTTAAAAAACTGTTGTGTACACTATATCGATCAAATGTAATGCAAGAAAATCTTCGTCTGTTATTATTATTATGCGAGCAGCTCTCTTTTAAAGGATTGACTAAAATATTCCATAAAGAATTAATTTTTTTATGCTTTAAAACTCGCTATTTCAAGAGTTTTCGTGAGGCAGTCGATTTACGAAGTACTCGTTGTCGCGAATTATTTATTTACTATTAGCGCAAGCCTTTCCTTATTTAAACGTTATTTCCGTTTTAAATGGAGGTTGAACAAATTGCGCAAAACAACCAAATATAGAAATCATAAAATGCTAAAACGAATTTCTTATATCATTGCATCTGCACATGACTGATTTACCGGCGAAAGAGAGAAAAAGAAACAATAGTGCGATATGAGGATAAAAATACCGCTACAATATAATCAAATTATAATGCAATGATGAAATGTTCGCACGAAAAACTGATTTGTCAATAAAAAAATCTTAACTCAAAATATATTTTCTAATCTAATTTTTTATATCAATTATAAATATAAATATATGCTCATAATTCAATATTATTCATTAAAATCTAACATCTGCACATTTCATATCTATTAAGACTAAATTAAACGCGATGAGCGTTAGTTTACGTCTCACTAGAAAAACTATGCAAATTTTCAAAACAATGTAAGGTACTCATACATGAAACCATGATTGTGATTCGATTTTAATTATATAATAATTAATTGCAAGTAAATTGAACTACAATGGACGAGCGCGAATTTTATCACGATTAAATCGCGTTGAAAGTTAAAGTTTCGTTGCCCACGTCCTGATACACTTCACATTGTTCGCACATCGTGGCGAAGAGAATGGGATGCCCGCGCCGTAAATTACCGGAGATCTCGTGTCGTCGGCTTTTATTTAGCGTGACATTCCCGCAAGTCAGGATTGCCGATCGCGTAATCTACACGACGCGACACGACGCCTCGCTGGAAAGCGAAGCTGATCGACGCGATATCATGCGAGAAAAAGTTTGCTCGCGTGATAAACGAGCCGAGTCGAGAAAGGATCTTATTACAGCAGCAGCAGCAGCACACGACGACGCGGTTGCCGATCCTTAGGAATTGGGGTCTCCCCTTTAGTTCTGTTTGCGTCACAATCTCTCGTTACCGCTTTCTATCGCGATTTCACCTGCCCGAGCTCGCTGCAGATTTTGCATTTTTGCGGGATTCCAATTTCCTTTCTCCGTGTGCAACGCGACGAAAACTACCGTGTGTATTCGCGCGTTTCTCGTTCCATTTCTGCATCCTTCCAAGCAGAATTCTCACGCACACAGAGTAGCGCAAATATTTGTCGCGCTGCGTATCTACTCTCATCTCTGATGGTGACTGACAAAAGGATTGACGTGCGTGGAATATTAAAAAATTTTGCTGCATAAAAAGCTAAGCGAAAGGAGTATAAGTCTTTTTATATTACACGTGCAAAATCATATATCTTTTGTGCACATTTAACTCTCCAATGGTTTTTGATACCCTTTCTAAATGTTGTAAAGTTCGTGATTTGCCCCATTATTTTTAACATTAAATAATATCTAGACAAAAATCTTAAATTCATTTTCTATTCAAGTTAATTTGAATCGCTCAATAATTGTCAATGACTCAACATTGTCAATTATCGTGAGCGATTCGTAAACAGGATATGCCGTACGTAAATAGTATGCGACGCAATTTAAAATAGTCATTATGAAGAAGTTGTTTCTTTGTAGAATAATGAAAGTCGCGTTGCAGTAACAAAACATAAAAGAGGCGTCCCGAAATAACAAACATTTGAAGTAGCTTCGCGAAATTAAGCGGGCAACTGGGTTATCCTGAGCGTATGCTGGAAGGATGTTGATTACGGCATAATAGAAACGTGTATCAATTACAAAGCGTTCGTGGTATAATATGGAGAGCGAATTACCGGCAAACTTTTTTTTACGCACGCATATATTAATTTTTTATTATTTTCGCGAACTGTTATTCGAATACACTGGTGTTCCGAATCTATCTGAAATCTTCCGTCTTGATCAATTTGCTTTTATTTAATAAACTATCAAAGAAGAGCGATAGTGTTTATAATAATTTGTGAGTGACTGAAAGAGTAACAAAATGCAAAAATTAAATTTAAAAAATAATTAGTAAAATCTTATCTTGTACATTTATCCCTCTTAAGTAGACTTTATTAAATTTACTAAATTAAATATTATAATTATAAATGCATATTGAAAATTGGACAGTGCCAACAAAAGTAATATATTTTCTCAATATTTTTATAAAGTGATTAGTCTAAAATAATGCTCGTTCTTAAGCTTGGAACATCTTATATACTCGTGGCGCGCGCGATAAACGTTTGTATGTAATACATACTCTGAGAATTGGCTCATCGTAGTAAAACTTAAAGCGAGACTTACTTAGCTAGTTTGTTGAAAAAGCTCGTCCGACTAGTATTTTACTCGCGACAATTTTCCTAGCAATTTCACCGAGATGAGCGTATCTTTTTCTATCACGCGACGCAACGAAAAAAACCTACTGCTGTAGGATACAAGAGATAAAAATCAATCGAGTTACAACGAAATTACAGCGAGCAGCAATGATGTATTAAAACATGAATTCGTGCAATCTTGCTAATGCAATTTTGCTAATGCAATTCGTTAACAGAACTAACACAAATCATGCAGAATAGAGGAAAAGATCTGTTTTTATAGATAAGCGCGTTCTGTAGATATTTCCTGTTTTGAAAAAAAAAAAAAAAACTAAACATACTACAGATTCCGCGATTATCGCTACTAGAGAAAGTATACTTAAATCGATACAAGTTTTCACGCAAATAAAAGTTGAAATAAATTCTAAAACTTTCTACTTAATATACTATTTTATCCAAATAATCCAAAAAATTGCGATAAAAGAATGATAAAGAAAAGTATTTATACGTACTTTATAGTCGAATATACGTTCACCACTTATATTTATGTCTCCAATTAATTTTTCTCCTTTTTTCACAAAATTATACAAATGTTTAAGGCAGTTAAATTACATAAAAGCCTGTAAAATATATATATATATATATATATATATATATATATATATATATACATTTTACTAATTGAAGTGTAAATTCACATTATAATGTATTTGAATTTACAAAAACGTATCTCGTATTATTATATATGTAACATTTTATTATGTTCTTTTTTAGATATGTTAGAAAACTTATTATACATAAAAAAAATTGTTATGCGCATTTATGATAAAATATTATAAATTTAAAATTAAATTTTTTTTTTTTTAAGTACGATTATTCACCGTCTCATTTATATTAAAAAGACAATTGTAAATTCACTTTCTAGCAATAATCTCTGCTGCCAACGTCATGGTCATTTGCACTTGGCGATTATTCTTTCCATCGTAATCTTTTTTTCGAACCACAAGAGAAAAGTTTATTCATCTCACAAGTATTACAGAAGTATCTTTTCGCATAACTACTTTCAAGACATCCAATATGTTTCCTTTCCATCTATCGAAAACGAGCAAATAACGTGCCGATTTCGATAAAAAAAAAATATAAAGGCGAGAACAATTTCTGATCGCCATGCGGTTTTCCTCAATAATTAGAGCGAATAAATGCATGAGTGACGCGGTAGATTCGACGGTGAAACTTCGTGACCACATTCGCGTCGAGAAAGGAAATGAAAGATAAAGAGGATACGAAGATAAAGTAGTGGTGGAAGAGATTGAAAGAACCGCGAAGGAGAGTGAATGAATATTTGATGGCAATGTGTCAGTCACTCACGCCGGTCGGTCATAAACGGCCTAAAAATGCGAGACTCAAAGCCATCCGTATTTGCATGTAAATGTATTCGTGGTTACACCCGCGTAGAGGTAAATACGAGATTTAAATTCTTTTAATGAAATACTCGTGTCGGCCAGATTGTATCTGGATGCCGTTCGAATCATCCGAGTTTACGCGGAATATTAGATGCACGCGTGAACGAAAAAGTTTATAAATATCTCACAAAATAAATATGAGGTGTGACAGAAGTAAGAAAAGTGTAAATCGCGTTTTATTCGTCTATTAAAAAAAAAAATAAATAAAACAAAAAGATACATGTGTTTCTCTCTAATGCAAACATGTAAATTATTTTAATTACACAAGTAAATTGTTTTTTTCTCTCAAACAGAAATGAGAAAAACATATTTTTTTTTCGTCTACACGTTCATCTCCGAATTTTATCACCGAAATAATCATTTTTGACAATTTGAACCGCTCATGTGACATAAAAGAAATGTTTGTTCAGACAATTTCGACCCTTCCGAAATGAAAGCATTCGAAGCGAACACGACCGTGCATATGTAGTACTCTTTCCATTGCAATTTTTTCGTCGGTGAAATGATTCTATTCGAACTTGTATAACATCGTAAGCTATATATACATATAAATGTCAAAAAATCTATTTCTGAAAGAGAGATGTTTGTCTCCGTTGAAGTGATTTATTTCTATTTTCGCAATGTGAAAAAATATTTGGCCTTATGGAGAATCGGCTTAAAATCGCGCAATTTTTAAAATCATATATTATGGAGAATGTTTTCAAGCCTTTTTTTGTGTCGGGAAATAATCCCTAATCCATTTGCATCTCCACATATGGCTTTTATATAACATGAATACAAGTTTTTGTACGTTAAATTGAAAAATAAGCTTTTTACAATAGAAGAAAAAAAATGTAATAGCACACACTCGGTAAGAATAATTTACAAAATAACAAATAAAATATAATCAGGACAAAAAATTCAATTTTCTAAGGATTGAAATTGAATCTTTCGATATGCTTTAACCATATACCCATTTCTCTTCAAATCGATACATCTCTCTATATAAGTAATACTCTCATATTATCGTTTCGATATTATCGAGCTATTATAACAGACTTCAATTATATCCGCGCGCAAAAAGCTTCGCTTCAGCGTTCGAGCATCATAAACTGAATGAGAATCTTAAAAAGATTTTCCGCGGTAATTGCCGTTGAAATTGCGCCGACGTGCAATATTTAAAGCCTCATTGTTATGCATCGATATTTCTTTTTTTATATACATATATCGCATAACATTGGCAGCCGGTGATATCGATTGCGTTACAATCGAATATACCCGTCAGGGGATAACAAGTTGTAACGCGGCTCTCTGTTCTCTCATTTCCGGTTTAGATTCTAGAGGAAGAAAGAGAGACTATCCGGTATGAGCAGCGGGGCGTTGCAATATGCATAAACAAACTTTTGGACGGCGGTAAACTTTCGTGCTCGCGTATTTCTCAGGCACAGTTTTACGGGGAAACGCGATATTGCGTCTCGATTCTGAACGAATTCCAATTCGTTCTCTCTCTCTCTCTCTCTCTGTTGGAAAAGTTTGGATCGCACTCTGTAAAAGGAAAACGTGTATTTCGCTTCTCCTTCGGTGAAAACACGTTTATAGCGAGCACGGCGAAGAGCAATAAAAGGCGAGACACGGTCCGCGGAAAACAGCGCGAGGGCACAATTGTGGCCGCGCGTTTCTCTCCTCTTTCACTGGCTTTTCTAGTTTTCCTCTCAAAGTCCGCTTTTACCCCTCCGAGATACACCCACCTTTAATTTGCTCGCCGCGACAATGGCCAATAATGAAACGTACGCGCGTAAAACACAAAAAGGCTCTTCGTTTCGCGCAAACACAACCCTTATTATCGAGTTAATTGAAGTCGTTCAATTACCAAAGGATTAAAATATTTTTAGAAAATTGTAATATCGTTTGCAATTGATTTTAATGTGCTTTTAACTTGTTTCTTAATATCAATGTCAAAAAGTTATTCCAAAATCGATAATTAGTGTCGATTTGCATCATCAATTAAGATATTCTTAATTAAGAGCGATTCTTTTGAAATCCTGCAAAAATTTCGCACATTAACTATAGTGTTTTCAATATTCATAAAACTATCATATCCAGACGAGCTTCTTATTCCGTTCTATTTATAAAATCATTCAAACGTTCCTTACAATCTACTTATGTTAGTAGAAGTATTAATTCCATATCATAGAATCTCATCTCCCCCACCATTAATCTTGAATCTAAAGTGCTCTACATCCTAATTTAATTGCAGAGAGAAGCGGAGCGCGTTATAACATACTCGTCGCTGTAATCCGGTAATATACGTTTTGCGCGATCTCTCGTAACTGCGCCGGCACCGCATAGTTAATTCTCTAAGAGAGCGATCTCGCGATTTATTTATCGGTTCAACGGATCCCGCAGTAATTTTCAAGAGAGAAAGAAAGGGAGAAAGAGAGAATCGAGAGCGCGTAATATCGGAAAACATAATGAACCAGGAAATCTTTGGGGTCGAGTTACCGGCAGTATCGAGGCTCGCATCAAACCGCGTAAGTATGCAAATACCCGACAGCATTTAGCGTGGATTTACTTAGCTGCCCTTTTGACATTAATTAGCGTGAATATGTCTGCGGAGGCTGTGCAGTGCCGCATCATTCGTAAGACCCCTCCATTGCGGTCAGAGGCTCAGCTCATTTTCCCATTCCACTTAGCCCAACGAGAGAAAGAGAGAAAAAAAAGAGAGAGAGAGAGAGAAACAAAAATGTTAATGATCGCTGCGCGAACATGCTTCATTACAGGAAATTATGAAAGAGGGATTATTAATTTCATTCAATCATATAATATTTCTTACACTCGAAGAATGTTTCATTCGATCGTGGTGAATTATTCTCGAGATTTTACACGATAATAATTCAACTAATATATTGAATGGAATTTTGATTACGAGTCAGATGTAAAAGTGTACGAATAAATAACATAGTTGTTTCACGGATATAGTACATTCCATCTCGCGTGTGAATTTCGGATTATTAGATACATCACGACCTATATCTCAAGCACACTTTTCCTCAACGATTAATCGCGTTTGAAATTGAATTGCTTGAAATATGATTATTGAATCACCACGTAAAGATAAGAAAAAGATTTCCACGAGAATAAGAAAATTTTCTTCAAAACCGCAACGATCGAGATTTTCATGATTCAGGATACGCTCGTGAAGAGAAGCGAAATGACAAAAGATGATATCTACTAGTGCAACCGCCTGAAACTCTCCTGCGAGTGCTCCCCGTGGATTAAAGTATGGCCGCTTCTCTTCTAGTCGTTAAGTTTGATAAATTAATTCCTCCCCGACCGCGGTCTCTCTCCTTCGCGTGCAAAAAATTGTCACGGACGGCGGAAAACAACCCCGAACATTAGGCGCAATGACATAAATTTACGGTCATTAATAATTTATGAAAAGCTCCCCGCTGGCCATCCGCTCATAAATATACTCGACACTTTTCTCCGCAGAACGAAAACCGCCACGTTTATCGCTTCGCCTTCACTTCTTTTTAACTTTTATTTTCTTATTATTTTCGAGTCGCTCTTTCGTTATTATTATTCTGATAACGAGTCTGGAGACATATCAAGCTGTTAACAGTAATAAATAAAAAAAAACTTTCTAGTCATAATAAATTACACATAAATACGATGTGAACGCGCTTTTAAAACCTATTTGGTTTTCTAGATCTTTCAAGTATTACTCAATAAGCAATTAATTTTCATATATCAAAATATTAATTAAAATCATAAAATTAAAGATACGTGTATGTACCGATGTAAAAAAAGTCTTCCAGTCACCGATGCGTTACTTTCTTTTCCGCACATTTTATTATCCCCTCGCTTGCTATAAAAAATGCCTTTTCATCCGAAGCGCTAATATTTTATCGCAATATCCATCATCATCATCAGTATGTATCACAAGACGATGCGGTTGTTAAAAAATATTTTATCGCAAAGTATATAAGCTCCGCCGTGAGGCTTGATCGCGAGGTCAAGAGTTGTTGCGAGGATCTAACGAGTGCACGTGGAAAGTGCACGAGTGCGCTCTCTCTATAGTCGTCGCATCCCTCTATAACTCTATAGGGATGCGTTTCGTGGCAAGCAACACAGTTTAACGATTATGAGCGCTACGGGTGAGGCATGAGAAAAAGAGATATTCGAATATACACGGGGCAGAACTTAATGCCCGGAAAATCATCGATGTTCCGGAGAGATAAACGTGCGCGTGCGATAAAAAAAAAAAGGAACAAAAGCACACCAAAGTGCGCGATGGCACGTTATACGTTTTTAACACCGCGCAGGATTATCAATATATCTTTTTTGTCATGTCTCTACGCGCATAAAACGCGGACATATCACGAGCGGGCGGAATATGATGACACGTAGTGGGCGTATACGTTAGATAATTCAAACGATTCGCCCTCCTCTCCGATATCTCAGATGTCTTCGTTAATCGGCGAAAAAAATGTCATGAATGTAAGCCGTTTGCTTAGCGCTTTCGTAAAGATACACGTTTATTCGCAAAATAATCCGTAACTGAAATTTCTCTAAGATTTATAAACTGTTATTTATTTTCAGCTCTTCTTCCACCTCCTTTTCAATTGTGTTATCAAAACAGTAACCCTGCATTATGCACATGAATAAATTTAAAAATATCGTCGCGCGTAATTGCGTTCAGCCTAAAGAATACTTCTTTTTACAAGATGTATATAGATGTATATAGTTCAATTAAAAAAAAAAAACAATAAAAATAAAAATAAAAATCTTATTGAAATAATTACTCGGAATTATAACATTATTTTAAATTTATCAATAGTTTCTTCGTGTGCTTCATTTTAAAGAGAATTCTTTATTCTCTTATACTTGAAATTCTTGGAAGAGACAAAGAATCAGAATTAAAGTTGGCTGACGTTGGTAAAACTCACTTAATCCTAGAGACTCGTACTTTCTGGTACAACTATGAAGTACGCATTGCGATGTAGCAGATCGTAAAACTTTCAATTCCACTAGTATTTTCTTTATCTGTTTTTTTTATAAAAATGTGTAAAAAAGTTTTACAAAAATATCTTAAAACAGAAAATAATAAAATGTTTAAAAAATTTACGATGAAGAGTTTATCTCTCCGTACAATCAATTTCAACGAAATACTAAAATTTTGTGGATTTTCCAAACTATTACGAATATTTAAGATTCTTCCGTTTTGTGATGCCCATCACGTGTTTATCGATCGTTCCTCTCTTTTGCGAGGTCTCTCGATGCGGATAAACTGGAAGAATATTATAAATGCTGCGGCTTTTTCCACGGACGCGCTCGATCCTCGCGAATATTTCGATCGATGGAAAATCGACAATCAATGCGAAAGCGACCAATGGGCCGTATAAATATTCATGGACGATGGAGAAACCGCGTGCACGAGAGCACGACAAAAGCTCGTTTGGCGGCCAAACTCAAAATTTAGCATTTCGAGAGTTTCGTGTTTCCGCAAGCTTCCGGACCCGATTTGGCATTTCCAAAATACGCGCTTCAGGAATGTTTATTACAAAATTTTATTACTCCCAGCACATTTACATACATACACACACGACTCTACGTAATGTTACGAGACGCACTACATTATTACACGAAACAGAAACAATGCGTTTTACTACTGCGCCATGCGCTGCACAACTCGCTCTTCTCCACGATCCCTTGTCCTTTCTTTCATTCTCTCTCACAATGGTTCTTTTCATTAGATCGTTAACACGATAAAAATTAAAATTCTCGTAATTAACTCACAGACACATAGTTCCACAATATGTAATATATTTTACATTGTTCGATATAATAAACGAATGTATATGCTACTCGCGATATTTTTAATTAATAATATCGCAGGTATGGTCAAATCTAAAATATGTTAATTAAAAAATAATAATAAATCAAAAATAGTAAAATAAAGTTAATTAAATTTAGCACATTTATCATAAAACATAATGTAAAATTAATTTGTCCTATTTTCGATAAAAAAGGCAAATTCACGATCTGTCTCCAATCAAATATTAAAATTTCATTTATTATACGAAGAGCGATTTCACATTTATTATTTAATTTCATCAACATATTTCTCACGACACGAAATTCGTATACTTAAATATCTTCGTTTAATTGACTGATAAACGTTCCTCTAAAATCATAAACAAGATGAGAGAAAATGTATATTAAGGATGTTTATGCCAGTTTACATGTACAAGTAGCCGAGATAATTGAGTAGCTAGCTTCAGCTGATGAAACAGATGATAAATTCTGTCTGACACTGTGTGTCAAAAACATTTAAATACGTTAAAGTTAATAAATCAATAGCAAGATTATATTCTATAAAAAAAAAATAAAAAAAAGATATTAATTAAAAAAGTTGCAAAAGTAAAGAGGTTTACATAAATTTGTTTTTCGTGCTTGACTTAACTCCTTACGATTTCACTTGACAAACTCGCGTTTCGAGATTTCAACTTCCGTGATAAACGACTCGTTTACGAGCTTGTTTGCATGGCTGAAGAGCAGAGAAGGCGAAGGTAGATTCGTGCTGTAAAACTGTATTACATCTCCGAACTGCGTCGAAACTTGTATATCGGAATAAGCAGAGAAATTAGTTTAACGTGGGTGTAATGACAACTCGCACGAAAGTTGTCATGTAAGCCAGATTATTCGCAACGATGCGCAAGTTCGACGTAACACATATTACCTCGCAATACAGCGTACAACATTGCCGCAAAGAGAAAAGAAATGAAAAGAAAAAGACATATTAAAAGACCTTTGACATGGTCGATGGCAATATTACCGCCAGCATGACGGAAATGTGTATGTCGGCAAGAAATTTCCTTCGTAAAATATATTCCCCGAACGTTGCAATGTCGCGATAAAAGCGATCAGAATTACGGTGATCGTCATTAGCGATGCTGGGCGAGCTTCGACTGTAAACGTTTTTACGTTCAACGTAATGACCGTGGCTCGATCTATGCTCTAGTCCCATGATATCGACCTGATTTAAACGGTTGAACGGCATAGTAAAACGTGTGGAATTGCGCGAACGTGCGCGGCACGCGACACTCAACCGCGATGCTAATCGCTCCTCGAAATTTATTCACTCGCCCAGCGAGATACTCGCGTAGCAAATTTTCGGCAAAGCTACAGATATATCATATTTTAACGACGAGACAGTCAAAGTATTGGCGCGTCATTAGAGAAAATAGATTGCGCCGATGGACGGTCGATCTCACGTCGATCGTTATGGCATTCAAATGCGCAAAGTCTTCAATTTATATCGACATTAATCCGAATTGTAATCTATAAATATAATTAAATATATAATAATTTTTAAAAATAAAATAATTAAATGTTTATACCGTAACGAGCGTGCCTTTTCTAATGTAAGATAATAAGAGTTTCCTGACATTTATTATATTCGATCTTCTTATAGAGTTTAAATGTATGCATCGTTATAAACATTCGTAATTCTAGTTATAAATTTTATAGCAACGATATGAAAATCACGGCTTGCGAAATAATATATGTATACTAAAAACTCTAAAGTAACTATTTAAATTGCTAAAAAATTTTTGAATGAATCACACGTAACTTAAAAATCATTGCCATTTGGCGTACCAAAGTGTTGTATGTTTTTATTTTCTATATCTTTTATGCTTCTTTTTTATAAATTATAAACAGGGAAAGGCTGCTAGATTGTCCTACTTATTGTTAGAATATTCTTATTGTGTGAAGTTACAGATGTTCTAGATACCAGAGACAATCTCTTTGACTGAAACTCGTTGTAACGGAATATCATGCCTGAGGATATGTAAATATCCGTGAATTATACGAGCAATGTCGTATGCGTGTATCATGTACTGTGCTTTAGAAAAGGTCTCTTTCTACTTGTGTATGTATACCTCGTACGATATTTCAATCAACAGGTCACAAATAAATTACTTCATACAATTATATAATTATTAAAGATCAATCAATCACGCATAATGAAAAATAATAATTTTGTTCTCTCCGACTATATAATATTTCGTGAAAAACATTTCAACAAGTTTCATTAAAAACATTTATTAATTTAATTTAAAAACATCTATTAATTTAATTTATTATTAAAATTGTTGCGTCGTGGAAATGATAATTATTATGATAAGGATGTTTTTAATGAAACTTGTTGAAATGTTTTTCACAAAATATTTTAATGCCGGGAAGTATAAAATAATTATTTTTCATTATACGTTATTGATTCTTTAATAACCCTATAATTGTATAAAGTAATTTATTTGTGAGCGATTGAGTGAAATTTTGTACGAGGTACATACACAAGCATAGAGAGATCTTTTATGAAGTATTAATAATTGCACATGTATACGTATTATATTGTCATCGTATAAAAATATATATCGTAATAATTGTTTTTGTTCTAATGGGACAACACACACACACACACACACACACACACACACACACACACACACACACACACACACACATATATATATATATTGTCTCATAGATAAAAATTTGTTCTTCCATTATATAAAAAAAAAGTAAGAACAAATTTTTTTCTAAGACAAAGTAATTTTGATTGATGAAACAAATGCTCCAATCATTCTGATATTAGGGACCGAGATGTTACTACCATGACATAGCTTGTACTTTTTACGTCATATTCGGTTGAGATGTAACGAGTGATACATCAAAGTATCGATCTCGTCGCACGGTATGAACTAAAACCGTAAACGTCAGCTAAGCGGAAGATCCAATTTTTCCAGTAAGTATCACTCTCGTGTGTACTTTAGTCACGTGTTATATCATAAAAAAGCACACGCCATCATACGCGATCATCGGCTTTCCGCGCGAACGGACAGTTTCGCCAAGAAACATTTCTTTTTTCCCTTCTTCTCGTTCTAAGATCTACGCAAAGATGCGTGGATTTTTCTTTAATATCGAGTTTATATATTTAGCAAGATAAATTCGAGTCTCTTATAAACTGTTGTATTTTTAACAAGATTGGAATTCCTATCTTGTAAAAATTTGCTATAACATGTTTCTCTTTTGAGATTATCAAATGTAATATTTTTCGATTAATCGCGCCTTCTTTTATCGGAAAAAGAAATGTTAAAAAGTTACGTTTAATAAAATTAATAAGACAGCAGCTTTCGTACACGTGAGAAACCGAAATTCGGTAATTCGTAATAAAAAACAGCCGGTAAAAATATACTGCGATGTAGATAGCGTAGCATCGTAAATTATTAAGTTTAATAAGTTCCACTTTTTATATGCACAAAAGTCGTGGTGCATCGGGGTGCGAAGTTCAGCGGGCCGGGAGCTTTACAAGAAATTTCTCCTTTCCATTGTCAAGCTCGTGTCGTTAATTAAGCAC
The DNA here is from genome assembly GCF_021464435.1 of Cataglyphis hispanica. Taxonomy (NCBI): domain Eukaryota; kingdom Metazoa; phylum Arthropoda; class Insecta; order Hymenoptera; family Formicidae; genus Cataglyphis; species Cataglyphis hispanica. Next base: position 11,920,707 of record NC_065956.1, read on the forward strand.
GCGCTAGGAATTCGCCGAGGATCCAAGCAAATCCCTTGGCGTTGAGCTCGCTCAAAGACTCGCTCGTATTTACAAAGCCGTTCGTATACGCGCGTGAATGTACGTGTCTTAATGCATTGTTCTTCTCCCGTAACTTTTCCTTTAGCGACAGAATTAATTCTCCTCCACTTTCCACTTCTTATTGCGCGTTATCGCGATAATACAACGTGCAACGTACTATTCTGCAAAGAGAAACGGCAATGACAAATGAAATGCACACGAGACTGTAAGCTGTTCAAATTCGTCAAAAGGATATGTAAATACAAATATCCTATAGCTCTTCTCTTTGTCCATCACATACTATGCTCATGTATTTTTTTGAAAGTCCGTAAATAAATTTCTTGGCACATTTGATTTTTTTGTAATCGTACAATTTTATTATTCAAAAAATAGACTCTATAATTCTCGTGTATATTTCCTCCAGTATGTATATATATATATATATTTTGCGTTACAATATTTTTCTATAGGGGATAAACCATATCGATCGTAATTCGTGCCCGGGCTTTCCCAAAGGCATTTTTATTTTCCGGAGGCGAGCTCAGAGGATGCGCGCAGCTCAATTCATTGCTCTGGGAAACTTGTGCACCAGCGAGAATAGCCCACTGAGCCAGGTCCCTCCTTCGACGCGACTCCTTTTCCTCTAGCTCTGCTTCTACGGCCTTGTCCCCGCGTTCGTTTTTCCCTCAGGTCCTCCCGCGCGCCGTTGCACAGCAGAAAAGACTTCTCTGCATGTTCGAGGCGACGAGAGAGCCGAGAGAAAAAGGAGGCGACGCGACGAATAGACGTTTTCGACCCCGCGCCTTGCAAGAAAGAGAGACGGAATTCCATTCCGGACAACGCGAGAGCTTGTTTCCAGCTCTGCAATACATATTTCTCAGCACGAGTCTCCTAGATCGATAAGTAGACGCTACCCAATTCAAGAGAAACGATTCTTCGTACTTTGATTCACGACTCGTTCACCAATCGATCGATTCATTTATCGCCGTTATTTACGGTTGAATTTTATCAACAATCAATGACTGGATTTATTGTCGTAATTTGGAGGGTCCTTCTCATTGTATTGTTTACCGTATTTGCAGGAAAATTATTTTAAATTGGATGTTCAAATTCAATTAAGGTCAAGTGAGATTCATTTAGACTCTTGATTTATTTGTCTCGTCGATGATATATTATTATTGTTATTACTACTCAATATCTCCTTAAATTATTGAAATATTTCAAAAAGTAAAATGCTAACTCATTAATTCATTATATAAAATAATGATTTTTCTAGCATGTCTGTACAAAATATGGCAATTACCATTAGCATTATACAAAAATTATTTTTCTGCCATTTTATATTCGGATTTATATTGTGTAAACTTGATTAATCTAATAATAGATTGATTTTATTTTATTTGAAATTATAATATTTAAGAAATAAAAATATAAATTCAAAAATAGAATTCTAATATAAAATACGTTTATAAATACATTTAAAAAAATTAATATAAGTTAAATTTACAGCGCAATTATAACTAATGTTGATTTTCATCATCAGCTTATTGTTAGTAAAACTATATTTTTTCATATAGAAGTAATTTATTTCTATTTTCCACTTGCAAAAAATCTCTAAAATTTAAAATTCAAATTATTCGGATCAAAAATTTTTAAAAATAAATATAAACACGAAAAATATTTGCTTTTGAAACCAAATAAATATACTTTTACCTCAAAATCTGTCCAATTTTACGCGACGGACAGAAAACAACAATTTACGATGTCGCGCGCTCATATAAGCCCTAATCGGCGAATATTTCTGCGGGAATTTTCTTGGACCGGTTTCAAGGAAGCAGGACCGGGGGCCAAAGTAAGCCACGGGGATATATATATACATTCCCAGGAGGAATCTGGAAAAGGTTCTTCTCCTCCACAGGTATATATGCTCTTTTTGCCAGGAAAATAAAGATAACTCTGCGTTTCCGGCGCGTCGCGACAACGGATACGACAGGACGCGCCTGATCTCGACATCTGGCGTGAATAAAGAATGTACGTCGCACGAGATTCCGTTTGAAATTTGAATCGTGTCGTACTGTATGTATGTATTATGTCGAAAGAATGCAATGTCAAACCAGATACACGTCTTTCTTATGCTTACCTGCTTATTGCGCAACGTATCGTGTCGTCACGATGCTAAAACGCACTTCTCGGAAGAATATCTTTTAAAAAGAATATCCTCTTTATATAAGAGAGACATATTAGCCGATTGGTCGTGAGAATTCGCCGTGAAAATAAGATGACTTCGTGAAAAATAATACCTTAAATTTTTGCGTTAAAAATTCAGTAAAAATTCTGATCTAAAATATAATTCTCGGCGAACACGAGACACACACATTTCCTCTCTCTCTCTTCATTCCTCTATTTTTTAAAAGTTACACGGTAGCGAAGGGTTAATGTGACTGTGAGTCCGGAAAAACGGGAAATATCTCGCGCGTTATAGCGTGAAACAACGGAGGACAATCAGAATTTTATGCTGCGGTGAGAAAAGGCAAAAAGTTTCGCTCGTACATTGCGTGCTCTTCGCTTTACAACGGCGAATGTAATACACTGCACTACTGTCGCGAGAAAGAAATTCTGTTAAAAACATAACGCGCAACTCTGTAGATCCATGTGATGCACCGCACTATACATCATACTCCAAGTACATATTCGAATATAATTCATCTTTTATGCGAGATGCACTGCTAAAATTATATGTATTTTCAAGAGTCGTTTTCAATAAACTAGAAACATAATCTGTAAGAGATCGTATTTTCACATCTCATCCCATTCGTAATTTTGGATGTGTTTAATTGCCAATACTTGAAAAAATACAGTTTCGCGTGTTTGACAAAACCATCGATAAAAATTTTAAACGTTAATATAAAAGAGTATTAAATCAATTCATACTTCAAACTATATATTTTATAACTTAGAAAAAAAAAAGTCTACATTTTTATATTTTAAATATTACTGATTTACACTTTAACGAATATCAAATTTCATTGACATTTAATATGAGACATACATTAATGCTTTATATAAGAATGTACCTTATACATATAAATACAATCCGAGAGATACGTACTGAAAGATAATATACAGATATAATATGGCAAACAATCAGATGAAACACATGCTTCTGCTAAGAAATGTAAGCGAGAGAAAGAAAAGAGAAATAAAAAATAATAAACTGCCATTTCTTAGTGAGAAGCTTCAAGACGCGAAATGTACGCGAATTAAAGTGCCGTTTCTACAGCGGCGGCACTCTGTTGAAATATCTTCTCGGCGGACTGTTGCGGAACTCGGGGGGAGAAAAATGAGATGAGAAGATGATCTCTCGTACGAGAACGACGTTTTTACCAGGTATGTTTTATTACTGTCTCGCACTGTATTCGTACTTCCTCTTCCTTCCCCTCCTCTCCTCCTTTTCACCTTCCTCATCACATTCGACAAATTCGAGGATTCAATTCTTGCCCGATAACGTCAATTGAGAGACTATGGGGGGCGGTTGGAAATTCTATGGAAAGGAGAATCGCAGTCGAGTGTGCGCCATGTTCCTAACTGATGCCTAATTGTTAAGTCCGTTCTTGGTCGCTTGTATTGGGGGATTAAATGTGGGAAGGGGGTATATATAGTTAGAAACCCTCGAGGAGATACGGCTACAAACAGTAACCCGTGGCGATCTGCGTTTATTCGACCGAGCTCTAATGTCTATACAACATTCGCATGCTATGAAACTTTTGCTACCGCAATTGTTCTCAATAATCTAATGCCCAAAGCGTTCCGAAGAGCTATTAAATGAAATATAGAAGCACCTTCTGTACATACGAAGATATATGTAGAATGATTAAGAGAAACTTAATTCTTCCCATTTCAAAATTCAATATATTCAATAAAAAGATGCGCTGATAACATAAATGTTTAAATTATAATGATACAAAAACGCATCTTTTAATCTTTATATAAAATAATCTAGATATAATAGATGATACGATTAAATCTACGCTCATAGGTAATAGATTACTCAAGATTGTCATTACGACGACAGCATAATGACTATTATTATCAGGATTCAGAAAGGAATGCATCCCACCTCTATATTAAAAACATGAAACGCAAGGAATTTAATAACGAACGTTAAGCGCATCCTGTCTGCAGATAGAAACTCATAAACCTTTTTCCAGATATCTCAAGACTCGGAGAATGCAAGAAAGAAGTACACGTTAAGCGGCCCGTGAAAAGACAAAGCTAAGGACGAAAACAGAGAGGGAAAGGAGAGGTTTTTCACACGAGACTGATATGGATATATATGTATCTCTTCCAAGTTCTCTCGTATCCATTCGGAGATGCCATTTGCTCTCCTCGTTGGTTAAATCCGGGGATCCAATTTCAATTCATTCGCTGGAAGCTCGGTACTGTAGCGGTCTTTTTCGAAATTGCAATTGGTAAGAGTCACCTAAGTCTAAGGCCTTAGCGACCGGGGATTAGATTGACTCGCGGGAAAGACGTGGAAATGAAAGTGTCACGTAGCAACCGCAAAAGTATCGAGACAGCCTCACCTTACCGCGTCATATCGACTTTTCATGACGCAAAGAACACTTTTTTCCAGATACCAGTTACGAGAGCAGAGTTTTATCACGACTTTCTCTTAGAGAAATTGATATATATCTATTTAAATATTAATTTTTTTTTCCTATCTCTCTCTCTCTCATTAAGATAAAGTAAATAGATTTTTTTAAAGAAAAGAAATTTTATCAGACAATGAAAAAGCTTTAAAAAAATTATTTTCGTAACAACAGATCAAATCAACAATTTTTTGCTAGTATTTGTATTGTAATTGTTACCTTTCAAAATCTTAAAAATTGCGTGTATATATATATATATATATATATATATATATATATATATATATATATATACGCTCGTCATCTTTTTGATTAAAATTAAAATTTATATAATCTAAATACAAACTCGCTACAAAATGGTCGCTATTAGTTTTACGAGCTAATTGTCTCGTCTAGTTAGCTCGATGATTGTTTGACATTTCAACTCTATTATACTTTATGGACGGCTCGCCGAGAATCAGCTTCGCTACTTTTGACGCAACTCTAACGAGTGACAAGTTAAGAGAGACTATACATCCTTTTATTTCGTTCAACGAGTCATTTCATGTGAATGAAATAAATGCTTTCATTTTGAATGTATTAATTATTTCATTTGCAATATAATATCTCTATTTGAACGCTACAATAATCGTAGATCTTATATCGAACATTTACTGTATTCCTCTCTCATGATAATTGCATCCATACATTTTAGGAATTTGATATACATTTAGATATTCGATAAAATAAATCGTGTTTAAATACTATATAATAATGTAATAATACGTAATATGTATGTGGATATTGCAATTATCGATAATTACGATTATTAAATTCAATATTTTGAAATACATAGAATGTGACAAACAGCATGAAAGCGCAACCAAATTCAATCAACAAGCTGTTTTTCGCACAATAATTATTGAATAGTCTTTCGTAAATTTTGATAATGAACGCAATTATAATACACGAAACCCGATCGCTTTCTACATATTATATTAAATCACATCAGCTTTATCTGCTATCTGCTTTCTATTATACAGATAAAATTTTAAGAAGAGATTTAGATTAATGTTTATACATTTCAATTATACATTTCCGAGTTATATAATTTTATTGCTGAAGCGTAAGATAATATTGCAATATTTGTTTCTCGTTGAGAATATTAGACGCATTACTCAACATACTAAACATAATTATTTAAACACAGCTACTTCAGTAGCTGAACTGCGAGATAACGCATAATCCAATTCGCGTTCAAAGTTGCAATTAATTCCTTTAAACCCGGTACGACGCGATAGCGTAATTAGTTGTAATTAGATTCTAAGCCACGTGCGATATTCCTCGTCTCCGATCCTCGATCCTCTTTGCAATGACACACTTTTTCGCTGTTTCGCGGTTTATGAGATGGCGAGATACCGTCGCGGTAGAATTAGCAATTAATTATTGTCGCAATAAGCGTAAATTGCAAAAGAAGCAAGAGAAAGAGCGAGAGAAGAGGAAAGAGACAAAAATTAATCGCGCCACGAACCGCAGCATCGTTTGGCAATCGCAAGAGGACAAAACGTCAACGTCGCCATCGGGGCGAATGAAATCGGACCGAGTGAAAAATTACATAGCCGCGCATTGTGAAACACCGTAATACCACACTACCATCACTACATTGTAGTCTGAATTGCAGCCTTCGTCGACTGCGAAACGTTTTGCCATGCTCGCAGCGATGATACCGCGCGCTTTTTATCTCCGTCGCGACGCGCGGCACGTGACGCGACGTGTCGATCGTGGAAACCGCGTCAGAGAAAAAATTTTTCCTTTGATCTCAGTGATCGTTTTTCCAAACGATGTAATCCCATAAACCGTACGGTTCGATTAAAGCAAGTCGCTCGCGCGTTATACTCGAAACGTACAACAGTGTTTCCGTACGGTAGGATAAACGTCGGAGCAATCACGACGGATAAAATATCGGAGATGAATTTTTTATGTTCCGTCCAATTTAATTAATAAGAAAAAAAATTGGAACCAAAAAAATCTATCTGTATCACAATATTGTCGTCACGTGATTTTATCATGCATCAGATTGAAATATCGTTAATTCGCATAGATAATTCAAAATAATTAAAATTTAATATATATTTCTCTTTCTTTTCTCTCTATGCATCTGCATTAATAAATAATTATTCCTTTCCTATTATAGATGCAAGAGTTAGGCAAAGCTAAATGCAAGAGTCACGCAATGTCGTTGAATCGTACAGTAATGACATTTGTGTCAAATAGCGAAACCATATTAAACTTTTGTGACAGTTACTTGGAGTCGCGAGCATTGTAACAAGGAGTATTCCTCTACGTGTAAACGCTCAGCGTATTAATTGGCTGTGACTTTTCAGAGACAGAATAAAAACGGGTAAAATGGAGCAGTGAACGATCAATCGGATTCTATCGATCCGCTTGATGCTATTTGCATCGTTAGAGCCTGATCGTTTTCGCGATAAAAGACTGCGGCGCTCAAATATTGCGCTTCTTGTTTAACGAGGTTAATTCTCAATAATTGAACGTTCGGGTAAGCATCTGGTGGAGACGTGGCTTTAAAAAAACCGCCGATAAAAATGATAAAAAGCAATGGAATCGAAGGGACAGAAAAAAACGAAGCAATCCCCGTCGGAAGAATTCTTCCTTTTCACCAATTCAAGTTGTTAGCTGAGATTGAATATTTTTAATATATATTGACTATAATTGCTAATAAAGAAAATTTATCATTTTTCGGTTTTCGTCGTAAATGTTTGTTGCTTGCGTAATTTGAAAAATCATGTTATTTATGAATCATGTAAATGTAGTAGCTATTAAATGTTCTACTTTGTAAATAAAAAAATTGTTTTAAATTTTGTAGAAAATATTGTTTATTTAATGTAATATGTATAAGATGATCAAAGCTATTTTCCATCCTTCATTTAATCAACTGCAATTACAATTATTCTATTATAAACGTTAATTGCATGTTTTAATAAGAGAAATCAAGAGCTCTTTTTATCTAAAAACTGAAAATGCAGATTCTGCAATTTTTCTTTTTCTCCGACACAAAAAAATAGTAATATAAAAATAAAAAATAAAAATGTATATATAAAAATAATTTATAAAATAATTCTAAATCTACATCATTAATTAAATTATCCAAAATTTAATTATACATTAATATACTTATATTGCTAGAGATATATGTTTCCGAATATATATCTTTTAAAATCAATTCAATTAAAAGTAATTAAAGCCATTATAGATTCCTTTACATTCATATCTCTTCTAAAGTAATTTCGAGATTAAAAATAGCTAAAAATTTTCATTTTGTTTCTTTTGTATAAGAATCGTCGATCAAGATCACATATGAAATCTCTGCGCCTAATACGTTCCAAACGATGGGTTCATCTCGATTAATATGCGAGGGTTAATTCCAGAGCGATTGAGCGATAACACCCGGCCTTTATAGGCACTTTTCAAGCGTCAATAAAAAGCAAGGAAGGAAGAGAGAAGTCGGTAGAGAGTAGGCTGACTAGGGTGAGCGTGTGTCCGTGGGGGTGAGCACGTATCGCCGGCATAAAAGCACGTTCCATTTGCTCGTTCCCTATCCATGCGTTTCCGTAACGTAGGAGGCTCTCCATTCTATATACCCGATGGCCGCAAACAATTCGGGAGCGAAAAGTAAAGCACGCGCGAGAAAAAGAAAAAAGGAAAAGAGAGAGAGAGAGAGAGAGAGAGAGAGAGAGAGAGAAGATGGAGTGATACACATCCCGCGCAACATAGGAACTTCTTTAATCCCCGTCAAAAGCAAATGAACAGTACGTTTGTGAACAATGCTTCCATCTTCCTCGCTTTAACACCCCTCCCGTTTTCACAAAGAGAGACCACTCTCCGTTACTTCCTTCTCTAGCTGCGCTCATTCCGCGGGTCTTCCCCTACGTCTTCCATTTCCTCTCTGTCACTTTGATAGCGGCGCGATCCGATAAGCGGCGACCCGGATAATAATAAAGTGCCTTCGTGCGCCTTCTCGTTGAAGGTAGAAAAATCAAAATTGAAGGAGTCCCTTGCGCGCTCAAAAAAGGGCAACTGTGATTATTAAATCTCGCTGCCACCGACTTATCGAGCGGAGATAGGCAGTGGAGTGAAACCTTTTGTTCCGTCGTATGCTTCGTTGATCGCGAAGCACTATGAATAAGGTAACCGCTCCCCGAAGAAAATGGTGTAGTACAATGGATATTGCATGGCGGACGGGGAGGGCACGCGAGGGATTTTCCGTAAGCGGAGATACGCTTCGATGTTTTCCCGCGACTGAAATTATACGACAGCATCTATTGAGCATTTAAATGTCGGTTTTTACAAGTCACCGATCTCTCCGTAGTTAACAGGCATTAAAATGCCACGCTAAAAATAACTGTTGTTGGTGGTATGCATCGTATACTTTGAATTGTACGTATATAAACTTAGCGAGATGTATTATTTGGATTATAAAATTTTTATTTGCACAGTCTTTTGTTTCTTCAAATTATTATATATTTACTCTCGTCGAGAACATTTCGTTTGGAAATTTATGTTGATTTTCGAAAGAATTTGATAACATCTATGACGCCAGTCAAAATATTTATGGCAATCTTCTATCGATATGTCGCTAGATTCTCTCGACAAATCTTCTCGTAATTTTATCCCGTCTTATCATCTTTGCTTTTTTGTTATCCATTATCCATACACTGTAATAGAAAAATATTCATGGCAAAAATCTTTGACGATATTTACCTCAATCATATTTCTTCGAATACTCCCTGAGCACCGTATGTATATACAATTGCGAGCCAGGTTATAATAAAATAACGGATACTAATTATCTACGTCCGAGGAATACCGGCTCGTATTTCATTTTCAATACTATCGCGCGATTTGCATACACGTGACCGTTCATGTTAATTTCTCGTCTCGCTCGGCTTCTCCCAATTTGCCGGCGTAGCGTATTAAATTGAAGATCGCTTTTATCAACTTGTTTAGAGAATCGTTCCGATAAGCTTATGACAATTAGTGTACGCGATTCATTTGTAAATTCCATTCTCTGATAATATCTCTTTGAAAAAGAGCCTCCCACGAGAATCTATTATCTAGCATAAACAAGCCATCAAAGATAGGTAAACAATCTCCATCTATTCACAAAGATAATGTAAATACAAATATGCATTGTATAGTTTTTGATAGTGAAACGACGATGTAGCAAAGGAGAGGTTGGTTATCCTTTATTTAGCTGTACGTCAAATACTGCTGGAAGCTGGGAAGTCTCGTCATCAAGAGACGCGTTAATTAACACTTGCGCGCACGAACGATTCCACATGAAAGAACCCGGCGAGTTTTAAGCGTGCTGTATTTGCCTCTGTACCATGATATTGACTACACCATTGCATCTCTGTCCGTAGTTTCACTTCCGTCAGTTACACTGTCCAGACAGTTATAATAACGAAAAGAGATATTTCACAGCACCATTTTATGAACTTTACAGAAATAATATGTCGCGCTATTATAAATTGATTGTTAGCTCTTGATTCCAAAAATAAACAATGTACTTAATTGGTTTCAAAAATAGGTTGTTTATGAAAAAAAAAAAAATCTTTATTTTATATTAAAATATAAAAACAAATTAATATATAAAGTTTTTTACAAAGATTACAATAACGGGAGCACTTATAAATTTTAATTGAAAACAAATTGATATTTGTTTCGTTTAAGTTAATAAACAATAGAAAAACTATTAAAGTTTTTCTTTCCACTATGTTAAAAAAGTATAAAAAAATACAAAAGAAACAATTATTGAAAACTAACAATAAGCTTTGCTATTCAACATATGTAAAATGTAAAATGTAGCAATTGTTAATTTTTTTGACATTTGCATTAATCTACATAGAAAAATAAGTTTGGCGATACATAAGTTAATGTATGTCATAGTTATGTATAGTTGTCGATTGTCGTTTACATCGATATGTTTTAAATCGCAACGATGCTCTCTTCCGACCAGTTTAACCGCATTAAATCTAGTCGCTCTCGTTAGATGTGGTCGAAAACTGCACGAACGGCGAACAACGCACACGAACACGGAGAAGCGAAAATGGTCGCGTGTGCCAGGTCGTGTGCACGAGCGGAAATCGTCGGGGATGTTAATCCGTGTACGCATGGACCATTAATAGCGGACGTCGTTAAACGGATTGCCGTCGATACTACGAAGCATTGGCAGCCACGTGCATAAGTGCCACGACCAATGGCGTGGAAACGCGGCCCGGTTATTGCATCGCCGCGAATGTTTTCCGTCACGCGACATTTCGCATTTGCTCTCCAAATTGTTTGCGTCAAATAGCAATTTAAAGGAACGAGAAAATTAGCTATAAAAGCAGCAAATCTATTAAATCTTTCATGACACTATATCGTATATACATTAAAACGAAATAGTGAAACATCAACGGATTTTCTGCAATGTTAATTGATATGTTTAAATAGTTATGATAAAAAAATCTTTCTAATGCGCGATTTATAACGCGATTGGAGGGAAATGTGATGTATTTTATAAATGTTGTGCGACACGACATCCACATATTTTACAAGTATATATTTATAGAGACATTATTTATGACATCCTTCATGAGAAATAACACAAGTAAAAAACTATTTAAAATTCTTTTAAAAATTATATAAAAATTGCGTTTATTTTTTCTTATCATCCTTTTTTATTATCTCAAAAAAATAAATTATATATTCTTACGTTACACATATGTAAATGCATTTTTCAAGAAATGTACGATAATTTCGCATCATAATATCTTTCATGAGGCATTAAAAATTTAGCTACGAATTCATATTTCATATTCATTCGCTCCGTTATCATATACATATCATCGGGTCTATGTTAAGAGAAATATATCTCTGCACGATTATATCTTCCTAAATCCGGCCGCGCGCGCTTCTATGCTCCAGGAAATATCTGTAATAATTCAGAATCAAATGAACAGGAATGTGCCGAGGATATTAACGCGTAACAATGTGAACACCTTACAAATAACCCTACATCAATGATCGCGTATCGTATCGGATATGTACGAGAATGTTACGCCGCGAAATAGGTATTCGCGCGGGCATTAGATCATATACGCGAATGGCGTATGTATACTGGTTGCTGCAAATTGCGATTCCTTGTTAATTACGAGGGTGCCGGCAAATTTATACTGATCGCGAGTCCCAAAAACGATATTAAAATCGATGATGTGTGAGAAAATTTTATAAGACAGATTTTATTTGGAAAGGACAAAAAAATGCGTGTTCTTTGTTAAATTCTTTCATCACAATTTTCCTTTAACTTTTTATATTATTTAAATATTTTTTTTTTTTTAACAAGCAATCTTTTGAAGTAAAACTCACTGCTTATTATTCCAAATTACTTTCACGCGAATTATGTTACTGAGTTGAATTAAAATTATTAATATTTTGATTATCCTGTATATCGGAAGCATAATTGATTTGCGATGCAACGTAATAAAAAAGAAATTTATGTAAAGTAATTCAAAGAATTGTCGATTAAGATCCGCCATAAATAAAACGATTGCGAGTGAACAATGATGACTCTAATAATTCGCGACGATTTAAAGCTTTTTTACTACTTCGATTAGATATTCTGCTACTTACTGTTACGGAACAAGATCGCGCCGCTATGCCTTTCGTTTGCAATTTTAAAGCAAAGCAATAGACGCGGTTTAAATAATCGGAGAACCTCGACTCGACATTCGATGGTCGAAAAGTTTCTTCGTTAAGTCGACGAGCTTTTTTTCGCGGATTTTCGTGTATTGTTACCGGTCGTTTGATAGGAAATATTGACTTTCGTCCGTTTTCCGCACAAACAAGTAAGAAATTTTGCGCGGTGCCGTCCGTTGACTCCAATTAGCGACCCATTGTCACAGGGAAATTTCCATGTGTACGCAATCGGGCGCTCCATTGAAAACTTGCCGTGCGATCCCGAATCCCGGGACGGCGTCCCGGTATAGTTCCAATCGGCACAACGAATTTCTGCTCGAGCATTATTTGTCCGACATGACCACTTCGTTCATCATCGATCGCCATGACATCGAAACGAGGAAGATTAATGAGAACGTGAGAGAGAAAGCGTGAAGCGGAAAAGAGAGAAAGAGGAAAAGGAAACAGAACAAAGTCTGTTCCCGTTAAATTTCCAGCCTTTCCGCTTTCAAATTATCGAAATTCTATTAAATAATCAGTATCTCTAATTAACAAGAGACTCCATGGTCTAAAAATTCAAGAATTGCCATTTATCAATGGTCGATGTCGTATATCAAGTTTCGTATTTTTATTCTTATTTTGCTGGCCAATATTAAGTTTATAACAATTTTCTTCTCGTTTTTCATTCCATGTATTGGTGATTGAATCTCGTTAGACACATGCAAAAAAATTGCGATGTTAAACGCGCCATAATAAATCCTCAGTTTCGTTAACGAGGTCGCCCATTTATATCAGAATTATATATCGAAATATTTTATTGCCAACATAAAAATAATTCGCCATTAATAAAGATAGCTTGATATCTCTATAAAAAATATAGAAATAAAAATATTCATTATGAGTGAAAATGTTGTGCAGCACAAAAATGACTTCATATATGAAATATTATAATTTTTGTAATGTAAATTTTTTTTATTTCATATAAAATAGAAAAATTATTAGAACATATACATATTTTATAACTTGGCATTTTTTTGCTATTAAGATTGACGCCTAAGCGATATTTCTAACAATCGGTGAAAAAAGAAATATTTTGATCGACGCGAAAAAGATGGAAAAATGAAAGCCATTGGCAACAAGCTCATCAGCTTCTACGGTAAAGTCGATGAAGTATCCTCGAGTGCAACTTGACGATTGCTTCCGAGAACGTAATGTGTATTTTCTTTTTTGTTTCTTTTTCTTTTTTTTTTTTATCGAGCTGTGCTCTTCGACTCCATTATCGGTAGACGAGCGACGTAACCAACTTCGAGAGGTACCGGGGTTTTCGTTTCTTTTTCACTGCCTCCAGTTGTTGACTCTACTGCCATGTCTGGCCCGACGTGCTTTTTCGAAAGCTCCATAAACACGGACTCAAAGATCGGTGCCAATTCGAGGGAATGTGAGGGAAACGCTGCAGACGAAAAATATTACGCTTCAAAGTAAACACGCGAAAATATAAAGTATGCGATTTGCGCGTTGCAATAAATAAATTATTGCATTCAAATAAAAAAAAATAGTTTTGCAGATTAAATCGATAGCGAAAATAGAAACAGTCAAAAAGGGAGAAAAAGTATAAAACATTATTTAAAAAGCTATCTTATTAAATCAATATTGGACTGAGTCACACACTTTCCTGTCTCTCATTATACATATATTTAGCATTTTAATTTAATTATATTAATAATTATATTTTAATTATATTTTACTTATACAATAAATAGAATATTTTTTATTAGTGAAAAAAATATCTAAAAATATTTTTTAAAAATATTTTCAATCATTTTATCGTATTAATATTGGCGAGAAATCACATTTCATTAAAGGTCTCATTTCCGAAAACAGGATAACGACGATTTGGAGATACGTCGCGATCACAGAGGGGGGGAACGATACGCCAATCAATTGATGATCCATTAATGAATCGTGTCTGCGACGAATCGTCGTCGCGCGTTTGCTGCAAACCTAGCCAATTATTGCTCGCATATTCCGCCTTCGTGGAGATCCCTAACGACATTTCCGTCAACGTTCCATGTGAACTTGCCACTTCAGCTCACGCGAATAATAGCGACGCGACGTGGGGACGCGGATTACATTGTTGCATCGACTAATTGGATGCGAAAGAGAAGAATGGGACGAGACATGTGTTAAAACCACGAATATGTACGCGATGTGTGTCCTCGCCGCAAACATACGCGAGAAAACGCGCAAAATAACTTTACCGGAAAAACAGGCGAGTTGACGGGGTTTATTATCTGTCAGGATGCTTTCACTTCTTCTAATTATAACACAACAGATTCGTGAAATATCGCCGATCCAATCCTACTTGTCTCTCGATTAATAGAAAAAAAGTAGCGATATTTTGTATGGTTGTCATATCTTCGATGTATCGATTTTTCGTTACAGAATGAACTTTGCGTAATCTCATCATTTCTCTACATGGATCCCGATATTTATAAAATACGTATATAATAACGGAAAGCTATCGGTTAAACTGCGAAGAGAGATTCTTTGTCCACGTTTCGCAAAATTCATAAAATAGTTTGGCTTGCGCGATGATCTTTGTAAAATTCAATATTACTAATATTTTTCCGCGATTCAATGCCGTTACTTTTTTTAATCAAAAACTAACAATAAAGAATATAACGCGTTAAAATTTTGTCAAAAAAATTATATTTATTCTGCGCGTCGCGAGATAAGCATTTTCTTATTCGGTCATAAATTCTTTCACTCTTTTCTACATCGCTAAAATGCGAAAGACTTTGCTGCGACAAAACTTTATTTAGGTATGAGAGGTGCGCCGTGAGATTTATCCCGAATGATGGGGGGCGGAGCGGATTTACGGGTAACGAAAATTGAAGGAAGTCGCCCGTTACGATTTATCACGATTTTTCAAAGGCTTTCAACCGAGTCGTGAATGAGATTGAGAGTGTTCTATGATAGCCCCGGCCGCGTAAATGCCTGCGCATGACACTCGCGATTTAACGTCAATCCTGCTATATATAAGAAGAAAAAAGAAAGAAGATGAATAAAAACGACCCTTCAATCTATGTACAGCACTCGCGACATGTTCTCCGTTTTTCCGCAAGAGAAAACTAAGAAACTAATATTAAAAAAACTAGATGAAAACTGTTATATGAACTTTAAAGCGTTCTTCTCTCTTCCCTCCTCCCTTCTCTCGTTTTCTTTCTCTATCGGGATAATATATTTTATAATGACTGTGATGTCTATATCAGACTGTTTTCATTTTTCTTTACATTATGCACAGTTATTACAAATATATATAAATACATAAAATACATACATACAATATAAATATACGTAATCTATATAAATTAAAATTTCCAGAGAAAACTACTAATAATTGTGTTACTACAAATAATATAGTTATATTTTTGCCATAATTTCATAACAATATATATTTTTTTTATAATTTATCATCTTTTATCATGACCCCAGACAACAGTCTCTAAAACTATCTATACTAAACGACATTCTTAAAATTTTATTATTTATGCTCAATTAAAGATACTTATATTGCGTATGTATGTATGTATATATATTTAGAATATTCTGTATTATAATAATAATTATCAATTAACAGTGATAAATTAATTAAGGTCATGTTGCAGCAATCATATCGTGGAATACCTGTATTTTTAATTGAATTATTGCTAGCTAACAAAGTTACTACTGTACCATACCTTGTTCGCTAAGAGGCAACTAATTCAATCATATCAGTTGTGGCCAAAGCAAAACCCAAAAACGTTTCGTCCATTCTCTCTTTCCCTACGTTGAAGCCAGATTTGCCTGCTCCCACGGGATATAATTTCAATTTTACATCTCGTGAACCGTATTTTCCACATCCCGCATAATGGAAAAAGTTATCCGACAAAGTGGATTTTGCCAGAAAACCAAACTTAAGAAGTTTAAAATTATACTTGGGATTATATTACGTAAGATTATTCTTGGATCATGTTAATCCAATAAAATTGAAAACGATACAAAACTTATTTTCTATCATGATAAAAAAAATCATGATGTCAAAATTCATTAAAATTATAAATCTCAACATTTTGAACAATATAAATTATTTTGTTCATTTTTATTTTGATTATAAATTACGTTTCAATGTCGATGCAATTATTAAAGAAATAATAAATTTGTGTGAAAAAATCACAGAAAGAATGAAAAATGCTCGAAACTTGCTGCCCTAGATTTGCAATTTAATTTGCAAGATACGTTAACATATCTTTCGCGAGACAAACTTGCAGAACGCATTAAATGAGATATGAATCGGACGTTGATTTAACACATGGTGTGTTATGTCGGACCGACGTTTACCAAGGCGGTATTATTTCAGGCAGATGGAACAGGGACACGTCGAAAACAGCACGTCAAATCGTCATGTAAATGCACATCCGCGCGCACAACTATAATTCGAGATTCCTATATTCCGCGCACTACGCGGACGGTCGTCGACATTTCGTTTAATCGAAGAAGTTATCGAGCGAAATTGCTTTCTGTGGCTTCAACGTACAGTTGTACACTCACCTACGCGAGACTGCTGCAGATAGCTGGCGCATATAATAGGGGCAGATCAAAGGAGTTTGCGGCCAAAGCTTATCCGCGCATCGTGTACTATGCGCGCAAGATAGCACGATTCGAGTATGTATGTGTGTGTGTGTGTGTGTGTGTGTATGTAAGTATGTAAGCGCGTGCACCGCTAAGCGCTGACAAAGAGACTTGCTCTCGGAGATGTAAATTATTCGCATATTACATTCGCGATTCCTCAAAAACCCTAGACATAGTGGACATTCGGACACGATAATTATATATTATTATTGCAACGAGATGCGTCGCGATACATTCATGCGTGTATGTCGTGTATCTGCATGACGAGAAAATCACGCGGCGCGCTATAAAATCGCGGCTGCAAACAATGCTAATGCACGAATTATCCGCTCAATCGTCCACATCCGTTATCGAATTCCTTAGATTTTGTATAAATTAAAATTATCATGTGTTCTATAAACAATGTGACTAAATGACTACGAAGAAACAAAGTAATGAATCTTTCTGTCTGTCCGCCACAAAACATTTATCGTATTATAAAAATAAATAATATGTATAAAATTATTAATAAAAAAAAATTAAATAATTTTGCGCAAACTAGAATAAAAAAATCTTACTTTTCAAAAGAAAATCTAGTTTATCTTAAATTGTCAATCATTAATTCATCAAGTAAATAATTTATAAATAAGAAAATATTAATTGTATCGCAACATAAAATTTTCTTCATACTCGCAAAACTTTTTAATGGTTGGAGCAGTGTTCTTGATTTACGAATAGCGATAGTATCGAGAAACAAATAGATGATCTATAGATATTTCGGCCTTTTAAATTTCCATTATCGAGTAATTTCTACTATCTAGATCTAGATGGATGTGTACATTTTGTTTGCCGCAGCTTTTTTCCTTTTAAAACATTACAAAACAAAAAATGATTTATTGCGAATTATTGGAAAGCCGGTACATTTTCTATATTTCAACACTATTTATTCGCATTAATATACAATTGATCAAATACTCGTTTCTGCGTAAAATGTGACGACGCCGCGTAACGTAGGAGCTTGGATAAATCAATAACGCATATACGAAATGTTAGTATTTGTGCAAACGTCGATTGTTTCCACGATAATTCACGTCAACAGATTGCAAAGTGCAGTGTCTCTGTAATGCGTCATTGATACGCCAACTGTTGGGAGGTATAATCGATCATGCGCGTTTATAAAAGTGTCCATTTGAAGGCAGATACCACCCGTCGAATGAGCAGCGAAAATATCATTAATTCAGTATCGTGTAATTGGCAGTGATATCGTAGACAATTGTGAAGAGTTGTCGCGTGCATATTTATGCGCTTTCCGTGTTGCTTTTCAAAGGCTATATCTCGACAGGAAAGACTACAAAGACTGATAAATTACATCAATAATCAGTATTCTCCGTATGAACAACAATTTCCATTTTCCACATAATATAAGATAAATAGAGAACTTTATATTATATATTTTATATATGTATATATAATTAAAAATTTGTAATAATAAATTTTAATTATTCTCTCTACACACACGTACAGATCTGATATAGTAATCTATTATATAATGAAAAATTTTTTAAATCATAAGAAAAAACAATTTGCATCATTTAAATATAAGTCTAATAATTATTTATTTATATTTCATTAATATTTAATGATATGAATATATTGCGCATAATCGCTTTTGCATTATTAAAATATATCGAACGCGCTTGATGAGATATTAAAAACAGTATTAAAACTGCGCGCGCGTCGCTTACATTCATGCGCAAATCTAAAGATCTCGCGACTCTCCACGAAAAGGAACAAACGCATCGCGATATCATAACAATGGATTGCAGTGGTCGCGTTCATTAATTTAAATCCGCCGCATAATCGGCGCAAATGGCGCTCAAATCAGAGAAAACCAGCGAAATTTGTCACCCGCGGGGCCTCGCGAAATTAATAAGTCCCGATAGCGGGCACTCATATATCCGCGCATTAATTCTGCACGAAACGAAACGCGCGTAATCGATATATACACTACATGGGTGTGCTCGTGTTCGTAAAACAGCACATATGTGTGCAAACGCGTTGTAAGATGTATTTACACGAATCAATGTATTTGTCCGACCAAGAGACAGCAGGCTCGCTCACAGGATGCCATGCCAATTAGTAATCACGTAATTAGCTGTGCTGTCGGTGTAGGACGATTATTATTGTCCTGCGGCTAATAGAGATTGCTGCGGATCTAGAGAAGATGGATCGAATTACTTGGAGAACATCGCTTGCAGCCGTTGCGAAATTGAGTTATTGGGAGAGTAGTGGATTTACGGCGAATTTTAAATCTAATTTATAATGCACGTGCGGGATATACGTGTATACATAAAAAGGACATGCACTTTGAAAACTAGTCAGACAGAAAGAAAAGATTGCTACTACTATTGAAAACAATAATCGATTTGCAATCTGCGCTGCAGCAGAGAGCAATGAAACCATTATAAAAGATAGTCCGGATAAAATGCCGCAATTCTGAATGAGAGCACTCACGTCGACAACTAGTGAATGCTGTTTATAAAATAAAAACAAATGCTATTTATGAAATAAAAGCAAATTAAGAATTTGAAAATCAATACGGTCATTTAACTGCTAAATGACAAGCTCTTGAAATTGATCATCCAAAATTATTTCCAAAATGTTTGTCTATAGCTATGTGAAAATTTATGATAAATGCAATAATTAAATAGTTATAATATGTATTTGTGATAAAATAAAATTATAGATTATTTCTAGGAAAGAAAACATCGTTTATTCGTCTTTTTCCGGATTTATTGCTTTTGAAGGAGCAACAAGTGACGAATGAAAGAAATAAATTGTCCGCCTTTAATACAAAATGTGTCATAAAAATGTTAATTCGATGGTTGAGCGAATGCGTCATTAAACCCCGAGAGCGATCTCGAACGTAAACTCTCCTAGATGATTAGAATGATAAAAGTTAGCGTGTCAAACGGCAAAGTAGAAAATTTCGCGAAAACGCGCAGAGGTACAAGGCACGCGGGTATGTGTGTGCGTATGTGTGTATGTATATGTGACGAGTCTCGGTACGGTAACTTACGAAGTTGATTAGCGGCATGCGACAATACTGTTTTCCGAAATTATACGTCACGTAAACACAGTTGCAAGCACGTACGGGGTAGCAATTTCGATATTATTATTAGATTAGCGACGTTAATACACGATTATCGTTCTCTCTTTGCATATTACCGGAGTTTTAAAAGATTAAATATAGCGATTTATAGTTAATCTCTTTTAAAAAGCATTAACATAAATTGTGTAGATTTATAACATAATCCTGCATATATATGCGAACTCTTTATTCAATTTGACCAACATTTTCTAAAAAATAATTCTTTCTTTTTTTCTCTAATTATTTGTGTTTGCTTTGCAACATAAATGCATATTATAAAAATATTAGCACACTTCTTTTTTATTTTATCTATTTTATATTTTGCCTTGTATGATAAAATGGAAATTTTTTGTAGCTACACTCATTTCATTCATCGAGAGAACTCTTCAATTATTCTATAAGAATGAGAAGCTGATTATCCATTCTTATATAAAATAATGGATATGATAATGCTTTCATCATGAGATGTTACTCTTGCAGTATAGCCTTGCTTGAAAAGAGAAACGCTATTTTAAATACTTCGTTAAAAATTCTACTTCGAAGAAACAAGACGGAAATTTTTCACTGGAAAGAATAAAGCATGTTGCAGTGCCTTTTGCAGCATGCTGTTATCTTCGATAATACGCTCGATGCAACTCTCATCTTACGAGAAAATTTTTTTAAAAACAGAAAACAAGAGATAGAAAGCTAAAGAACAGAACTTGTTAAGAAATTAAATATTCATACTCTTATTTTTTTTTAAATCAAATATTTATATTACTACTTACTATTTATCATACGCAAATTAAACGTAAATAAGAGTTATCCAATTAACTAAAATAATTTTCGCATAATTTTATATTGTTCTATCTAATCATTGCTCGTAAAATAAATCAAAATGGAAAAAAGCGAAGGCGATAAGCCTAGAAAAAATAATTTTTGAAGCCATTAGCAAAAATGCTAAAAGGTAAATAAAAAGCATAAAGAAAATGTCTCCTCCTATTCTATGTCATGAATAACTTTGAAAAAGGGAAAGAAAGAGAGTCGATAAACATTTCTCTTTTTATATTACAAATAGTACAAGTATTAAATACTGGTAGGTATGTATATGTATATATGATCCAATAAAATTAATTTACGGAATATCTTAAGTATATGAAACTCAGAATTTCAATGATTTCTACATAAACTCCCGTCTAACTGCAACGTTTCGAAGAAGTAATTCATCGCCGGTATCGCGTGCCGCGTACATCGTTTTACAACGTCAAAAAGTTTCCCACGGTTTTTCTTAGACCAGCGGCGCACAGGCTCCGAGGCGGAAAATATGTATTCTTGCCGGTAGAGACGCTGACGCAACGCAAACGTCGCGAATTGAACCGGCCGAACGAAATTGTTTCGCTTAAAGTTTAAGAGCAAAAACTCGATTCTACGCCACCCGGTAGCACAGGTAGCGGATATCTATCTCTCCCCGGAGATGAAAAACCCTTAAACGAGTTCGTTCTCTCATAAAGTTTCTCTCGCGCGAGTCTCCGGCGCGATCTCGCTCAAAGTTTTCGCCAGGCCATGCCATTTCATTCCATTCCATTCGTCTTTCTATCCCGGACACGCCACGTACTTCCGCTTGCATACCAATGAATTCGTCATGCTAAGTATTTTGCCGACGAAATGACGATGGATGGAATAATACGGCATAACTATCGCGACGTACATAGATTATTTTCCTTGCGCATCTGCAACATAAGCTTTTATTCTTTTTTTTTTTAAGAGACTTATTTTTCCAGCTTTGCCCGTTTATTCTGATAACGTATATGGCGTATACAGTAAAAACGCAGGACAGAAAACATCGATAAAAAATACGTTTTTATAACTTACATTATCGTGTTTATAAAGAAATATAGCGCAGTTATCTTTTTAATGTTGAGACACTCTCTCCGCGATCGCGTATCCGCCTGAAATGCTAATTAGAATCACGTCTAATTAGCATTTGTATCCTGTATTTTCTGTCGCATTTTCGCGAAGCAATTAGCACGAATTGACCGTTGTATATACAATAGTGTATAATATAATTTCCAAAATGACGATCACGGGCGCAGACTAAATTCACCGAGCGCCGTGAGAGATATTATTCTGTCGGTTCAACGAGCCGCTGTAACGACAGAGAGGCTCGTTTATTCCACGAGAATAATGATTAGCGTCGACCGGCACGCACCTAGCCTGCGGACGCTGAAAGAAGACTCCATAGAATCGGACACGCTATTCCCCATTCGCGACTCGCCGATTCCTCCTCGTTCTTTCTACGCGAGAAAGTTTCAATGGTAGAACCGCATTTCTTCTACGTTGAAATATCGATCGACTACTTTTACGATACTTTTACCGGCTTTATAAATGTATTTTTTCCCTAATATTTTAGAAGAATGTATTTTATACACCATATTTTTATAGCGTGTGGTAAAAATGTATTAGCGAACATAAAAATCAATAAAGAATAATTAATAATTAATTGATAAAATAATAACAGAATTCTGAAAATTCAATGCAGAAATTTTGCATCCAACTAAAATTTATGGCGATACTTTTTAGAAAATATTTCTTATGCATTCTTGTTTTAATGTTGATTCAGATTCAAATATTTTGTAAAAAATACAGAATAAAAAGATATCCAAATATAAGAAAAGTAGCATTTTTTGAGATATACATGTATACACAGAATAAATTTTCCAACTTTGTCTATGTTATCGAAAGGACCGAAAATATGGAACGCTTTTTTGGTCTTTTAAATTTAAATTTCACGGAAAAATTAAAACGAATTGTAAACGTAATTTGTTCTCTCTATTGCCCATGTAAAAGCAGCCCGTGTAACATTTTTAGCCAAGTGGCGCGAAGTTCTGCATTGCGGATCTTTCGACTATAATATTCTGACAATGCAACGCACAGTGAAGTCACGTGTCTATAACGTCACGGGCGTCTTAATTTCGTGCATTGGGAGCGGATCGATGGCTGAGAGGATCTCAACTACTATTCCCATATAAAGCCTCGGTTACACGGTTTGTTTCCGTGAACATCCGTCGCTTAAACTGGAGCTTTACACCGCCCGAGGGAGTGCGGGAAGTTTGCAAGTAACGTGAGTAACAGACGCGACTCGATAACATATTCTCGATTTAACGGAAATGTCATACTTCGCTTTATGGCGCTATTCCAGGTAAAACCCCCCCTGTTCGTGACTTGTATGTAAATTGTAAATGCAAAATGCACATAAATTAATAAATATGACTTTGATTTTTTTTTTACAAAAAATTAAAACGCAGTCATACATTTTCCGTGGCATAAAATTTTAATCTAGCTGTTATAATTTATCGCAGAAATGTGGAATTGTCGAGTAATAAGAAACGCTATAGAATCGCCTTTTGTATTAATGATTGCGACATCAAGGTAAGGCAGGCCGGAGCACTTAGATTAAATAGGAAGCTGTTCCATTTAAAGAGAATAATATCGCTTCGAGCATTTCTTCGTAATTACAACGAAACATTTCATAAGATAGAACACCACTTTTCGTGTCAATGACCGTAATAACCTCGAGGCTCGTATTAAGATAGTCCTAAAGAAGCTAAACTTAAAATCAACTTCATTCTTCCAGATTGTTCGAGCAGTAATAAATAAAAATTAATTGTCCCAGACACTCGCCATCTCCTTTGCACATATATCGCTTATTACGATCATGTGCTTTCATCGAAAAGTCACGAAACGGACGCGTGTAATGCAAAGAGCAATTTTATTTATTAAACCGATCACGATGAGGATGCAAAGGCCGTTGCACGATTCGTAGAATCGCACGAACGCGATGGGGCTTACGTAACGAAAGCATTCTCCGACGAAACAAAACGTTGACATTTCAAGAAAACAGCTATTCGGACTGTACTCTCTTTACAGGAAGAGATGAATCTCATTTTTCCTTCGTAATCGACGATGCGTGTGAGCTCACAGTCGTAACATTTCGAGTCCTGGCTCTCCCGACACTTTCGGATTCATCGTCGAGGGCTTGCCATCGAGCGAGAGAGCGAGAGAGCGAGAGAGAGAGAGAGAGATAGCGAGGATGGAAAGAGGAACGTGCGCGCGATGGTAGAAAAGAAAGAAAACGAGCAAAGAGAGTTAAGGCGAAGAAAGAAAAGGCGTCGAGCACGATGCGAAGGCGACGACGCAGAAGTGCCGCGGAATGGAGTGCAAGATGGTGCACGTCCATCCCATCCACCCACCTTTCTTCACTCTCTCTCTCTCTCTCTCTCTCTCTCTCTCTCTCTCTTTCAGGCTCTCGGCCGATCTTCCTCGTTGCTCCTTCGCGAGCTTTCGCGGCAACAGCCATGCATTGATCGCGGGATGAAAAGTGCTATGTTACCGCCGTGGCCGGCTGTGAATCGAGAGGGTTGAATGCATTTTCCATTCGTCACCACCGAGTTACCACCCCTCAGTTTTTCGCGCTACCCCTCCTCCACGCTGTTATTCCCTTCCCTCCCATTCTCCGTCTCCGCGGTTTTATCTGAAACGCGCACATGTGTTGATACGCGACAGAGCTTGAACGACGCACTTGCGATTTCTCCGTCTCGTTGAAGCGGTTTCGTCGACGCTTTTCTTTGTACACCGGCAGTACACCTCCTTTACGAAACAGTTGCGTGTTCGTTATATTTGGCTTCAAAGTCGCGCGAGAAAAAAATCTGCTTGCCAACAAAACGCGCGATGTCAAATGCAGTAGTGCAACATGATATTTTTATGCCAAAACAAATTAAAACGTCAAATTTAATATTAATATAATGACGAAGCTTTCAAACAAGTCAAAAATATATCTTGTAACATTTGCTGTCATTCTGAGTATGACCCATGATTTTTATCGTTTCATAAAAAATAATTCTTAAAAATTTGTTTGTGTGATTAGATCACATTAAATATTAAATTAAGAAAACTCGTTAATTTAATAAATAATAAATTAACGTAAAAGTTAAAAAATGCAGAATCATTTTTTTAGTTGATTAGAACATGCTTTTCTATATTTGTAACGATTAACTTATCTTACCAGTTTATCATTGCACATGGTGCAACATACACAATCGTAAACATTCGCTTTGAATTCGAATTTCTCATTTTTTTTTTTTCTTCTTTTTCACTAACCATGTACATTTGTATACGAAGGCTATGTTTTTCCACCATGAAAAGAAGTGACGGCTGTACATTTCCCTTTAACGACTTCGCTCTCTCTCGCTGTTTTCTGCGTAACGCGCGTCAAACTCTCATTGCCTCTGCACGAAATGCATGTTTTTCTGTCACTGAAATCCGTTTCAAAGATTTTCGCGTGAAAATTTACTTGTTTAATGAGACTCGCCTAAAATAAAATTCTATGAATTCTCAGCAAGTTTCCAAATCTTTTCGATAGAGATTAATTTTGCAAAGCTACATCTGCGCGAAAAAAATCATGGAAATTTCAACAATAAATGTAATTATGTATAATACCTAGATCTATCCTATAAACTATGAGATATGTTTCGCTCAAATCTGTTTCCACGAATAATGTTAACATCACTCACCTAACGAGAGGACGAAAGTCAAACTGGACGAGGTTGGCACGAATCTGAAACACAATACAGATGTATGCTGTTATTATTAGTACCGCCAGAGTTGGTCGCGTAATTGTAACTAACTTTGACTTCAGCTGAGCGAATAATTAGCTACTGTTTCCTAAAAGCTACAATATAATAGTGTACCATGGAATGTAATAAAGCGCTGTATTCAGACAATAAACAGATCCATAATTGAGAAACTAGATATATTCTGTAACAGAAAAACATTTCTAAAAAAATAACTAAAAAAGAGAATTCCATAAAATTGTACAATATTAATTTATTATAAATAAAGGAAATTTTCTATCTGTTCTTTTTTCTCTCTCTACTCTCTTTTAATTTATTTCATATTTATTTATTTACGATGCTATCACAACACGTTACAATTTATCTTCTGAACGCGTGTTGATTATCGAATCCAAATTTATCACTGACGGTTTCGTGAACGTACGTTTATCGCAGCAAATATATAGATCTACAATTAAGAGAGAGAGATAACAAAGTTATAAAATGATAAAAAGTGGTAATGGTACAGGCTCTTGTTGTCAAACACGGATTATCGTATATCGGCTAAGCCAATTATCATGACAACGAACGTACATTAGTACAAAGAACATCTTCGTGTCTCATGGCGGACGAGCACGAGAAACGAAACTCGATGTACTCGCGAAACGAAAAGTTTCCTCGAACACGTTGCAACAGTTTAATTGAGTGCTGGAATGCGAAGGACATGTTTCTCGTGTAACTAGCCAGTGCTAAAATTAAATTCTCTCGCTGCCTTCGAGCTATTGAAAGGGCGCAATTCAGTTCTACTTCATTTCGAATACACTACATGCTTTGAACTAAAACAAGTAGTTCAAAGCTAATACTTTGCTTTTAATAATATCGCACCTCTCATTAGTTATTGCATGTCACATCGTACATTTAAAACATACAATTACATAAAATCAAAATGAAAATTATAATAATTATGATAATAATTAAAGTAGATAAAGTTAACATATTTCATTATGTTAACGTTATCTACTTTAATTATTATAATTTTTATCTTTTATTGTTTATTAAATAAAAAATAGATATATATATATCTTTAAAGAAACTGTCATCTGATAATCTTTAATAAGCAAAGTTGCAACGTCGCATCTTCATATTTTGCAAACACGGAGAGGTACGTGTACTATTTCTAAGCTATGAATAAAATCTTGTTTATCGTGTTCTCGAAGGCAATAAAGCGCACAACATTTTTCTGAAATGGAGCTAAAAATTTCACCGTGAGAGAAAAAGAAAGAGAAATCATCCCGGAGGAAACGGGAAAATAAATTTCTATGACCAATCCGGTAACGCGCTAGAGGATTCAGGATTACCACGGTTTTGTTCCGTCGTTAATCCTTTTTCGTTGTATTTCGTTTCAGTTAATTCCTGTTGGTTCCCCATGTGACATCATTTATTAAATCCGGAGAGCCGGAAGCGCGTCGCGTACGCGCGCAAGAGTTTGGTGGTAAAACACCGTAAAATGGAAAATGCAGATGCACGCCGTTGCAAGTGACAACAAATTTTCATCGGTTTTGAAGATACCATTCCCAAGCGATGTATAAATTAAAGAATATAGGAAACAATAGAATATATTGCATTATATATATTGTCCAAATTATTTAATTTATATTATTTTAAAATTTAAATTCTCAAATTAAAAGATATCAAAAAGTTTTGAGCATAAAAAGTAAAATAAAGTGTTCTTTCTGCAATATATAAAAAAAATTATATATATATAAGATTATAAAATTATATAAAAAAATTTTTAAGATTTCAAAATTAGTTTATAGAAAATATTTTTATTTTAAATTGGGCAAATTTCATAATATATAATCCTCGCGCATATTCTGTGTCGTATTTTATTCTGCCAAATTCAAAAATAAACAACGTGTTAATAAATCTACAAAGACAGTCGATGTCCTCGTTAGCGCAATAGCGCCATTCGTCAGATTACATTCGAATTTAGTCACGCATCGGCTCTCAATTTGTACGACAAAACCGTCGGATGATTCGTACTATAGTATAAATCTTTCGCCGACGACTGGTGGAATTTCATAAGAGAAAAACGTGCAGATCGAACTCTGCAACAAAATAAATTGATTTTTCGCAGCTGGATATGGAGGATGGGAGAAGAGAGAGGCTGTCCGCGTTCAATTCGGATATTTCGCATGCGGAACAGCCCCGTGTGGCATCGCACAGGCATTTCCATTTCCGTGTAAAGCTCGAAAATACCCGCATGCATACGCCTTTACACACACCGGAACGAACGCGACGATCGCTCGTAATTTCATATTGCTATTTTGAACACTATGCAAACGCGAATGTATGTATAATAATCGATTTTTCAGATTAAATATTATTAAATTTATGCAACGATAAAAAAAATATTTACAGGAAATTTCGCTGCCTCGTAAAAGACGCGCGCAACAAGTCTTTCCATTAAGCAGTTTAAATATATATGTTCAGCATAAAATAAATACGCCGTTCTTGTAAAATTTTAATATATTGAGAATAATTGTTAACAAATAAAATGTATGTATTAGTGTAATCATTAAAATGAGCTCATATGACATAATTCCTACTCTAGTTTCTAATGAGAAAACTGAAAATAGAACTCTCTATAAAACTTTCGATTTTTGAAAATGCGGTGCTAACTTCACACCGGTGAAAACTGAGACATTCTAAGTAAATCTTCAACAACTTGTTCCCAAGAAAACAAAAAAAAAAAAGATAGAATAACATAGTTTGTAATTGAAAAGTTTTTATCCGAGTCACGGCTATCGACGATGCCATCGTAATTGCCGGTGTCACTTGGTATGCGGGATGCGTACGGTTCGCAAACAACGCATGCACTTCTATGTAGAATGGACGAAAATTCTGAACACACGGATTGAGAAACGAGAATAAAAAAAAAAAGGAAAAAGAAAAAACACGGCGAATCCGCGGCAAACGAGCATATTTTTCCCTCTGTCGGAAAGGTTCGATAATCTGCCACCTGTTAGGCTTAAAAGTGTCAGACGAGGGATCCAGAACTGAAAACTGGCCGCTGAAAAAAAATGGCCGAGTATATAAGCGACGTCCGGGATAACGCGATATATTTGCAGGCGAAAACCGGCGTGCTTGAATAACGGCGCCGCTTCGGAACGAGTTGCCGCAATTTATCGGCGCGATTTTTCGACGAAACGAAAACTGCCCTTTTATTTCGCACGTAATAACAAGGCTTGAAAATATATGATTTGAATCAAATAATAATTGACAAAATAAAGATGATAGAGAGGTGAGAGCAAATCAAGAATCTTGATACGCGCTTTCAACTCGTTCAGACAAACGCTCAATGTTTCTATATAGCGTTTGTCATAGGAAATTGAAGATCAATTTTTCTCTTTTTGTCGTTTTAACGTTCGCGCAAACCTGTCTCTCCTCAAAGAACTCAAAGAAACGTCACCATTATATACAGATGCCAAGGAAAACGTCTTTTCGAGCTTTACCAACAACGCAAGTAATTTCTTCGCTTCAAGGCCACGTCAATTTAGCTATTTCTAAAAAAAATAGCACCGTATTTCATCGGCAACAAAGAGGAAATAATTTTATTTTTCCGCCGTCTACCGGACGGCAGCAGGTTTAACAGGTCAAACGTGCGACATATACCGCCGTGTCAGGAATGAAATTGCCACTGCCTGATGCTGGCTTTCCCGGAATTTTTATCGAAGGCTCCGACGGCAAAAGCCATCCGACGCCGTGCGGACACGAATTATTGCCACTGCGGAATTTTCATCCCAGTCTAACCTACTGGGAGCAGATGCTGCCGCCGTTCGAATAATTTCCATTCCACGATTTGCTTAATTCTATCCCTCTCGACTCCCTCTCTCACCGGCTAGTAGTAATCTTCGCGGAATTAAGAAAACTGTATTATCTCCTTCGCCGGTGAAAAGATCGATCGTCAAAGGATTACGAATGCCACAAGAATTCCGTTATTATTGAAAATTTTATTACCAAGAATACCGGCACTTTTATGTTAAAGAACAAAAAAAAATACTAACAGCACAAAGATTAGTTTTTGCGACGAGATCAATATTATATTTCAACTTTGAATTAAAACATTACGATACAAAATTAAATTTTGATAACAATTATATTTCAATTTTTGCTACCCAATTGAACAGACCTGGTTTTTTATACGAGCATGGAGTCGTACTAGTGTAGCGTAATATTTAACTTTATATTTAATAAATATTGTGTAGCTGAAATTATATTATATATATGTTTGAATAAAAAAAAAATATAAATTTAGAAAAATATTTTTAGATATCTATAAATTTTATCACATTTATTGTACATTAATAATTATATATAATTAGAGTTATATATATATATATATATATATATATATATATATATATATGGCTATTATAGTATATAATATATTAATTATATATTAGTAACATATAATATATGATAAGTCCAAGACGCAAACACTGTTTTACAAAGTTAACTCTCATCATATTTTTTATAAATTAAAAAAAAAATTTTAATAATTTATTTTAATATATTTTAATATTACAAGACTTGTTACAAAGTTATTTAAATGGAATATTAAAAAATTACAAAAAGAGAATTTTTCCCGACAAAATTTTCACTAAGGAAAAGTAGAAGCCAGCGATAGAATCTTTAGATACCGAGAAGCACGTACCAGAATCCTGTATATTACAGAACCACCTTGAATATATGAATTCCGAATATTTTCGTTCGGATGTGTCAATTTGATCCCTCAATATCTGCTCCGACAAACTTTTTATCGAACTAACGTCACGTCAGTGATAGCGGTTCTTCGTAATCGCAAACTTTCGGAGGAAAAGCCGTTCGCGATGTCATCGATTTTGCATCAAGGCCACGAAGAAACGGCAAGGGCGAGTCGGTTCCGCAGCGGGACAACTTAATTAAGGAACGTTCCACCGACACAAGTGAGCACTCTTTAGTTATTTCCAACTCTCCCTTCTACCCGTCGGCAACCTTTAATAATCGCGCATCCACTACGGTGGTGATACCTAAGAAGAACTTTACGGTCAAAGCTTTGCAATTTTTTTAATTTCATAAAATTAATTAAGCATTTCATATATATATATATATATATGTATATATATATATATATATATATATGTATGTGTGTGTGTGTGTGTGTGTGTAAATTTAAAAATTTATTTACCAATAATTGAAATTTGATGTTTCTTTACTTTTGAGTTTATATCAAGTATCTTTGTCTCTTATTTTTACATCGTATTTTAAATATTTTTTCAAGCTTTCAACATTATTCAGATTTTGTCTGAAAGGCACTATTACTGCGCACCATCACTCACGTGACTCCGGGGTAACACGAGGACAGGAAATTTAACTGGGTCACACGTTTTGTTTCGCCCCGCGACGATAGCTCGCCGCGCCGTGAAATTGAGCTCGGCGCGCAACAGTGCCCGCGAAAGTGGACGAGTGAGCGAATTAAGTCGCCCTGTTGGTTGTCACATGGCACAGGCGGACGAAACTTTATAATGGAACCTGCAAATTCGGCTGCAGTTGCGCGGAATTCGTGGCCCGAAGCCCAAACCCGGATAGGGTGATGATAGTTCTCGCGAGTTGCGTTTGATTCGTTTAAAATGTCGATGTAGATGTGGAGATATAAAATTCTTCTTCGAAAGTCGGACATTTTCTTATGAATTAAAGTGCTTGGAGAAATTTTTTATCGAAACTGTGTTATATTAATAACTCAAATTGATCCTCATTTAGAAATGAAAAAGTTATTATCACTTTTTTTTTATTTTGAGAAATGATAAAGTTTCGCACTTCATATATCTTCTAGTTTCTCTTTTTATATTTAATCGCTTGAACTCTGAAACTCTTTGAGAAAGAGCCAAAGTTCAATCATATTAAAATACTGAAAACCGAATATAAACTTTACAGAGATCTTTAATCATATGCTTTCCGCTTTATGTTTATTTATATATCCATTTCCTTAATTATAAAAAAAATATCAATGTAAAAAATAATCAAAAAATGTAAATGTAAATATATTCCTACATATAATGAATTTCTTATATTTCTTCAACTACTACTCAATTTTGTAAATATTTCGAGTGATTAATTAAGATGCGTCAAAACTATATATTGCATTTGATTGTTCTATATTAATGTAACATCAAGAAATATGCAATTGTTCCTTTTTTTATCATAGACTAAGCATATGTATGCGACTAACATATACATATATATATATATATATATATATATATATATATATATATATATATATATATATATAACATATAATGTATTGTAAAACATTTAATGCTTATTTAATCTAGTATAATATTAATATATCTTCTCTTATATTTTTTTTTTCTATTAAAAATGTAAACCGTAACATTTATTTCCTTGCTAGCCTAAGATTTAACATTTTATTTTCTCTTAATTAATTTTTTTTTCATCATAAAACTTAAAATAAAATATTTACGTCTTCAGATTTCGATTTTGTAATTGTTAATATGTCATTGTATATTAATATACAATGCGGTTAAGTATACACAATCAAGAATATATATATTTTTCTAAAATTTAAATTTATATATATATATATATATATATATATATATATATATATACACATCACATAAAATTGCCTAATTCCTCGTAAATGACAATACATTAATATAAAATATATTAAGGAACATTTCGCTTTGTTTCGATAAAGATAATCGTGAATCACAATCACACAATTCAAGATAATTCTCGAAACAAACAATTCTCAGCAGCATAGTCATTACAGCAGTGATTTTAAGAGAGTAAAACGTTAAACATCAACACATACGTCATGTATTTACGTATCTGCGACAATGTGTTGCGCTTCAAGTAAAAAATGCTTCGAAAATTGCGATTAAAGCCAGTTTATAATAATATGCTTCGAGAAGAGCTTATCGTAATAATTTTCAATTGTGCTTCCGCAAATGTCCCGTTCGTTCCGGTCGCCATTAAACCGGCAATATGTAATTGTGAAGGATGCGCGTGGTCACGAAATTCCCGAAATTAACGACACCCAAAGGTATGCGAAAAGTTTGGATGTTGCGGTACGATTCGCGTCTCGAAAATTTCCGCGGTGGTGCACTGTGACCGCAAAACTTTCGTTTTTGGCAACGAGCCAGAAGCGACCGTCCCGCTTCTCTCTATCTGGAGTCCTCTTTTATCACCGCTCCTTCGATTAATCGATCGCGACACGGTCGAAGAGACGCCGAACGCGAGTGAGAGAGAGAGAATAGTCTTCAATCAAGCACGAGAAAAGGAAAATTGGAAAGCACTCGAGAAATGAAGCACGCCGAGATCAGAGAATTGAAGATGATAGCCTGTTAACAGTAAAGAAAACGAAAGATTGCGTATTTAACACTCGGAGGCTTATTTGTCGCGCCAATATAGAAACGTTTCTGTTTCGGAATTGTCTAACATAAATAAATACACTCAAATACATGAAACACGAGATATATTTCTTAGGATTCAACGAGAAGTACTGAAAATCATAATTCAAACTTTACGGATATTAAAAGAGATGAAAAATATCTGTAAAATAAACTAGAAAATATTGAAATAATTTTTATAAATTATTCAATTATACAAATATTTTATAATTAAATAATTATATTATTATTGTGCAATAAAAAGAGAGATGATAAGATTAAATAAAATCTAATACGTTATCTATCCATTACTTGATATATCCATTAGATAAAATATATTTGTATAAACATGATGCACATGTTTAGAAGTCTAAAATGACTATTACATTTAAATCTGCATTTTAAGCGGGACTCCTAAAGCGTTTTCTTTATTGCCATACATCTCCGTTTATCTTATGTAGATAACATTTGACAAGTAGCTCTCGAGAGAGTGCTTGTATTTACATAGAATGTACATACATGGGAAGTTAAGATCAATGCAACTCCAAGAGCTGTCTCGGCACGAAGAGCTCGACAATCTTGCTTCGACCTGCCATAAATCTGGCGTCCTTCGAGCACGTCGTAACTCTTGCGGTGAAGCGATATATAGGCCTATACGCGGAAATTCAAGAACATTGTTGCAAATTTAGCGGATATAAGTTGCGTATCCTGCGGGGCCGGGAGGGTGAAACTTTGCGCGAAACTTGCAACTTTTGTCGTGCACGAGTGCAAGCTGCGAACCAAACTACACGAGTGAAGAGACGTGGCACGCAAACTTCTAGTTAAGAAGACAGAACTAACGTAGCAAGTAATTAGTACAATTCAAGCGATAAATGCGCATTGTCAATTGTAAATTTCCCTTTCGATAAAGCGCACGCGTAAATATTATAAGCGTTAATTTTCGAGTTATTTTATTCATTCAAATATTCATTATTTATTCAATCATTGTTCGACTATCAAAATATTATAAAAAATTTTTAGTAAAAATTGTTAGTAGTTTCATATACAAGAATAAATTTTTTTATTTTAAAATAAAACTGCGGCAAGTATATATATATATATATATATAAATTTAAAAAAATATCTAATTAGTAACATAACTAGTTTTTAAAGAAACTTCGATATATTTATAAAATATAAAACTATGTACTGTTTATATTCTTTCATGTTTTCTTTTTATGTTATTTTACTGAACAGAAATTTATAAATTTTCGCGCGTAAAAAAGAGAGTCTAATTTATCCATATTTCTTCTAATCTCAAGTATATACACATTTCAGCACTTTAGTTTTTAAATTTAGTTCTCATTACTTTAAATTCGCATATTTCTCGACTCTATAATTCGCAATTACCATTATAATAGATTAAATAATTATTACGTTCTCTTCAAGAGATAATGTATTCTACACATCGACATAACACTCTTAACTCGGTTACATAGAAACATTGCTACATGGAAATGTGCTACATAAGGACGTTACCTAAATTATTGCAGCGAGATAGCACGCCAATTATGTTTCCATTTATTTTTAAATGACTTGGCAAGTTCGACCGACAAACTCGTTCGCTCGCTCGTAAATGAGCATAAAATATTGATTACTTCTCTTTATTAGCATATTGATCGAGAACGTGCGATAACATGGGGCTTGTCTTATTGAGAAACCAAAACTGGACAGCGGAAAGATGGAACTATTCGAAATTATAGACGCTATGTTATTTCATACTAATATCGTAACCCAATTCTCTTGTTATTGCTTGCAACATCGCGTGCACGTCAACGTGACTTGATTACTTGCAACAATTCTCGCCGCATGTTTTTGAATAATAGTTAGAATTAATTAAATAAATTATCCAATCACACAAAGCCCACGAAGACTCGACACGAAATATAAATTTGTACGGTGCCAGAATTAATTTAGACTATATAGGGTATCGTAAAATCAATACGCCGTGCTTCAAAATCAATACCGAGCTTTTTAAATGAAAAAAATATGATTAAAAAAGTTCTACAAGTTCTTTCGAATATTTGGAATTATTTGGAATATTCTACAAATATTATAGTAACCTTTTTTCTTTTCCAACTAAGATATTGTATTCCTCGAATGTATTATTTCTGTTTTCAATACTTTTCTAAAATACGTCATAGAAAATCGTTTTAAGCAAATAGTCGCGTATCGATGCATCTGGCACTTCCAGTTTTCAACATCCTCGCGTTTCAAGTAATATATTCTACGAGTAATCGTGATTTGTCGACGACAGCTTCATCGATTGATCGAACAAGTGTCAATGCGCATCGCCGATAGCAAACGTAATATTTGAACGGGATATGCTCGCGGTCTATGCCTATGAGAAGTTCTCCCATCACAGCGACAACATATTCCTGATGCTCTCCTCCCTCTTCCTGGTTCACATATAGATCTGCGTTCAGTGTCGCGCGATATTAAAGTACACTCCTTTGGCGAAGAGCCAAATCGATGCTACCGTATCCCTTTCTCTTTCTCTCTCATTCCCTCACTGTTTCTGTTAAAAAACGATTTATTCTAGCGAACCAAAGACGTTCGAATATATGAAGTCTTCCTATCATTCTGAACAACGACTTTCTTCATCTCAAATCTATGATAAACATTTGTCGATATTACATTTCCTGAAAGTATGTCATCAATATGTAAGCTCGATATTTTCTATAAAAATCAGATGTACGAAACATGTGCTTTATTATGATGAAAATATTTTCTTCACACAAATGGAAAACTTAATTGCATTTCAAAATAATTATTTCTATCAGATGTTAAATAAGTATTTTGTAAATCTGATAATTATCAATTTCTTTTTCTAGATTCACACAGTACTTTATAATTGTAATTAAAAATAATTATGACTATAAATCTACGCAAAACTCACGCAGTTTTGGCAAAGTTAGCCGTATCTCATATATTTGCCAAACGTATCAAATTTTCTTTCCGTCATACAGAGGAGAGGTCCCTGCTTGCGGATGCGCAACACACAGGGATCCTTGAATTTCAAATTATTGTTTGTCAAAGGTAGGAATAAAACAGTCAAGATATGCGATTAAGAAAACAATATCGCAAGAGACTGGGACTTAATCTTCGTCATTCGACTCGGCCAGAATTTCTCGGAGAGCAATTAGCATTAAGCATCCACGGAAAAGCGTCTTCAGAGTTAAACTTCGTTTAACCGTGTCACGGACGAATAACCCGATAGAAGTTCCACTTAGGAAACAGTCGAGCAGTAACTAACGTTGAGATGACAAGACTCTGGCGTCTGTCACCAGTATATACAACTTGTTAAACGTGGTAGTGAATGTTCAAAGTCTGTTTTTGGGACAAGTACAAAATAGCCAAGTGACATGCTACTTTCTGAGACGCACCATGTGCCTAGCAACGATAGCGAAGAACTTCTACAAGTTTTCAAATTTGCTAATAGCTAGGTACATATATATATATATATATATATACATAATTTTATGATAATTAACTATATATTAAAATATCCATATCAAAATTTACGTTAAAATAAAAAATTCAAGTGTGGCTATATTTTTATCAGATATATATTATCGATTATATATTCGCACGATATTCATGACACTCTATTTCTTATTTAAATATTATTGCACTTTGCATTTATATATGTTTGGAGAGAAAAATTGCAGCATTAAAGAACGAATTACACCCTTGCGAAAATCGATTGAGCGATTTATAACGCGCGAGAACACGCGATAATCGAAAAGTTCTCGATCGATCGGTCTGGCAAAATTCACGAACGTGATAAGAGAATGTCTGGGGCCTAAAAAAGAGAATGATTTTTCCCAGAAGCTGTTCGGTAATGCTGCGCGTTCGTAGACCACAGACACAGACATGCACATAAACGTTCTCCGCGCGTCCTTCAACGGCGGCGGATATGTGCGTGCGTGTATGTGTGCCCGGCTTTCTACGTAACTTCTAACATACCTGTGCCGTTGCGCGCATATATGTGTGTGTGCCGAGTGTTTATAGATACGTGCATAGAGCGAGTGTATATGGGGTAGAAAGCTGGGGCACGGTGGTAACGTCCCGGAAGCCAGGATCGATATCCAGACACGCCATCACCACCCTCGATTCTCCCCCTTCCCTCTCCGTTTCCCTCTCTCCTTCTCGCTTTCTCTCCCCTTACCTTTCTTTCCCTCCTCCCCTTTCATTCTAGAGACTCTCGTCTGTTTATTTTTCCCTTCTGCCGTTTACTCCGTCGTCAGAAGGGTTAATGGACCCTCTGGAGATGTCTTTTGCGATGCGAACGGATTCGCGACTCGCAAAGGCCAGATTTTTCCTTCCGCCAACTGCAGCGAAGCGTCCTTTTACTTCCGCGATCATGCTAAGAGAACGTAATAAACCTGCGTTTGACAGAACAATGCGTGAGAATTCGAACAACCCTTTCAGCGAAGCCACGATTAACTCCGAATGCAAGCGCGTAATGTGACTGACAAAAAGTACCTAATTTATATGTAAATAATGAATAAAATTAATTATATAATACATAACACTATTGAAAAGCGAGTGATATTATTATTATTATAGATTAGATAAATTTGTAATATCAAATAAATTTTGATGTGCCATTTCATGTCTAAGAAAGTAATTTAATTTCTATTTCGCGCAGAAGCACTGTTTGTCATATTGTAGAAGTCTGCATTTTTAGCTTCGTTTTGACATTTCATTGCAATTAATATACATGTATATTAATAAATATCATTGTAAATATGACCTGCATTGTTCTGTTTCAAAATCATTACGAACAATTGCATTTTCGACCAGCAAAAGTAATCATCGTTGTGGATTTTTACAACGTCATAAATTATCCTGTGCACAATACGGCAAGAAGAGAAAACAAAGGAAGTCAAAGATGAAGTAGATAATAGCACCTGCCTCTTTCAAACCAACTCAAAGTACTCTGTAAATTGAATTTAACCAACTGCATTGTGAATTGCCCCTGCAATCGATTTGGGCCTCAACAATGTGGAGATGCACTATTTTCTTCTCGTTCGATCCAAGCTAAGAATTATCGAAAATTTATACTATGTGATATGTGTATAATAATGACTATAACAATATCTTTAAATAAAATAAATTGTAGCACAAGTCATATTTGAAAAAAAGTAAATCTATTTCTCCATAAACTAATAATATCAAAATAAATAATAACAATTCTTAATTTTTTAATTTATATCATTAATACGTAAATTCTGCGAATATATCTTTCCCACTAGTACCATCATTAATATTATTTTATAAAAGCAAGAAAATAAATTATATTGTCGCTTTTTATGTTGTACACAATATTAGAATATTTTTCAAAATAGCGCAAGAAAAGAGATGTATACATAAATATAGAATCATATATTCTTTCTATACGCTGTCTTACAAAAATCACATTATTCAGGTCCGACGATAAAACTGCTCTTTCCCGCTTTCCCGATTATAATGTGCCGTATCGTTAATTTCCGAAGAAATAAAACAGGAAGGTATATGTAATGGATTTAATAATAATAAAAATATAGT
Organism: Cataglyphis hispanica; assembly: GCF_021464435.1. Lineage (NCBI taxonomy): Eukaryota > Metazoa > Arthropoda > Insecta > Hymenoptera > Formicidae > Cataglyphis > Cataglyphis hispanica. The sequence goes on from NC_065956.1 coordinate 11,959,549, forward strand.
AAGACTGACGTGGAGCGTAAAAGATTACCATGAGAATAACGCCGACAGTTTTAATCGCGATAAAATATAATAATACCGAATAATTCACAATGTCGTGATGAGGAGAAAATATATTGGAAGAAGTACAGTTAATGTCTGACCTGATAATCGTTATGCATGATAAAATATGACATTAACGATAATTCTCATTTTTGACAGATTTCAAAATGTATAAGTGCAAGTTCTGACGGTCCCGCTTGAGAACTTACGACTTTATAATCTTCGTGAGCTCGAAAGATCTCCAAGGAAGGGAAAGCGCCAAGTTTGGCGAAAATTCAATCTTCTCGTCGAAATACGGCGCGCGTACCAGACCTCACGATCTAAACGATCAAGTATTCATTTCCAATTATACTCTTGAAACAAGATATTACAAGTGTACAGCGGAAGGCTGTATAATACATTTTGCACATATACCAATGTACGTCAATCTAATCGATGAATTAAACTACAATTCGAGATACAAGTGATTAAATACTAATTATAATTTCGTAGCCAGTTTGAAAGAGATGAAATGTCGGCAATTTATTAACATTACGATGAATTAAAATTTGGAATCACTCTATTAAAACGGAATTTGAATTTACATATCGCGCAAAATATATTTTAGTCAAAGGTGCTAATGTGCGTTTGCATCGCAAAATATCATTATCGCATATGACATCGTTCTCAAATATTTGTCATTAAAATACATTTCATTTTTATTAATTTTAGATGAAATGTGTTCTTTATAGTTACCTGCTTACAACATGTTCATTACATATTAAATAAATGACAAAATGTCATTTCTTTTTATATTTAACATTTTCTATAATAATGACGTATTTTCTCTTTTTTCAAAAATAATATCTTCATTAATTAATCAGAGATATAGTCCAATTTGACAGTCAACAAATATTGTCTGCGATTATGACGGACATTTCATCTTGTGCAAATTAATTAGTTCGCCGAGGTCACCAAGGGAAATAGCAAAGATCTATTAATTGTAAATGTGTATCTATTAAGTCAGAATATTTGGACATTGATACGGCTAATAAAAGCTCTGTCTCGTATGAGTAATATTACATGTCAAAATTGCTATCTGTTGAACAGTATACGGAATATCATGTTTATCAAATAAAACGTGAAATTCGAAAAAACCAATTGCATTCTCATTCCGCTTTTAAAAATATTTCTACCAACACGTACACTTGTACGTAGATCGAATGGTAATTTGAAAGAGAAGCAAAAATAATTACGTCACTGCAAAATTCATGCGCTGACGTTATGCGGGCGGATAAAACAACTCGCGGAAATGTTCGTCGCGTACGCATATTAAATTCCTACCTACAAAACCCGAGTATCGTTAACAACAACGGACTCTTTGTCCGAATTAACGAACGCTTATCTGCATTGTGCTCGGGAAAGTACGGCCGCGCCAGGCAGTCCTTTCAATTATTGCAAATAAGCTTATAATGTAATTTTTCAATGCGTACGAAAAAATACTTTGGTCTGACCGTTGTCAGAATTAATACAAAAAAACCCTATTTATTAGCAATTTTCACGAGAAAAAAGTAAAGTCAACGAACTTTATCTGTTAGGCTAAAAATAATTCTGCCTCTTTCACAAAAATATCAGAACATAATTCGTCGTACGGTGATAAAAAGAATCTGCGATTTGAAGAAGTTATATGTTGACTTACAACAAATGGCGCGCGAACGAAGGAGAGAGAAGCGCGCTTTAAATAAAAAGTTATCTCTTGAATAATACACGAACAGAAGACAGATCTAACTGGCGGGAGATGTTAGTTTTAAATCCAAGTCGCTTTATCTAACATTTATACGAATCATTCAGGTGTCTGCAAATTCCAATTCCGTGCGGTTAAAAGGGAAAGAAGGAAGCGGATCTCGACGGAACGCGCGGATAAATCACTGGCCGTGTTATACCTGTACGAGCTTCACAACCGATAACGTCAGGTTATTTTTATCGAGTCGGCCATTCGCGAATCGCAGTTTATGCCAAGCACGAAGCCTTGCGTACGTACAATACGGAAGCCGAGACGGCGAGAGTAGTTGTCGAGAGAGAAACATACCAGACGTGGGGGTGAGAGTTAAGGGAATGCACAAAGCCGCCTCTGTCGAGAGGGAATAGAGGCGTTCTCTGTGCTTTCAGACATCCTGGTATTATGCATCGCGCGCACGACAGACCGACAGATCGTCGAGCAGGGCCGTGCCGGAGGATTGGGCCCCGAGATGAGATTTTCTTCCGTCCGAGAAAGCCGTCGGACTCACTCGCGGCGCTTGGACGAACCCGATTCTGAGAATATTATTTCGAATCCGTCAGAGGGAAAGATTTACGAGAGAGTAGCTCTCTTTCGCATCGTATTGGAGCACCGTGGCGGCGTTTGCAATCGCTTGCCCGGAAAAAGTACACCTTTCAGCGCAGATTTCCGTTCGCGTCGTTTATTAAAGATGAGCGAAAAGCTGCTCCCGTATTAAGGATGAGTCGTGCATGCACCGCTTCATCGTCGATGTTGGATTCACGTAAATGTTAAATTCAGAATAAACTCTCGCCTCTCGTCGGTTTCGTCACATTTTGCGAAGATTCAATCTTCTCGATCTTGTATGTTGCTTTTCTCTTTCGCACTCGTTAATTGCTTTATATAATGTATGAAGCGTTTCGAGATTTCCAAAGACTAGATATTATTCTGAGGAAAATATTTCGCGGCTTACTGCAATTATTATTGATATTTGATTTATAATATTTTAATGCGAAAACTTCCCTTGGCGTAAAGTAACTTCACGAAAAAAAAATGCAATATATTATCTTATATAATTTGTGTTAATTATTATGTGAAATGTAAGTTTGTTATTTTAATCTTCCAATATATTTAACTCAAGATAAGGACCGCATGATTATTTTGCTAGGACAAGTAAGAAAATAAAAATCGAAATGCGCGATGTAAAAAATTTCATGTCAAATTATATGAGTTATTTTGACATAGTGTACTATAAATGTCTCTCTCAAGTGACGGGGAAAGTTTGAAAAATTGCCAATAATGCGGAATCATGGAAAGAAAAAATAAGCGACTATACAACATAGTTGAAAACTCGCGATTATATTTTATTTTTCGATATGTTTCAAGTGTTGAAACAATTCATAAAAGTTCGACTAATCTTGTTTGAAAAGGAAAGAGAGAAAAAGAAGCGGAAGGGAAGAGGGGAGAGGCGCGCTACGTGAGGAAGTACTCAAAGAATTTATTTTCACTTATCTATACTTGCGCAAACCAGTTAACACGAATAGGAAAGAAGGCACTTTGTTTTAAGGATCTATTACACCGTGTATAACGTACACCCTATTACACATCTTAAACGTCCCTATAAAATAGGCGGTACTTAGTTACAGTTACCCTGAATAATAATTGTAAAAAGTAAAAAGCGATGGAAAAAATGGCACTTACGTACAAAAATTTAATTTATTTTTTATAACTCGTTGAAAAAAAAAAAGTTTCGGACAAAAGACAGAAAGCAAATTTTTTTATACTAGAAATGTTATTTTCGATTATTTAAATCTCCTTGTAAAAGTAAAATAACGGTCATCTCTTTAAAATTTATTAAATTATGACAAATATTAATTACAGAAATCTAATAATGCATTCCAAATAAAGTGATGATATATTATTATCTGCAACATTAATGTAAAAAGTTAGATATTCTCGCAGAGGCAAATACATTATTTATATATTAGACAGTCGCACAACATCGCAATCAAAGTTTTGTGATAGTAAAATATAATTTCTCTTCTCTCGTTTCTCCCACAAAATATATATACTTATGTTTTCATTATTCTGAATATTTTATCAAGCACACGTACGGTATATTTAACAATTCAATATCAGGAGAAATCTCATTAACTCACCGAGTTTACGTTCTGACAGCTAATATCATCGATGCAGCTGCAGTTCGATTATCGTCACTGCCGGAGAGATGGTGCCGCTTTATCGAGGTCTGTATAATTCCTCTCATCGCGGAGTATCGTCCGTACGCGAGCAATAAATTTTCGACCAAGAAATCTTCTATCCGCTTAGCTCCATACAACGATGCCATACCGGAAGATGCAGACTTTTTTCTAGCATTTAACGGTTTTTCCTCTGTCTGCCTGTCTGTTTCTCTCTCTCTCTTTCTCTCTCTCACTGAATCATTCTTTCTTTTTCTCTCTCTCTTTCTCTCTCTCTCTCTCTCTCTCTGTTAATGGGACCATAATCATTAAATTGCACTTTCATTGGCCAGCGGCAACAGCCAAGGAAATGTCAGCGATAAAGCCGAACCGAGCGATAAAAGCTCGTCGAGATGTCTAACGACATATCTATGAACGATTTTATTCGTGAAATGACATTCACGATTTACATTACGATTGGCATATAGTAACGAACATAGACGTAAAAATTGTACGAAGCTACTTTCACGTACGTTAATCATAAACACTTATAAGTATCATGATCACATCGCACGCAAAAAAAAAGATGTACGCAAAAAATATACGCGATATCGAATAATTAAATATAATTAAAATATAATTTAGATATTTTTTTTAAGAAAATTAGATATCTTTTTTAATAAAAAGAATTAAGCTTCGATGACACGTTTCTCGATTGTTCTAAATATTTGCTAAAGATGCCAATTTTTATTAATAAAAATAGCTAATATTTTAGTAATAAAAAAAGATAATTGCTGCGTGCATATCAGTTTTATTAATGTTTTGTGAATTAGTTGTTTTAGATTCGTTAACTTTATATATGTACAGCTATGCAAGTTGTTTTATTATTCCACTTCCAAATTGTATATTAAAGAATTAGATCGACGACACTCGCGCGTTGATGCGATAATATTCACACATTCTTTCTCAATTTATCACAATTGCTACTTAAACTTTCTAACGAGCGGAAAATTAAGGAAAATGATAAACCGATTACGGTGAAACTACTAAAACCGATTTCACCGTAATAACGTAAGTGCTGCAAGGGCGTGAAACCGTCCGCCCTTATCATTCACATCGACGCGATGCTCGATTGCGGCGACCCTTTCCGGATCGCCGGAGAAATTTAATTTCCAAGTTCGTCGGCCCTTCTCGCGCACGTGTCAATTATTACGACGAAAATCTCACTATCTTACACACCATTAATATCTGCGATAGCGAGGGATGGCGCATGGTTGTTCCCCTTTTTAATGGAAATGAGCCTCTCGCCCGAGGGACATTCTGAAGAATCATCGATTCGACGAACGATATGCGCGAGAGATAATGCATCCTTGTCGCGATTCGAGTATTAGTGTTACTTGAAAACTATGTGTCTAAAAATCTGACAAAATTTTAACATACATTTCTAAATGATAAATCTTTCAACTATCGGAGCATCAACTCTGTTGCATCGATTAATACACGCGAGAAATAAAAAAATAATTTATTCATTTGTTAGTTCAAGTCGCAATAACTTTCTCATTTCCGCTGGGCTGTTGCGAACAATATTGATCTTCCTTTATATAACAAGGCATACGGCAAAGTGCACTCATATATATGAATCCATCTATATATCTATCGTAAGTTCCGTGATGTAAGAGCGTCCAAGAATTACGGATCGCCAACTATCGACAAGGAAAGCTAGTCGATAGTTCTCTGCTCTAACTGCTTGCAAAAGGATCTCGTCTGCAGGACGAAAAAGTTGCGCGTCAAGGGGAGTTCGTTCCATCTTCACTCGCGGGAGGCCCGCTTACTTTTGTTGAGTGATCGTCGTATTGACCCGCTACCTACTACGAGAGGATAAGACTTCGAAAAGTCTCACAGTGTGAGCAAGAACCGATAAACCGGTAAAAATGGACAATGCAAGAAAGTTTTATAAATGTCACGTTGTTTTCAAGCTTAGAATCTGACAGTTTATATAAATATTCAAGCGCATTATCGCGTATGATGTATACAGTAACTGCAATAAAAAAATTATAAAACATATATTAGAAAGATATAAGAATTATTGAATTTAAATGAGTTAATATTAATAAAAAGTTAAATAATCTCTATTAAAAATTCTTTTAAATTGAGAAAAAAAATTATTTCGGACAACATCAAAAGTTTCTTAGAATCCTCTCGTCTAATATATCACGAAATTCACAGTTGACGTTATTAAAATATTATAATCAAAATTATTTTACAAACAATTTAAAGTTACGTTATAATTCAAAGCAAAATTAACAATAATCGTTTAATAAGACACTCGAAACGAGCGGTGAATTAAACAAAGAAATATATCGAGAATCTAAATTTACGAAGAAGCAAAAGAATCAACGCAATCTCGAGTGGCTGCTCCACGAGATAGAAAACTTTAAAGATTGGATAAAGTCTGTTCAATCTGCACTTATTAGAGAGAACCTCTCCTCTCTCGTCAAACACCTGGGTAAAGTCCTTGTAAGGGCACTGACAGCAAGATAGAACTGGAGTTTGTAATCACAGGACACAACAAAAAGAGAGTCAAGAAGGAAGGTGGAATAGTTGCAAGAAGAAGAAGCTAAGAAGGATACGAGAGAGAACATATAACACGGTACTTGACTTCATCTACTCTTCCTGCTGTTCAGTGGTATTACACGGCTAATCGATAATCAATAGAAAATCTGCTTTAACGCGAAATTCGCGAGTATATACATAATTATAATATAATCCCTAAAAGAGATGCACTTTAGTTTAAACCATGCTAACATCTCTCTGCGTCTGTAAATTTTACGCTCCATTGATCAAATGTTATTCATTATATTGCTTAATTTCAAGATGCATATAATATTTCTCCTTATCGATATTTCGTATGATTATTCAATCGTTAATAATTGATAATTAAAGATTTTTAAGTCTTTTGTTAAGAAGAGGCTAATAAATTGAAAAAATTTCAGAATATTCCATTGCGAACGTGAAACTTTTCGATTCTCAATAATAACCGAGACAGTTTATTACTTAAAAATTATTTTTAATCACGAATATTCGAGTAATGACTTACGCTCAATTTGTTAAATACATTAAATTCCATTATACTTGATGTTACTTAAATATATCTACAATCTTCGCTCAGTGTTCTAATATTACATAATATCTCTTAAAATACCAGCTATAAAATATAATCAAGTAAATATGTAAACAGAATTTCTTTTTATCTATTATAAACTACATAAATGCATTATCTATTAAAAAACAATTACAGTAAAACAATAATTTTTCTGTTTCGCAAGGTAAAAAATATTTAATATAAATTAAATAATAAAGAATTAATATGAATTAATTTGAATTTATGACATTGCGCAACTCTCGTAAATTTATGACACAATTTCTTGATTTTAACACTTGTATGTTTGTAAAAATTGCCCAAGATTGAAAGATTTTACGAATTTGTAGATTTGTATCCGTTTGAAACATTTCGCCTTTTTCGCTATATAAACTCTCAATGACAGTATAAAACCGGTAGAATCCCGCAATATTTCGACTGCAACGTTCGCAATATTGCAGTCGATCCGTCGTCGCGTAGCGAGATCGAAGAGAACCGTTCGGCGCCGAAGTAGCAAGCAAGGAAAGAGGACAAATGTATCGGCGTCTACAGGAAAAATCGTCACTCGCCTTTCCAATTACGGAACACTACATCACGAACAGCTTTCTACCGAGTTCCCGGAGGGACATGTGTCCCCCTTTTAGGAGATCTGTATCTTCAAAGTGATCTATACCGAGTGATTTGAGATAAGTAGCCCGGCTCGCCAACAGTCGTCCAGTAATCTTCTTAAAGTTCTTTTCGAGCTCTCACATCACGCGATATTCGCGATCGTCGAGATATAAGTCAATTTTTGCACATTCTTATTTTTCCTTTGTTTAGAAATTATTACTAGACACACGCCATGTAATGCATAAGAAAAATCATATAAATTCTATGTATATTAGAAAATATATGATTTAAAATTTGTATTAAAATATTATTAATGTAATAGAAATATTTTTCTTCAATCAATGATGAGTTAGCTATATTAAGCAACACATTACAGTAATTATAATAATATATTATTAAGACATATAGAAAGAAACCATTATTTTAGAAACCTATTTTTAATTTTTTTTCTCGCATTGTTTTTATAAACGTTCAAACTAATAACTTCTACATTTGCATTTTTTTTTTGCGACATGATAAATACGTATGTCTTTTAGAGAAGGTAGATTTCTGCGAACCAATAGATGACAGTTCACACTTACACAATTACAACTCGACGATCTTTCTTTTAAAAAATATCATTCGTTGACTTAAGTTGTCCACGATGTCTCGCAATGTTCTTACATACTTGTCGACAATGCTTAATGCGGAACAAAGAAGAGAATAACGATTGCGATGCATTCGTACGTGCATTAGCATCACAAGGGATTTTAATTAAGCCCACATTGTACGCGTGCATAAAATAGCGTGTCTTTCCTTAACAAAGCCAATCCCAAGTTCATCTTCTAGCGAGATAAAACGTGCTCCGCGAGAGTCACAGGCGCGAAACAAGATGACCATTACGATTGATCCATGAACTGAAGTAAGAAAACCGCAAGAAAATATCCGTTACAGACCATTAAAACACTCGCGAAAGTTTGCAATCTTAAATGAAATAACTTTGTCGAATCAAAGATAATCAAATTTGCGATAAATGCTTCGATAAATGATTAATCACAATTTTAATTATTTTTTTTATCAAATAATAAAATATCAAATTAATTAAATCGCACATAGCTGAAAATTATAATTTTATAATTTTTAAATATATAGTCAACGTTATTTACGGATGAGAGGTTCTCAATTGAAATACCGATTCCATCAACGCTCTGCCAGAGATGATCTGCGCGTCATAATTAATAATAGATTGCATTTCATAAGTACAGCAGCCACAAAGCGAATTCCATATCCGATTCCAATGCGAAATCTTAATCCGCATTCGAAGAGAGAATATTGCGCATCGCCATTCGCAAGCGCGAATAGCGTTCGATAGTATCGTCATAACTCCCGCAGAATCATAACCCGTCGCTTTAGAGCATTCTGTGTCGAATGAGGATTGCATCATGCATTTGGGTCGAATATGCATTCGGGTCAAATGCACACACGACGGTAATGCGTAAAATATCAGCATAGTGGACGCGATCGCGAAAAAACAGAAGCAAATTGGGACAAGTAGTGACGCCGACGTCGGATGGCGAAGAAAAAAAAAGAAGCGTCGCGAAACTTTGTGATTGCATTTGTCTTGTTGCCGCGGCAGATCCGCCAATGCAGCACAAAAACTACAATTTTTCAGACATCTACCCCGACTGACTGTCGTGCCGCGCGAGACAGAATCTGTTAAAAAAATTTCATTAAAATAACCACCATGCGTAGTTCATACTAAGTAAGACATTACGTTCGTTTCAGGATTGTAATAAATGAATTGTGTGAGATATTGTATACAAATCCTGAAAGTCCTCTCTTTTATTTTAAAGATATAAATATAACCGAAAGAGTTAATTAATTATTATTCGTAATGTAAATTTTATGTAAGTCGTAATATCGAATGTGTACAGTCACGTCTCTTGAAAACTAAAGAATACGAAAAAAAAACCAAAATTTATTTTGCATCTCGATAAAATTAAACTAAACTCAATAAAACTTTTATTAAATTCTTTCTAGAATATTATAATTCAGAAAAAAGAATTTTTCAAATTTTAAGTAATTACTCCTTTTAAGCTCTCCAATTGAAAAATCATTAATTAAATTAATGCGGATAAGTCCGTCGAGTACAATAAAGTGCCATCAAGAAGGATCTTGTGTGCGCAGCCCCATAAGGACAAGGAATCTCTTCGTCTTTCGAGAAATTCCAGCCAGGATCGTGCGCTGAAAAGGTTGCTTAAGGGGGATCTACCCATAAATTCCAACAGCCCCCGGAGGAGGCTGAACGGTAATTGCTCGTTTCCCTGACTGTTCCCGGGGCACGTAGAAGCCGTCACTGACCCATTGTGGTAGGTAGAAGCATAGATTCTAACTGCATTGTGGGTAATATTCGCGGCTAATACGGCGCGTGAATACGACGGTGAATACGGCGCGTTAACACAGTTTTGCCCAGCAGGGATGAACCGCGAATTCCAATCTTCCACTTGTGATAGTAAACAATTGCGCAGAAATAATTTCAGTTATCTAATTACCACGATTAAAAGCGCAATATAGAGGCACACTTAATAAGAAAATTTATAAAACTTCTTTTTTGTTTAATTTAGTGTGTAATTATTACAATTTTTAAATAATTCAAACATAATAATAAAAATTATTATAATGCATTGATTTTAATTTTCATCTCCAAATAAAAGAATTTGTTTAAAATTTTGATAATTATTAATAAAATCTTGATAATAATAATGATTAATAACTTTAATAATACTAATTAATAATAATATTTTAACAATTTAATTTAACAATTTAACATTTTAATTTTCATAATAACATTTTAACAATTTAATTATCATTAAGGTTTTCGTACTTGTTATTATATTAATATTTTCTATTTGTACATTCTGCTAAAAATCGATAGAGAAAATTTACTTATAAAATAGTTTTTCGATTGTCGCACTTATTCGTGATTCGTTAATCTCACAATTTCAACTGAGAACGTGTTTTAATTTTTCAACCCGTGACGAAAATATTCCGCACATTCAAATGAACATTCATCACGTTACTTTTTTTCATATGGCTTTATATTTTCAAACATTATCGAGTATTCGATTGGATACTACCTCGGTTTAAAATCATAAAACGTTCAGGTTTGCTTAAAATATTCCACTCAAATATTTAGGCAAACAATATCTCAGTTTGTGAAAATCAAATGAAAACGTGACTCTTATATCGTATTGATCGATTCCTACGAGCAATAGAATACATATAGTATAAAAAAAGAAAAGAGATATACATATAAAAGGCATAATATAAAAGATGGCGTTGCTATTTTTACTCTCACATACACAAAAAAATTCAAATTTAATTAAATCTTGAATAATTAATGTGTATATTACTTTGTTAGAAATGCGCGTTAATAAAATTGGAATATTATGAAATGAAAATCTTGGAGAAGTAAATTCAAATTATTAAAATACGGCCGAATTAATAAATGCTGCGTTTTTCTCGTAACATGCACAAATTTTTTTATTAAAGAAGCATTTATTAAAAGGATATCAACATTTTCTCGAGCATTCAACAAATTTTTCAGAATCATAATTAAATGTTTCTTATATATCGTTATTATATTTTGTCGTATTTTCATTAGGTGCACTCTCGGCAGAATATCGATACCTCGAAGCCAATGCAATATGCATTCTATAACTGCATTGTACGCAATCTGCCACGGGCAATACGACACATGATAAACACGTGGGCAAACCTTCGATGCATTAACACAGTTTTGCCCCGTGATGATAGCCGCTCTGAATTCTCCTGTGTGTCGACTGAACAGAACATACACCGCCAACTATTTTAACAGAATTTCATGCGCGCGACGCACTCTCGATAATAAACTGTTTATTTATTGATTGTTAACACGACGAAAATATCAATTTCCAGAGTTATTATTTTTAGAAAACGCGACGTAGCGAAACAGGTTCATTATCATTCGCGTTTTTGCTCTCGTCCGTACGATAATTCATTTCGAGATAGTTAATTGTTAACTTTTATATTCGCCCACGGCTATATACGTATACATATATTATATATATATAATGCAGGTATGTATGCGCTTTCGCAATATTTATAAATCTCCCTTTTTTCATAAATTAATCGTTTATTTTACAAATCTAACGCGAAATATTAAGCAACTTATAACTACTATTAATCTGTGGAAATTGTAAGTACCGATTTATTTAGATCAAAAATTCACGCTACAATAAAAAATAACATAACGCAATTTATCAAAAATTATTTCGCATCAACTTTATTATTCGATATGACAAAGTATAATTCGCATAAAATAACTTGACTAAAATTTTTTCTTTATTTTTTCCGCATCACCGCCATGAATTTTCTGAGAAAGATATTCGAGACGTATCTCATCCTAAGGGATGGCTTTGAGAAATATCTTGCGTAAACGAGGCTACGCGCGTCAAAGTGGCTTTTATACTGTTAATAAAAACGACTCTTATGTCTCTTTTTTTTTCTCATCATTTCTCATCACCGGATGTTTTCACGCCCATAGCGGAAGAATATACATGAAAAATTGACGAATCCGAGCAACAGAGAGAAGCAACAGCGTAAACGATAGCAACAATTGTGTTCAACAATGTTGTGCAAGGGATATAATTGCATATTGCGTTCAATTCGCTAATGGTTCGCGGCGCACAGGATGACTCCTCGCTCCCTTTTACACATTCATCCCGGCAACGGTTACACCATTATTAACCCAGTTCGTTACTACGACCGATGATGGATTGCCTCGACTATGCTCCGGAGGGATGATTCATCGTTATCGATGCGTTCGACATGATCTATCGAGATTAACGATCGCTTGCCCATTGAATTCTTTCGGCTTTATTTAACGATTTTCTTATTGGCGACAATTCTTGCATACACAACGTGCGGAAAACACAATACTGAGATCGGGTAAATGCATTTTTATATATTCGATAAAACCGCATTCGATGACGATACATTGATAAAATATGAATTATTGAATAAAATAAATAAATAAAATCGCCTTTTTTATATAATAATATATAGTTATTAATTTTATATATATTACATATATAAAATAAATATATACTTTTTTTCTATTAAGACAAAAAAACAGAGAATTTTAATCATTACATAGTATTTATGAAAATAATTTACTTTCGAAGCATCTGAAAAAAATAAGCAAAACTTTTCAAAGGATAAATTCTTTTCCAATCTTTAAATAATAACTTGCGCGTAATAATTTTAAGAAAAAATTTGTTGTTGCCTTGATCTTTTTTTTACATTATTACCCGCACGTTCAATAACCTATTCATCAGCATACCCGCGTTTTCTTTATCGTCGGACATCGACTGTAAAATACGGCCTATTTATTCTTCGTTGTGATTCTTTCTCTGTTAGAACTCCTATTACATTTTCGAAGCATAGCGGAAAAACTCGCGTGATGCATCGCGATTAATTCCGTTTCACGTGATCGCGCAATACGGTAGAGCACGAGCCGATATATCGCGGAAGAAATAAATGCGCGCATGGTAATTCCAATCATTACGCAATGATCAATCGCCGCAAAATGCTTCGCGCGTTAATCAAATAAGTAAGCTTCTAAATATGCGCTTTAAACAAATATTATGTCCGTATATAACTATGTAAAAAAAATTCAAACAGAAATATTTCTCCCTCTTCAGTTCTTTTTCCCTCCTTTTTTTACATTTTATATGTAGCACATTCTATTATTATACGCCAATATTTATCAAAAAAAATTTAGATTTTAAATTTTTTAATCAAATGTCAAATATATATATATATATATATATATATATATATATATATATATATACATATACATTTTTGTCGCATATATAAAATTGATTAGACACGAAATGCGAGACAATCTGTTTTTCAAATCCAAAAATATCTTTCAATTCTCTCAGACGTGTCAGAAACTTCTTTTATTTGAACGTGATCAATAGAATTAATCGCAATTCCCGATACCGTAACCTTTTGTATTGTTCACATACGTTCCTCACAAAAAACCCGCGTAAAACTTTCGCTTTGCGAGCGCAAGGTTTGCATTTACACGCCTTGGTCAGAACTGCGGATAATACATCAGCGAACCGATACGTGCCGGTAGATACGTTCGACGGCCTTGGACGTATGCAAACTCACGTAAAACGAAATGAAATCATCCGCATGCAATTCCACGTCGCACATTTGTATAGTTGCGCGGCGACGACACGTGTGGGCGGCGGCCATCGATCCCACTGAGATCTCGCATATCGTCGTCGGTCGCTTAGTTTCTCCTCTTCATTAGAGCTCGAAATTAATTGAATGGAGCTCTAATGACCGGCGAGATTTATTAATCTGCCGAACTGGGCTGTCCGATTGCGGTCTAAATCATGAAATATACACGGCAATTCTATGACTGCATGCCGCAGAGTGTCAATCGCGATGAGAAATTTTCTAACCGCCATCGCGATTGTCTGCGACAGCAAACCGTATAAATATTATATATGTATACATATATATATAAAATTATTGTCCTATACAGTTCTATGTATATACATATAACGATAAATTCTTTATTTTTTATTCAACGTGCAAAAATATATATTAATATAATACATGTATATTTCCGCATATTGTAACTTTATATATTGTAATTGCATGATCGTATAACAAAGAAAAATATCAATATATGATTAGTTTAGAAAATTAAGTCTTTTTAAACGTGACGTAGTAGTCAAACAGAATATTTTACATTCGTCCAGATTGCAAACCGTACTGTTTCGAATTTCCAATTAAATGTATTTTGGAGACAAACCACAATCGACGCAAAATACACATTTCGTACACGTACGCAAAATGCAACTCTTCGCGAAAACTGTTAACAAAAAGTTTGTTGTGTACAGTGTAGTACCTTTAGCCAGAAATTCAGCTGAGCTTTATTTACTTTGGCTATTGTTACCTTTACACCACAGAACGCAACTGTCCGCGATATATTAAACTGAATATTCGCGCCCGATAATTTTTGTAACTAATAAAACGCAAACAATGTGTGACTATGAAAAGTTGGCCATTAAATGTAACAAAAATAAATATCGTAACAAGATGTCAAAATCCAATAAAATAAAATAAAATAGATTAAATATCATGAATCTTAAAATAAATTGATAAAATTCATTCAACTTGTCAGACTTGTCAATCAATGTGAAATTTCACGATTAGATAACGCCGTGATTCAATGCATAATTTAATCCATTAATAGTTAACGAGTAAAAAATATATAATTAGATATTTGAAAAAAGATATATATTCTTAAAGTTCCAAATAATTATTACATCTTATTGTTAGTGTATAAAGTAATGTGGATAAACATGATAATTATAATAGTATCAATCTGATATCCTGAGAAAATAAAAACAATCATCATTTAATTCAAACTCTATTATATTACAATTATGGTCTTCAATAGACTGAATTAATCGCGACAACTGAATGTTTCATTGTCGTATCTATATAAATCGAGATATTTTGATATATATATATATATATATATATATATATATATATATACATGTATCTATTATAGCAATGCATCTATTTACGGCAGGTTGATACAACACATGTCCCACTCGTGCCTGTTTATTTAATGCATGTGAATGAACTATCAGGCGCAAGTGTTTGGCAAACGAGGCGAATGGTCGTATGTACCTGTGAATGGCGCATTTGTGAAAGGAATATCTGATTTTAAATACGATTGGTCCATACAAACAGATGCTGTAATGGTATTACACGACACTGCGATAGATATTGTCAAATCTCCGTGATTTAACGCTTTTTTTTTAAAAAAAAAAGAAGATTCAAGGAATATAATAGTTTCGCGTAATTTTTGGATATTAATCTTCTTACTTTATCAATCCTTTTTATACCTTTTTTAAAATTAACTATAAATATAGATCTATTATATGTGAATGTTTTAATAAGCAAATTTCAGTTAAAAATTATATTACTAAATATAATCTAATATTAATTAAACTCATTAATTAAATAACAATATGTATATTTATAAAAAAATTATGGTTAATACAATAATCATTTACGAGCAATAACTAATTTTTTATTTTTCGCTACTCTCTTCTCCAATGTCATATAATAATATTTAAGAATTATATAATTAATACCCATATTAACCTGGCACCTGCACCACGAAAAATCGGGTTCGGCTATTTGATATTATATATCTTGAGAACGACAAACTAAATAAACATTTTAAAACCAAAATCACAGCAGTAACTAATTGCTTTGATATACTTTATTCTTGTGTGTAAGCTAGCACCCCCACTCTTTCGATTTTTTAAATTAAAATGCAAGCAATAAATGCGGAAATAATTTATTTTGATAACATTTAATGCCGAATACAATATTATAACAAATTGTTGTTAGCTACGTATTTTTAATGATTTTACTTTCCATGTTCATAATATATCATATTAATGCATAATTAAAAATTTAATATTTTCAAAATTTGTTTGCAGCTTTTTTGAGCAATTTTGAGTATTTGTTTTTTGATTTGCAACTAATTATATGTGTTTTTCGGAAGTGGAGGTGCTAACTTAATAGATTTAATATCGTTTTCCTGCTCATGGGTAGGAGCAATAAATTCGGGCTTAGGGCAATAAATTAGCAACAAATTAACACTTAATTATGCACTATAGCCAAACCCGATTTTTCGTAGTGAGGATGCCAGGTTAATATGGGTATAATTAATAAAATATATGTAATTTATTTAATTTCTAAATATATGTAAAATATATGTAATTTTATGTATTAATATTATACGTATAAATATCTCTTATATATGTATATTTCATATAATGCAAAACATTTATAATCAAATTTAATACTAACTATTAGCACTAACTATCCTTCGTTATGAATATGCAATTTCGTCACACATCGTGTATTCGAGCAAAATTTACTCAGTAGTTGTCAAATGAAAGTTACACAGAGATGCGCAGTAATTCGCATTCTGCTCTTCACAATCTCTCGATCTCTGCGAGAAGACCACAAATATGTGGGGGGAATGTGTCTGGAGGGAAGAATGGAACCGACGAAAGCGTTAAAATGAAATATTTGCGGCTCAAGAAAAGAAATTACAGCCAATAAAGTTCATCATCCGACCGGCTGCGGTACATACGGTTGTAAACACATAGGTAGAAAGTTACTTCTACCAAAGAGCGAAAGTGATTGTGCCATTCCGAGACAACTCGAGGTCGTATATAAGTTCGCGCAATACAAAAATTACCCTCGAACATAATTCTTTTTTATTTTTCAACTGATAAAAGACATTTGCTTTCTAAATGTACATTTCTAAAATATTTGTTAAAAAGATGCGAATTATTCTTTATATTATTCGATATCGTTAAACATTTTTCGTAAGACTTTTTTATCATTCTGTAAAATTGTCGACACGTATCTGTGTTTATAGATAAAAGCGGAGAAAGAGATTGCAAGGCGATTCAATTTCTTCGCAATCAATTTCTCGTAAACGCGCGATGTAATAAATTTATTTCTAATAACGAGAAACCTTCATTGTAGTTTAATGAAAAAAACATATATAGATATAAAATCTAATATATATAAATATAAGATCTCCTTTACATGTGTGTGTGCATTTCTGGATCTTTATTTTGTGCATTTATATCGTTTACATCGTTTACTCTCTTGCCTATAACAAGTTTTACTTTTGCCGTGATATTTCACTCGATTTATCATATAATGTAAATTACGCCGCGTAAATTAAAGAGAACTGAGGAAAAATAAAAGTATTTTCTAATTGGAAAATTTTAATCCACACAAAGAATCCATTATTGTATTTTCAATTTAACATATAATTAGATTGCATTAAAATTAGATGCATATATTGCGAATTCTCATCCCGAAAATTACAATGCGTTTAAAAAAAAAAGATATCAAAAAAAAACCATATACAGAGATAAGACCACTATGAAAACAAAAAAATCAAACGATTGCACGACAATTCGTTCAGCTTATATTCGCTTACGTACAAGAGAGGAAGAGAAAGAACCCTTCAAGACTTATGTTGCATTTCGAAACCAGCATGATATAATGATATGGGTGAATTTACGAGCGGTCACAGCGTGTAGTTTCGACTTGATCGTTAATGTGCAGCTCATGCATCAGCATTAAACCGCGGTGTACCGACACAAGGCCCCGTCGGAAGGGACAAGTGTATTGTTAACGCTGGCTCGCAATGAGTAACAATAGCGGAAGCCACCCCGCGAATTAGTCGCCGCAGAGTGTTTCGCCGCGCGAGCACCTAGATTAGGCTCAGGTGTAACGAGTCAAACTGTCCGACATTTGTTTTCATTGTAATCCTGCATTGCATAATATGGCGCATAATATTGTGTTTGCAAATTTAATCGATAAAAAATTGCAAACAATAATTATATAGATAAGATTTTAATTTTTTTAAAACAAAGAAATCCTTTAATTAAAAAAAAATAGAAAATGTATTAAATTTAGATAAAAATTTAAAATATAAGAGCTTTTTATGTGATAAATTCTGATGCATTTATAAAGAATATTCTGGAAAAAAAGTATTAATCATATTTTAATTTTCATGCCAGATGCTGAATCAATTATAATTCGTATTTTAATTTTTCACAAAAACAGATGCTCAATAATCTAATAAAATCGTATTAAAATAGAAATAAAATATAATAACATAACTCTGCAATATACAATATAAAATTAGAACATATATAAAATGTCATCGTAAACATTTTTTGAAAAAATATTCTGTAACAATGATTTACGTAAACTTAAAAGACGCAATACACAACTGCGCATTGCTAGAACGGGAGAACGCAATCTCTTTTTACATCTCTATCTTTCTCTTTATTCTCTAAATGGCGTATATCGAAGTCGATGAGGTCAATTGTCAATATTTCTCTCTCTATTAACGAATACGATTCGTTAGGTTCATGTAGACCATTCGCCACAGTTACAACAGTATTTCCGTTAATCTTGCGAAATCATATATCTCTCGCAAACTGATATTCAATAAATTCCAGGAGCTCTATTGTTGTCGTATAATACTTTATATCTTTGCAAAAATGTATCTTCTATTCACAGCTTAATTTAATTCTATTAATGTATGACATATTTTAAAATTTCTTTTTTTACATTTACAGCAAATAAAGTAGAATTTAACTAATAAAGTCATTTAATATTTTCAGATAGCACAAAAAAAAAGAGAGAATTATTCTTAAAATAGAAAAAAAAATCTATTATTGAAAAAATTCTCGAAATCTTTCTTGCAATTACCGCGCGTCGCATTCTAATTAGATCTATCTTGGTTAGATAAATATATACAGCCCAGACTAAGATTAAAAAATAATTTTAATAGCTAGCCATTCTCTGTGCAGCGTCGTTTCTGGTATTTTGCACGTGGCAGTGATAAAGCACCTGTAGAATTAAGCGAGCGAAATGGTTCGCAATGTGAATAATGACGTTCTCCCTTCACGTACGCATTTCGCGTTAGATTTAATTAAATTTCCCGTTCTGTTAGAACTATCGTCTTTACTTCCGAGCACTGTCACATTCGTAAACATTGCGCAACACGCGCAAATTATCCATATATTCATGTATATATCAACGGAAATAGTATAATAAATTTTGTGACATTCACGATAATAATTTTTCCTTCTTGAATATTCTTGATACAATTACCTCTTATTATTATTTTTTTAATCTTCACGTGAACTAAGAACCCCGATTTTATTTAAATTGAATTGTACAAAAAGTAATCTTTTTTTCCAACCATATGATTAGATGCGCCTAAATAATCTATCCAAATAATTGCATATTGTCTGCTTTTAGTTTTTAAATTGTAATAGTATGCCAAGATGTAATGCCACCATTTATACACATTACACATTACACACACTTAACCTGCTACGAATGTCAAATGCATGCCGCTGTCAACGGCAATGACGTAGCTTTCGGTACGAGCGGTGATTAGGCGAACGAAGCTCTCGGATCGTGGCGCATTCACTTCGAGGGAGAGAGAGAGAGCAAGAGAGAGAGAGGGAGAGAACAGTGATGTTTTGTTGCGCTTATCATCAACGCAGCGCCCATGTATGTACGCATGTGTGTGCATGATGCTGATAAGGGTTGCGGCACTCGAGACGTAACACGTTCACGATTATCATCTGCGTGAATATAATCGCCTGTCAACGCGCGCGCGCGATTTCGCGTTTGTAAAATGCTGCACATGTGCGCCTAATGCTTAAATAAATCTATTTTCATCCGTCAACCAAGAGAGAACGTTTTAGTATTCGCGGCTGAAAATTGCGCAGCACAGTGTTTTATACCCACATCTGAACTATATATAATATAAATACAGTTTGTGTTTATGTCCGCAATTAAGTCGCTTCACAATATTGATGCTCCATTAATAAACATTATTTCTTTCCCGTTTAAATTCGCTTTACGCGATTTATAATTTACAAAAATGTATACCTAAGTGTGTATATTGTGTGATGCATATATTATCTCAAAACACAAATATCTAAAATATGTTCTACTTTTATGAAGCCATAAATTAATATAAATCTTAAAATACTCAAATACTCTATGATTTCTAATTCGAGTTACCAATATTATGTATATGAAATAAAATTTTTTATTTATTACCTATAATATTATTGTTCATAATATTAACGTCCACAATAATGGAGATATGACTCGGTTCTGCTCTATCTCAAGTGACATTTTTTATTATATATATAGAATATTATGTTTAATTTTGTTTATTAATATATAGAATAATTGTGGATCATGCAAAGCGAAAACTTTTAAATGAATTTTTAAATACCGTATCAGATTTTATTAACGATCGTACATCGCAAGCATCGAACCACGACAAATTTACCGTTTATTTCAACGTGAATTTATATTCAATGATCGATAAGTTTGACTCGCGCATAAATCGCACGCACACGCTCACGCATCTCTCGTAACTTCACGGTAATTGAACCATCCAGTAACGCAGAAAAGATTCGCTACATAGTCTCTCGGACAAAAAATATATTACAATTCGACGCGCCAATGGACAATGTGCATGATTGACATTCAATTTCAATGTTCGTGTTTGTACGATGCTGGCAACGTAGCTACGCGTGTTTAGGTTTAGCATATCTTTTATTGTAAACGCCGAGAATGATCGATGGAAGCAATCGTTGCATTTGAGAACACGCGCGAGAGGAAAGCAACCGGCTATTTTCCAATAGTTTTCTATTATGATCGAAGTTATGGTAATTCACTGTAAAATCCTATCTCTCCTTTTCGGTCATTTATTTGCAATACTTTAAAGCGCGATAATCCTGCTTCAGTAACTTTCGATAAAACTTCTTGAAAAGCAAACCTACTTTCTTAAGTTCTCACATTAAATATCGCGCGCGTTCGAGACATAAAATAAGAAGAAAATGAAAAAATGTATCCTGCAGAAACCTCATGATATATTACAATATTTATGTAAATTTTCTAAGAAAATTATATTTTTAAATTTTCTTAAAACAAATTTCTTTGTTCTTATTTTTTATTCATCTTTTTATATTTATTCTAAAATATAGTTTCCACATATTTTTAAAATTGAAATAAAGCATGTAACAATATATATATAGAATGCATCTTACTAACAAATGATATATAATATTTATATACTTATATAAAATTCACAAATTTAACAATATTAAACATATTTTTTTAAATAAAAATAATCGAACAATAAAGTGCATATCTATAAAAATTGCGACAATTAAATGCGCTACATTTGATTCTGAGTTTTATTTTTGTGGCGATTCTTCCGCTCAGATTTGTCCGAAAAGCACCGAAAAGAACGACAAGTTTGCATAACAGCCCATCTTAGCGTTTACGCCTTTTAAATGTCGACGTTGGCGTCTGCAATGTTGCATATTTCATGCATTTTTCATCAGATTTTTATGCAATATCGTCATGCAAATAACACGAAGCGCACGGAAGAATCGAGAGTACCAACGATATCACTTTATGTAGCAGGCGACATAAAAAGCGACTTCTCGTCGATGGATTGACAATCTACCGTGTCATTTATTCTCATTCTTTCTACTTGATGTCGCACGCGGGAGTTTTATACCCTTATATTGCGGAATATTTCTCCCTCTCTCTTCATATATATGTACATACATTTTTTTTTAAGTCAATAAGCGACTAACAAACTATTTTGCAATTCACAATGCAAATAATTCTGATTGAAACAATTCAGATATCAGCAACTAAATCAATTTTCAACGAGTGCTTTCTGAATAACAAATATTTTTATGAAGAGAGATAAAAGTACACAAAATATGCTTCGTGAAAATTTAAACGATGTCATCCCATTTCGATACGTAATCGAAACCTGTAGTCTTTGAATTAAATTCCAAGTAACTCTGGTCCTCGTCGTAAGATGATCGATATATTTACGAGAAAACTTAGCTTGTCTGCGTCAACGAGATAGGAAACTTGGGACGTAGATGGAAGGCCGAAGACTAACAAACTAAGGCTCCTGATAACTCGAAACTCGATCTCTCGACAAGTACACACGTGCTGACGCGCGCGAATCGACGTGAAATGAAACGAATATTTTATACGGGAGTCAACGAATTTAATAACAAATCAAAGACGATATTATTGCATGATTTGAAAATTATGCGCGTATATATGCGCGAATTGCTGCATAACACAAAAAGATAGAATATTTTTCAAAGAGAAAGTACCTGGACGAGAGCCGACATTTTGGCCAAATGCCGTCGATTAGTATGCAAATGTCTTTAAATATTTGTAATCTCTCCAAAACGACCACGAAATCCGCACTAATAGAGATGTAAAGACTGACAAAAAAAAGGTACTCGCGATGTTAGGCAATCGCAAATTGTAATCATTGAATGAATGTGCTTTTGGAAACCTGAATATATTTATTTTTTGTTAAAAAATCGTAGATTATCTCGTGAAAAGAAATAAAGATTATATTATAGAACAATATATAACATGTGACTAAAAAATGTATAAACAAATGTAAATTTATGCAATCTATGTGAATTTATATTGCTCCATATATATATATATATATATATATATATATATTGTAAATTCCTTAAAGCACGTACATAATTACTTATTAAGGAAAATACATAAAAGATAAGGTTTAAATACACGAGAGAGGTGGCAATAAAGTGGTTTACCAAAACATTACTCAAACAAGCAAGTTTATGAGCTGGAATCTTGTTAAATGTAATTAAGTATAATATATGCACATAAGGAAAAAGAGACGAGATAAAATAGAAATATAAAATTTAAAGAGACTAAAGACAAATATACAAGATGGTCATGCAAAATTTATTATGGATACATAAGTGCTTTGTTAAATAATTAATTAAGAATTAACTGAATGCTATGTGTCAATTAGAATATTTCGATAGATTTTATCTCTTGTGCCATTTTCATTTAAATTTCATTATTTTTAATATATTTTTGATGCATTTTGATGATCTTCCCCGCGAAATAGCGGATGGAACAACGCTTTTCCATTTCCGACAATCCCGCGACACTTCCCAATTGAGTATCTAGATGTTCAGAATAGAAACTGCAAAATAGCAACGATCGTCCGGCTTTGATGTGAAATCGAACACGCAGTGAGAATTCTTACAACGCTAAACGTGAAAAAAGAAAATCGTGCGGCGAAGGGCAACAATGGCGGTAAGGACGACAACCTCTGACCTATCGCTTTCACAACTCGCGACGTTCGATTAATTATTACTACGAAACCCTTACTCTAAAGTTTTCCCCACCGTTTCTTCCCGAAGCCTTCCCGATGCCACGCGGCACGAAGGAGTTTCTTCGACAGTTTGAGACGACGTCTCGAACAGTTTGCACGTTTCTTGCTTTGATCATCGATCGTTACGCCGCTCGAAATGAGAAAAGTCTGACAGCGTTTTCCTGACACGACGACTACCTTTCGCCTACGCAGATATTTCAAAGTTCAAATGAGATTTGATGTCGCGATCTACATAGTACGACGAGATGATAGAATCGAAGAATGTTTTCAACGATTGTTCTAAACACAATTTTTTTTAATAATAAATAAAGATTTACATATATGAAAATTTATTTTCTCATGAGAAATATCTGACTTTATGAAATAGCATAATACATTTATTATAAAAATTTTGGGAAAAAATTTCCATATTTGTCAGAGATCTTTTTAAAATTTATCTTTACATATGTTATCAATGTTAAATTTTAGACGGTTTCTAATTTACAATAATATTTGGAATAAAATTTTATGAGTCACGTGTGTATTCCTAATTTTTTTCTATAAAATGTCTTTTGTATTACATATATGTATAGAATATAAATTATAAATGAAATTCTGTCAAAAAAACAATTACAAAACAAATTATAAACTGTCTTTATCAGAGATTTTATATTCAGCGGCATCAGAGAGCAGTTTTTCCTACCAGAATACATCATATTCTTTCGTAATCCCGAAACACTAATACGATGAAGCGTTCGTCGTAAAGTCACGTATCCTCCCGGTTACCAATCACCTGGGACTGGCACTTCTGGTACCGACAAGTTCAGAGGCAATTTCGAAACTCCATTCTGGTGACATTCCGCCATACGTTGCAGCGAGATGGCCGGGGATCGGTATAGTTATTGGCGTCGCTCGCATTCTCGAATTACCCGATCGCTTTTACGATGTGGAACAAAGAGAGAAGGGTGGGAGGAAAAGAGAGATAGGAGTGGTGCACGATGAAATAAATGACATAAATAGCGAATGGCAAAATAGGTCAGGCAAGAGAGTAAATAAGGCAGAAATCGAGAAATCGATCAAGTAAATTCGAGGTGGGAAATTACTAGGCGACAGGTTACAAAGCGCAGGCACACCGACGCGCGTACACATCGCATTTACAACGAATCGACCAAATACTATCGATTGTTAAGTGCGAACAGAGACGACGAATAAATAAATGGGCCGAAAAGAGCGCTCTCGGGAACTGTTAAAACGCGGAATACATTCGTTGCGAAAGAAGTCGCGAGTATTTGCCATGAATATTTAGAGTTCTACTTCAAATCGCGTTCAGACCGAATGACATAACGTGTGTTCACACAGGTCGTTTGATGGGAAAACATCACGTGTCGTGTAAAGTTTTCAAAAACTACATCGCGCACCATATTTTTGCCGCTTGCTATAAATTTAAACAAAAACATGTCAAATTATTTTCGTCACTAATAGTTTCTTGCATTTTTTTTTTTTTTTTATTTCTATAAGTCGAAAAAATTGACGCGTGGATAATAATGTGTATTTTATATTGTAAAATGAATAAATCTATTTAAATGAATTATTGAAAACGATTACATCTCCTTTAAAATTGAAAGATTAGAATCTAGAATCGAACCTAATTAATATATGACCGCTGGCATGCATTACTCGAAAACTAAATTTATGTGGATGTTGCAATGCATTTACGATAATCTCAGAGTTAAACAGAATCTATACCTTCAGAATTTCAATATAGAAGCTAGTAACAAAAAGTTTGAAACATCTAGAATTCCCTGGCATAAATTCCCATAAGTATTAATCGTTTTGTCCGCGTGTGCATATTAACTTTAACAGATTGTTCGTTATATATTTTAAATAATCAATAATAATTAAATGTGTAAAATTAGATATATGTACGGGCAGCTTTATACTCTCTTCAAGAATTAAGTAGGTGTATTGCAAATTTTGTTTAAGCACAAATCACTTCTCTCAATATGCTCCACTCTCATGAATATTAATATAATCGATTATAAATACGGTGTACGAGGCATCGCAACACAGAGCATTCACTTTATACTTTCTATGCACATTTTAGTTACGCGATGTTTATTTACCTTAATTTCCCTTTTTGAAAGTAATCCTTATCTTCCTAAATTCGAGATTACTAAACTTCATCGTATATAAGTGATTGACGCGAACAAATAGCCATCATTATGGAGAGAAATCGATATCTAAGATGAAAATTACTCACGCGAGGACTTCTCCATTGACGACAAGAAGATTCGAACGAGTGCGAATAAGGGAATAAATTCCAGATACCTCTCTGCGACTCGTGTCGTCAACTTGAGCTCAAAGAGTATCCATGTGTATACACATTGACACATCGAAGTACATCGTTTCTTGCATGCACTGCTCCTCGACAATCGGATGCACCCACGTGTACATAGACTCGACGCACCGACCAAAGTCACGATGACGTACACATCGGAACATGTACATATATATTTACCCGATTAAATCAAATCGCTATATTGTATCTTATACCGCGAAAGCGCAGTTATTCGAAATAATAATTCATACATATGTATAAAGCGAAAAATTAATTACCAGTCTATTTTTCACATACGAATATATCCCTTTATTATTCTAGATTACAGAGAGATGATCATAATTAGATTTTCGTAAATGTAATATGCACAAACTAAACGGATGGAATAAAGAGAATGAGATGATTAACAGAGGATACAAACGAGATATACGAGTTATTGGAAGCCGTAAAATCGACAATTGCACTGTTGGAATTAATGTATTAAGCTCCTTTACTGCAGCAAAGATTTATTGGCAATTACAAGGCTTTACCCATATTTAGCAAAAATGACAGTTGGATACAAAGTTACGGTTTGTTTCAACGAACGAAGCGAATTCTCTTTTCTCAGAAAAAATGTAAAAAATATTGATCGGTTATTAAAATTTTTCGATATTCTCATTAATAACAGTCAATTACATTTCGATTGAATTAAACTTCAATTCGAATAAATTAAAAAAATCAATTATTAAACTGTTTATGTAATTCCAACAATTCTTTACTTTTCAATACAAACTAACAAACTAATTAATTAAAATGGAAATAAAATTATTGAGCAAGATTCGACTTTAAAATCGCCTTCCAAAAATATGCATCATTTCTATTCCGCGTCTACATACACGAATGAGAAGCGAATGGACGAGCTTTCTTTCTTCGTGCCTTCGACCGCTTAAGCTGACTTCCAGTTCGACGCTCTGGAACTAAGTTTTCCGTGAAAGAGATGGATTTACGATGGATTTCTTCCTCAACTATTTTTCCCCCATCGTTCCCTCACCGTTCGAGGTCAAAAAATTCATCCGCGTCAAAGCCCCGAAAAATGCAGAAATTCACGAAGAACATCATGATATATGAACACTACCAGATTTCAATCTTTCCGTAATGTGGATGCGCGGAAACAAAAATCATGATTATTGACAATTCATTAATAATGATTAATGCGATGCAAATCCGATGGCGGACAGTGCATTTCCTCTTCCCCCCCCCTCTCTCTCTCTCTCTCACTCTATTTTATTGCGCGTTTTCCAACGAAAAATATGGCTCAAATACTGATTAGATATCCACGCGATTAATAGAGCGCAACTGCGATTATTATATGTCATATGGCGGAACGAAAGTGGGATGTCGCTGCTCGATGATATTGAAACCATTATTGGATCGATGGCAAACGAATCTCCAATGATATATATGCGCGATACACGTGTTTGAACGTTCCTTTAACTGGATACCAAATGATATTACAGCGATATAACCGCTAAAGCGCGGTCCGATTTTCCAAAGTTTAATTTATCGTAGCTCTCTGCTAATGCTGAATAATTTTCCGTTCGTTTATTGCAAACAGCGAACAGAGAGAGAAAGAAAGAGAGAGGGGGGGGGGGGAGGGAAGAGACGGATGCGAAAATACAAGAAGAGGTATGTTTTTGCTTTTGATATGTCAGCAAGCTCGAAAAATAAAACTGATTTGCCATGTTATATGTTGCTTCTGGATCGCAATCTCTCGCAAATGCAATTTTTATTCACGCAAAACAAGATTACTTGTCAACGATAGCAATCTTATCTAGAAAACCGCGAAAGTTTAGCTTTCAAAATAAATTGCCGGTACTTTCCGAACTTTGGTTCCGAAATATTGAACGTCGTGATAATGCAGCCGCTTTCGCATAAGCAGTTTCGAGGTTGACGTCAGTGTGACAGGATTGAAATTGGAGAATGCAAATAACGCGCGAACAACTGGATAAGGCGTACCTATATTGGTCTGATGGCCGGGCGACATTAACGAACAGTCCTTCAGAAATCCGGTCAAACGTGATCTGACGCGACAACAAAAGGAGCGATCGCGCCAGTCAATCAACTTTTTGCTCCAATCGATCGTCACGCGAGTTTCTCTTCTTCGGAATCGATTCTGCGATTTGTTAGCTTTGCTAGCGACTTGCTATGATTTCAACATGTTGCTAGCGATGAAATTTTACCCATCAATAAATAAAAATATTTTTCAAATATTTAGATATATAGGAAATATAGAAAATAAAAATCTAATAAAATAGATAAATAAAATTCTTCGTATATTATAAAAAAAAAAAAAAAAATTGAATGGCAATGTGACGTATATATATGTATATATTATACATATAATATGTCATCATTTATAATATCATTTTAATATGTCATACAGTGTTATGTGGGTTAATGATGCTTTTAATTGACGAATTTAATAATTGATTTCTGTGTGACGAAATCGTCCAACATATTTTCATCTATTACTTCAATATATGTTTGATCCAGTTTAAAATTATTAACATTAATTAGCAAATCGCACCATGTGTCCCGATAATATGCATGCCGTTGGTATCTTGCGAATGTTTTGCCGTAGTCACGTTTTCGTCGAATTAACGATCGTAAATACGATGCATCACAAGCACTAAATAAGATCCAAGTAGCAAGGAAATATGAGAATAAAATGCGACAGATAAGAAACAACGCGTATAATATTACTGACTTTCTTGAGATAAGAAGCAACCAATTAGAAAACAGAATAAAACAAACGAGTGCGTATATTACGTATATTAAAAAGCATAGATAAAAATAGCATAGAGTTATGTTAAAAAGCATATTCTACGAAATTGTCATTGGTCATAAATAAAATTTATAAAGAGCAAAAAAGTATTTCTTTTATATACAGATATATACGAAAACTTTCATTTATGAATCGAATTCTGATATTTATGCCTGATACTTTTCTCTCTTCCATATTTCACTGTGATACTTTTCTCATATATTTCACTTGATCCCGATGCTCACTCGTGCGTAGCAGAAATAATACACTCGATGAAGCTCGGAACAAGGAACAAACTAGGAAAACGCTCTACGCGTTATCGCTTCTATTGGTCTTCCGGCTTTTATTCCTCCTTTCTGCTCGTTATTTCAAAGCGTTCAGCGTTTCGCGTTTCGATAACAAAAAGAAAGCCGACGTCACATAGTCATGGCTGGGAAACGTCGCGACGATTCGAAAAAGGCTCGCGTGTTCGCGGTCAGCGTTTATTTACATACGTAACCGCGCGCTCCGCACATAATCGCGGGAGTACTTCGGGGCATTTGCGTTTGTATGCAAATGGACCCTTCGCTAGCGATTTATTCCGCGCTTCTAAACGTCCATGTCGTGAAATATGCGCGGCGCCTCTCCAAAGTGTATTTCCGAATGAACGCTGCCGCCGTTGCTGCAACTGCAACGACGCGGTCGACGAACGTTCGCGAGTATAAATAAATTTCGCGCTGACTTTTGCATAGAAAAACGCGAAATACCTATGGTCTCAATCCACGCTGTTTTCGGATCAACAGAGATCGGATACATCGGATGTGAATTGCTGTCGATGTAGTTTTGATATGTGAGACACAGAAGTCGAAATGTATAGGATTGTCGCGATCTGTTTGCCTTTTCAATTATTTTCACAGAATCGTTGTAATTGGCAGTTGAAAAATTGGACAGAATTGTAATGGTACTGTATAATTGTACGACAATAATAGTATATTATACGCATTGTCCAAAAGATATAATAACTGTTTGTTTTAATAAGCAAAACAAAATTTTAAAACAAAGTATTTTGGTACGTTTATCTTTATAATTATAGAGATATATGGATCATATGAAATAAATCTTCCACAGATTTATGATTTTCGAAATACGGGAAATGATTTATTTGTGCTCAACGGTTTATTTCGGAAATTGTATTTCATATATTATAACAATAGTTGCTGCATATCGAAATCCAACTATCGGATTACAATTTACATGATTTTCGATCAATCTGATATTCTGTAGGACCGAGTTATTTGAAATACTGACTAATCTCAGCACGCGATGATTATTTATGCAATTGTTATCATGATTATGATTTAGCGAGCTGGAATAAAACGATAAAAAAACTCGACAATGTAAAATATATCCGTCTCAAAGACGGATTAGAGGTGATTGATAGAATTGCAATAAACAAAAAAAAAATTACAGTTTTTTCGTATAAATTATTATTGAAAACTGTTGTTAAAATTCGATTAATTTTTTTTATTATTAGTCGAATGATGATATTTGTAATGTAAAATAATAAAACGTCTATTGTTATTTTGCTTTTGCGTAATATGAATCGTTGACACATACTTTGAAGAGCATACTATCACTAAATACTTAGAAATTCTAACATCTGAACTCTGTTCACTCTTTTTCAATGGAGCATAATAATTTTAAAATTATTCTTCTTTGCATTTTAAATACTCATGCATATTCAAGTCAATTCTAAAATAATCGAGTAGAAACGACTAGAAATTGATTATTTAAGAGATCGAAAAAGAATCAACTGACATAAAAAATGTTTTAGAAATATGTAAAATTTTTAAACTTTTAAAAATGTACAAATGTTTAATCTGACAGATATATATTATTAACGCGGTAAATGTCAATTCTAAATCTTAGTTAATATTAGGATTGCATCACAACCGCAGTTTGAATATACGAATATAAAGGTAAAAGACAATCTCTTTATGCCAATCACAAAAATCACACATTGCTAATGATAAAGTTCTACAATAAATTGTATTTGTTTTATATTGTGCATTTTTGTATAGTGTATAAATTTGATACAACAATCGAAATCTCAAATACCGAATTATTAACAATTCAAATCCAACTTTTAATTTATACAAGTCTGATAAAAGCGATTCTATTTAGCCGCCATGATGAAAATGTATATTTTTTATACTAATTTACTATCGTAAAGAAAAAATACGCAGTATCGAAACGTTTTCATGAATCATTTTCAGTGATCGAAACTACGATTCAGTTTTATTCCAAATCGCGACAAAAAACATATGTTGCGCGTCTATACCGCGCAATTTCGAGTTGCTCGTATATTGCGTACTACGCAAGATGTAAACAAACATAGATAATAAACAAATAATGTACACTCACCGTTTTTGTCGACAGGAAAGTTTGCGTTTAAAGGAAGTCCGATTGCGCGCGTGTGCCGGGCTTTGTAACAGCTTTCACTCTTCTGCCCCCTTTTCACGTCGTTCTCGTTGAGTTCGGGCAAACACTTGCGCGATAACACCACTTAAATCACCAATCACTTCGGTCCTTCCTTTTTGTCTGCGCGAATGTCACCACCGAACAATAGCAACAGGAGACGAAAGCGGGCAACGCACTCGCGAATTACAGTTTATCGAACAGCACGGATATATATGCGGGATCGGTCGTGACGACATACGTCGTAACGAATGAACGAACAAACGAACGAACGAACGAATGACAGACGCTGCCGTAAATCGACGTCGCAATACACACTATCTGCAACACACGCGCGACCGATGCAGACGCGACGAGCAGCTGCCGATTTTCAATAATACACGAATTGGGGACGCGATGCGAAACCGTCCGACTGACACAGTGACTCGCGCGATTCTGCCGCTCACGACGCGACCGCGACCAGCGCGCGTCGACCCTGTGGCGCGCGCAGCTTCGCGCCGGTGCCGGTACTCGAGCCGGCGAATCGGCTCCCCTCCCCTCCCCTCCCCTCCCCACCCCTCTCCGACTACGTGTGGTTACCTTCAGATAAGACGTCCAGCGTAATACTTTGTACGTACGTCTTTAAGGATTTATTATAATTGAAAAATGCGTTCGATATAACAACGTGACCCCACACTCCGACCACAATATCAATTACAATAATTATCTGATAGTCTTCGATATTCACGATGTTTCATCGCGATTATATCTGCCTCACAAGTTTTTCCACGACGAGCATGACCTCACTAAAGGCGAGCGCGAGAATGACTAAATTCTCTTGATTCCGAATTAGGGTATTATTCCGGTCCGATTCCAAAATTCCGAGTTTGCGTCCGAATCAAATATGACTCTTCCCAATGAGCAAGACAATATTTTTAAAAATGTTTTTAAAAATAATGAAATAATGGATTAAGTCATTAATTGTAGATTGTATAATTAATGAATAATATGTATTAATAATACATTTAAAAAATATTGTCTTCTTATTGGGTATTAATATAAATATTTTTTTAATGAATTTTTTAAAAGAAAACAACTCATTATCTTAATATTTTTAAAAAAATTTTTAGAACATTTTTAAAAATATTGTGTGTTCATTGGATTGTTATGCGAATCTTTCGAGTGCTAGTTTCTATTAAACGTAACAGTAATACCTGCGTATATCGAATATAGAAAACGAATGCCATATGATTTTTATCATCAATTAACACAGGCATTAAATATTTATTAAATGATTGGTTTATCACTTTTGATAATATTATAGATTAAGTAGATCGAATAACGCATTTATGAATATATAAAATCAGCGAGAATCACGAAAAGATCGGTCTAAGGGCTATCGCATATAAATTGACATAATTGCATATCATATGCATCGCACAAGAGCGTCTGGACCAATGAGCATCGAGCATTAAGTCACTATATTGATTTACATAACATGCTCATTGGTCCAGATGGTCTTATGCTATGCAAATGCGGCCATGTCAATTTGCGATAACCGAAACGATACTAAAGAGCAAACGAGACGAAAATGTCAAAAAAATGTAAGGACACGAGAATGCGTAAGAGGAAGGATTCTTGGAAGCGAGTCCGGTCGTGTTTTGTTTACGATACACGGCAGCTTAAGTACAGCCACTAACTTGTTTAGACAAGCAACTCAACGTAATATAATATTATATCAAGCACGAACATTTCTATGGAAATTGAAACAAGCGTTTAGTTCTAAGAAAAAAGAAACCTATAACGGAAAGAGCAAAGCGATACATTTGAACATTTACTGAGTTTTTTAACTTTCAAATTTTCGTTTGACAAGAATAATTCATGTTATTGTATTCTGTTTGAAAAACAAAGAAATTCTTTATTTTCTTGAGACAAATATACAAATCAATATGTAATATTTGATAAAAATTTGATACAGAAAAGCTTTTATAAAGTATTCTAATGCGTATTGTACATATATAAAATGTATATTAATTATTAATATTAAAAATTACTATATGTATACAATATACTATAGAATTTGTAATAACACGTGTCTTCAATATTTGAAGCTGAAAATTTGCCTCTAAATATTCACACATTAACTGTTGATTATTCGAGAAACAAATAATATTTTCATTAATAATAATAATATATTTATAAATAAGAATATTTTAATAAGAAAATAATAATACAATGACAAAATTAATAATAATAACAAAAAATAATTTTTTCAAATACTAATTTTATTTTGAGATAGAATTATAGTTTTTTGAATAATTAAACAGAGTCATAAATGTACAAATATTTAGAGACGAAACACGCGTGCTCAGTATGCTTCGACGCATGCAAATTCATGCGTTAAGTTATTTCTAACCCCGTGTGTACAAACTCGGAATCCCGGAATCGGACCACAGTGCTCTAACGGAATTGCAAGTTGAGAGGTTTAATAATGTATAGCGCGCGGTCACGTCGGGACGCTTGTGGTGCAAATTCAATCGCGATCGAGCATCAGGAGATGATTTTAAGTTTTTGAAAACAAATATTGTCTATAAATTAAATATATATAGTATCAGACTGTGTCGAGAAAAGCATCAAATATTGATCGTTCTTATGGGTAAATATGATCTGTCGTATATTAGTAGCATGAACGTATGACAGTTGAAGAAAACCCACGTGACTTTAGCTCTAATTAAAATTACTATTAATAAAAATTATTAAGAAATTAAATATCGTCTGCGAATAACTAGGTAGTATCTATTGAGGAACTATTGAGAAAAATATTGGGTGACTGTTGTATTATGCATGAATGTAGTATATCGCTTTATTAATAGGAGCGTGCAATAATTTCGTTGGATAAATTCCATGCGACCGTAACTTTAAATATTGTTTAATAATAATCGGTTAACAATATTAAATAAAATTAATATTGTCAAATAAAAAATTGAAAGTATAATTTTTTACAAATAATTTTTTTTAAATTGAAATTTTCAGATTGTGATTGTTACAGTTAGTTTATGTATATGCTAATTGTTATTGTTTTTTTCTCAAAATTTTTATATTTTTAGAATATTTATTGTCTCTCTCACACACACACACACACACACACACACACACACACACACACACACAAAGAGATGTCAAATAAACTTTCTATATTATTTTAAATATGTTTTTATATTTTAATAAATATTATTGCATAATTGTTAGTTACATCTAATAGTATCATATAAAGCTTACTTGAATTTCTGACTATACCGATTTTAAATTGACGGTTTCAGAGAAGTGTAAATATTTGCTTTAATTATACGATGAGGGAAAATTCGCTTAATGGGATGCGAATGTTATACTGTTTGAATATTTGTTTACGAGATGCAAAGCGCAAATGTTTTTGCAATACTTTTAATGATGCACGATCGAACGAAATTAAATGGGGAGGATTATATGAAGAATATTCAATGTGTAATACATAATCTTGAGTGCAAAATGTTAAATTTTCTTTTCATATACATATATTTATATTTATATTTTCTTGATGAAGTGTTATTGAATAGAGATTTGCTGAAACTCGTAATTAATTATACATATAATATTACTACCGATTCACAATTTTAATAACGGTATATGTAAAATATAATAAATACATTTTACTTATGAAAAAATGTAAATATATTATAATCTATATAAAAAAGTACTTTTTAATATAATATAAAATAATATAAAAAATATATATGAAAAAGAAAGAACAATTTATATAACTTTACACAATTTCACTGTTCGCGTCGAAAAAGCTCTTATCATCGCGGCTGATATCAGCGACGAAGCGCGCCCTACTATCAATCAAACTCCGTATTCAGACAAAAAAAATATTGCATCTGCGCTCAACGCAAGTCAATAAACTCTTTTATCATCAATCAAAGCTCGCTTGTGCAAAACCTATCGGATCGGCCTTACCCAGTTATGCAGTTTGCGCGTTCGAGCGCGCACAATTTCCTAGGCTTTTATCAGGACAGTGTCGATAAGCGTCGATCTCTTAGCTAAGAGCCGATTTTTTTTTCGACGCCGCGAACTCGAATGTCTCGAGTTTTAACCTTCTTTTAATTTTTGCTTGTACGTGATTTCGTATATTCAGGTCACTTGTCAGATTTTATACGATTACCGATTGCACCGCGTCGTCCGCGTTCACCGTGTAGGCATTCGTTTACGATTATTGTTATCAAAATCAGATTGTACAGCAAATATAGCCGATATATTGTTTTCGTTAATGTCCATGCGCGCATAATCATATTCGCGGTGCATGGAAAACCACCTCGCGCGCGGATACATATGATTCGTAAATGAAATTGGCCTGACCAGGATATCTGTCAAAATCGATATACGCACCACCGAGGCGCCTCATTGTGTCACGTGCGTGCATATAGATACATATATATCGATGTCATAAATGCCTTCTCTGCTTCTCTACACACGCTTTTTCGGAACAGACGCATCATATCCAAATATTACGTAATCAAAGAAATATCAACAGAGTTTGACAGAGAGATGTTTGACAGCTTGGAAATTGATGTCTAACGTGCGTCTCTAACACAAGAAATAATATTTGTTTTCTAAATAATTCTGAAAAAATATCTTTTCCAATTAATTCTTTTCACAATTTTACATATTAACTCTTTAATTCGATCATAACTCTTTAATATTATATTAAATTTATATTAATTTATATATATTTTATTAAATAAATCAGTATAAAGTATTATGATAATGAATATGAAAATTAATTATCAATACATTATGATTATATCTTATCAATAGTTATATAAGTATAGAAGTAGATTTTGTTGAAATAATATATATCTGTTTTCTCTTAATAAGAAATTATTGGAAATAATTATCAAAAAAAAAAAATATGTAATAATAAAATATTCTATTATAAAAAATTATAAAAAAAATATCTAGACATAATAAATTTACTTTAAATATGTCTATTTAAGAAATACGCATTCATGCGATGCTAATACATTACGTACATACGAAGCGAGGGAAATTATACCAGTTACATGATGTGTACAGTGTTGGCGTACATTTTATAAATTACTCTGTAAAAATAGGAAGCGCTCGTGGCCCGGGATTATTTTTGCACAAGCCACGATTCTGCACTCCGATAGTAATCGACGCGACTTGAATTTTTTATTTCGAGTTTCGAATTCACTCGACGGCACCGTTGAAGTCGAGGGAGGGAAGGAAGAAAGGGGTGAGAGAGAGAGAGAGAGAGAGAGAGAGAGGTAGAAATGGCCTCTCTCCGCGGGGAACGGGACGATACATTAATTAACTCGAACGCGGTGAATTGCAAAATAATTCCGCTTTTTATTATTACGCGACACGAACTACGGTATAAAATCGTTTACTCTTTCCGGTCATCACAATTGCAAAATGCCATCGGTTAACGAAGTCTCGTCCACCATCCGAGGCAATGCACTGCCGAATGAAAAAGTATATCGCGAATTAATATAAAATTGGTCAACGTAATTTTGCCAAAACAGCCGCATCGATGCGCTTAATGTCAATCGTGGAATAATGAAAGAAGTCAACTCATCCAGCCAATTTCACGAAATGACTTTCTCGCGCCATTATTTTTATCCGATAGTTGCTTGATATATTATAATCGTATAATTAAAAATGCTTTTAAGACCATATTATATAAAAGCTACGTTTACTCGTTGCATTGCATCTTAGCTTGCTTACACAGTCTCTCGTAAACGTATGCGAGAAAGTAAACACAAATATGAGGAGAGAAAAGATCGCGACAGTAATAAACTTTATACGTATGACACGTTTTTTCTTTCGCGCAAAAATAGAGAAATTTCATATTGCGAGGAAACTTTTGCATTTTCTGTATTATATGCGAAACGTAAATCCCGAGCTTTTGAAACGCATTAGAAACTTCAAAACTTTTTCAGGAAGGGACGATACTCTATACCACAAGGTTGCATCAAAAATTCTAAAAATAGACTGCTAGCTTTGCTAAGGTTTTCTCTTGCTCTCTTGTTGGGAGAATGCATCTTACGAAACATCTATTATTTCGCAATATCGGTCATTATGTATCGTAAACATTCCTACGCATACTGTTAGCATCTCTGTTATCCTTATTGTTAGCAGAGTAATTTAATATATCGCAATACGCTTCGAGGCGGATTGCTGTGCGCATTATAATTCCTGTAAGCTGTTACACCTGAACGAGCATCATTCTCGTTGATATCACTTTCTGCTCGGATGTGTTGTAGCCACCGACACGGCGGCTTACGCTACAAAGTCTGACATGCGCCTCATTCCATAATTCATATCGTGGATGTCATGCAATGATAAAGTGATATTGTGTTGCAAATTTATATGACACTCGCCCGCCATTGGCCGACGCGTTTAGGTAATGAGATTCACTAAGAGAGGATGTGCAAGAGGTACAATCGACGCATGGGCGGCTGCGACGTTCCTATGATAAATACGGGTCTAGAAACTTGGCTGACGATAAATCCACGCAACTCTTCGCGTGCCACGCGTGTATGTTTCATTCCCAATTAATGCCTCCCGATTGTGACGAAATATCGTCAATATAATCGAATATCCTGGTATAACGAGACATATTGCATACAATATAAAATATCGCCTCATAATTTTGCTATCTCTTGTTTTTATTTTTTCGATAATCTTATAATTGTTATATTATTACAATTATTATAATTCTGTGACGTGAGTGAAGTGTATTTGTAGCAATAAAAAGATTGCGATACATATAACATATTAATCAGTTGAAATTGATGGCAGTGCTAAGGTGCTACTGGGTAAAGAAATAAATTATTTACCATCATATTTTTTTCCACACACATTCCGGTGTATTTCTTTTTTTTCGCTCTCCTGCCATTTGGCTCTGACGCTATACAAGCACGAATCACGAACAATTCGCAATATGCAGGTTTCACGGCAGCGCGGTAAAATCGCGCGTATAACATCTGTGTAATTTATGCCGCAATACATACGTGCGCGTACGCATAACGTTACTAGATTATATGGAAAATAATACATATAGGCGAGAGAACTCTTGCCTATTCATCGCTCACGTCCTGGAAGGCATCTCTATTTTGAATTTAGTTATTATTATATTTATTAATGTCCGCTCGCATCCGACGTTAATATGCAGACTGCGAAATTATTTTATCCATTTCGCTGATTTAATAAATATTAAAACGGTTCCGGCTAGTTTCTGTATATTATTACTAGCTGATACTTTTTCATTACTAAACAATACAATTTTTATATCGTACCAAACTTGAAATTACATATTGTATTCTTTTTGAACACAATTTACACTAAAATCACATCACAAATTATACTCGAATTAAATAATAACTGTATCAAATAAATAATATTAAATAATTATAATTAATTTGCGTATAAATGATATTAAATAATTATAATATATACGCGTTACATATTTACATATAACATTTTTGTTAATCTTGAATTCAATAAATTAATTAAATAAATAAATTTAATGAAAAGTGCTACATTTTCTTATTTTGCAAATTTGATAATCATATTATTATTCATAAATTGCAGTTTACGAGATTAATTAAGTCGTGCTCAAATGATAGCGTATTCGGATAATCCGATTTGAAT
Organism: Cataglyphis hispanica; assembly: GCF_021464435.1. NCBI lineage: Eukaryota > Metazoa > Arthropoda > Insecta > Hymenoptera > Formicidae > Cataglyphis > Cataglyphis hispanica. The sequence continues at coordinate 11,998,433 of NC_065956.1, forward strand.
TTAGTTTCGCTTCGACAACGGTTGGGTAGACGGAAACAAGCGGTTCCTTTGATTCTGGAATTTTAGTACGCGCGTCGTTCGTCGTATATCGATTACATGGACTCGACTGTGCGCAGGTCAGTTCGCGTAAGTTCTGCTTTCCCTAATTATACTTGTTGCACTTGGGGGGTCAGATGCACACGGTTCTGGTTTTGGCGTCTTGCCAAACCCTTGACAAATGACGCCGTAATATGGCATACGTCATCCCTTTCCAATTCCACCTAGAAGCTACCGGAATTGCCGCATCGGTTTCTTCGTCACAAAAAAACTTTCATCACAAACTCGGCTCTAAATCCATCGGAAAAAATATATATATCATAGTATAAATAATGTCACGTTTATATCTATAAACCACATATTTTTATAAATTCGAGCATAGATTAATGGAACAATTAATAAAAAACAAATTATAGAAACAAATTATATGTATAGATTCCTGTATTGTTTTTTAAAAATTTTATTAATTTATGAATTAATTATATATATCGCTTAACCGAATAACAGATCGAATGCATCGACTTATGCACCATGCATTCGAAATATATGTCGCATAGCGATACATGAATAAATGACGCATTTAATTAAAAGCTAAATTAACGATCAACCTACTAGTTTCTATGCGTGACAATGCGAATTAGAATAGGGTCGCGAAGTTTACGCGTGAACATGTTCGTATTGACGTTTAAGCGTCATTAAGCTCTAACTCAAAGCTTTGTAATTAACGATCCTTACACACAACAATGCAAGCTGTCATTACACAAATCATGGTTACACACAAACGCTAGTTAAGAAAGGTTCACATTTATAATTGATCCTTTGCACATGTATAACGTTATACATTTTTCTTTATAAATACATTTATATGACATAATCACATGGCACAAATATCTTTCGCAAGAGCTGAAAATAATGAAATGCAGTTTGAAACAAATTTAATAATAAAAGATATTTAATTGTTAAATGATCGTTAAATATATTTTATGGAATTGTGCTATATTTCTTCGGAAACAAAAAAAAAAAACGTTCTCCGACAATTTCCGATAACATTTGTGATATTTAATCAAACATGTCAAGCCTCAGTCATTCGATATGTCTCGTATTATTAACCGCTACCACGTTCCTATACGTGGAGGTATATTCGCGAGATATATGTATAATACGCAATACTCTGGAAATCGACATCGACAATTGATTCGCGTACACATATGCAATCTCGCGGCGCGAGCGCGCATTCGAGGAATGGGATAGATCTGTTTACCTGCGTATCAACGATACCTATTATAGTCGATCCTTATTTGCATGGTCAATAACGGACGAACGTGAGGAAATCTACTGTCGTCCCTTTTCCCCGTTACCTGGAATCGGCGGAGAGGATTTGCGTTATATCCATCGCCAAGGGGACCATCGTATGTAGGCGAGGGGGACTGGCACACCGATAAATCAGAGGGATTGACGACACGAATGTGTATTGCCGTCCTAGTTCGCAATAGTACACAAATCTACCTTCCAAGAGAAAGAGAGAGAGAGAG